>NC_133538.1:129308894-129961394 GCF_048544455.1 Silene latifolia
ATACCTTTGTGCAAAATTTGCACATTGCTCTACCATTGAGCTAATAGCCTTTAAAATACGTTAAACAAATACGAGTATTAAATAACGAGCATATCATATGATTATGGCCTCCTAAATAACTGACATAAGTATACTGAAATGTTTCTGACATATTAGTAAGATAAGTAATAGATAAACTAAAATGCCTTATAGTTACATAAAAATAACGGTAAATACATTAAATCTCCTCCACAATCATTTCCCTTATTTCATGTACACAGAACTTTTTTTCATGCACATAGAACCTTATTTCATGCACATAGGACCGTATATCATGCACATATAATCTTATTTCAAGCCCATATAAAATTAACGTCCTTGATAATTAGTAATTAGTATCATAATATAACCAAATGATGCAACTGAAGAACTTTTTAATACACATAGAACCTTATTTCATGCACATAGAAGCTTATTTTATACACATATAACCTTATTTCATGCCCATATAAAATTAGCGTCCTTAACTAACAATAATTAGTATCATAATATAACCAACTGATGCATCTGAAGAACTTTTTAATGCACATAGAACCATATTTCATGCATATAGAACCTTATTTCATGCACATATAATTTTATTTCATGCCCATTTAACACTTATTTCATGCACACAGAACCTTATTTCATGCACATAGAACCTTATTTCATACACATAGAATCTTATTTCATGAAAACAAAATGTCTTAAAATAACTACTCTATAAAACAGCACATCCAAAAATCCATGGAAGAAACTCAAATCACAATTTAATTGATTTAAACACGGTTTTATTATACGTCATTAGGAAACAACGTATGTATGTTTTCAGCCAAATGGTACAATTATGCACATCAACCACATTTACCCTAACCTTACTCGTACCCTTACATTCACGAGAAGTTTAACTACTCTATCCAACAAGCAAAATATAGCTTTGAAGAATCATAAATTTTGGACAGTGCACAATCGAGAGCATTAAGGAATACACTGTCAGAAAAGGAATGATTTTTACTTCACCCTTTTAATGTTCGCTGGCTCTTGGACGAGACCATCGCACGCTTTGAGACAGTCATAACTCATAAATAGTGTTGAGTAACATTTTGGTTGCTAAATCATGAGTACGTAAAGCTCTCGAGTGTGTGACGATCTCGTAAGTAGTTCTATTTAATGGTGCGATTTCCAAATGAGCACCAACCAAAAAGCTGTTTTGTAAAGTCGAATAAAAAGACACACAATATATTAGACAAGATTTAAGCTTTACTTACAAGTTACAAGTACGTGCATCGAAAACTCAGTCTAAAGCTAGGTATAAGTTACTGACGAGGCAATCAACCAGCAATACTAGTATTGAACTCCGAGGAAGTTAGCCGAGTTTTGACCAAACGAAGCTAGCAAACGGCGGGGCACCAAACACGATTGAAACCTTATTTCCAAGTTCACGTACGCAATAACGTAATGTGAGGGCAATCAGCTAATGGCGACTAATCAATAACAAATCCCGGAATTCAACCTCTCTATGTCGAAAAAGAGCGGGGGTAAGGCGTGTACAACCAACACTCCTTACCCCGCCATATGCAAACCCTCGAGGCAATAAACCCTCAATTTCCAACCACATTAACTAAATGAAAAGAAACATCCGAACACAATGTACCCTCCAAAGTAAGAATTCAACTTTAGCTAAACAAGTACAAGTACTCAGAAACCTAATTCAAAACAAGGGAGCTAGTAACTAAAGTGGCAATCAATCAACTAATCTTTAACCAGCAATAAACCACAGAATTTGAATTCTCTACTGGTAGTTAAGGCAAAGTGACCTACTCACAAACAATCATCACCGCATCTAATACGATGCAGCCGTTGCTGTCAAACCGCAATTTTACAAAATTTATTCCTCAAAAATTGAAATATTACAACGGAATTACCACACAGAACTTCAAGCATTCATAACAAAAATTCTAATTTTAACGAATCACGAACCTTACACCATAAATCAAGCAAATTGAGAGCATAATCAAATAAATTAACACAAATGAATAGACAAACAGATTTTACTCTAGACAACAACCAGTTAAAAAGTGATAATGATAGATCAATGAATAACTACATAAATTGAATATATTATTAGGTAATAAGCAAAAAAATGCAGGTAAATTGAATGCAAGCGACATTTGAAAGCAACAAAACAAAATGAATGTAGATCAAATCAGGAATGAACCCCGAATCAACTAATTTGAAGCATAAAAATCGTAAAAATATAGAGGAATAAGAAGGAAATAGGGGATCTTGAGAAATTACCTAATTTGGAAGGAATAAAGCAAGAGAAACGCAGATGAAATCATAGCAAACGAAGAAGGAAGCAGACTAGACAAAGGCGGATGATAATTGTAGATGAAGTCACGGTAATGGCGGTTAAGTGTACAATTGGAGATAGATCTTTGAAGTGTGATGAATGCAGAAGTGGACGAAAGAGATAGTCGGAGCGGCAGAGAATTGCGTAGGCGAAAATGAAATCGAAACGAGAGAGAGAAAAAAAGAGCGAGAAAGTAATGTGTAAAATGACGGTGTTGGAGGGTTTTGGGATTGGGGGAATATGCGAGTGTATCTCGATCGTCTACATTTATTATAAGATCCAAGGGTTGTGAGTGGTTCTCACAGTTCTCATTATCTTGATGGTTCTCATAGGATCCCGAATCTATATATATATATATATATATATATATATATATATATATATATATATATATGTATATATATGTATATATATATATATATATATATATATATATATATATATATATATATATATATATATATATATATATATATATATATATATATATATATATATATATATATATATATACTAGTTGGGATGCCCGTGCGTTGCACGGGGCTCTCATTAGGATCATGTTTAACAATATGCATGTTGAGTGTCCTAAAAGTTTATTGAATAACGTATTGTAATACATGTCACGGTTTGGTAGTAACGTCAGTTAAGTTGATAAAAAAAAGTCCAACTATGTTGAAATTGGAACACACATGGGGGTGATTTAGTTGATTATCAATGGATCACCAGTCCCTTTAACATAAAAGGTACTCCCTTTTGTATTATATCAGTTGTACAACATTTAAAAACATAGTTGTATTATGTAGTTACCTATTTTTATCGTTGTACGCACCATCGATTTTTAGTCAATATAAAACGTGATAACTTACGGTGACCTTTCTGAGATTCACAAATTAGATTAACCTACAACATCTACCAATACATTCCAGTCCGTAAGAATACGATGGTGTAAAAGTTGAATGGTGGTACGCAAAACAACATGTATCTCAATTCTATATCTAGCCTGTTTGGAGAATTTGTCAGATCACTAAACAATAGAATTTGTTTAAGATTATCTACAATTTAGACTGGTTGTTCCCGGTGAACTTCATGCAAAATATATAATACGACACCTAATTTGGTAGATATGTGAAAACTTCTTAAACTAATACGGAGTAATATTTATGCATCTATGTCAAACTAATAAGAGACTTCTTTTAACATAGGTAATACAAAGATATCTGATAGAATATATATAACGATATGACTCATTAAAACTTTATTTAAAGTATATAAATAGATGTATGCTCATTCTTGAAATATAGCTAAAAAAATATTTTATTTCTAAGAGATAGGATAGTAGGCTCCTACTCTTAAATCTGATTAGTTTGAAATTAATTTTAGAGATTTTCTACATGGTACCCTCGCGTTTTTCCGATTTTTACGTGGTACTCCTCGGTTTTTAAAAAACATCACCGGTACCGTTAACTTTTATAAATTGTCCACAAAATACCCAAACTAATTAATAAAATTTGAGTTTTCAAACGATTAAATTTAAGAAAGAAAATATACTCAAGAGTAAGTGTAATACCCGCCCTTTAGGGACCCGTTGACCGACCTTAGACACCTATCTTGACCATCGGAAGCCTTATGAGTGATGTCTTGTGACGATGTGAGCTGTGGTTTGTGTGAGCCTCGATCTAGCTGAGGCTACTCGATCGAGTAGATTGGGAGCTCGATCGAGTAAGGGTCAATCGATCGAGTAAGTTAGTTACTCGATCGAGTAATGAGTTTGCAGCGCCGATTTATAAATCGATAATCGTGAAACCTCAAATCATTTCCGCACCTTCTTTCTAAACCTATATGCCGTCACCTTTATTCTCCTTCACTATAATCCTTGCTCTTGAGGTCCTTGAGGATGCTTACACCGTGGGGGATGGGATGCATGAGTCGAGTAGCAGTCTTGACGCCG
Source organism: Silene latifolia (assembly GCF_048544455.1). NCBI lineage: Eukaryota > Viridiplantae > Streptophyta > Magnoliopsida > Caryophyllales > Caryophyllaceae > Silene > Silene latifolia. Next base: position 129,313,214 of record NC_133538.1, read on the forward strand.
GTTTGCTATGTATAGGTATGTTATCATCATCATCATCATCATCATCATCATCATCATCGTTGTTTTTAGTTAGGTTGGTAGTAATAGTGATAGATGGTTGTACTGTTGGCATAGGTGTTTTGCTTGGTTGATTGGTATCTTTTGGTTGAACGCGGGGTCGCTGCGGTTCGCTAAAGGTAGGTTCGCCTACTCAGTACTGTTGATTGTCTAGAGTGTCTGTGGATGTTGTTTGGTTGATTTAGTGTCAGTATTCATGATTGGTTGTAGTAGTTGGTTGAACTTGTGTTGTTTTGATAATCGTAGTTGTGGTACAGCTGATTGTGATTGTTTTTCTGTGGTTCTCGAGGTCCGCCCTCGGCTGAGTGGAGTCACTTGCGGGAGTGGCTTCACGCCCGTAGTTCGCTCTCCATGGAACCCGCCACGGGAGGGGATGTGCACATTAATGGACATGGGTTTATTGCTCGGATAGATGATCAGGGCTTAGATGGGAACGGCTGCGGTCCCCCACTGGCAGGGCTGGTCCAATGGACAGTCAGTGATGGTGGTTGGTTGGAGGAGATGTGGTGTGTGTGTTCTTGTGCGTGTGTTGTGTCTGTTTTTGTATGTTTGCTCCCTCAGTTGTTGACCTTGTGTGGTTTTGTTTTGCTGTTTGTTCCTTTTGTGTCTGCCGTGATCCACTATGGTGAGCAGTCAGTCTTAGCAGGTTGTGATCTGGATCATAGCTGAGTGCTTGGCGGGATGAGTCTATCACGAGTCACGACAGAAGTAGTTCACGTAGCTGATAGTGGTTTTAAGTTGTATCTTTTATAACATTAATTTTGTTAATCGTTTGTAATATAACTTAAACGTTCTTTTATCGACGTTTGATTATTACTGTCCTCGGGCAACCGAGATGGTAACGCCCTTATATGCTAGGGAAGGTCTTGTTAAGGCTCCTTGGTATATGGGGGTGTGACAAAGTGGTATCAGAGCGACGATTTTGGAACCTGTAACAAATGAACCTAATAAACGTAAAGAGTCTAATAAAATGAACCTGGTGTATGTATGTTAGGAGTCCCAGCTGATGCTAGATTTTGGGTGAGTAGGCGCCCTCATTTCAAAATCATGGCCCCATTATGCTTAAACCAGTCACCGGTTATGGGATATCAAGTCGGGAATTATGTGCCTAGTGTGTATAATGGTTATGTTAGAAATATCTGTGATGGAGTCTCTATTTATGCTAGTGTGTGATTGTGATGAGGAATTGTGTAAGTCTGTGGTTGAGTAGAAGTGTGTATGGGAGTAGTGGAAGTGGTGAAATGTTTATAGTACGTAACAGTGTTGTGTGATGTGGCGATAATAATAGTGTTTTCTAAATCTTTCTATGCGTGTGGGTTTATAAAGGAATTGTGAGTCTTGCATGTGGTGATGATAGTAAGTAGTAAGTTTGGATTAGTTGTAACGTTTGTCAAGTAGTATTGGGTAAGTGTGATGGATGAATGGTTGAATGCTTTCATGATATGGCATAGTAAGTTGAATAATGTAGTTGATAATTTGTGGTGACTTGATTGAATTATTAACAAACTCGGATGATAAATGATAGTTTAATGTTAGATGAATGCTTAGAGTGATATAACTATAAGTTGTATTGTTGAAGTTGCAAATGCATGATTAGAAGTAAAATAATGTGTTGGATGTATGCATGAGTAAGCTAATAGTGTGGTCCATCGTTTTGCGTAATGTCCGTCATAGAATGAAGTAATATGTATCTTGGTTGAATGAAACCGTTGTGTTGCATTTGAGTAGTAATAAGTGCGTTATGAATGAATATAATAATCTGTGACGTTTTCCAAATTCAATTTGGAATCGACACGAGTTGTTATTTTGCAGGAAACATTAACTAAACCCGTAACTTTTGACCTTGTTTTTAATGTTGCTCGACCGGGTAGGAGTGATTACTCCATCGAGTAGACCTTATTCGATTTAGTTAGGAAGCTATGACATTGAGAAAGTTGGATTCGCCAGCGGAAACTCGATCGAGTAGCTCCAACTCGATCGAGTGGCCAGTAAGTTATGACATCGAGAAAGTTGGATCTGCCAGCGGAAACTCGATCGAGTAGCTCCAACTCGATCGAGTAGAGGCCACTCGATTGAGTAACCTGCTTACTCGATCGAGTAAGAGAACAGTACCCGGGTTTACACGGGATTCATATCCCTACTTCTCTATTCTTTTCTTCTTATTTCTTCATTCATCTAAACCCTAAATTCCCATATCTCTCTCTTTTGCTCTCATCCTTGTGTTTTGGTGCTTGAATCTTGGTATTTTCTTTGCTTAATTCATCCTCCTTACTTGCTAATCATCCAAGGTAATAATGTTCGTCCTATTTCTATGTTTTTAATTGATTAAACATGTATAATAGTTGGTGTTTGTTGAAAAATTCGGTTTATATGCATAAAATCTTGCTTGTAATTGTTGTAACATGATATATTTGCTTTAATTTTTTGAGTATTGATGCTAGATATACAAAAATCGAATCAATTTGGGGGAATGTATGTACCGAAATTTCTAGGGTTTGGAATTTTAAATTGATTGTTGGTTGTCTTTTGCATATGAAAGGGGGAAAATTAGGTGATGTATGTTATGGGTACCATGTTTAAAGTTGATTTTGATGGTTTTTGCTCAAAATTTTGCCTTAAAACTCCGTCTTAAAAGTGCCCCAAACTGAAATTTGCCCCATACTCTTTGTGAAACATGTCCAATTGTGGAACTATTTTGAAAGTTTAATCCTTAAAATTTGTAGTTGGGCTGTTAATTGATGTTATACTTGGCCATAATGTTGTAGCTGTGAGACCGTCTGCTGATAAATTAAGAGTCTATAATTGCAATTTTGGGATTGTTTGGTGGAAGTGTATACATAGTAGTTCTTTTCCACAGCTATGCATGAAACCTTATATGTTTGCAAGTACATGTTGTTTGTGTATCTAAGATATGTGTTGAAAACAGAAGCCGAGACCAACTGTTGGAACCTGTCAACGTAAGAGGGGGAGGGCTTCTGAGTCTGAGGCATGTGAGGGGAGTGGGGGACCTACGGTCCCAGCGGTGCCTGAGTAACCTTCTGTTGTCTTTGCTGATTTTCAGCAAAGAGATGCTTTTATTGCTTTACAGAGACGTCGTATGAAACACACCCGTTGCATTGATACTACCATCTTGACTGACCTAGGAATTGAGATTGATGTGAGGCACATCTTCGAGACCTTGGGTATGACTGGGCTGTACCGTCTTAGGAAAATTTTCTATGCGTTTCTGACCTTGGAATTCATGAGTTCTTTCAAGTATGATGTAGTGGAAAAGACCGTTGAGTTCCGTCTGATGAACACCAGTTTCTTTCTGACCATGGACATGTTTGCCACCCACCTCGGCCTTGCTAGACCCGAGAAGGGAGCCCTTAGGGACATCCTGACTAAGTGTGGAACCAATAGTCTTATGCCTTACTTTACCGGCAAGCCACCTCCTACTTCTAGTAACATGCTTATCAATGACGTGCAACACGTCACTTTGAAGATCTTTCTTCGTACTTTGATCTATTTACTTTATGATCGGAAAGATGTGAGTAAGCTTAACTCACACGAGGTGTAATACTACGGTTTATATGTCTATGGGTACTCTATCGAGTGGGGCTTACTCTGTCGAGTAAGTAGCTTTTTACGCAAAACAGCAGACTGCCTGTAGGGTACTCGATCGAGTAAGTTGGGGACTCGATCAAGTAAGGGGAACTCGATCGAGTAAGTCACTTACTCGATCGAGTAAGTGTGTTTTACGGGCTGAGTTTGACGGGTTTTTATTAATGATGCGAGATTAATATAAAAGAGTTTGTTATTATTTCTTAAACACTTTTTCAACATCATAAACTTTTCAAGTGACGATTAGAGGTTACGTGGTTTGCTTCTCTCGCATTGTTGGCAAATCCCTAAGCTACGTTCGTCGGATCATCTTGTTCTTTACATCGTTGCGATCGTCGTGTCGAGGGTAAGTTCCTTGTATAATTTATGTTGGGTTTCGTTGAGTTTCTTTCAAACCTTAATTGGGTATTATTGGGGGTTTTGGGTGTTTTGTATGGTTGTGGTAGTAATTGTATGTATGCATGTGATAAGAGGAGGATTCGTTGAGAAAAGATTCTAATTAGATGCTAGACCGTCTGTGGTGTTTGCTTTCCAGGTAGGGTTTCCCTACTCAGTATTGACTACATAATGTGTTGGTGATTGTTGTTGTAATTGTTGATTAATTATAATATTGGTTGGTTTTGGTGATTGATGTTAGTATATTGTTGATTGGTTGTGTAACTGTCTGTGATCTTCGGGGTGCGTCCCTGGCTGAGTGGAGTCACTTGCGGGAGTGGCTTCACGCCCTTGATTCCCCTTATGTGGAACCCGCCACAGAAGGGATGTGCACATTAATAAACATGGGTTTATCGCTCGATGGAGATGAGCGGGGCTTAGGTGGGAACGGCTGCGGTCCCGCACTGTCGGCGAGGAGTACTTGTTGCGATGGGTACTCTGGCAGGGCTACACACTTTAGTGTGTAGTCAGATGTGTGGAGTTGGAGACGGAGTTGTGGAGATTGGTTTGAGCTGATTGAGCTGTTTGTGATATTGTTTCATTGCGGCTATTGTTTTTATGTAATCAGTACTGACCCCCTTTAAATGTTTAAAAACTGTGGTGATCCATTCGGGGATGGTGAGCAGTTATTGAGTAGGTATGATGGCTTATGCGAGGGATAGCTGGGATGGAGTCACCACCGGTCGTAGAGTCTTCCGCCGTGACTTGATCTAGTTGTTTATTCTTTGGATTTTGAGAACATTTGTATTTCCTTTTAACAGTTTTGGAGTTTGGTTGTATCACTTAAACGTTATTATCATTTAAGCATGTTTCGTTATTGTCTATTTGATTATCATTGCCTCGGGTAACCGAGATGGTGGCGTTCTCATACCTTAAGTGGTCCTGGTAAGGCACTTGGAGTATGGGGGTGTCACAAAGTGGTGTCAGAGCGACGATCTTGAAACCTGTAACCAATGAACCTAATGAACATAGGGAGTCAAACTAAAATGAACCCGGGTAGGAGGTATAGGAGCTAATGCAAAGACTTGGGACACGTCCTAAAGTCGCGAACTCGCCTTACAACTTTGAACCGATCACCATGGGGTGTGTGTTGGGATCGCTATGTGTTTATCTTGTGTGTTATGTATTCATATACTGATGTGTTGTATGAATCGGTGGATGTATGTATGTGGAGGATAGGAGATGTGTAGTGAAGGAAGATGATGATATGATTATATATGTTGTTGGTTGAATATATGAATGGCATGATGGTTGATTTATAATGTGGCATATTTGAAACATGGAAGGGAAGTTACTGTTGTTTATGTATATATATGTTGTTGTTTATCATTTTGCATAGAGTATAGATAGTTGGAAGTGTGAGTTTGAACATGCGGGTAGTATACGAGTCTGCATGACTCGATCGAGTGGGGGGTACTCGATCGAGTAGGTGAGTGACTCGATCGAGTGGGGGTAACTCGATCGGGTAGGTAGTTTTCCGTTTCTGGGCAGAATTCTGTTTTTGGGCACTCGATCGAGTAGGATAGGCAACTCGATCGAGTGGGAGGTTAGCTCGATCGAGTACGTGTTTGGGAGCTTTCTGGTCAGGTTCTCGAGTCGAGGCACTCGATCGAGTAAGTGGGCAACTCGATCGAGTGGCCTCAACTCGATCGAGTGAGTGGTGAGGCTCGATCGAGTAGGTTCAATGCAGGTCGTTTTCGTGTTTTGAGATATGGGATGTGTGTTCATGTTTACCTTTTCTTATAAAGTTTCAAAGATGCCGCCAAAGAGAACAGCGTTGTATGCCAGGGCAGAGAATATGAGTATTGACGAGATTGTTAAGATGTTGGAGCACCAAGATGCTCTTACTGAGGCCTTGAAGAGAGTGGGGAAAGATAAAGAGGCGGGGCCAGATCACTCAAAGATAAGTATACATATAGTAAGGTCTAATCCTAAGGAGTACTTGGGAACCGGGGCGCCAATTCTGCTGGATAATTGGCATAGAGAGATGGAGAATATACTCAATCTGGTTCATTGCCCAGAGGAACTTCGAGTGGAACAAGCTGCGTTCAACTTGAGGGAAGGAGCTGGTGAGTGGTGGGACAAGGTTAAGATGAGTGCTTCGTATTTATATGTGAAACAGGAGTTACCTGCGATACCATGGGATGAGGTTAAGAGAGCTACGAGGTGGGAGTTTGTGCCAGAGCATGTGCGTAGTAAGCTGAGGGAGGAGTTTGATGATTTTAAGATGACTTCTGATATAACAGTTTCTGAGTACTATCATAAGTTCAACGAGAAATCGAGGTATGCTAAGGATATGGGGCTGAACCATGAGAACTTGGCATTGAGATTTGAGAAGGGGTTGACACCCAAGATCATGGAGAAGTTGCCAGTAGGAGTCCTTATTGATGTTAAGGAGGTGTATGAGCGTGCAGGGAGAGCTAAGAGGATGGTATAGATGACCAAGGACAACCGTGAGAGGGCTTCTGAGAAGAGGAAGGCTGAGAGCGAGGGTGGTGGTCAGTCTAGTTATAAGAGGGGCGGCCATAACCAGGTGAGAGCGTACTCTTCAGGTTTGAGGTTTAGTGCTGGAGCCTCTTACGGGCGTGGCCATGGTGGTGGTAGTAGCAGTTGGAGTATAACTTGTTTTAACTGTGGCGGTGTGGGCCACAAGAGGCATGAGTGTACCAGTACTGTGAGTGGAGGTTTCCAGAGACCGTCACAGGGGAGTTTCTCATAGGGTCCGTCGCAGAGTTACGCTAATAACAGGCCGGCTGGATCATGGAATAACCGGGGTGGTCAGAGTAACAACAACGATGGGGATAACCGCCGATACCATCGTCAGGTACCAAAATTAAATACCTAAGTACTACTAACAGAAATCAGCGGTAAGTAGGGTCGACCTCCACAGGGAGACGGTCACTATCTACTTGTTAATTCTAGTCTGTCTACGGTCACAATTGGGGGTTTGAGTTTAATAAATTAAAATAAATGAGACTAATTAAAGGTAGAGAGAAAATAATAAGATGAATTAATAGAAGGGAGAGAGAACTAGGATTGTCGGGTCATCGATGAACGTCAATTAATTGCAGCTAAGGTCACATATCGGTCGCGTGTAACAGTCTAAGGGGCAACGAACATCTCCTTCCGGTCTCAATTCGCCCTAAAATACTATTAGCTTAGCTTCCGCCCTCACTAAAGCATCCTATTGTTCACTGCGGGTCTCACCCCTTCCAACCTTCCGGTCTAGGTTAAGGCTTACCAAGATTAGTTAAGCTAAATGCATCGATTCAAGTAGCTAGTTACAGTTAATTGCAGTGATAAATAACATAGACATAATAACAACAGAAGATCTGTAAACCTAACTAGCAAATAACAACAGTTCATCGAATCCCCTAAATCCTAGCAATTAAATTAGCTAGACATAATAGTAGTAGAACAAGAGTGAAAGAATAGAGAAATAATAAGCATTGTAATTAAAGAGTGAATAAAGAAAGAGAAAGAGTAAGGGAAGAATTACAGATAAAGAGATTCGGGAAAAGAACAAAACAAAGTAGCAGCAGTAACCGGAGGTAGAAGTCGAACCCCTAAACCTAATTACCCCTCTTCTATTTATAGGAGAAGGATTTGTTATTTGACCTAAAACACGTTATTAAGCTAAAAAGCCCGTGTCCAATACTAACAACTCGATCGAGCCATTTAGAATTGCTCGATTGAAAAAAACCAGCAAAAACCTCTCGATAGAATAAACAAACAACTCGATCGAGGAAACCCTAAATAACACATTTAGATCGAACACTAAGAGCATTCGATCGAGGTATTATCCTCTTCAAAAGTGCTCGATCGATCAAGAAAGCCTTCGATCAAGTAACTTTGACTCAGCCAACAACATTATGTCGTTAGTTTCAGCCTTGACTCTTGGTGATTTAGCTTCCGAAATTACTTCACGCATCCCATAACAGTAGTATTTCCGCTCCAAATCCAATCATCCTCTAAATGCAAACGATAAAAGGCTTGATTTTGCTACTTTCAGGTCCATTCCTGCAAATAAAGCAAAACAAACCAAAGTAGAATATTCGGGGCATTTCTGTAGGAAATATCGGTATACTTCCATTAACATTATAAGGATTATAACGAAATTATAGATATGAAAACTAGTCATAAAAGAAATTTGCATAAACAAAATAGAGAGATTATGAAATCAACCTTCGGTCCTAGCAAAATCGGCCTAAGAACAATATCGCAATGATATTCGCCTATCAGTTGTACCCAAGATAATATGAGATATGCCTTTGTTCTTGCTAGAATAGATCCCCAAAATTTACTAATTAATTTTAGGGTTTTGTTGTGTTTTCTTGATGAGAGAAAAGCTAGGTCAAAATGTGAATTAGGTTAGAAAAGAAGTGAGGAATAATAATAATCTCCCCTCCTCTTTAAACCGTGTATGAGGAGGAATTAAGGGGAGATTATTTTCGTCCCTTTTTTTCTCACATTCGATTTGACCGAAACTCCAAAATATGAGGATAAAATCCTCTTATTTTTAGATGTTACCTTAATGTATAAAAAATGTGTATCTTTTTATAAATTGTCAATTATATTGACATGTATTAATAAGTCCACACCCAACGGCTTGCAGTCGATTTATTAATACCGGTCTGTCAACATTTATACTGACAATATTGTATGATATATACATTAACTATAAATATCACATATTTTTAATTTGCTAATTAAATATAACTGGTTACATTTAATCACTAATTAACATCATAATTCGTTTAAGCTAACATTATATACATTTATTAAATATAACATATTATATTCAATTTACGAATTGACAGTTAATTCGTCTCGGCTAATATTATTTAATTAGATTAAATAACCGTCTCATCAACACATTGACTAACTGTTTAGTCAAATACATGGACTAACCTTTTAGTCAGGTGATACCGTCGTTTTAGTATCAAAGATGAAATTTATAAACCAAATTACTAAAGGGTAGTAATAAGGGTCGATCCGCAGGGAGGCAAGATATCTGTTTTAAGGGCTCGTTTATTAAGTCACAAAACGGGGGTTTGAGTATTGATTTATTAAACTACGAGATTGGGAGAATAGGAGAAAAGCAAGGGTAGAGGGATAGCTAAGACAGTCGGTTCACCGCGATTAATTACTTTAGCAATCTAGGTCTAAGGTCAAGCCAATAGATCTAAGGGGTAACGAACGTCACCTTTCGGTCCTTAATTCGCCCTAAAACACAAATAGCTTAGCTTTCGCCCTCACTACCGTGCCCTAATGTATCGCTACGAGTCTCACCCTATCCAATCTTTCGATCTAGGACGAGATTTACTAAGGTTTATAATCTAATTGCGTCGACTTAATTAAACTATAGCAATTAAATGTAGCGACAACAACATAAATCATACGAGCATTGTCAAAATAAATTGATTACTAATCTAACAAAATCATGGATCCCCTAGTGTCTTAGCAGGAGAATTAGCAGTGCATAATTAAAGAATAAAGCATAAAAGAAGGGGAAGAAAATACCGAAATGAATTAAGAATAGAATAGAGTTTCAAGATCCAGAATAAGAAAGGGTCAAAGCGGAGAAGAGCTGATCCCGTCCGTGTGTGTCATGTGTTTGGCGTGCAAGCCTATTTATAACAAAATAATGACTTGCTAAACCTAAATAACAAAACACGCCAAGCCCGTCAAAGATTGTTGCTCGATCGAGTGACATTCCTTAGCATTCCTCTCAATCGAGAACAATTCCTCTCGATCGAGGACTTCTCAGCGCGTAATTCTTACTTCGCGCACTGAACTTCAAACGGCTGCCATTTCTTCGTTACTTATCCGAATCAAGCGATTTTTGTGGCGTTGGAAAGCTAAGAGGATAAGCTTTCATCTCCAATTCGAATCACCTGAATATCAGTTGTATAACTCCAGATATGGCTCTTTGAATTAAGCACTCGTAATTTGGAGTTCTTGTTTTGCTCGCCTAGCTTCTTTACTTCCGCGCGCATCTCAAATCAATAGTTCCCAAGCTCCAATTCAACTCATCTACTAAATGAATTCCTAGGGACATGTTTTAGGCTTGATTTACTCATTTCTGGCTCATACCTGCAAATATGACAAGAGAACCCAAAGTAGACTATTCGGGGCATATTCGTAGCAAATTACTACTAAAATATCATAGAAATGTGTGCATAAATGGCCTATAAAGACTATGTAAAATGCACACATAAAACTTCCCCAAACCAAACCTTTGCTTGTCCTCAAGCAAGCTAAATGCAACTAACTAATGAGCTAAATGAAAAGGAGCAAAAACTAGGACAAGCTGAAACCGTTTACTCAAACCGATTTAATGCAAAAGAGTCAACTACTAATAGTGCAATAACAAAGCAAACGAATTTATACATATCTCATAAATAGTTGAACTTTTGACCTTGCAAGACTTTCAAAATTGGACTCTCCCGGGTCACTCTCTCTCAATTAAGCACAAGGTAAGCATTATATGTAAGAGAGAAAGAAAAATAGACGCTCACCTAAACTACGACCCACATAAACATGCATGCAACTAATATGATAGACAATTCTAGCTACCATACACATACATTCCAACCAAACGAGGTCCGTCACAGCCGAGAGCTTACAAAATTATAGTAAAGTGAGGCAATGGGTAAGAATAGGCAAAACATTTTTCGGAAATGTGAAGGTATAGGTGATCAAGCTAGCACCCTAATAGAACCAAATGGTACATATCCATCTCTTATCCATCAAAATTAAGCAGAAGTGCTCTTCATTTGGCACAAAACTCACTGAAAATACTCCTCATATGATTATAATAAAGCATAGGAGTGAAACATCTTTCTTTGTTTTTTTTTCTTTTCTTTTTCGATTTTTTTTTTCTTCTTTTGATTTTTTGATTTTTTCCTCCTTTCCTTCATAAATTACTAACTCCCACAACTTTAGATATAAGACCAAACTTGGCACAATAAATAATATACCACAAAACAATCTAAACTAGCTTGACAGGGCAGGCTAAATTTGGATGTAGTTAAGGGACAAAAGGCAAATTTGGCTAAATGTAGAGTTATATGGGTAAAAATGAAAGAAAAGGTAATGTAAGCATCTCCCTGCATGTGACACCAACCACTAACCCGAATGTATGTAGGCAATAAGCAATTGAATTTCATAATTGTGCAAATTGATGATACATGATATGCAAGGAGTACTACTCTCAATTCCTATATGAAACTGGTCATAGATGTCACCAGTTTATAAAGCTCTAAACCTCAGAAAGTTATTGTAGTTTGCCAAAGTTTCAAGTCAAGTCTAATTGTTCAATATATTTAGAAACGAAATTCGAGAAATTGCTTTGAAAATTACTAAAAGTCGTGAGAAATTTTCAAGGCTTAAGTGAAAACAATTCTAGCATAGAAATGTTCCATTCCGACACAACCTAAATTCAAAATTAAACGTGATTTTTTTTGAATTATTGTGAAATTTTTAAGTTTTTATGGGTTTAATAATTTTTCGAAATTAAGTGCAATGCATACGGAAATGCAAGAAATATGAATGCAAAACGAATGCAAATGCAGACTCAAAAGGATGCATATACCCTTCCCAAACCAAAACAGACAATGTCCTCATTGTCTTCACAGCTAACCAACAGCAGCAAAAAGGGAGATGGAGTACGCAAACCTAATACATGTTCCTAAAATATAGTAAATGAGATGGAAAAGCAAGGGAAGGCGGTACTCACAGGACGGCTTCCCCAAACCAGCATCAAACTAAGGGGACGAGTAGCCAGCGTACTACTCGAGCGCGCACGAGACAAAAGCACAAAGAGAAGAGGTGGCTACGGCAACAGCAGGGTCCGTAGTCCGATTTGATATTTTCTGGGCTAATATAAACAGATAGAAAATTAAGGGAGAGGGGGTGCACGAAATTGGGAAGTAATAAAGGAGGAAAATAAGTCGAAAAGAATAAGAGAAGTCGAATATATGCATCCTTTTCCTCGATCGACCGGATACGGCTCTCGATCGAGACTTTGTCCTTCCAATTTCCCCTCAATCGAGTAGTAAACTACTTGATCAAACCTTCGTTAGCTATCTGCAAAACTCAAAAATGCATTCCAAATACCAAATAATTGTTTTGCGTGAGAAACAAAGTCTACCCAACTAAATGTCTAAAAATGTTTAAAAAGCAAGTATGGTTTTAAGTGTAAAATTTATTCCAAAGTGCACGGGGTTGCAAACCCGGCTTAACAACTAATGAAATAATTCGCTCCTCCTCGAGGCTTTTGACTGAAAGCAGTTATTTCAGCCATTAGGAGCTTCACAATCGTCCTCCATATCACAGCAGTATCGAGACAATGGCCTATCACAACTTCCATCACGACTTTATCTACCCATTGTCGTGCTTTCTTCCTAGGCGGGATAGAATCTTTCGATTCCCTTCCCGGGTCCCAGCTTGTTAGACCTGCATAAGAAGAAATAAAACGATTTTCCTCCAAATTGCTCCCGAGTTGGGGCGGAGGCGTCAATTCAAAAACAACATATGAATCAACGGAAGGACTAAAACTAGTTGTACTAAGGTCAATAAAAGGAATGATAGTACCTTCTATTGGAGCGGTATGACCTTCGTTAGCCTTCACATCGTCAATTGAGACAGAATCGGATGAATAACCATTGATGTCCGCAGCTACTGTGGTCGATCGAGAGGTTGCAGCACTCGATCGAGACTCTTTTTCACCTAATCGCTTTCGATCGATCGGTGGTAGCGGGTCGATCGAACAACTTCTCCCCACCAGCAGATCGATCGAGAGCTTTGAGGAGCTCGATTGACCAATTTTTCTATTTGGGATTCCCTTGTCAAATATCGCAATGAAGTAATCGTCCTCGGAGTCTGAGTCGTACACATCAAAGTCCGCTCGATTGTTACTTGAGCGACACGGTGCGTAAGACTCTCAATTGAGGCATTCCTCGTTTGTTCCACTTGAAGAGTGAGTGTCGCTAATAGCAATTTTAACTCATCGAACTCTTCATTGTTGCGGCGGGAGCGGGGTTGGTTCTTTGCGGCGAAAAAGGATAGGAGGGCTCTTGGAAGCCACTTTGATAGTACGGATGTGGCGTATAACTACGCGGTGGGAGCGAGGCAAAATGACTTTGTTTATACTGTCGATAAGCATAAACATCGTCAAGATCTGCAAGGCAGCAAATCGCATCGTGTCCCACGACACCACATCTCTCACAAAATACCTCCTGAAGCATCGCCAATAGGACCTGTAAGACCTATCAAACAACACTAGAGAAGGAATAAGAACTGTCTCAGGAAATAAAATTCCCTGAGACGAAGGGGAAATAAACGAAACAAAAACAAACAAATAGGACAATTGCCTCCCCGGCAACGGCGCCAAAATTTGATACCGTCGTTTTAGTATCAAAGATGAAATTTATAAACCAAATTACTAAAGGGTAGTAATAAGGGTCGATCCGCAGGGAGGCAAGATATCTGTTTTAAGGGTTCGTTTATTAAGTCACAAAACGGGGGTTTGAGTATTGATTTATTAAACTACGAGATTGAGAGAATAGGAGAAAAGCAAGGGTAGAGGGATAGCTAAGACAGTCGGTTCACCGCGATTAATTAGTTTAGCAATCTAGGTCTAAGGTCAAGCCAATAGATCTAAGGGGTAACGAACGTCACCTTTCGGTCCTTAATTCGCCCTAAAACACAAATAGCGTAGCTTTCGCCCTCACTACCGTGCCCTAATGTATCGCTACGAGTCTCACCCTATCCAATCTTTCGATCTAGGACGAGGTTTACTAAGGTTTATAATCTAATTGCGTCGACTTAATTAAACTATAGCAATTAAATGTAGCGACAACAACATAAATCATACGAGCATTGTCAAAATAAATTGATTACTAATCTAACAAAATCATGGATCCCCTATTGTCTTAGCAAGAGAATTAGCAGCGCATAATTAAAGAATAAAGCATAAAAGAAGGGGAAGAAAATACCGAAATAAATTAAGAATAGAATAGAGTTTCAAGATCCAGAATAAGAAAGGGTCGAAACTGGAGAAGAGCTCCGATCCGTCCGTGTGTGTGTCATGTGTTTGCGTCGATGCAAGCCTATTTATAACAAATTAATGACTTGCTAAACCTAAATAACAAAACAGGCCAAGCCCGTCAAAGATTGTTGCTCGATCGAGCACTTAAGGCTCTCGATCGAGTGACATTCCTTAGCATTCCTCTCAATCGAGAACAATTCCTCTCGATCGAGGACTTCTCAACGCGTAATTCCTGCTTCGCGCACTGAACTTCAAACGGCTGCCATTTCTTCGTTACTTATCCGAATCAAGCGATTTGTGTGGCGTTGGAAAGCTAAGAGGATAAGCTTTCATCTCCAATTTGAATCACCTGAATATCTGTTGTAGAACTCGAGATATGGCTCTTTGAAATAAGCACTCGTAATTTGGAGTTCTTGTTTTGCTCGCCTAGCTTCTTTACTTCCGCGCGCATCTCAAATCAATAGTTCCCAAGCTCCAATTCAACTCATGTCCTAAAACATGCCTAGGGACATGTTTTAGGCTTGATTTACTCCTTTCTGGCTCATACCTGCAAATATGACAAGAGAACACAAAGTAGACTATTCGGGGCATATTCGTAGCAAATTACTACTAAAATATCATAGAAATGTGTACATAAATGGCCTATAAAGACTATGTAAAATGCACACATCATCAGGCATCTATGTGATTACATTTCCATAATCACATCTCTCAAACACATCCTTTAGGTGTGACTTTTAGGGACTAGTTGATCACCGCCATCAATATGATCATAACGTCAAACTTTCTAGCAAGCCAACCGTTATTAAGTAATTGTTAATCAACTGATAAAATACGAAGTATACCCATGTGAACCTATAAGAGATTTATAAATGTTATCACACTAATTTGTGGAGGACACAAGCTCCAACAAACTCCCACTTGTCCTCACAAGTGTATGTGCGATAATCGATTCTCATATCCTAAAATTTCTCCCACTCAATGTAAAACAATTTGCAAAATCCGTATTCACAATGGTCGTATTTTAAAAGTGATCAATATCAAGAGTGGTTTCCCCGACTAGAGAGTAACTTAACTGATAAACGAATCATCATTCGAGCATGGCCATGCATTTCAGTTACAACTCCTCGAGTGGCCCTGAGAAATAACTATACCTGATAAAGGTTGGATATTTTCTTCAACTCGAATCCTGCAGATGGAAGCACAATATGAAATGACCCAGAAAAAATCTACTTAGTCTCCTGTTACGGCAGACCATGAGAAAGAAACCAAAGTCACCCAAAAACTGCCTTAATCTCAAGAGACAATCGATAGTCAAAAGAATCGACTCTAGGAACACAATGGACGTCCAATCCACGACCTGGCAGCGAATGTTTTTAAACATTTAGGACTCCATTACGTTGTCACAAAAATAATTGTCCTACGAGGTATCGTTATAACCCGTATTTGTGATCGATCGGCCAACTGATTGACTTATGGCTCGTTGAACCCACCATCAATCGACTGCACAATATAATAGCCAGAGTTATCAGCTCATTAAGGCGATTACGGACCAAAACAAATATAATGTAATTCAGTTCACTTTGTGGCGTTCAATGTTGTCAGTACAATCCACATGAAAAACAAAATATTATAATAAAACGATGAAGTTATAAATAGTATATGAAAAAGATAATGTATCGAATTCATAATCAACTACTACGACTCAGGAACACGTTTAATTCCCATGGAAATAACGTGCCCTTCATGCTTATCATAATTCAACGGTTTAGTGAGAGGATCCGCGATGTTGTCATCCGAAGCTATCTTGTCAATCATTATCTCTTAGTGCTCCACGTAATCACAGATCAGGTGAGCTTTCCGATGTACATGTCTAGATTTGTTGCTAGACTTAGGCTCCTTAGCCTGGAAGATGGCACCTCTATTGTCACAATAGATGGTGATCGGGTCATTCGAACTAGGAACTACCGTAAGTCCTTGTAAGAATTGACGCATCCATATAGCTTCCTTTGTTGCTTCCGAAGCGGCATAGTACTCGGATTCAGTGGTAGAATCTTCTACAACATCCTGTTTGGAACTCTTTCAGCTGACCGCAGCACCATTAAGAGTGAAGACAAACTCGGACTGAGATTTTGAATCATCTCGATCCGTTTGGAAGCTAGCATCTGCGTAACCGATTGCGCATAGCTTAGTATCTCCTCCATAAGTCAATACCCTATCCTTAGTCCTCCGTAGGTACTTAAGGATTTTTTAATGACTATCCAAAGTGTGTTTCACCTGGATTCTTTTGGTACCGACTCGTCATACTCAATGCATATGCCACGTCTGGACGTGTACATATCATGGCATACATGATTGATCCTATTGCAGATGCATAAGGAACACGACTCATGCGCTCAATCCCTTCAGGCGTCGTGGGTGACTGAGTCTTGCTCAACTGCATCCCAGACGTCATTGGAAGGTTCCCCTTCTTGGAGTTGGTCTTGCTGAACCTTTCAAGAATCTTATCCAAATAAGACTCCCGACTAAGTGATAACGTCCGTCGTGATCTATCTCGGTAGATACGGATTCCCAATATGCGTAGTGCCTCACCCATATCTTTCATCTGGAAATGGTTCTTCAACCATCCTTTAACCGAAGATAGGAGAGGAATGTCATTCCCAATCAAGAGTATGTCATCGACATACAATATCAAGAAAAAAATCTTGCTCCCACTCGACTTGATATATAAGCATGGTTCCTCGACCGATCGAGTGAAACCATACTCTTTTATCACCTGGTCGAAACGATGATTCCAACTCCGAGAAGTTTGCTTAAGTCCATAAATGGAACACTTAAGCTTGCACACTTTCTTAGGATTCTCAGGATCTATGAAACTTTCGGGTTGCACCATGTACAACTCCTCCTCCAAATAACCGTTTAAGAAGGCGGTTTTCACATCCATTTGCCAAATTTCATAGTCATGAAAAGCGGCAATCGCTAAGATAATCTGAATGGAACACATCATAACTACGGGTGCAAAAATTTCATCATAATGCAATCCGTGCACTTGAGTGAAACCTTTTGCCACTAGTCGTGCTTTATAGGTATCTGGTTGCCCGTCTACAGAACGCATTATTTTGTAAAGCCATTTGCACTGTAGAGGTTTTACCTTATTAGGTAAATCAACTAGATCCCATACGTCATTCTCATATATGGAGTCCATCTAGGATTCCATGGCTTCAAGCCATAGCTTTGAGTCAGAACAGGTCATTGCACCTTTATAGGTAGCGGGTTCATTACTCTCTAGGAGTAAAACATGACTCTCCTCGACCATACCAATGTATCTGTCCGGAGGATTAGAGACTCTACCCGACCTCCGAGGTTCCTCAGGAATATTAACCGTACCATCAGTTGGAGGAACAACTTCCTCCATCTGTTCCTCGGTTGTTGGTTCTGGAATCTCCGACATCTCGAAGGTTCTATTACTTGTCTTGTTCTCGAGAAATTCTTTCTCTAAGAACGTCGCACTAGCCGCAACAAAAACTCGATGTTCGGTAGGCGAATAGAAGTAATGACCAATCGTTCCTTTTGGATAACCAATAAAGTATGTCTTGACCGATCGCGGGCCGAGCTTATTCTCGTGTCTCCACTTGACATAAGCCTCGCAGCCCCAAACCCGAATAAAGGACAAGTTAGGGACCGTTCCCTTCCACATTTCATATGGAGTCTTGTCGACAGCTTTAGTCGGACTTCGGTTAAGTATAAGAGAAGCTGACAAAAGAGCAAAACCCCATAATGAATTAGGCACTACCGTGTGACTCATCATGGATCGAACCATATCAAGTAAGGTTCGATTTCTCCGTTCGAACACACCATTTAATTGAGGTGTTCCAGGTGGAGTTAACTGTAAAACGATTCCACAGTCTTTAAGGTGTTGATCAAACTCATTTGAAAGATATTCGCCACCCCGATCTGAACAGAGTGCTTTAACCTTTCTACCCAGTTGGTTCTCAACCTTATTCTGGTATTCCTTGAATTTCTCAAAGGACTCACTTTTATGCTTCATTAAGTAGACATATCCGTATCTACTCAAATCGTCCGTGAAAGTGATAAAATATCTATAGCCATCTCTAGCGGTAAGTGACATAGGTCCACAAACATCAGTATGTATGAGTCCTAATAGGTCACTAGCGCGCATTCCAACACCTTTGAAGGAAATTCGAGTCATTTTGCCGATAAGACATGATTCACACGTGCCAAATGTAGAAAAATCGAATGCGGGAATAGTCCCATTATCGACGAGTTTCTTTACACGTTTTTCATTTATGTGTCCCATTCGACAATGCCATAGATAGGTTTGATCTTTGTCACAAACCTTTAATTTCTTATTATTCACGTGTAATATTTCCGTGGTTTGATCTAAGATGTAAATTCCATTCATGGAAACTGCTTTTCCATAAATCATTTCATTAAAAGAGTAAATACAGCTATTATCCTTTATTAAAAATGAAAAATCGTCCTTATCAAGTACGGAAACAGAAATAATGTTCTTAGACAAACTGGGTACATAGTAACAGTTATATAAAAATAACTCAAAACCACTAGGGAGTTGGATTACGTATGTTCCCTTCGAGACTGCAGCAACTCTAGCTCCATTCCCGACTCGCAGGTCCTTATCACCCTTTCCGAGAGGTGTGATGTTTTTTAGGCCCTGCAAATGATTACACAGATGAGAACCAAAACCAGTATCAAGTACCCAAGTTCCGAAACTTGCATGGTTAATCTCAATCATATGAATATAAGATGACATACCAACAAGAACGACGCGGCCTGCTTTTATGTCCTCACGGTACACGGGACAATTCCTCCTCCAATGTCCAGTCTTGTGACAATGGTGGCATTCAATGTCACCGCCCTTGCTCTTTGCCTTGCCTTGTGAGCCACTAGTCTCACCAGGCCCACTCTTACCGTTTCCTGGCTTCTTAAACTTTGGCTTACCTACAGTTAGGTCGCCTGGAGCTTTGCCCTTACCTTTATTCTTGTTGGAAATCATGAGAACATCCTGCTTCATGCTCCCACTCAATTTCATATCCTTATCGGTCTGTACGAGAAGTGAGTGTAGGTCATGATGACTTTTCTTCAAGTCATTCATGTAGTAATTCGCCCTAAAAAGGGCAAAACCATCATGAAGTGAATGAAGCATGCGGTCAATGACTATGCTCTCACTAATTTTACAATCAAGTGCCTCCAATTTCTCGACATTCTCAATCATGTTAAGAATGTGTGGGCTAACCGGTTGGCCCTTTTGGAGTTTCGCATCAAAGAAGCGACAGGTATGCTTATAAGTAACGATCCTCGGTGCTTTTGAGAACTCGTTAGTGAGCGTGGTGAAAATCTTGTTCGCACCTTGGACAATGAAGCGTCTCTGCAAATTGGTTTCCATTGCAAAGATGAGTACGTTCTTTATCGCACCCGCTTCCATGACGAAGTCACTATAAGAAAGTGACTCGTTAACTCCTGCATTGGGGCCTGGGTTTACCGGTATTGGCTCAGTTAAGTACTTGAGCTTACCGTCAGCAATGGCGACATTCCGTAGTGCCTTGCCTCCCGGTCCCGCAAAGTTGGACCCATCATTCTTCAATCGTGTGAACTGATTCATGTTGTCCATAAAAACTTTAAGCCAGGACTCGCGTCCAAGTGTGGCACTCGGCATTGGGATTTCGTTATTTCCAGTCATTTGTTGTAACAGTATTATCAATATAAATGAATTCTACACTGCGAAAAGAAGAATAAAAATAATAAGCATATGCATCGTTATGATTTAAGTCTTAATGCAAAACTGTTATAAGCGAAGACTCAAGCATTTATACAATTAACCTCCCTCAAGTATTATATAAATGATTCCAAGACTCAATTATCTGTAAATTGATAAGCCAACCTTTTAGCTAATTCTACTGTTAGAATTCTTGGTCGATAATTTTCTGTAAATTCTATCTTTAGTCCATCATAATCACGAGAAACTCTTCACACTATAATGTTGAGATAAACTAAGTCAACACAAACTACTTACCCAACGTAGAAGGGGTCATATTATGCCTACCGACGAAGAAGGGATTCATAGTTGTTTGCCCTTATAAAGACTAATCTCAATTTCCGTTTTAGAGGAAGATCCCATCAACTTTATTTTAATTCATTTTAAGTGAACTAATATCTAGCATGCATGAATGAATAAATTAAGGCGATGGCTTGAAATTGTGTGACATCTGTATGTCTATGAAAACTAACATACAATCTATATGAGTCAATTTTCATGCATTTTAGTAGGTGGTTTGGTTTTAGGCGGAAAATGATGCACTAACTAGCATGTGAATGAAAAGCAATAAGAACGGTAAAACGTAAAACAAAATAAAGTCCTAGTGTGGCCTATCTACCAAAAGGAACATAAATACAACTTTGGAATCCATCCTTGGACCCGAGAAGCTTGTCTTGATGTTCCATCTTTATCCATGTAGCGGGAGTGAGAAATCCAATCTCCGTCTTTAGTCTTCTCAAAAATTACAATTTAAAAATTACATAATAAACCTATTTACATTCTAATTTCAAAACCGTAATATAAAAGAAAACCAAAACGGAGATACGAGATCTCATATTACATTAAAAATTATGTTTCCATCATTACGAAAACATAATTTAACTAAGGCCACACTAGGTATTACAAATTACAACCGATTGCAAAAAACGTAAATAAAACCATTCAGCAATTCATTCAACTAAAAAAATGCATCAACTAAATAAATTAAACATGCAAGACATAATTCCATAATTATGTAGATTAATTTATCCAAACCACCTATTAAATGATCAAATTAAGTGACAATACCTCAATTAATCACAATAATTTTAATCTTAATTCACATTAATCTTGTAATATGAATTTAATCCAACATTATTTTAAACTTCTTTAAAATAATTAGGTATCTAAAATTGTGAACTTCTTCACAACAATTAATCATACATTAATAACTTAATGTATAATCAATATAGGCCAAAAACAAAACATTTTTTTTCTTTTGGTCTCGGCAGCAAGAAAAAGACGAAAAAAAACAGCCTTTTTTTTTCTTCAGCTCACGGCAAAGGCAAAAATAAAAAAACAGAAACTTTTTTTTTTCTTTTTGGTATTTCTGTAAAAACTGAAACACAAAAAAACAGAAACTCTTTTTTTTTCTTATGCACTCGGCTGAAAAAAATTGAAAACAGCCCTATTTTTTTCATTTCGGCATTATTCCCTAAAACAACAAAAATGTTTAGATGAACAAATTCGTTTATAGTTGCTATTAGAACAAGATTGACATAATCTTAAACATATGAATTAATGAAATATGATTGTAATCAACAAATTAAAACCATATATGCCAAAAACTATATAGCAAAAACAAATTATATATCATCATAAAACAAAGACAATTCCCATTTACATTTCAATTTAATCCTAATTAAATCAAAACATCTACAAATTTATCATATTATCATCTTAAACTATTAAAACAATAATATGAACAAATCAAAATGGAAACAAAACATCAAAAACTAAAAAAACAGAAAACAATCGACATAAATTTTTTTTTTACACGGCAAAAATATTTCAGCCGAGATTTTTTTTTTCTTTTTCGAAATTCTTGTTTAAATTCAATTATGAAATTCATATAAAATAATTTCGTGGCCTTGGCTCTGATACCACTTGTAGGAAATATCGGTATACTTCCATTAACATTATAAGGATTATAACGAAATTATCGATATGAAAACTAGTCATAAAAGAAATTTGCATAAACAAAATAGAGAGATTATGAAATCAACCTTCGGTCCTAGCAAAATCGGCCTAAGAAAAATATCGCAATGATATTCGCCTATCAGTTGCACCCAAGATGATATGAGATATGCCTTTGTTTTTGCTAGAATAGATCCCTAAAATTTACTAATTAATTTTAGGGTTTTGTTGTGTTTTCTTGATGAGAGAAAAGCTAGGTCAAAATGTGAATTAGGTTAGAAAACAAGTGAGGAATAATAATAATCTCCCCTCCTCTTTAAACCGTGTATGAGGAGGAATTAAGGGGAGATTATTTTCTTCCCTTTTTTTCTCCAATTCGGTTTGACCGAAACTCCAAAATATGAGGATAAAATCCTCTTATTTTTAGATGTTACCTTAATGTATAAAAAATGTGTATCTTTTTATAAATTGAAAATTATGTTGACATGTATTAATAAGTCCACACACAACGGCTTGCAGTCAATTTATTAATACCGGTCTGTCAACATTTATACTGACAATATTGTATAATATATACATTAACTATAAATATCGCATATTTATAATTTGCTAATTAAATATAACTGGTTACATTTAATCACGAATTAACATCTTAATTCGTTTAAGCTAACATTATATACATTTATTAAATATAACATATTATAATCAATTTACGAATTGAAGTTAATTTGTCTCAGCTAATATAATTTAATTAGATTAAATAACCGTCTCATCAACACATTGACTAACTGTTTAGTCAAATACATGGACTAACCTTTTAGTCAGGCATCGATGTGATTACATTTCCATAATCACATCTCTCAAACACATCCTTTAGGTGTAACTTTTAGGGACCAGTTGATCACCGCCATCAGTATGATAATAACGTCAAACTTTCTAGCAAGCCAACCGTTATTAGGTAATCATTAATCAACTGATAAAATACGAAGTATACCCTTGTGAACCTATAAGAGATTTATAAATGTTATCACACTAATTTGTGGAGGACACAAGCTCCAACAATTCCGTAGCATAAAACTATGAGGATAACATAGAAATACGTGCATAAAGAGGCTTAAAAAGACTATATAAAATGCACGTATCAAATCTCCCCAAACCAAACCTTTACTCGTCCTCGAGTAAACTAAATGCAAACTAATGTAACGGAAAAGATAGCTCAGAGCTAGCTACAAATGCCCACTCAAACCAATTTAATGCAAGCGAACTAACACTAATAGCAAAACAGTCAAATGCAAATGAGTTATAAGATGTTTATAATAAAGCTGAACCGTCGACCTTGTAAGACCTTTAAAATTGGACTCTCACGGGTCACTCTTCTTTCATGAAGCAAAGGGTGAAAGTATATGTGTAAGAGAGAAAGAGAAGACAGCCACTCACCTAAACTGCGACCTACATATCATTCATGCAGCTAATATGATAGACAATTCTAATCACCACACATACATTCCAACCAATCAATGTCTGTCACAGCCGAGGGCTTACAAAAATATGGTTTAGTGAGGCAATGGGTAAGAAAGGGCAAAACATTTTTGGGAATGTGAGGTTAATAGTCAAGCTAGCAACCTAATCAAAACCAAACGAACCAAATCCGATTCTTTATCCATCAGAAATCAAGTATAAGTGCCCTTTATTTTGGCACAAAAACTCGCTAACCAAAACAACAACTCCTCCTCATAAGATCAAAATAAAACGTAGGAGCGAAAACCGTCAACAATCAAACTTTTTTTTTTATTCTTTTCTTCACGCGATTTCTTTTTTTTTTTCATTTTCAACTTCTTTTTTTTGCGAATTCTTTTTTTTTTTCAACTTTTTTTTTTTCAATTTCCTCATCCTCCTTCTTTCTTTTCTACCAACTCCAAATCAATATAATACAACCAAACTCGGATCAATAGATAAAATACCGCAAAAGCATACACTAAACTAGCTTGACGAGGCAGGCTAAATTTGGGTGTTGTTAAAGGTCAACAGGCAAATTTGGCTAATGTGGAGTTAAATGAGTAAAAATGAAAGAAAAGGGGAAATGTAAGCACCTCCCTGCATGTGACACCAACCACTAACCCAAATGTATGTAGGCAATAAGCAATTGAATTTCATATACGTGTAAATTAATGATACATGTTATGCAAGGAGTAACAACTCACAATCCTACATGAAGTGGTCATAAATGACACCAGTTTATTAAGCTCTAATCCTTAGAAATTATAAGTAGTTTGCCAAAATTTTCAGGTCAAGTCTATTTATTCAGCTGTATTTTAACATAAACTCGTAGATTATGCAATAAGATAATGCTAAAAGATATATAGTTTATGCAAGGCTTAAGCAAAAAGACAATTATAGTGCAATTTCATCATTAAAATCTACCATTCCGACTCAACCTATATGCAAAAGTAAACGTGAATTTTTTTGAATTTTTTGAAAATTTTCAATTTTTATGGGATTTTTGAATTTTATAAAAAATAAACAACAATGCATACAGAAATTAAACGTGATAACGGAAATGCAATAAAAATGACATGTAGACACAGATATGGATGCATAACCTCCCCAAACCAAACCGTACAATGCCCTCATTGTACTCAAAAATAAGGAAAGGAAATGCAAACTAAAAAGGAGAGAGTGAAAATGGGGAAAACTTACAAGATAACGCGAAGTAGGGACCTCCCCAAACCAGCCAGCAATATGGGAGGTCGCTAATAGCTCCGTAACAGCGTCATAGGAAGCTAATCCAAGTCAAAAGCACTCGATCGAAATGGAACAATGGTCAATCGAGGGAACTGGGCATCTAAGCAGTTCGATCGAGGAGGTAGGGCTCTCGATCGAAAAACCCTCTTTGGTAGGCACTCGATCGAGAAGAAGATAGGCTCGATCGAGTGAAATCAGCAGCAAAATAGTTCGATCAAGTAAATAGAGTACTCGATCGAGCCATCCACAATAGCTTCCTGCAAAGACGCAATAAACAACCCGCGAAACTAACAAAATGAGCTAACTGCTCCAGTCTATGGTTTAAAAACCAATTATTACACACATAACTAAAAATGTTTGAAAGGCAACTAAAAATTAAAACTCCGGGTTGCCTCCCGGGTAGCGCTAGTTTCAGACAGGTCCCAGCTCGACCTTCTTTTCTTCAACCAATCGCTCAAGTTAGTCAGAATCAAAGCAATTCAAAGCCCTTAGCATGAGATCATAGATCTGCGCATGTGCTACACAAGAGCATAAGTAGCACAAAAATAAAGAAGGAGCATATAAAAGCAATCTAAAGTACCGTCTCAGCCTGACAAATTTTCAATGACAAAAATGGTGAAACATTATTAGCTTATCTGACCAACTGGGAGGGGGTAGAGCATTAAAACATAAAGCATAAGTCAAATGAGGTAGTGTACTGTTTATACAAATAATAATATAATTATCGTTAATTACCTCAGGTTGGTCGCTCCTAACGTTGGAATCATTGATAAAAGAATACATTACCTCTTCCGTGCTAGGAACGTTTACTGACTCAGCTGCCTTCTCGTTACCCTCCTCGATGGGTTCCGTCCCGTAAATCGTAGCCTCTAAAGCGTCCAGCTCGGCTTTTAAAATGGGGGATTCACCAAAGCCATTGTCTTCATCAAAATCGTCATCCAAAACGAACCAAGATGACACTTCACTGCCCTCCATGGCCAAACTACTCGATCGAGCAAAGATGGAACTCGATCGAGAGGTTTCTTCACACAGTTTACTCGATCGAACAAGGCAGGGCATTCGATCGAGGTCCTCTAATTCAACACTACTCGATCGAACAGTGTGGGGTGTTCGATCGAGGTCTTCCTCATACAAATCGTTCGATTGATTGGGCATTTCCGCACGATCGACATCCTCATCATAGAATTCACTCGATCGAACAAGGTGGGCTGTTCGATCGAGTGTTTTATGCTGAACCGTGGTGAAGTGCTTGAGAAATGCTTCACGCTCTTCAATTTCCGAGTCGTACAGATCTTCATCATTAATAGACAGCTCATGTCCTTCATAGGGAGGACCGCTCTTGGTACAAATATCAAGTACCTCCTTTGAATGCCTATAGTCCATCTCGGCAGCTAATTGAGCTATTTGAGATTCAAATAACTTGACACGAACTTCCCTAGCTTGATCAGATTCTTGTACTAGAAGTGCAAGTGTCATCACCAAGGATTTCAATTCAGTAATCTCCTCTTTCTGTTCAACGGGAGGAGGGTTTGTTGTTGCGAGGGCTAGATAAACGGAGGCTTCTGATAGCCTCGTTGCTGAAGCGGATGTGGTGGCACATATGTAAAGGAATGACTGGCTTGCCTATGTTGAATAAACGCATAGACTTCGTTGTTCCCCGCTAGGCAATTAGCGGCACTGTGCCCAGAAGTACCATATCTCCCACAGTAAACCACCTGCTGCGCCATAGAATGGGACATAGGTGGAAGATCAAAGGTACTTAAGCAAAAGATGAGAACGACCTCAAGGAATAAATCCCTTGAGGCTAAAGACAGACAAAAATAAGCAAGCAGATAAAATAGTTGCCTCCCCGGCAACGGCGCCAAAATTTGATACCGTCATCAGGTACCAAAAATAAATACCTAAGTACTACAAACAGAAGTCAGCGGTAAGTAGGGTCGATCTCCACAGGGAGGCGGTCACTATCTACTTGTTAATTCTAGTCCGTCTACTGTCACAATTGGGGGTTTGAGTTGAATAAATTAAACTAAATGAGACTAAAGGTAGAGAGAAAAGAATAAGAGGAATTAATAGAAGGGAGAGAGAACTAGGATTGTCGGGTCATCGATGAACGTCAATTAATTGCAGCTAAGGTCAAAGATCGGTCGCGTGTAACAGTCTAAGGGGCAACGAACATCTCCTTCCGGTCTCAATTCGCCCTAAAATACTATTAGCTTAGCTTCCGTCCTCACTAAAGCATCATATTGTTCACTGCGGGTCTCACCCCTTCCAACCTTCCGGTCTAGGTTAAGGCTTACCAAGATTAATTAAGCTAAATGTATCGATTCAAGTAGCTAGTTACAGTGATAAATAACATAGACATAATAACAACGGAAGATCTGTAAACCTAACTAGTAAATAACAACAGTTCATCGAATCCCCTAAATCCTAGCAATTAAATTAGCTAGACATAATAGTGGTAGAACAAGAGCGAAAAAATATAGAAATAATAAGCATTGTAATTAAAGAGAGAATAAAGAAAGAGAAAGAGTTAGGGAAGAATTACAGATAAAGAGATTCGGGAAAAGAACAAAACAAAGTAGCAGCAGTAACCGGAGGTAGAAGTCGAACCCCTAAACCTAATTACCCCTCTTCTATTTATAGGAGAAGGATTTGTTATTTGACCTAAAACACGTTATTAAACTAAAAAGCCCGTGTCCAATACTAACAACTCGATCGAGCCATTTAGAATTGCTCGATTGAACAAAAAACCAACAAAAACCTCTCGATCGAATAAACAAACAACTCGATTGAGGAAACCCTAAATAACATATTTCGATCGAACACCAAGAGCTTTCGATCGAGGTCTTATCCTCTTCAAAAGTGCTCGATCGATCAAGAAACTTTGACTCAGCCAGCAACATTATGTCGTTAGTTTCAGCCTTGACTTGGTGATTTAGCTTCCCAAATGACTTCACGCATCCCATAACAGCAGTATTTCCGCTCTAAATCCAATCATCCTCTAAATGCAAACGATAAAAGGCTTGATTCTGCTACTTTTAGGTCCATTCTTGTAAATAAAGCAAAACAAACCAAAGTAGAATATTCAAGGCATTTCGTAGCATAAAACTACGAGGATAGCATAGAAATACGTGCATAAAGAGGCTTAAAAAGACTATATAAAATGCACGTATCAACTGCAATGGCGGTAATTCATATCAGAAATCGGCGACGAACAACAACAACCAGGGGTCGGCTGCTAAGCCGTCTACCTTAGCTAGTACTATCTACGGAGGTGGGAAAAAGACCAGTGGTAAGCTGTTTATGATGGAGAAGAAAGAAGCTGAGGATGATGCTCACGTTATCACCGGTACTTTTCTTGTTAATGGAGTCTTTAACTTTGTTTTGTTTGATTCGGGAGTGTCACAGTCGTTCGTATCATCGAGTCATGCTAAGCTTTTGGGTTTGAGTGAGTATGAGTCTGTATCATGTGGGCGGTTGTATAGAGGTGTGTCTATGATAGTTGGGCAGGTTGACCTACCAGTAGACTTGTTATAGTTTCCTTTAGAGGGTTTTGAGATGATAGTTGGTATGGACTGATTGGGTAAGTACAAGGCTAGGATAGATTGTCATCAAAAGAGGGTTTCTTTGAGAGGTCCTGAGGGGATTAGTGTGTCTTATCAAGGGTTTGTTGTCAAACCCAAAGTTAAGTTGATTGCAGCAGTGACCTTGAAGTCTTATCTGAGGAAGGGGTGTCCGTTAATCTTATGCCATGTGAGAGACCATAGTATGGAGAGTCTAACAGTTGAGAAGATACCAGTGGTGGGAGAGTTTCCAGATGTCTTTCCATATGAGATACCGAGGTTGCCACCGAAGAGGGAGATAGATTTCAGTGTTGAGTTGAAACCGGGGACGGGGCCAATCTCTAAGGCGCCGTACCGTATGGGTCCTAAGCAGTTGGAGGAGCTGAAGAAACAGCTGGATGATTTGATTGAGAAGGGATACATTAGACCTAGTGTATCACCGTGGGGAGCACCAGTCTTGTTTATGAAGAATAAGGATGGGAGTTTGAGGTTATGCATCGATTATAAGGAGCTGAACAGAGTTACCGTGAAGAACAAGTATCCTTTGCCAAGGATAGATGATTTGTTTGATCAGTTGAACGGTGCAGCGGTCTTTTCTAAGATTAATTTGTGGTCGGGTTACCATCAGGTGAAGATTCAGAAGGAGGACATACCAAAGACAGCTTTTACATCGAGGTATGGTCACTATGAGTATGTTGTGATGACGTTTCGGTTGTCTAATGCACCCGCAGTGTTTATGGATTTGATGAACCGGGTCTTCAGCCAGTTCTTGGATCGGTTTGTTGTGGTCTTTATCGATGATATCTTAGTCTTTTCTAAGACTAAGGAGGAGCATGAGGAGCATTTGAGGATAGTGTTGCAGACTTTGCGAGAAAATCAGCTGTATGTAAAGTTGTCTAAGTGTGAGTTCTGGTTAGAGGAAGTTGCTTTTTTGGGGCATGTGATTTCAAAGAAGGGTGTTGCTGTGGATCCTGCAAAGATAGAGGCAGTTACTCGGTGGGAAGCATTGAAGAATGTGGCAGAGATCAAGAGTTTCTTGGGTTTGACAGGGTACTATCAACGGTTCATGAAAGACTTTTCTAAGATAGCCAGACCGATGACAGCTTTGATGACGAAAGAGAACAGGTTTTGTTGGGATGAAAGTTGTGAGACGGCGTTCCAAAAATTAATGGAGCGTTTGACCACAGCTCCAATCTTAGCATTACCTGAAAGGAGTGAGAACTTTGAAGTGTACATAGATGCTTCAAAGAATGGGTTGGGTTGTGTGTTGATTCAGAACGGGAAAGTGATTGCCTATGCTTCTAGGCAGCTGAAGCCTTATGAGGAGAACTACCCGACACATGATCTAGAGTTAGGTGCGGTTGTGTTTTCTCTCAAGATTTGGAGGCACTATATTTATGGGGCGACCTTTAAGGTGTTTTCAGATCACAAGAGTCTCAATTACATCTTCACTCAAAAGGAGTTGAACATGAGACAGAGGAGGTGGATGGAGCTGATTGGGGATTATGACATGGATAGTATATACCATGAAGGGAAAGTTAATATGGTTACAGATGCCTTGAGCAGGAAGAGTGTGCATTCTTTATGCACAGCTATGTCTTTGATGAGGATGAGAGATGAGGTGGGAAAGATAAGGATACATATGATACACAAAGGGGATGCTAGAGGGGATCTGACAGTGGAGCCAGACCTTTATGATGACATTCGTAGGAAATAGGCTTTGGATCCCAAGATTGAGGAGTGGAGAGCTGGAGTAGAGAAAGGGACGGTGTTTAGATTCTCTATTCATACAGATGGTAGTGTGAGATTTGATGGGAGATGGTGTGTTCCTAATGATGAGGAATTGAGAAAGATGATCATAAGAGAGGCTCATTGCACACCATACTAGGTACATCCAGGCGGTGACAAGTTTTATAAAGTTTTAAAGAAGAATTTCTGGTAGCCTGGGATGAAGAAGGAAACAGCTGAGTTTGTAGCTCGTTGTTTGACATGTCAGAGAGTGAAAGGGGAGTAGCGACGACCACAAGGTAAGATTCAGTCTCTTGAGGTACCTGAGTGGATGTGGGAGTCCATTTCTATGGATTTTATAGTGGGTTTTCCGAGGAGTCAACAGGGTAATAACATGATATGGGTTATAGTTGACCGTCTGACCAAGTCAGCTCACTTTGTGCCGATGAAAGATACTTGGAGAAAGATACAGTTAACATTGGCTTATAGTAAGCATGTGATTCGTTTACATGGGGTGCCTAAGGATATAGTGTTTGATAGAGATGCGAGGTTTATATCACGGTTTTGGAAAGAGTTGCAGGAGTTGATGGGAACTACCTTAAAGATGAGTACTGCATTTCATCCTGTGACAGATGGCCAGATAAAGAGGACAATCAAGACTTTAGAGGACATGTTACGAGCTTGTGTTATGGATTTTGGTGGTAGCTGGGAGCAGAGATTAGATTTGATTGAGTTTTCTTATAACAGCAGCTATCACACCAGTATTGGTGTAACACCCCCATATACCAATGAGCCTTAACAAGACCTTCCATAGCATATAAAGGTGTTACCATCTCGGTTGCCCGAGGAAAGCAATCATCAAAAGTCGATAAAAGAAAATTTATTATTTATTACAAGTGATTAAACCAAAACTACCGATACAAAAGATACAACTCAACATCCTTATGTGAACTATCTTTGACGTAACTTGTGAAAGACCCTTCCCTGCCAAGACTCCAGCTAACTTCCAAGAAATCACCTGTAAGACCGACTGCTCACCATAAGGGATCACGGCAGACACAACAGAAGCAAACAAGAAACAACCACCCAAGGTCAGTAACTGCGGACAACATATCAACAACAGCCAATTCACAACAGTCACAACAAACACACACATGGTCCATCACCACTCCGATCAATCACCGTCACCGACTGTCCACTGGACCTGCCCTGCCAGTGGGGGACCGCAGCCATACCCACCAAATCCCCGTTGATCATACCGAGCGATAACCCTGTCCCATTAATGTGCGCATCCCCTCCCGTGGCGGGTTCCACGGAGGGTGAAATTAGGGCGTGAAGCCACTCCCGCAAATGACTCCACTCAGCCAGGGACGCGCCCCGAATATCACAGATAGTTATACAACAACAATTAATAATATAAACCAACAACCGTCACAATCACCAGCAACTAATATCACAACCAAACCAATCATACCGACGCCACAAACAACACAAAAAATGACATACTTGACAACCGACAGAAACTGAGTAGGTGAACCTACCTTTAGCCAACCGCAGCGATTCCACGATCAATCACACCACATCAACCAAGCAAGCAACACACATATACAAACAGTATAATAACCCATCATAACCACTACAACCCTAACTGAAAACGACAACGACAAAGACGATGACGATGACATACCTACGCATAGCATATCGGCATCAAGACCGCTACCCGACTCAAGCAACCCATCCCTACGGTACAAGTTGTAACACCCCCATACTCCAAGTGCCTTACCAGGACCACTCAGGTATAAGGACGCTACCATCTCGGTTACCCGAGGCAATGGTAATCATCAGACAATAACGAAACAACATTTAAATAGTATAACTTTAGTGAAAGGTTACAATCCAAAGCCAAATCCAAAATACGAATACAAGTTCTCAAAGCCAACTATCTAATCAACTAAATGAAATGTTTATTAAACTACTAAAGCTACAGCGGAAGACTTCTATCATCAGACGGTGGCACATCCCAGCTATCCCAGTAACTCGACTCATACCTACTCAATAACTGGCACCATCCCCGAATGGATCACCACAGTTTTTAAAACATTAAACGGGGTCAGTACTAATCACACAATTTATATAAACCAACAACACAGTAAACAAGCAGCTCAAACGTCACACACACAATCACACCCACTCCAATCAATCTCCGTCACCGACGATCCCTTTGGACCGGACCTGCCGCCGTGGGGGACCGCAGCCGTACCCACCAAATCCCCGCTCATCATACCGAGCGATAACCCTGTCTCATTAATGTGCACATCCCCTCCCGTGTCGGGTTCCACGGAGGGCGAAACTAGGGCGTGAAGCCACTCCCGCAAGTGACTCCACTCAGCCGAGAACGCATTTCGAGAACCAGAGACAAACAATCACAACCATTAAACATCAATCAAAACCAACAACCGTCACAATACGAATACGATAATATTCAACAATCACACAACACCAACAATGCATTATGGGACTAATACTGGGTAGGGAAACCCTACCTGGAAAGCAACACAATCAGACGATCTCACAGCTGATATCAAAAAGCTTCTTCTACGAATCCTCCTCCTAACATACAAACATATAATCACTACCAATCACGAAATACAACAAAACCCCCAAATCCCAATATTAGGGTTTAACAAACTTTAACGAAATACTATAAAAACGGTACGTAGATCTTACCCTCGACGCAAGGATCACAAAGCTATAAAGAAAGGTAAAATCCGACCTTCCAAGCTCCGGGATTTGCCAACGATGCGATTGATGCGAAGAACGTAGTTTGATTTCTCTTTTTAAAAGCAGTTAGGTTTTAAAAGTGTTTAAAGAAAAGTGACGGAAGTAATTATCTACTTAATCGCATTATTAACAAAACCCGACAAATCATCACCCCGTAAACCGGCTACTCGATCGAGTATCTGAGGTACTCAATCGAGTGCCCCCTTACTCGATCGAGTATCAAGGTTACTCGTTCGAGTACCTAACAGGTCAGAAACTATTTTTAAAATGCAACATACCCTTACTCGACAGAGTAAGGCCTACTCGATAGAGTACCCAGAGACTGATAAAACCGTAGTATTACAGTCTTTCCTCCTTAAAAAGAACTTCGTCCCCGAAGTTCAAAGCACAACAAAACAAAGACACATACTACAACACTCCCGACTCAACAACCAAAACAAAACTCAACATAAAACATGTTACTAACCCAAACTCAACCCGACTCAACCACAACAAACATACCGACACAACATAAAAAGGGTATAAAAACTCTTAAAAACTCTTCCCGATCATCTCCTACCCCCCTAAAAGAAACAAGGTTACGTCCCCGTAACCATACATACCTGATCAAAAAGGAAAGGGTAACGCTCTCTCATGGCCTCCTCTGCCTCCCATGTAGCTTCCTCAGTCTCGTGGTTAGACCAAAGGATCTTAAGCAAAACTCTCTCACCACTCCTAGTCTTCCTAACCTTCCGGCCAAGAATCTGCTTAGGGACCTCAAGATATGATAAGCACTCATCTAGCTCTAAGCTCTCTGCCTCTAAAACATGTGACGGGTCACTCACATACTTCTGCAGCTGAGATACATGAAACACATTATGCACTCTCTCTAACGCAGCCGGTAAAGCCAGACGATATGCAACCTCTCCAACCCGCTCTAAGATCTCATAAGGCCCGATGAACTTCTAACTCAGCTTTCCTTTGTTCCCAAATATCATAACCCCACGCATAGGAGACACTTTCAGAAGAACCTTATCCCCAACCTGAAAATCTATATCCCGGTGATGTAGATCTGCATAACTCTTTTGCCTATCCCGAGCTGCTCTCATCCGTTCCCTGATCATCTTAATCTGTTCAACCATCTCATGTACCATCTCTGGTCCTAGAACCACTGCCTCAGCACTGTCGTCTCAACAGATCGGACTCCTACATCACCTCCCATATAAAGCCTCAAATGGTGCCATGCCAATACTAGTGTGATAGCTGTTATTGTAAGAAAACTATATCAAATCCAACCTCTGTTCCCAGCTACCACCAAAGTCCATCACACAAGCTCGTAACATATCCTCAAGAGTCTTGATCGTTCTCTCAGTCTGACCGTCTGTCGCAGGATGAAATGCTGTACTCATCTTCAAAGTTGTTCCCAAAGATTCCTGTAACTCTTTCCAAAACCTTGAGATAAACCTCGCATCTCTGTCAGATACTATGTCCTTAGGGACTCCATGTAACTTAAGCATATTCTTCCGATAATCCATAGCTAATTGTGCTTTAGTCCATGTATCTTTCATTGGCACAAAGTGAGCTGACTTGGTCAGTCGATCCACTATTACCCATATCATGTTGTTACCTTGTTGACTCTTTGGCAAACCCACAATAAAATCCATAGAAATGGATTCCCACTTCCACTCAGGTACCTCTAGAGACTGAATCTTACCTTGTGGTCGTCGCTGTTCCCCTTTAACTCTCTGGCATGTCAAACAACGGGCCACAAACTCAGCTGTTTCTCTCTTCATCCCAGGCCACCAAAACGTGTTCTTTAAATCCTTGTATAGCTTGTCACCACCTGGATGTACTGAATATGGTGTATAATGTGCCTCTGTCATGATAGTTTTTTTCAGCTCCTCATCATTAGGGACACACCACCTCCCATCAAACCTCAAACTACCATCTGTATGAATAGAGAATCGAGACACTGTCCCATTCTCTACTCCAGCTCTCCACTCAACCATCTTAGGATCCAACGCCTGTTTACCTCAAATATCATCATAAAGATCAGGCTGTACTGTCAAATCCCCCACAGCATCCCCTCTCTACATCATATGTATCCCAAACCTCCCCACCTCATCTCTCAACCTCCTCAAAGATAGAGTTGTACACAAAGAATGTACACTCTTCCTACTCAAAGCATCTACAACAACATTGGCTTTCCCTTCATGGTAGATAATATCCATGTCATAATCACCAATCAGCTCCATCCACCTCCTCTGTCTCACGTTCAACTCCTTTTGAGTGAAGATGTACTTGAGACTCTTGTGATCCGAAAATACCTTAAAGGTCGCCCCATAAAGGTAATGTCTCCAAATCTTGAGAGCAAACACCACTGCACCCAACTCCAGATCATGTGTAGGATAGTTCTTCTCATAAGGCTTCAATTGCCTAGAAGCATAGGCAATCACTTTACCGTTCTGCATCAACACACATCCCAACCCATTCTTTGAGGCATCTGTATAAACCTCAAAGTTATCGATACCTTCAGGCAATGCTAAGATATGAGCTGTGGTCAAACGCTCCTTTAATGTTTAGAACGCCATCTCAGAACACTCATCACAACGAAACCTGTTCTCTTTCCTCATCAAAGCTGTCATAGGTCTAGCTATCTTGGAGAAATCTTTCACGAACCGTCTGTAGTATCTAGCTAAACCCAAGAAACTCCTGATCTCAGCAACATTCTTTGGTGCTTCCCACTTTGTCACTGCCTCAATCTTTGCCGGATCCACATCTACTCCCTCCTTAGAGATCACATGCCCCAGAAAAGCAACTTTCTCTAACCAGAACTCACACTTGGACAACTTAGCATATAACTCATGCTCCCTCAAAGTCTGCAACACAATCCTCAGATGCTCCTCACGCTCCTCCTTAGTCTTGGAGTAGACTAAGATGTCATCGATAAACAACACCACAAACTTGTCCAAAAATTGTCTGAAGATTCTGTTCATCAAATCCATAAACACAGTCGGTGCATTAGATAACCCAAACGGCATCACCACATACTCATAATGGCCATACCTCGACGTGAAAGCTGTCTTTGGTATGTCCACCTCTCTAATCTTCACCTGATGGTACCCCGACCTCAAATCAATCTTGGAAAAGACTGATGCACCACTCAACTGATCAAACAGGTCATCTATCCTTGGCAAAGGATACTTGTTCTTCACCGCCACTCGGTTCAGCTCTCTGTAGTCTATGCACAACCTCAAACTCCCATCTTTCTTCTTCACAAAAAGAACTGGTGCTCCCCACGGTGATACACTAGGTCTAATGTATCCCTTCTCTATCAGATCATCTAACTATTTCCTGAGCTCCTCCATCTCTTTAGGACCCATCCGGTACGGTGCCTTAGAGATTGGCCCCGTCCCGGTTTCAACTCAATTGATACCCGTCGTTGTAGGTACCAAAAATACGATTTATATTTTCCTATTAAAACTAACTTAGGCTAGTGGTAACAGGGTCGAACCACAAGGAGGTGAATGTAATTTCTAATTGTCTAACTTAGTCTAAGGTAACGAAAGTGGGGGTTGAATTGATTGGGTCTATACTAAAAGCAATAAAAGACAATAAACTAAATAAACGGATAAAACAGATAAAAGAAGGGGTACTAGGATGGTCGGTTCACTATAGTTTCGGCGGCAGCAAACTAAGTCGGTCTAAATCAAACACATGAGGCGGGAAACAAGAGGTCCTCTCGGTCCACTCTTAAGAGATAGCATCTTTCGATCTCGCTATAAGTCCCTAATATCACTAATACTGACTCTCGTCCTGAAAAGTGACTTATAATCTAAACTTTACCTATCTTTCGATCTCAGCATAGTTTAGTCATTTTAATTGATGATCTAACAACTGTCCCTATCTCTCGATCTAATGGGTCAGTCATATCCTAAATATTAAACTAGTCGTGTGCACTCGATTTGTCGAATAAAGAACTTAAAACAATTAAAACGAAAGTAAAACCCCACGAGGTCAGTCGATCGACCAAGTATGTCAGTCGATCGACTGACACGCGATTCAGTCCGCATTATTCTACGCCGCCTACACTATAATTCCCCTACATCCTAGCACAAGCAATTTAGCTACTCATACTAGAGATGATAACAACAATGAAATTGACGTAATTTACTATCGAATTCATGATTAAGACGATTGAAAAAATAGACAACATAAAACAACAAAATCGGCTTTGGGAAACTAGCTAGCGATTTCTATACTATCAATGCGATAAAAATAAATCAAGTAGAAATGAAGGAATACCGAAATTTGCAGAAGGATGATTAAAAGCTCGAACGAAAATCCTTTCCCAAAACAATATTTCCGAACCCTAATTATTTTATAAACTAAACTGAATGTAAAACTAGGTAAATTTCTGAATGAAAATCTCTGGAAACTAGGTTACGTTATATAGCAAATATACGTAACACTTATTATTAAAACCTAAACACAATGGGCTTTAAGTTCCTCGATCTTTTAATTCTCGTCTGAAGCAGCGATGTGGTCGATCGACTAAGAAGGGCGGTCGTTCGACTGACTAGCAGTGTGCAGTAGCCTCTGGATCCCGTGATTTGGTCGATTGACTGAAGGTAGTGGTCGATCGACCGCTCTAGCTGGTACTTGGCTTCTATGATCTCGTGGATTTGTCTTTCGGGCCTTGAAATGCGCACCAAGCTCGTTCCTTAAGTGAATACTCCACGTCAAAATGCAATGCAGGATACTCGGGGACGGATTTAGCTCAATTTCCGTTGAATTCTTCACATTTCTACAATAATGTACAAAAACACGAAAGTAGACGGAAATAGGGAGAATAATAGCATAAACTACTAAAATGAGCTTTAAAATGCGTGTAAAATGAGGTATAAAACATCATATAAAAGACACGCATCAAACTTCCCCAAACCAAACCCTTGCTTGTCCCCAAGCAAGAACTAGACTCGATCCTAAAACCTAATGGAACGAGTTCAATGTCAGAGCGAATTACAACATGTAAAGCCTAAACCATTTTAATGCAACAACCAACAATCAATCAGTAATGTGAATCATGCAAACGAGTTATGAAGTCGTTAGAAAATTGCTGAACTGTCAACTATAGAGACTTATCAAATTGGACTCTCACGGGTCGCTCATATCACACATAAGCACAGGTGAATATATAAGAGGATAGAAAGAATTCATTTTGTACAGACTCTCACCTAACTATGACCTATAAGAACATGCCTGCAATATAATTTGAAAACAATCTCTACAACCGTACATATCCATTCCAACCAACAAAAGACCATGACACATGCCGAGGTATATATGTGGATATGTGAGGTATGGGTAAGAAGAGGCAAAAAATTTATGGAAAAGTGGAGGCCCATGTGATCAAACTAGTACCAAAACGGAACCATATGGCAATATCCTTCTTCTTGCTCAAAATCAAACGAAACGGTGCTATAGCAAGCACAAATCTCACAATCTCTCGGTATAAAAGTAATCAACTAACTCCCCATAAGATACTAATGCAACATGGGAGAAAAATCGCCAAAAGATAAGGGTTATGAACTATGCGAATTGATTTCTTCTTTTCTTTTGAACCACAGTCGATCGACCAGAATTGGCAGTCGATCGACTGCAATGAACAGTAAAGAACTCTTTTTTTTTCATTTTTTTCTTTTTGTTTCTTTTTCTTTCCTTTCAACTTCTTTCCCCCTTCATTTCATCTTCCCAACAAAATCTCATATAAGAGCAAATGCTACCAAAAACTAAGTAACAATCCCAAGAACATAGACTACTAGCTTGACAAAGGATATGCTAAATGTAGGATGTAGTAAATAGGACAAAAAGGATATTTTTGGCAGTGTGGAGTTCATGGGTAAAATGAATAAAGGGAAACCTCTACCACATGTGTCGACAGACCATAAACCGAATGCATACAAGTATTAAGCAGATTAAGTTCATATTTATGCACATTTACGTAACATGCCTCATAAGGAATACTACTCACATCCTAGATAAACTAATCATAGATGTCACCAGTTATAGGCTCTAAATCTTAGAAATATGATGTAGCTTGCCAAAATTCTAAGTCAAGTCTCAAGTTCAGCAAACAGTTAACAAAAACTCGTAGGTATGCACTTATATGATTCTACTAATAACATGTTAATCAAGCAAGGCTTAGGCAAAAACAGGTGCAAATGCAATGTCATCATTGAAATACTACCGTTCCGACCCGACCTATATGGTAAAATAAACGTGCATTTTTTTTGAATTTTTGAAATTTTTCAATCAATTTTTTTTTTTGGATTTTTGTATATATATATGAAATGAAAAAGCAATGCAAAATAAAATGTAAACGTGAATGCAAGTAAATGATATGCGACGCAAAACCCTTCCCCAAACCAAATCGCACAATGTCCCCATTGTGCAAAATCATGTAATGAAGAAAAGATAAACGGGAATTTGCGAGAAAATTAAATAAATAAAACATGAAGTAAAGACTTAGAAACTCACAAGACTTTAAGCGCAGCAAAGGAAACCTCCCCAAACCAGCGTGAGCTAAGAGGTTTCAGTAGCCAGCAGTGCTACCAATAAATACATGAAAAGACAAACAAAGAACCACACATAAAACCGAGAAAGCAATGAAGGAGCGGTAATTATGTGCAAAGCTACGAAAATGGAAGAAATCAGAAATGAGTCGGGAAATAAAATAGAGTAGAAAACTCCCTTAATCCCGCAAAACGACCCAACACAGCAGGGGAAAGGTTGTGAACAGTGCACAAGGCGCGAGTGGTCGATCGACCACGGATGGCGATCGATCGACCAAAGTGAACAGAACGAAACTCCCGAGATGCGTAACTCAGTCGATCGACCATGGAAGGCAGTCGATCGACTGGGAAAGCTGCTGTAACTTTCTGATTTCTTCGTATTTGCTCAATTACTTGAGCTAATGGGGTCTAAAAACCTGCAAGTGCATAATAATACGCGCCCAAAATTGCGTAAAACCCAAACCAAAGTATAAAGCACTTAAAAATCCTAAGCAACAAAAATAAATGTCAAGTCTCGCGCACACAAAATACGGTAAATAGTCGTAAAAGCAATAAAGTAAATGTTTGATAAAGCATTTGATCAACTAATAGTTGATCAAGAATGGCCATGGTATGGCCCACTTCGTTGGCTTCTGGCTACTAGAGGTAGCCTCAACGATGCTCATCTTCTTAGCCGCACCTTTCTTAGCTTCAACATCCGCCGAACTCAACGGATCAACAACTTCTATATCTCCCCAGTCAATGATCTCTTCGGACTCATCAGAATCTAAATCGGACTCTCTCACTTTGACCGGCTCGTCATCAACTTCCTCATCAGTGCCATAGCTAAGGCAACCAAGACCTCCTCTTTGAATGATCGGCTTCTTCACGTTTGGAGCGACTTGCGGCTCTTCCTTCCCAAACCAGCTCCCGCAATATCGTAGATAGACAAATCTTCCTCCAATTTGCTCCCAACCGGGGCGGAGGGGTTATGACAGAATAGGAGTAGAGACGGGCATATCGGGAAGCACAAAGTATGATTTTTTTTCAAAACCGTATTACGGGTGACATGCCACATAGGGTCCTTCTTCCTTCTTTGTTTGGGCGAAGACAATAGAATGCTTCCCCACTTTGAAGGTCGGGGTCCCAGAACCAACATCAATAATCGCACCAAAGAAGTGTGCAAAAATGGCCTACCTAGAATGATAGG
Organism: Silene latifolia; assembly: GCF_048544455.1. Taxonomy (NCBI): domain Eukaryota; kingdom Viridiplantae; phylum Streptophyta; class Magnoliopsida; order Caryophyllales; family Caryophyllaceae; genus Silene; species Silene latifolia. The sequence goes on from NC_133538.1 coordinate 129,353,670, forward strand.
TATGTGGGCATCCTCAGGCATATCTAGGACTACAAAGTCTACGAGGAAGAAAAACTACCCTATTTGCACAGGGATGTCCTCTAGGACGCCTATAGGCCTGGACCGCAGATCGGTCACCATCCGAATCGTCATTTCGTGATCGCAAACCTAGTCAATTTTAGCTTCCTAGCAAGACTTAAGGGCATGACGCTAATGCTAGCTCCTAGGTCACATAATGCCTTCTCAATAGAGAAGGTACCTATATTACAAGGAACGGAAAAGCTACCCGGGTCCTCTAGCTTATGGGGTGCAGTGTGAGTCAAGTAAGAGCAAGTTTCCTCAGTTAGTGCAACCGTATGCACGGTTTCAAGTGACCTCTTTTTAGAAAGCAATTGCTTCATGAACTTCATATAAGCGGGCACTTGATTCACTAATTCAAGGAAAGGCACTTGTACGTTAAGACTACGAACAACATTTTCAAATTTACTGAAAGATACCTGTTCCTTTGTCGGCACTAGTCTCTCTGGATATGGGGCTGTAAGAAGCAGCTTAGCCCTTTCCTCTAAATCACGCATGCCGGCATCCCTGGACTTAGGCTGAAAGTCCACCACCTTCTCTTTATCGAAGCTTGAACCCTTTTCAGACCGTCTCAAATGTGAGCCATTGACCGACATTGGGTCGAACTTCGGAATCGGGACGGACCCATCAGCACTCGGGTCTTGCCCCAATACTTTCGGAGTTGTCGTACCCCGAAATAAGTGGTCTCTCAAATTATTGGGCATTGGAGGACGAAATTTCTCAATATCAGCAGTGGCCTCAGTCGATCGACCACCTTCCTCAGTCGATCGACTGAGATCTGATTCGAAGCTCCTCAGTAACCCGCACTTCGATCGATCGATCGATATACCCGGTAGACGCCTTTTTCTTTGTATTACTCATTCTGACTTTATTCTGACTCGGTTTCGCCTCATCTTTTGCAGTGGCATCCTCGACCATAGCAGGCCCCTCCAGGGTAGACTCACTCCTCAAAGTTATGGCATTTAGGGTCTCTTTCTGGTCAGTTTGAGTCGGTAAGTGTCCCGGAGCTCGAGTGGTACTCTTGCTAGCCAACTGAGCAATTTGGCTTTCTAAAAGTTTCATTCCAGCCTCTCTAGCTTGGGACTCCTTTTGCAACATATTCTTCAACTCAGCAAACTCGGAATTATGAGATTGTTGCTGCTGCAGCAAATAGGGAGGTTTTTGATATTGTTGTTGCTTATGATGAGGGGGTACATAGGCTTGTTGCTGCTGCTGCGGAGGTGGAGTTGGATTTAGGACATTCTGGCTACTCCACCTCAAGTTGGGATGAACATTAGGCTCATAGTAGGTGTTTGTCTGCCTATAGTGTTGAAAGGCAGCACAAGACTCGAAAGGACTGGGACAATTCTCTGAGACATGTCCCTCAGCTCCACACCTTCTGCAGACGAAAGGACCGTCTGACACAACATTTACTTGGTAAATACCTCCTTTTGAAGCTCCTCCCAGTTCATACTTGTCAAATCTTGCAGTGAGAGCTTCAAGTGCAGCTACAGAAGGAGATTCAGCACTCCTCCTTTGATTCCCCCGGGAATTCCCATACTCAGCCTTGTGGGTGGCTAAGTCATCAATGATCTTCCACCCCTTAGTCTCTCCCATATTTTCAAAGAATCGGCCATTGGTGCAAAGATCCAAAATAGCCCTCTGGTCATCATACAGCCCGTTATAAAACTGATTGCAAAGACTCCATTTTTCGAACCCATGGTGCGGTATGATTCGCACCAGCTTCTTGAAACGAACCCATGCTTCATGAAAATTCTCATCCGGCCCTTGTTTAAAGCTCGTGATCTGAGCTCTAATGGCGTTAGTCTTCGAGGCAGAGAAGTACGTTTTATAAAATGCCGGGCTAAGAAGTTCCGATCGGTGATCCATGAGCGGCTCGGTCCAGTCTCTCGTACCACTCCTTGCAAAGATCATCACGGAGTGAGAATATAAACATAGTCTCCTTTATCGGTCCTCCGGGTCACACCGGTCGGCGGGGTTAGAGCAAAGAAGAATCGATAAATATCTCCATATGCTTTTTCGCATCTTCATTTCTGACTCCCGAATCGGTTCCTCTCAACTAGGTTGATATAGGAAGGCTTTGGTTCGAATTTCCTATCGCTCTGTGTAATTCGAATCCCTTGTAAAGGTTTTTCTGTCGGCTAAGAATGACTTGCTATAGTTGCTTCTTGACCATGACTGGAATTTCGGAGAAGTGACTGTCTCAGTTGAAGAAATAGAAGCAGGAGATATAGGTGGATCTTCCTCGAACAGAGCGTTCTCGTAGTAGCTTGACAGAGTACTCAGCTCTTCCTCTGTCGGTAATACCCTTTATTATCGTCTCAACTCGCGCAAGGATTTCTCAATCTCAGGATTGAACGGTACTAGTTCACCACCCTGTGATCTGCGCATAAGAAGAAACTACAAAAAGAATATAAGAAAAGTTTAAGGAACAGGTGTCCCTTAAACTAAGAAAGACTAAATAAAAAAACCTAAAAATTAGAACAATTGCCTCCCCGACAACGGCGCCAAAATTTGATACCCGTCGTTGTAGGTACCAAAAATAAGATTTATATTTTCCTATTAAAACTAACCTAGGCTAGTGGTAAATGTGGTCGAACCACAAGGAGGCGAATGTAATTTCTAATTGTCTAACTTAGTCTAAGGTAACGAAAGTGGGGGTTGAATTGATTGGGTCTATACTAAAAGCAATAAAAGACAATAAACTAAATAAACGGATAAAACAGATAAAAGAAGAGGTACTAGGATGGTCGGTTCACTATAGTTTCGGCGGTAGCAAACTAATTCGGTCTAAATCAAACACATGAGGTGGGAAACAAGAGGTCCTCTCGGTCCACTCTTAACAGATAGCATCTTTCGATCTCGCTATAAGTCCCTAATATCACTAATACTGACTCTCGTCCTGAAAAGTGACTTATAATCTAAACTTTACCTATCTTTCGATCTCAGCATAGTTTAGTCATTTTAATTGGTGATCTAACAACTGTCACTATCTCTCAATCTAATGGGTCAGTCATATCCTAAATATTCAACTAGTCGTGTGCACTCAATTTGTCGAATAAAGAACTTAAAACAATTAAAACAAAAGTAAAACCCCACGAGGTCAGTCGATCTACCAAGTATGTCAGTCGATCGACTGACTCGTGATTCAGTCCGCATTATTCTACGCCGCCTACACTATAATTCCCCTACATCATAGCACAAGCAATTTAGCTACTCATACTAGAGATGATAACAACAATGAAATTGACGTAATTTACTATCGAATTCATGATTAAGGCGATTGAACAAATAGACAACATAAAACAACAAAATCGGCTTTGGGAAACTAGCTAGCGATTTCTATACTATCAATGCGATAAAAATAAACTGAAGTAGAACAGAAGGAATATCGAAATTTGCAGAAGGATGATTAAAAGCTCGAACGAAAATCCTTTCCCAAAACAATATTTCCGAACCCTAATTATTTTATAAACTAAACTGAATGTAAAACTAGGTAAATTTCTGAATCAAAATCTCTGGAAACTAGGTTACGTTATATAGAAAATATACGTAACACTTATTATTAAAACCTAAACACAATGGGCTTTAAGTTCCTCGATCTTTTAATTCTCGTCTGAAGCAGCGATGTGGTCGATCGACTAAGAAGGGCGGTCGATCGACTGACTAGCAGTGTGCAGTAGCCTTTGGATCCCGTGATTTGGTCGATCGACTGAAGGTAGTGGTCGATCGACCGCTCTAGCTGGTACTTGACTTCTATGATCTCGTGGATTTGTCTTCGGGCCTTGAAATGCGCACCAAGCTCGTTCCTTAAGTGAATACTCCACGTCAAAATGCAATGCAGGATACTCGGGGACGGATTTAGCTCAATTTCAGTTGAATTCTTCACATTTCTACAATAATGTACAAAAACACGAAAGTAGACGGAAATAGGGAGAATAATAGCATAAACTACTAAAATGAGCTCTAAAATGCGTGTAAAATGAGGTATAAAACATCATATAAAAGACATGCATCACCAACTGTGAAATCTATCTCCCTCTTCGGTGGTAACCCTGGAATCTCCTCTGGAAAAACATCTGCAAACTCTCCCACCACTGGTATCTGATCAACTGTCGGACTCTCTATCCGGTTATCTCTCATATGGCACAAGATCAAAGGGCATCCCTTCCTCAGATAAGACTTCAAGGTGACAGCTGCAATCAACTTAACTTTGGGTTTGACCACAAACCCACGATAAGACACACTAACATCCTTAGGACCTCTCAAAGACACTTTCTTTGGATGACAGTCTATCTTAGCTTTATACTCTCCAACCAATCCATCCCGACTATCATCTCAAAACCGTCAAAAGGAAACTCTAGCAAGTCTACAGGTAGATCAACTTGCCCAACTATCATAGACACATCTCTATACAACCTCCCACATGATACAGACTCACCCGAAGGTATAAAAACTTTCTCACTTACAGACTCATATACCCTCAAACCCAACCGTTTAACGTGACTCGAAGATACAAACGACTGAGATGCCCTCAAATAAAAAAAAACAAAGGTATGAATACCGTTAACAAGAAAAGTACCAGTGATAACATGTGCATCATCCTCAGCTGCTTTCTTGTCCATCATGAACAGCTTTCCACTGGTCTTCTGTCCACCTCCCGGACAAGATCTTGGCCGATGTGGTCGGCTTAGCACCCGCCCCCGATTGTTGTTGTTCGTAGCTGGTTTTCGATAAGAATTACCGCCATTGCGGTTACCTCCACCCTGATAGCTCTGACTTCCCCGGTTAGACCATGACCCAGACGGTCTATTACTCTCATAACTCTGTGCAGGTCCCTGAGAATAGCTCCCCCGAGCCGATCCTTGAAAAGCTCCAGGCATACTCGTGCACTCATGTCTTTTGTGGCCTACACCGCCACAGCCATAGCAGGTCATTCCCCAACTACCACTACTACTCATACGGCTACGCCCAAAGGAAGCCCCAGCACTGAACCCTGACCTAGAAGAAAACCCTCTAGTTTGATTGTGGTTGCCTTTCTTGTGACTAGATTGGCCACCACCCTCACTCTCAGCCTTTCTTTTCTCACCCACTCTCTCCTGATCCATCTCCACCAACCTCTCAGCTCTCACAGCCCTCTCATAAGCTTCCTTAACATCAGTAAGGACTCCCACGGGTAGCTTATCCATGATCTTAGGGGTTAACCCCCTCTCAAACCTCAGCGCCAGGTTCTCCTCAATCAAACCTATATCCTCAGCATACCTAGACTTCTCATTAAACTGCTTGTAGTATTCAGCCACAGACATATCAGATGTCATCTTAAACCCATCAAACTCCTCTCTCGCCTTACTCCTCACATGCTCCGTCTGACAAACTCTTTCCTCATAGCCCTCCGAAACTCTTCCCAAGGTATAGCAGGTAAGCGCTGGTTCACATACATCTCCCTAGCACTCACCTTCACCTTATCCCACCACTCGCCAACTGCTTCCCTCAGGTAGAACGCAGCTTGTTCTACTCTCATCTCATCAGGACAGTGAACCAGGTCTAGTATGTTCTCCATCTCATGATGCCAGTTGTCAAGAAGGTTTGGTTCCCCGGTTCCCTTGTACTCTTTTGGGTTAAACCTCGCTATATAAAGGCTGATCTTAGAGTGATCATCCTCCTTGTCCTTTCCCACTTTCTTTAAGGCCTCCGTAAGAGCATCCTGATGCTCCAACATCTTAACGATATCATCTATGTTCATGGTCTCAGCTCTCGCATACAAAACGTTTCTCTTGGGCGGCATCTTGAAACTATATAAGAAAGGGTAGATATAAACATACGCACTAAAACCTCAAAACACGATAGCAGACTGCCCAGAACACACTCGATCGAGTGCCTAATCCTACTCGATCCAGTAGAGGATACTCGATCGAGTGCCCACCATACTCGATCGAGTGCCCCGACATCAGACCCAAAACAGACCTTCTGATCTCTAACATACTCGACCGAGTAGCACAGCCACTCGATCGAGTGACCCCCTACTCGATCGAGTGCCCTATGTACTCGATCGAGTGCCCAAAAACACGATTCTGGTTGTAAAAACGTCAAATACCCACTCGATTGAGTCAGACTCACTCGACCGAGTACCTCACCTACTCGATCGAGTACCCCCTTACTCGATCGAGTCAAGCTGACTCGTATATACTACCCGCATGTTATCTCACATATCCCAACACACTATGCAACATTATAAACTCAACATTATAATATAGTTAAGCATGCAATTCTACCAAGCTGTTTATATGATCAACAAAACAACTATATCATATTATCAAACGCCACATAGTAAACATCCAACATGCTTCTTGTTCAAACAACAGTTCTATATGTTTCACCAACCTTTCATGCACGATCTCAACCTTCTACTCCAAACATCCAACAATTACAACATACATCATCACATCCACATACAAGCTAACAAGCATCACATACGACCTTGACATATACCCCCCATGTGACCGGTTCAAAATTGTAGGGCGAGTTCGCGTCTTTAGGACGTCTCCCAAGCCATTGCATTAGCTCCTACAACCTTTACCCCGGGTTCATTTTAATTGACTCCCTATGTTCATTAGATTCATTGGTTACAGGTTTCAGGATCGTCACTCTGATACCATTTTGTAACACCCCCATACTCCAAGTGCCTTACCAGGACCACTCAGGTATAAGGACGCTACCATCTCGGTTACCCGAGGTAATGATAATCATCAGACAATAACGAAACAACATTTAAATAGTTTAACTTTAGTGAAAGGTTACAATCCAAAGCCAAATCCAAAATACGAATACAAGTTCTCAAAGCCAACTGTCTAATCAACTAAATGAAATGTTTATTAAACTACTAAAGCTACAGCGGAAGACTTCTATCATCAGACGGTGGCACATCCCAGCTATCCCAGTAACTCGACTCATACCTGCTCAATAACTGCTCACCATCCCCGAATGGATTACCACGATTTTAAAACATTAAACGGGTCAAGACTAATCACACAATTTATATAAACCAACAACACAAAGCAAACAAGCAGCTCAAACGTCACACACACAATCACACCCACTCCAATCAATCTCCGTCACCGACTGGCCATTGGACCAGCCCTGCCAGTGGGGGACCGCAGCCGTACCCACCAAATCCCCGCTCATCATACCGAGCGATAACCCTGTCCCATTAATGTGCACATTCCCTCCCGTGGCGGGTTCCACGGAGGGTGAAACTAGGGCATGAAGCCACTCCCGCAAGTGACTCCACTCAGCCGAGAACGCATCTCGAGAACCAGAGACAAACAATCACAACCATTAAACAGCAATCAAAACCAACAACCGTCACAATACGAATACGATAATATTCAACAATCACACAACACCAACAATGCATTATGGAACTAATACTGAGTAGGGAAACCCTACCTGGAAAGCAACACAATCAGACGGTCTCACAGCTGGTATCAAAAAGCTTCTTCTGCGAATCCTCCTCCTAACATACAAACATATAATCACTACCAATCACGAAATACAACAAAACCCCCAAATCCCAATATTAGGGTTTAACCAACTTTAACGAAATACTATAAAAACGGTACGTAGATCTTACCCTCGACGCAAGGATCACAAAGCTATAAAGAAAGGTAAAATCCGACCTTCCAAGCTCCGGAATTTGCCAACAATGCGATTGATGCGAAGAACGTAGTTTGATTTCTCTTTTTGAAAGCAATTAGGTTTTAAAAGTATTTAAAGAAAAGTGACGGAAGTAATTATATACTTAATCGCATTATTAACAAAACCCGACAAATCATCACCCCGTAAACCGGCTACTCGATCGAGTATCTGAGGTACTCGATCGAGTGCCCCCTTACTCGATCGAGTATCAAGGTTACTCGGTGGAGTACCCAACAGGTCAGAAACTATTTTTAAAACGCAACACACCCTTACTCGACAGAGTAAGGCCTACTCGATATAGTACCCAGAGACTCATAAAACCGTAGTATTACACAAGCAACCTCAAAGGCTTCCATGGAAGGACCTAGGGTGAAGGGAAGAAGGAGAGACGACTTTTAGGTTTTTAGGAAGAGGCGGAAATGATTTGCGATTCTACCAAAGCACGATTATAAATCCCCGCTGAAAAGACGCTGCTCGATCGAGTAACTAACTTACTCGATCGAGTGGCCTCTACTCGATCGAGCCTCAAGTCTACTCTATCGAGTGGCCTCTACTCGATCGAGCCTCAAGTCTACTCTATCGAGTGGCCTCGACTAGATCGAGTACCGCACACCCAAAGCTTGCTACGTCACAAGTCATCGCTCATAAGGTTTCCTTAAAGACTAATACTTGTCACTAAGGTCGGTCAACGTCAGTCAACAGGTCCCTAAAAGGACGGGTATTACAGTCTTCCCCCCTTAAAAGGAACTTCGTCCCCGAAGTTCGGCTCATCCTCTCCCGAACCGCACGACAAAGAACTAAAGTCAACACCACCGTTTACCCGACACAGGTCAACAAAACTGTTTAGAAATATTATCTCACTACGTATGTATATCAAACATCATCATCGTCAACCACCTAACACACGTCACACCCTCAAACCTCAACAACTACTAACTTCCTATTGAGCTACATCACACATATCATACACCAATACGATCAACTCGACTATCTCTTATACTACTACACCGAATTATTCAGACATGTTAACACAACTACGCCACTATACTTCCATTCAACACTGGCCAACAGTTACCAATACAATGCTACAGAATAATGGCGCTGCCATAAATTTGCAATAATACCCGGTTCATACCACTCTATCACCCTACCACACCACAATTTACTTAAGACAACTCTCCAATTGCCAATAACATTTTATTCTCAAGCCAATATAACAAATAATTACTGAAAATTGATTGCACAACATGCTATTTCATTCGATAAATGTTATAAATCCTTACTCAAATGCATTACAACCACCATGAAGCTACCACAACATACATATGAAACTATTCAAGTAATTGTTCACATACTTTAAAATACCACAAAATACCGAAAAATTGTTATAATTACATCATTTTTCTTGTGCGACATTACTCTTCCCCTCTAAAAAGGAACTTCGTCCCCAAAGTTCACCATCAAACCACTTCCTTATCCCTCAGACCAACACAAACGACACTACTTTGACATTACGCATAAGCCACCAAAACAATATTGATTTACGTGAACATTACTTACTAACGGACATTACGTGATTACAACTCATGGAAATGTAAACCACTAAAATTACGGACTACATCACGGTTTTATACATTGTGACAAACTAGCAGCAACCCACTAATTATATACTCCCTCCCATCCAAACCAAAGGTTACATTTGACTTTATTACGCTTGCCGAGGCGCGTTTTGCAACGTGAATATCTTTAGTTACACATTATTAAAAATTATAAAAACTTGATATTCTTATAGCATTCATGACGATGAATCAAACAAGATCTCGCATGACTATGTTTTCTCTTATACATTACTAATAATACCAAAGATTCTCTACAATCATGAATAGTGCCAAAAAGTCAAATGTAACATTTGGTTTGGATGGGAGGGAGTATTATACAACCATACTGAACAAGTGATAATATTATAAACATAGTATTCGATTAAATCATGACAGATGGTACCCGCATAAAGATTACAAGGTAAAACAAATACCGTTAAAACTGTTTGAAGTGATCAAAATCCATAACCGACCCATGACAGAAACAACACTATCTTGACATTACTTAACCATTACTCGCAAAACATAGAGATGTATATGCAAATATAAACTTAAACAACATCACTTGCATGCCAAGTTCCTGCAACAATATGTCGTATTGTCCCGACGCACCTATATCGCACAAAACTTCACACATAAGTCAACCTCAAGCCAAAATATGACCAACCATGAAGCTACAACATGTTACTATCCACCAACAACCATGAGTAATATAGAAATATCCAAAAATATAAGCATCCAAACAACTTAAATCTTGAAATGTGCCTGTAACAGTGACACTCGATCGAGCTGGCCCTACTCGATCGAGTCCATTAGCTACTCGATCGAGTAGCCCGAGATCAAATTACCCCTCCATATGCCACACCTGCAGCTACTCGATCGAGTTGCCACAATTCAAAAAGTGCTCAGAACTCCAAACACAAGATATATAATCACATAAATACGAGTCGGGATGCTAAACCGATCCACAAATCCTATAAAACAAGTCCAGAAATACGCAAGTACGGCCTTATGGCCGCCGATACAAACCAAGTCCAAAAGTACCAACCGAAAACAAACTTATATCCATCATAAACTACGAACATAAAAGAAGGAAATGGAGTATCATCACTCCCGCTGCTGCTGCTGCTCATCCATCACCGCATCCTCATCACCACCACCACCACCCGAAGTGCCTGCTCCTGACGCGCAAAGACCCGCATCACCACCGGCTCCAGCATCTGGTCTCACGTACCAAGGGGTCAAACACCGTAGGGGTACGCCTGAGGCTCTCCACAAGTAGACATGTCCTCCCCATAAGAGTGGAAAACCTCGCTGTTGTCCCCGACTCCCCTCCACCAAACCGGATGAGGTCCCGAGGTCCCAATACCCTGAACATACGCCAGCTCATGCAAGTTCCGAATTGTCAAGGTAGAGGACACTTTCTCGGCAAGGTAGCTCTCACGCATCTCTGGGCTGTAAAAAGGAGGGTAACCAGGGAACTGATACTGTGGTGGCGCTGGCTGCTCTGGCTGAGTCTCAGACACTCTCTCCCTCACTCTGCGTTGTGCCCTCCCCAACCTAGGCCGATCCTCCTCAGCTCTCTTGTTCTCCCCCTTCCTCGGCTCGGGCATAACCTGTAGGATGTCCGGGTCAATGAGGTACGTCTGCCTCGCAGGACGCCCTTCCTTCTCCTCATCCTCGTCAGAGTCGGCAGACAACACTGCCGCGGGTAAAGGCTCTGTCACTGGGAGATGCTTTGGGGCTGGTATCCGCATCCAACTCATACCCTACACCCTCCATGCTAAACTCCCATCCGCCAAAGTTCTCAATCATTTATGGTCGAGAAAGTACTAATTGTCTAAGGTAGGTACTGTGGTGGTCAAGGGAGTATAGGCCGAGGAAGCCTTGAAGGATGTCAACCTCTCTGCTAAACGTGTGGCAATGGCACCACAACTCAGGAATCTAGTGTCAGACGAGGCCATCAAAGTTAGACTGGCACACACCATGGCAAGGGTACTAAAGGTCACACTCTGAGACCGCTCGGGGTTAAGGTACTGTGGACAACGCCCGCGGGAACTGCGTTTGCGGGATCCACACTAGGCATTATCGACTCGAGGTTCTTTCGAATCGAATTAAGACAAATTAGAGTCGCCACTAAGTTTTATGGGAACTTGGAACCGTTCAAGTCAACATTACACCTTTCATCGAAAAGCATAAAGTCAATCGACTACGAGTGATTAAAGATAAAGACTTGTACCCTATATCACTCGATTTGAATGACTCTCGTAATCCAATGGTATTTAGACGGATCCACAAACCATAGATCTTGAGTAAGGGGTGAGGGTACGTGTTAGGAAGCCCATAAGGACACCTAACCCCGCCCGTCAATAACGGCCTCTACTAAGTCAAGTATCGGATTTCAAACAAGGTCGTAGCTACTACGATATATGATATGCAAACATCGTTTTAAAACCCTAACATGTGACAATAATTTCTATGTTGTTTAATGCATGAATACTAACTTTATCAAAGTTGTTTTAGCATGTTGGTTGATTTGAAATAAAAGATGCGCAAACACAGCTTAGGAGGAATGGGGGAGCCATTGGGATCTATCCTATTACAACCCAGGCATTTCATGCCGACACAACGAGAAACTAGGGATACAACTCGATCTAAATACAATTGCTATATACGACACCACACACGACACATGGCCATTCGGCCTAAGAAAACGTGCACAAAGGAGTGGCCCACGGTTTACATAACCCATGGCCTTGGGTCACTCCTCGTAATGCGTGCTTTCGCTTAATCTCATCGAATTAGACATTAGGTCACACACCAAAGCTTGCATTAGCATAAATCGGGCCATGTTGCTTTAAACAACATGCGATTTACTACGCTCTTACATGAATTGGAGTACAACTATCTAACCAAATAAGACTAAGGTTTTTGTAAATCATTTGACTCGACCAAATAGAAAACTAATTACAAACGAATTACAAGAAACGACTCGATAAACAAAAGGTAATTACAAAATACGAAACAACGATGAACAAATGATATAAAGAAGAAGCAAGAAAGACAAAAGACACGGCCACACCCACGGCCAAGCCACGGACACCTTAGTTCCTAGTTTAGGTTCATTAGGTTAGATATATTTGCAAAGCGATATGGGATACACATTAGAAATCGATGATAAAAGAGGTCAGAAGGCTTCGCCTAAAACCGAGTGCTCTACACGGCCTAAAGGGTCAAATTAGGTCAAGTTCGCTAATTAAATTAACTTGTCGAGTGTTAATAAGAAGGTGATAAACACGCACTCTTATACTAGCGAGAAATCATGTGAAAGGAGAGATGTATTCAATTAAGTTATAGAATTATTAACCGATTTTAATGCTTGTGACGAAGCACCCTAACATTTCTAATTAGATTATTTAATCGATCTAAAGTCGTCTAAGTGAAACATATGTTAACAATCAGAGGTCGAACTAACATGCAACGGGTCCTAGGGCAGGTCGAATTGAACGAAACAAGCGAGGGGTCAAAAGCGAGGAACGAAGTTAGAATCCATTTTATTAATGCCCTACCTTGAACACGAGGATATGTAAATGAGAAGGGGGATACGACCGACCGATGTGGCGGATTTCTTTCCCAACTCAAGTCAACGCGGGTGTTCATGGTGGTACTTTAACTCGTACTCAAACTAACTAGTTTCATAGTTAACGAAATCAAACGATAAACAAAACGATAAACAAAGTAAAAACGAACAATTAAAAAACAAGCGAAATAAAAGGGAGAAGAGGAGGATTTGATGCATCCTCAACCTACATGTATCGTTGACACCGTCTTGGGTCGTAATCGATCGTAGATTTTATCTCGAGAGGCCGTCGTCGACGAAGGAACAAAGCAACAACACGTTTTTTGGTAAATCTGGACACCAACTTTCAAACTGCAATTTCTCACTCGTTTCTCGGTGAAAATTAGATTTAAAAGATGTTTTGAAAACTAGAAAGAGAGTAGAACAAAAATCTTAAAACAAACCACGCTCGTTCTGAATTATTGGTCACGAAAAACGAGTACAAACAGAACTGGACAGACAGGAAAAGCCGCGAAAACAGAGTGTATGACACTCTGTTTTTCGAGGGGATTCGTGTACTCTCAAGGTCAATTTGGCTCGTGAATCTTTGTCTAAAATGTAGATGGATGTTATATGGTTAATTAGGAATAAGAAAATCGAGTTTTAATGGAGATTTAAGGGGGAACGAATGGTATTTCGAGAGAGACACAAACTGTTTCTCAGTTTGGATGTCTTAGTTTTGTCGAGGGTTTTGAGAGGCAATTAGGGTTTGTTTGTGGAGATTAGTGCTGGTTAGTGATGGTAGTATGTATGGAGAACTTAGAGGAATGAAAGTATGGCAGAGGGGAGGTATTTATAGCTAGTTAAAGTAGGGTAAAAGAGAGCAACAAGCAGTCGGGCTCCCTGTTTCACTGCTGCTGTCCAGCAGCTTTCGTGAGCTCGTGTAGGGTTTAGGAGGGGTGTTTCTTGGTGGTTAAGCTAGGGTAATATGGGTAGGATACTAGGGTATGGTTTAGGGTTAATGGGCATGGGTTTAAGTGGTGTTTGGAGCGGGTTTGGGGCTTGGCGAAGCTGAACACGGGTAAGGGAAAGGGTTGGTTGTGCGGGCTGTTTGGGACGGGCTATTAGCTGGATTGGAGGGAGTTTGGACGTGGGCTTGCATGGGGTTAGGGCCTGGTTATGAGGATGAGTGATGGGTTGGGTTATGGGTCAAGAGTTGGTTCGAGTTTGCTTCAAAAATCGTGCCCAAATCAAGTTGAAAACGAGCTCAAAATCGCGTATAAAACCATCGTAAAAAATCGAGTTCTTCAAATACGGTTTATAAACGATATAAATCGATTTTTCAAATCAAATAACTAAAGAATGATTTTTCAAATCAAAAATATATTTTATTTTCAATAAAATAAATTTAAGAAAATAAATTCAAATTAAAACAATAAAATGAATTCATTTTAAAAAGAACATTTAATTTAAATATCATTCAAATTAATAAAATACTTCATCGACAACGCTCATTCTACATCGTAAAACGAGCCCAAATAATGACAATGACAACTAAAGAATACATGTGTCCTATCATCATCGGGTGTTTGTCGGGTTCTCTATAAATTCCAATATAGACGGATACGGGTATCTACAGAGCCCCCACTTTGACTGAGGCTTGGACAAGGCGAAAGTCAAAGTATACCCCAGGTCCCTCTCGACCTGAGGATTCCGCGGGTCATTTATAGTCCATTAGACTTGTGTATATAAGCTCGCCAGCCATAAGAAGAGATCATACCTAAAACTTCGTCGGGGATTAACTCTTGCTCCTGTTGCGTCAAATTGTCATCATTGGTCGTCGACCCATAAAGTTGCATATGTGATGGGTTGAGCCTTATCCTTAGGCACCTACGTATCTGTTTCTGACGGAATCAAACCCGCGTCGTAGTTCGGCAACTGCTGACACATGCCCAAAGGTCATCATCTGCTGGCGTTTGTCCAAAATGGGACGGGACTTTCCAAGGAGGTCGCCGCCGCTTTCATCATTTGCTTTCAGCTACGGAATTCTTCTGTTTTATACTCTTGTATTGAATTGAATTCTTGGTGGATGTCATCCTTTGCATCTTGATAATGGTCTCTGAAGCCAATGGCTTCAAAGCCCCCAGTTTGCGATGGCTCTAAAGTCGAAGACTTTAGAGCCCCCAGTTGAAGCATATCTTGCTACATTTGAAACACAAAAACGTACTAGCAATAATCATCACCTAAGCACATTTGGATCAACGATCTTAAAATTGGATCATTTGAGAGATTGGGTCATCGACCTTGAAATTGGATCATTTGAAATATTGGGTCATCGACCTTGAAATTGGATCATTTAAAAGATTGGGTCATCGACCTTGAAATTGGATCATTTGAAAGATTGGGTCATCGACCTTGAAATTGGATCATTTGAAAGATTGGGTCATCGACCTTGAAATTTGATCATGAAAATTTTGAATAATTGGGTCATTGACCCGAATTTCGAATTTGTCATCATTTAGGATATTTGGCCATCGGCCCTTCAAAAATTGAATTTTGAATTTTTGAATTTCGAAGGATTGGATCATTGACCCACAAAGATTTCACTACTTGGATCATCTATCCATAATTCGCAAAAAGTTTTTGAAATTTCGGAATTCCGAAATATTTGGCATTTTGAAATCGAACCTTGACGGGTGAGCAGGAAATACGACTAAGACACTCTGTATGACCCATAAATAACGTATTTGGCATTTTGAAATCGAACCTTGACGGGTGAGCAGGAAATACGACTCAGACACTCTGTATGACCCGTAAATAACGTGGGCGTAGCCCGCTACCGTAAAACAAAAAGGAAAATAAAACCGCAAGTGTGCACGTGTTTTAATTCAATTATTGAATTATTGGGGGTAGAAATGTAAATTGGCCATTCTAACGCCAAAAGATGACAAACGGGAATCACAAGGTCGTTGGACTTGGGACGAAGATTTCGTATGGCATGGGCGTGCTCCCGAGGGCAGATGGGAATCAAGATCACTTGGCATTGACAAAGAGGATTAAACTCACAGAGCAACAATGTTGGCTTCGCCCAGACACTAAACAGAGACTGATTTTATGACAACACTTAGACATCACACATGACTTTTGTCGGGAACATTCTGTCACTCTTCTCCTCGCCTCCTTGCTTTTCAGCGAGTTTCATCATTTCTTGCCACCGCCTTCTTTCTTTTCAGCGGGCTTTTACTATTTTTTGTTTCACGCCTTCTTTCTTTTCAGCGGGTTTTTACTATTTTTTCTTCCACGCCTTCTTTCTTTTCAGCGGGTTTTTCATATTTTCTGTTCCCAATACAAACCCACATCTATGTGACTCAGCATCTTTGCCTAAACCATTAGATAAAGCTCATACTGAGCCTCGATACTATTCATCCGAACCTATATCCTCATCCTAGCCTACATCAAGTGCTAAGACCGACTCAAACAAAGGTGGCTTCATTTGGACTTGATTAAGACCCGTAATAAACCGACAAGATGACAACTTGGTTGATGAGTTGATTGAATCCCTTGTTCAGAAGGACTGCCTACGTATTCGCGTGGAGCGAAATAAAATCCGACGTAGTTCGATGATGGTGCATAAACATGGCATTTTGATTGTGTGTACACACTCAAAGGTTTCACCTAAGGTATCATGTCGTATCCCATTCTAGCCTGTAAGGTACCGTTGTATCCCGTGTCTAGGGTTGGTATAAAAGGTTTTGATTCTTTGGGATGTGGAGCTTGGTAAAAATAGGTTCGTAAGGTAAACCATCATTCTGAAGGTTCGTTTTGTGGTTCTAAGGCTAACGGGTTATGGCTTACATCGTGGTTGGAAAGGTGTCTCGGTTTTGACGAAATCCGAGTGCAAATGGGTTGGAAAACAATGTGGGTTCAAATCTCCATATCTGGACCCTAAAGGCTGGGTGTAACAGCACAAGCGGAATGATTCTCAAAATTCCCGACTATCCCTTTGTAACTGTCTCAGGAAGGACTTAAGGGTAGAAAGGCTAAAAATGGCACTAACTTACTATTTTGGCTTCGCCTTTAAACTTTAATCAACATTTGGACATTTCTTTTTCTTTTCTTTTTTTTTCTTCTTCTTTTTCTTTTTTTTTTTTTTTTTTTTTTTTGAAAATGGTCTTCTACTCATTCTCCTAGTCAGAAATGGATACACCTTGAAAACTTGGCTTCGCCAACTAATTTAGGTCAGAACAAACAATTCCTTGTTAGAACGGGTTGGTTTCCTTTCTCTTCGAGATGTGGAATGATTTTGTAGGTAATGGGCTTGCCTTATGTCATCGATATGGGAAACAGGGAGCTAGTCTGAGTTTGTCATAGAATCATCTAAGAGCTTGTCATAAGCATTGGTTCCGATGGAGGTTTTCTACCGCCAGACATGGAATAGGTAAAGGAATCAAACACGGGATCCTAGTGTACCTTACATTTTGAAACGGGACATATTTCTATCCCAGGGATCTCTTTGAGTGTGTTGTGCATTTTTATCATGCTTTCGGAATGATTGAGTATTGAAAACAAGACATATTTGGAAACGAAACTGCAACTTTTTATTGGAATGACAAATGTTTAACAGACTCGAAGGAATTATTCCTAGGACACACCCTAGGACATCGTGGAACAAACGACTCAAATTCAAGAAAGCAAAGTCCTAGACTCGACTCGACTAAGATAAGAAAGCAGATCCCGACTCATAATTTTCAAATCTGGTCTTGAGCTTTCTCTTGTTCAGCTGTCAGCTTAGATGCTCGGCTATAGTCCTTGATCCCTTTGATGGTCTGCCTCCATCCTAAGGTAGTCCTCTGAGGATCTACGCCTGTGATGAAGGTTGGTGAATCGAATTGTCCTTTATTAACTTCGTTAACGAGAGGAGTACATTCTAGAGCGAGACTCCCGATTTGAATTTCATTTTTCGAGTTTGGCAATAATTCAAAGCAATCCACAAATATTTCCCCGATAAACACCTCTTTCAAGAGACATGGGCGGATAAGATGGGAATAATCGACATTGTCTTCGACAGAAACAAAGTTGGCGTGATCGCCAAATGGATTGGTGATGTTATTGGGTTTAACAGTTGGGATCGGGAGTGTTCCATTCTCAATTAAGTCTTGGATTTCGTGCTTCAGTCGATAGCACATTTCAGTATCATGGCCTTTCCCTTGATGAAAGGCACAATAGGCATTTGGTTTATAGCATTTACCTTGTTGCTCAGCGGGTGGGTCCGGAGTTAGACCAATAGGCTTCAGCTTTCCTTGGGCTATGAGCCTTTGGAGAGCGTATGTATAAGTGCATCCGATATCGGTGAATGCCCTCGGAGCTTGGCGCTGCGGCTTCTTCGATTGCCCTTCTAAGAGATTGACAGTTTCAACAAAGTGGGACGTTGTTTGTGCTATCGTCTTAGAGGACGAGGCCCCCTGGTATCCTTTTGGCTTTTAAACCGCCATTATTCGACATCATCTTCTACCTTTATCCCGATTCTTATCAATTCTTTGAAAGAGCCAAAATTCTGGTATTTCAGAGCATTACGGTAAACAGGTCGTAGATTCTTTACGAACTTATCTACCATTTCAACTTCATCAGGCTTCTTGGCTAATTTCACGCTTTCAGCGCGCCATCTTGCAAGGAATTCAGTAAAGCCTTCTTTGTCTTTCTGTGTCATCACCTCCAATGTTCTTATGTTGGTTTGAATCTCGACATTATCAGCATAGTGCTTGCAGAACTCCACCGTAATATCTTCGAAAGTGGGGAAGTTCTTAAGGTCAAGATTGTAGAACCACGCCTTCGGGTGTTCATCCAGAGATTGAGCGAAAATTTCAGAGAGCATTTCAGCAGGTACTCCTTTCAGTGCTAAATACCCCTTATAGGCCTTAACATGGTGGACCGGATCTTCTGTGCCCTTAAACTTTGGGATATCAGTGAGCACCATGTTTGTGGGCAACTTATCCTGAACCGGGGCATAGGTCCTAGCATTTTCGTAGTGGATGTTCTTCCCCCGGGAGAGTTTCAGACGGTCTTCAATGAATTTGAACCGTTTCTCCTGATCAGTCAGAGGTGGGGTGGAGGAATCTTCACCCAGCTTGGATTCGATCACATCCATTCTGGCCCTCATGAGGTTCACGGCCTCAGTGAGTTTGTTAACAGCATCTTCCATTGCTTGAAGTCGGGTTTTTGTCGGCCTTTCTACAAGAAAACCCCGAACTGAGTCAATATTCAAATACAAGAGCCCCTGCACACTTAAGGACACGACACCAACTTGACTCAAGCAAAGACTCGACTTAAGACTGACTAACCAAAAGGTTCGACTCACGGTTGGATTTAGACCTCGATTCATTTTAGACTCGACAAAACGAGATGACTCAAGCTGTCATAGCTCGATTCTAAACTGGACTCGATGTGACTAAACCCATGATTGGACTAACATAGCCCATAGGTTTAAGTGAAACGCCCTAAAATGGCCTAGCTTGGACGTTTCTGTGTACTATCCTGGACCAATTGGTCGACCCACATGACTCGAATCCCAAGAGGTGAGCTTGGGTGACCCAACAGGGTCGTGTTCTAGATACTTAGGACGAAACACGCCTAGCCAAACACAGCCAAGACCCGGACACGACTCGACGCATTTCATGCTTGGTTAAGGTTCGAGAAACATTTTGGATTGAATTTGAAAGAAACAAAAAAATCGATTTGAAAATGAGATTTAAAATGGGCAGCATGCCGGCTATAAAAGCTCATTTTGGGCCGAAAAATCTAGTCCTACTTGGGCAGCATTCCGCGTTTTTAAAACCATGTTATTTTGAAAGTAAGTTGTTCAAAAGTTCGGTTTTGAAATTGATATGGAAAATTTGAAAAGACTCGGGAAATTCACCTTGTACATTGTCATTCTTACGTTATAAGGATGTATGTTCCTAGACATTTCTAAGTCTCGGCAACTCTTCTACAAGAAGGTCTATGCACTCCATCCTTTTGGGTATAATAGAGCAAGGGCCTTTAGGTAGAGTACCTAGAAGAGCATCCCCACCATCAAGAACCACGACAAGGCGGAGCGGAAGTAAGCAATGTGCAAGCACCTGGCATAGTGGGACGACGCCCCCCACACGTCACAAAGAAGCGTTGGGACGGCCCGGGAAATTCCTTAAGGGTTTATGCATGAATCGTAGCACTACGAGTAATGTTTTACTTTCCAATACTTTCTTTTCAAGTTTCACCTCGGAGGAAAAGACCCTAGAAACAAAGTGTCACTAGTCCTCTTTTCCCCAACGGAGTCGCCAAACTGTGGACAACGCCCGCGGGAACTGCGTCCGCGGGATCCACACTAGGCATTATCGACTCGAGGTTCTTTCGAATCGAATTAAGACAAATTAGAGTCGCCACCAAGTTTTATGGGAACTTGGAACCGTTCAAGTCAACTTTACACCTTTCATCGAAAAGCATAAAGCCAATCGACTACGAGTGATTAAAGATAAAGACTTGTACCCTATATCACTCGATTTGAATGACTCTCGTAATCCAATGGTATTTAGACGGATCCACAAACCATAGATCTTGAGTAAGGGGTGAGGGTACGTGTTAGGAAGCCCATAAGGACACCTAATCCCGCCCGTCAATAACGGCCTCTACTAAGTCAAGTATCGGATTTCAAACAAGGTCGTAGCTACTACGATATATGATATGCAAACATCGTTTTAAAACCCTAACATGTGACAATAATTTCTATGTCGTTTAATGCATGAATACTAACTTTATCAAAGTTGTTTTAGCATGTTGGTTGATTTGAAATAAAAGATGCGCAAACACGGCTTATGAGGAATGGGGGAGCCATTGGGATCTATCCTATTACAACCCAGGCATTTCATGCCGACACAACGAGAAACTAGGG
This sequence comes from Silene latifolia, assembly GCF_048544455.1. Classification (NCBI taxonomy): domain Eukaryota; kingdom Viridiplantae; phylum Streptophyta; class Magnoliopsida; order Caryophyllales; family Caryophyllaceae; genus Silene; species Silene latifolia. The sequence continues at coordinate 129,374,503 of NC_133538.1, forward strand.
ATACAACTCGATCTAAATACAATTGCTATATACGACACCACACACGACACATGGCCATTCGGCCTAAGAAAACGTGCACAAAGGGGTGGCCCACGGTTTACATAAACCACGGCCTTGGGTCACTCCTCGTAATGCGTGCTTTCGCTTAATATCATCGAATTAGACATTAGGTCACACACCAAAGCTTGCATTAGCATAAATCGGGCCATGTTGCTTTAAACAACATGCGATTTACTACGCTCTTACATGAATTGGAGTACAACTATCTAACCAAATAAGACTAAGGTTTTTGTAAATCATTTGACTCGACCAAATAGAAAACTAATTACAAACGAATTACAAGAAACGACTCGATAAACAAAAGGTAATTACAAAATACGAAACAACGATGAACAAATGATATAAAGAAGAAGCAAGAAAGACAATAGACACGGCCACACCCATGGCCACCCTAGTTCCTAGGTTAGGTTCATTAAGTTAGATATATTTGCAAAGCGATATGGGATACACATTAGAAATCGATGATAAAAGAGGTCAGAAGGCTTCGCCTAGAACCGAGTTCTCTACACGGCCTAAAGGGTCAAATTAGGTCAAGTTCGCTAATTAAATTAACTTGTCGAGTGTTAATAAGAAGGTGATAATCACGCACTCTTATACTAGCGAGAAATCATGTGAAAGGAGAGATGTATTCAATTAAGTTATAGAATTTTTAACCGATTTTAATGCTTGTGACGAAGCACCATAACATGTCTAATTAGGTTATTTAATCGATCTAAAGTCGTCTAAGTGAAACATATGTTAACAATCAGAGGTCGAACTAACATGCAACGGGTCCTAGGGCAGTTCGAATTGAACGAAACAAGCGAGGGGTCAAAAGCGAGGAACGAAGTTAGAATCCATTTTATTAATGCCCTACCTTGAACACGAGGATATGTAAATGAGAAGGGGGATACGACCGACCGATGTGGCGGATTTCTTTCCCGACTTAAGTCAACGCGGGTGTTCATGGTGGTACTTTAACTCGTACTCAAACTAACTAGTTTCATAGTTAACGAAATCAAACGATAAACAAGGTAAAAACGAACAATAAAAAAACAAGCGAAATAAAAGGGAGAAGAGGAGGATTTGATGCACCCTCAACCTACATGTATCGTTGACACCGTCTTGGGTCATAATCGATCGTAGATTTTATCTCGAGAGGCCGTCGTCGACGAAGGAACAAAGCAACAACACGTTTTTTGGTAAATCTGGACAGCAACTTTCAAACTGCAATTTCTCACTCGTTTCTCGGTGAAAATTAGATTTAAAAGATGTTTTGGAAACTAGAAAGAGAGTAGAACAAAAATCTTAAAACAAACCACGCTCGTTCTGAATTATTGGGCACGAAAAACGAGCACAAACAGAACTGAACAGACAGGAAAAGCCGCGAAAACAGAGTGTATGACACTCTGTTTTTCGAGGGGATTCGTGTACTCTCAAGGTCAATTTGGCTCGTGAATCTTTGTCTAAGATGTAGATGGATGTTTAATGGTTAATTAGGAACTAGAAACTCGAGTTTTAATGGAGATTTGAAGGGGGAACGAATGGTATTTCGAGAGAGACACAAACTGTTTCTCAGTTTGGATGTCTCAGTTTTGTCGAGGGTTTTGAGAGGCAATTAGGGTTTGTTTGTGGAGATTAGTGCTGGTTAGTGACGGTAGTATGTATGGATAACTTAGAGGAATGAAAGTATGGCATAGGGGAGGTATTTATAGGGAGTTAAAGTAGGGTAAAAGAGAGCAACAAGCAGTCGGGCTCCCTGTTTCGCTGCTGCTGTCCAGCAGCTTTCGTGAGCTCGTGTAGGGTTTAGGAGGGGTGTTTCTTGGTGGTTAAGCTAGGGTAATATGGGTAGGATACTAGGGTATGGTTTAGGGTTAATGGGCACGGGTTTAAGTGGTGTTTGGAGCGGGTTTGGGGCTTGGCGAAGCTGAACACGGGTAAGGGAAAGGGTTGGTTGTGCGGGCTGTTTGGGACGGGTTATTAGCTGGATTGGAGGGAGTTTGGACGTGGGTTTGCATGGGGTTAGGGCCTGGTTATGAGGATGAGTGATGGGTTGGGTTATGGGTCAAGAGTTGGTTCGAGTTTGCTTCGAAAATCGTGCCCAAATCAAGTTGAAAACGAGCTCAAAATCGCGTATAAAACCATCGTAAAAAATCAAGTTCTTCAAATACGGTTTATAAACGATATAAATCGATTTTTCAAATCAAATAACTAAAGAATGATTTTTCAAATCAAAAATATATTTTATTTTCAATAAAATAAATTTATGAAAATAAATTCAAATTAAAACAATAAAATGAATTCACTTTAAAAAGAACATTTAATTTAAATATCATTTAAATTAATAAAATACTTCGTCGACAACGCTCATTCTACATCGTAAAACGAGCCCAAATAATGATAATGACAACTAAAGAATACTTGTGTCCTATCATCATCGGGTGTTTGTCGGGTTCTCTATATATTCCAATATCGACGGATACGGGTATCTACAGGTACGCCATCAACAACATCAACTCATGTGAGTTCAACTTACATCCTTTCTCTCATAAAGAAGACATGTCAAAGTACGAAGGAAAATCTTCAAAGTGACATGTTGAACATCATTAATCAACATGCTACTTGAAGTAGGAGATGGTTTCCCAGTAAGACAAGGCATAAGACTACTAACCCCACACTCCGATGGTATGTCCCGAAGAGCTCCCTTGGCGGGTTTAGCAAGGCCAAGGTGAGAAGCAAACAAGTCCATGGTCAAGACAAAGCTGGTGTTCATGAGGCGGAACTCCACAAATTGTTCCACCGCCTCGTATTTAAACGAGCTTATGAACTCAAGAGTCAAAAAAGCATAGGAGTGCTTACGGAGGTGATACAACCCAGTCATCCTCAAGGTCTCGAAATTATGCCTAACGTCGGTCTCAATCCCCAAATCAGTCAGAAGGGTCGTATCTATACAGCAGGTGGGTCTCATCTTACGGCCCTGCAAAGCCACAAACCTCTTCCTTTGTGCAAAATCCACAAAGCCTACAGACGGGTATTCCGACACGGCCGAGACTACAGGGCCACTTCCCTCTCCCACTTTGGGCTCAGAAGCCCTCCCTCTCTTACTTTGTCTGGTTCCCGCGGTTGGTCTCGGCATCTGTTTTCAACACATGGCTTAAATATACAACCACATATACACTTGAAAACATATAAAACATTCATGTACGTTCATAAAAAAGAGCAACTAAGTATACACTATCACCAACAATCCAAAATTATAAGTAAAATTCTCAATTTTAGTCCTCAGACGGTCTTTGCAGCTGTAAAAATTTTGACATATTTTGGCATGAATTAACATTACTACTACTACTTTTAGAACTCAAGCTTCCAAAACATCTTCACATACAAACCAATTTCACAACAACATAAGACGAATTTCAATTTGGGGCACTTTTAAGATGGAGTTTTAAAGCAAATTTTTTTGAGTGAAAATCACAAAAATCAACCCTAAACATGATATGTATGACATAGATTACTCAATTTTCCCCCTTTTACACACCAAAGACAACCAAAAATCAATTTAAAATCTCAAACCCTAGAATTTTCGAGTCATATTAACATCTAATTTAATTTGATTTTTGCATAGTCAACAACAATAATCATCAAAGGAAAGCATCTAGATCATATTGCAACAATTAGAAGCAAGATTTAATTCATATAAATCGATTTCTCCAACAATTTCCAACATCTTATATGTTTCTACTAATTAAAACATCAAAATAGAACAAGTATTCATACCTTGATCAATGGATAAGGAACAAGAGCGGATTAAGCAACTAAAATACCGAGGTTTAAGCACCAAAATCAACAAGAATCAAAGGGTTTTGAGAGATATTAGGAATTAGGGTTTGCGAAAAGAAGAAAGAATGAGAAGAAAGAACAAAATAAAAGGGTTATGAACCTGCAATTTCCCGGGTACTGTAGCACTTACTCGATCGAGTAAATATGTTACTCGATCGAGTTGAAGCTACTCGGTCGAGTTTTCGTAGAAAATTCCAACTTTCTCGACGTAATAGCTTCCTAACTAAATCGAATGAGGCCTACTCGGTCTAGTAGTCACTCGTACTCGATTAAGCAAGGCTAGATACGAGGACGGAAATATAAGATTAACTAAAGAATCCTGCAAAACAGCAACGCGTGTCGATTCCAAAAATGAACTCGGATATCGGCACTGGTTAATATATTCATTCACATCACATTACTACTACACAAATACAGCGTATCAATCTAACAAATACATTACCTCATTCAACTCGTTATCTTCATGCTATAATAATTATTATGCAACCAATGGACTGCCTTTTAGCTTCAACACAAATACATCTAATATGTTTTCTTTACCTCTAACCACACCATCGTGACCTCAACAAGACGATTCCTAAATATGCAATTGTAACTTTGATATTATAACTATTAATCACATCACTCTAGGCATTCACCTATCATCCAACTTTCATTTATCATCGAAGTTTACTATTGACTAACTTATCACAACAATTGACAAACAACTTTCTCAACCCAATTAAGCCATATTGCAGAAGCATTCAACCATTCATCTATCACATTTGCTCCACTACCATCTTAATGACCACTACACAATTTACAACTTGCCAATCATCAACATTACTACCACATACAAGACTCATAAGCTTCTATATCAATTACTAATACCATCCATTTAGAACAAACACTACTATCACCACATGCCACACACACTAGCACATATTGCAAACGATTCACCATCTCTATTCAACCACATGATTTGACAGTTCTCACCACACGGATGCTAACACTAACATAACTTTATCACACACTTTCTATCGTAACCATAGACTATATAAGGCACATAATTCCCGACTCCCTACTCCCTTAACAAGTGATTGGCTTAAGCATAGTGGGGCCATGATTTTGAAATGAGGCGCCTACTCACCCAAAATCTAGCATCAGCTGGGGCTCCCAATATACATACACCAGGTTCATTTTATTAGACTTACTACATTCATTAGGCTCATTTATTACAGGTTCCAAAATCGTCGCTCTGATACCACTTTGTAACACCCCCATATACCAAGGAGCCTTAACAAGACCTTCCCTAGCATATAAAGGTGTTACCATCTCGGTTTCCCGAGGAAAGCAATCATTAAAAGTCGATAAAAGAACATTTATTATTTATTACAAGTGATTAAACCAAAACTACCGATACAAAAGATACAACTCAACATCCTTATGTGAACTATCTTTGACGTAACTTGTGAAAGACCCTACCCAGCCAAGACTCCAGCTAACTTCCAAGACATCACCTATAACACCGACTGCTCACCATAAGGGATCACGGCAGACACAACAGAAGCAAACAAGAAACGACCACACAAGGTCAGTAACTGCGGACAACATATCAACAACAACCAATTCATAACAGTCACAACAAACACACACACGGTCCATCACCACTCCGATCAATCACCGTCACCGACTGTCCACTCGGCCTGCCCTGCCAGTCGGGGACCGCAGCCGTACCCACCAAATTCCCGCTCATCATACCGAGCGATAACCCTGTCCCATTAATGTGCACATGCCCTCCCGTGGCGGGTTCCATGGAGGGCAAAACTGGGGCGTGAAGCCACTCCCGCAAGTGACTCCACTCAGCCAGGGACGCGCCCCGAATATCACAGACAGTTATACAACAACGATCAACAATATAAACCAACAACCTTCACAATCACCAGCAACCAATATCACAATCAATCCAATCATACCGACGCCACAAACAACACACCAAACGATACACTAAACAACCGACAGAAACTGAGTAGGCGAACCTACCTTTAGCCAACCGCAGCGATTCCACGATCAATCACACGATATCAACCAAGCAAGCAACACACCTATACAAATAGTAAAATAACCCAAGCATCCTCAAAGGCTTCCATGGAAGGAACTAGGGTGAAGGGAAGAAGGAGAGACGACTTTTAGGTTTTTAGGAAGAGGCGAAAATGATTTGCGATTCTACCAAAACACGATTATAAATCCCCGCTAAAAAGATTCTACTCGATCGAGTAACTAACTTAATCGATCGAGTGGCTTCTACTCGATGGATCCTCAAGGCTACTCGATCGAGTGGCCTCGACTAGATCGAGTAAGGTCAGTCAACGGGTCCCTAAAAGAACGGGTATTACAATTGGCATGGCACCGTTTGAGGCTTTGTATGGGAGGAGATGTAGGAGTCCGATTTGCTGGGACGATAGAGCGGAGGTAGTGGTTTTAGGGGCAGAGATGGTACAGGAGATGCTTGAACAGGTTAAGCTGATTAGACAGAAGATAAAAGCGGCTCAGGATCGACAAAAGAGTTATGCAAATCTGCATCGTCGTGACATAGAGTTTCAGGTTGGGGACAAGGTTCTTTTGAAAGTGTCTCCTATGCGTGGGGTCATGATATTTGGTAAGAAAGGGAAACTGAACCAGAAATTTATCGGACCTTATGAGATTTTGGATCGTGTGGGTGAGGTTGCTTACCGGTTAGCTTTACCAGTTGCGTTAGATAGAGTGCATAATGTGTTTTATGTGTCTCAGCTGCGGAAGTATGTGAGTGATCCTTCACATATGTTAGATGCAGAGAACATCGAGTTGGATGAGTCCTTGTCTTATCTTAAGGTGCCAAAACAGATTCTTGATCGCAAGGATTGGAAAACTAGACATGGGGAAACGGTCTTGCTTAAGGTTCTTTGGTCTAACCATGAGGTTGAGGAGGCTACTTGGGAGGCGGAGGAGGCTATGAGGGAGCAGTATCCGTCTCTTTTTGATCAGGTATGGGTGGTTACGGGGACGTAACCATGTTTCTTTTAGGGGATTAGGAGATGGTCTCATAGAGTTTTGCATGTTTTATGTTGGTTTTAGTACAGTCATTAGTTGGCTTGAGTCGAGTTGAGTGTTGTTTTGGGAGATGTGTTTTGAGTTTTGGTTATGTTGTCTCGGAGTGGTGATAGTGTGTTTTGTTTTTGTCTATGGGTTGAACTTCGGGGTCGAAGTTCTTTTTAAGGAGGTAAGACTGTAATACTACGGTTTTATGTCTCTATGGGTACTCAATCGAGTGGGGCTTACTCTGTCGAGTAAGTAGCTTTTTACGCAAAACAGTAGAGTGCCTGTAGGGTACTCGATCGAGTAAGTTGGGGACTCGATCGATTAAGTCACTTACTCGATCGAGTAAGTGTGTTTTACGGGCTAAGTTTGACGGGTTTTGTTAATGATGCGAGATTAATATAAAAGGGTTTGTTATTATTTCTTAAACACTTTTTCAACATCATAAACTTTTCAAGTGACGATTAGAGGTTACGTGCTTTGCTTCTCTCGCATTTTTGGCACATCCCTAAGCTACGTTCGTCGGATAATCTTGTTCTATACATCGTTGCGATCGTCGTGTCGAGGGTAAGTTCCTTGTATAATTTATGTTGGGTTTTGTTGAGTTTCTTTAAAACCCTAATTGGGTATTGTTGGGGGTTTTGGGTGATTTGTATGGTTGTGGTAGTAATTGTATGTATGCATGTGATAGGAGGAGGATTCATTGAGGACAGATTTTGATTAGCTGCTAGATCGTCTCTGGTGTTTGCTTTCCAGGTAGGATTTCCCTACTCAGTATTGGCTACATAATGTGTTGGTGATTGTTGTTGTAATTGTTGATTAATTATAATATTGGTTGGTTTTGGTGATTGATGTTAGTATATTGTTGATTGGTTGTGTAACTGTCTGTGATCTTCGGGGTGCGTCCCTGGCTGAGTGGAGTCACTTGCGGTAGTGGCTTCAAGCCCTTGATTCGCCTTCTGTGGAACCCGCCATAGAAGGGATGTGCACATTAATGAACATGGGTTTATCGCTCTATGAAGATGAGCAGGGCTTAGGTGGGAACGGCTGCGATCCCCCACTGGCGGCGAGGAGTACTTGTTGTGATGGGTACTCTGGCTGGGCTACACACTTTAGTGTGTAGTCAGATGTGTGGAGTTGGAGACAGAGTTGTGGAGATTGGTTTGAGCGGATTGAGCTATTTGTGATACTGTTTTATTATGGCTATTGTTTTTATGTAATCAGTACTGACCCCGTTTAAATGTTTTAAAAACTGTGGTGATCCATTCGAGGATGGTGAGTAGTTATTGAGCAGGTATGATGACTTATGTGAGGGATATGTGGGATGGAGTCACCACCGGTCGTAGAGTCTTCCGCTGTGTCTTGATCTAGTTGTTTAGTCTTTGGATTTTGAGAACATTTGTATTTCCTTTTAACAGTTTTGGAGTTTGGTTGTATCACTTAAAACTTTATTATCATTTTTGTATGTTTCGTTATTGTCTATTTGATTATCATTGCCTCGGGTTACCGAGATGGTGACATTCTCATACCTTTAGTGGTCCTCGTAAGGCAATTGGAGTATAGGGGTGTCACACGAGGCTATGTTGCTTGCGACGTATCTTAACCCCAACCGAGCTCAGAGAGTCTCCTTCAGTGCCCCAGCTATAGTGTATGCTAGTTTACCGTTGATGGCCTCGTCTGACACCCGCTTCTTGAGTTGTGGTGCCATCGTCACGCCGTTGGCGGAGCGACTGACTACCTTTGTGGCCTCCTCGACCTATACCCCTTTGACCCCGACGGTGCTTACCTTGGACCGTCAGTACTTTCTTGACACCAAGTGGTTGAGGACTTTGGCGGATGGTGGGTTAGCATGGAGAGTTTGGGGGATGAGTTAGATGAGGATACCCGACCATGAGTACCTTCCCGTGACCGAGCCTTTACCGGCGGCAGTGGTGGCAGCCGATTCTAATGATGAGGAGGAGGTCCTCGATTGGCAGTATTACCTCATTGATGATGACATTTTGGAGGTGATGCCTGAGCCGACGAAGAGGGATCAGGCCAGACCTGAGGGTGTATAACCTAGAGTGGGGAGGGGACCACGACGGGTGAGGGAGAGGATGGTTGAGACCCAGCCAGCGCAGCCTGTACCTTCACAGCCTCAGTTTTCCAGCTACCCTTACTTCTACAGCCCCGAGACGAGAGTGAGCGAGTTCACGGAGAGGGTGTCTGCTACTTTGATACTCCGGAACCTCCATAAGATGGCGCATGTGCAGGGCATCGAGACCAAGGCAGCTCAGCCAGTGTGGTGGAGGGGCGTTGGGGATAAAATAGGAGTCTTCCATTCCTTTGGCGTGGAGCGGTCTACTTGGGGAGAGCCTCAAAGTTACCCCTACGGTTGCTTGGCCCCATGGCATGTGGGAGCAGATTCCGGTGTTGGTGGTGTCGCAGGTGAGGATGCAGCTGAAGCAGGCACGTCCGGAGGCGGTGGTGGTGATGAAGAGATGGAGGAGCAGGCCAGAGAGTGATGTTTGATTTGTTGGTCTTGTTTTATATACACTTTTTCTCATGAATTTTTCATGTTTCGTACTTGGTTGATGATTTGTGGTTGTTAACATTTGGTTAGTAGTAATTTTCTTAGACTTTGATTTGCATTGTGGCCATAAGGCCGTACTTAGAATGCTTCTCAAACTTTGGTGCAGGATTTTGTTGTCGGAAACACGTTTCCGACTCGTGTATTTATTTCTTTAGACCTTGCAAGTGACGAATTGAGGAGGATATGACCTGTGGCTACTCGATCGAGTGCCCCTCACTCGATCGAGTAACTGCAGGGGAGACATCTAGGGAGTATTCTGATCTCAGGCAACTCGATCGAGTAACTGACGAACTCGATCGAGTAAGTCCAGCTCGATCGAGTGCCTCACGAACTCGATCGAGTAACACTTTTACAGCTTCATTTAGTTTAAAAACTTGTTTGCATCATCATGTCGTTGGTTATTGTTATAGTATTTCTTGTTGTGGGTGCCTTATATCATTGTTCAGTCTCAACTGTGATTATATTGTTGCGCATAGTCGTGCGAATTATACAAGTTTCGATGATATATATACATACATACATACATACATATATATATATATATATATATATATATATATATATATATATATATATATATATATATATATATATATATATATATATAAATTAAAATACTAAATCAAATTGCCTCAGGTAATGCCATGTTTAGGGGTTATAACTCTCGTTGCGTAGTTTGTATGGTTGTACAAAAAGTAGTTGATGACATGGCTGTTAATTGACGATGATATACCTTGTGGTGTGATTCATGTTTTCGATGATTTCATATTTTGTACAAAAAGTAGTCAATTGTGTTAATTGACGTGTGGTGTGATTCATGTTTAACATGAGTCAAAGTTTGCATTGTGGTTTGTAAGTAATGTTAATGTGGAATAATATGTATGGGTTGTGGGACAGGAAAGTTGTTTGTTGGTGAACTTCGGGGACGAAGTTCCTTTTAAGAGGGGAAGAGTAATGTCGCAAAGGAAAAATGACGTAATTATAACAATTTTACAGTGTTTTCATGATATTTTAAAGTATTTTAAATGGTTGCTTGGATGATTTTGTAGTGGTTATTGTGTAATTGAGTAACAGTTTATAATTGTTGAATAGAATAGCATGTTGTTAGATCTTATTTCCTGTTAGTCGTTCATTATGTTGTCATGAAAATTGGATGTTATTAGCAGTAGTGGAGTTGCTATTAGTAGAATTGTGTTGCGTGGTTAAAGTAATAGAGTGGAATGAATAATGTGTGTTGTGAATCAGTAGTAGGACCGTGTTTTAGTGTTTTGTAACTGTTAGTTGTTGGCAAGAAATTTATAAAGGAATACTCTGATAGTTGCGTTGGTTTATATTTGAGTAATATTAAGTGGTAAGTGCAAGTGATAGTCGAGTTAGTCGTTCTTGTGGACAATGTGAGTTCGGTGATTCAAAAGGAAGTTGTTGATTCGCTGGGAGTCGTGTTGTGTATTATGTGCTAAGGTAGGTGATGATGATGTTTGATGATCATACATAGAGGGATGGTATTCTTAAACGACAATGTTGACCTGTGTCGGGGAAACGATGGTGTTGACCTTGGTTCCTTTGTGTTGAGTTTATGGATTCAAGTACCTAAGAGGGGGAGGGGGTGAATTAGGTACTCTTTTTTAAAAAAAAATTTAACTTCAACTTTATTGGATTAAAGTAAGTTAAGTGAACAAAAGAGATTAGAGGATACTTTGAATAATATTGAAAGATTGAACAAGTATCACGATGAATGTTTGCTGAAGTATGAAAGCAACAATCGTTCTGACTGTATCTATTTGTCTCAGTTTGTGGAGTATTACTGCAGACCAAATACGACAGTATGATGAACTGTTACTTCTAAGTTTAAGCGAAACAAAACAAACAAACAAAGTAAAAAAGCAGCGGAAATAAAATAAGCACTTGAACACGAGATTTTTGAATTGGTTCGGCAAGAAACTCAAGTGCCTACGTCCAATCTACCTTTTTATTACTTTCCTTTAGTGATCTACTCCGAAAACTAAAAGACCCTTGTAATAAAAGACGCCAACCTACTCCGGTTGCAAAGCTAGTACAAGAACTACTCCGTTCTATGACAAGCTAACTCGCAATCTACTCCGATTGCCAACTCACAACCTACTCCGGTTGTCAAGAGTTAAAGACTACTCCGTCCTAAACTCTACTAACACACTTAGAATGTTATAGGATCAAGTTTCCACTAACACATCCTTAGCAAAGGATAGAGATGGACAACTTTTACAAGATCAACAATTCTTAAGCAAGAGAGTTTAGTAATATAAAGCAACAGTGGCCACGACTGTAACAACTTGAAGACACTTGAAGACTTTTAAAGGTTTTTTGCAAAGACACGGTTTTAAACTCTTAAAACAAATTGCAAAGTTGGAAAAATTAAATCAGAAAAGTCTTGGAAATTAATGAAGGAGGGACTCGGTATTTATAGAGGAGGTGAGTGAAGGAGTTGCTAGGGTTTTGAAGGGTCAAAGACCTCACATGTGAAGGGCAATAGCAACCACCTAAAAACTTGCACCAAAAGGGAGTCTTTTGCAAAGGTAAGAATAGAGAAAGAAGGTTTGAAAGATAACCTTAAAAGCTCATGCATTTTCAGAAAACAAAGGATGTGAGACAAGTCACATGATGACAAGTTAACACAAATATGGCAAAAAGCATTTTTTGTTTTCTTAAAGACCAAAGGATTGAATTTGCACAAAGAGGAAACATTTTGAATAATTCAAACCACTCTTTATTGTATACTATCTCCTTAATAAAATCAGATTTTTATCTTTGAAAATAAGAGTCACGTGAAAGCATTTGAAAGATAAAAAGGAAGCTTCAAGTTTTTACGAGTTGTGACAACAATCCACTCAGCTGTTTACTTGTTAAAGCAACAGTCATCTGGACTGTTTCTATTACTCTACTATACTTAACTTTCTTGCTTGTACATTAGATGACACACGACTAATTACAATGGGATAATAAACAACTTCAACACTTCTTAATCCAAGCTTGATTACATCATTAATCCTGAAAAGGTAAACTAAGATAACACAAATCAAATGGGCATGTTATCATCAACATAAGGAACCCAACAAATTCCCCCTTTGATGATGACAAGCCCCAAACGAATGTATAAGCAATGTAAACACCTTGATTCAAGATTTTTAACAAGCAAGATCAAATGATTGAGAAGGGACAATATTACCTTACCAAGGGCAAAAGCTAGAATCAAACTATCATGACAATTTTACATTGCCCCAAACAAGAATCAAGCTAAGAAGGTTAGGCAAGACATTAGTTTAATCAATAAGCAAGGAGATTTAAAGCATGAATTTACCTTTTCCCCCTCTTAACATCATCAAAAGGATAGGGATGTCACAAGCATTAGAGTGCGGATATTTCATAAGAAAACACAAAAAGACACATGGAAGTGTGACAAGGTAACAAGGTCAACATAAACAAGGATTAAGCATAAGCTAACCAAAGTTCAACATAGCTAAACAAAGTTTAAAGTACACCACCAAATGTATAAAATAACGAGCAAAGAAAATAAGTCTTAGAGGGCACAACCAAGGTGGAACAAAATAAGGGGGTACGGGTAAGGGTAAATAGGCCGAGAGGAGATGGAAAGGCTAAGGAGAGGAGGCTTGTTCACCATCCGAGCCACTACCCAACGGATCATCATCCACATTAGCATCTTCACCAACCTCTTTTGTTGACACAAGGGTGGAAATAATATCCACCTCTCCACGGATGAGGTCCAAAGTAGAAGCAAGAGCCGAGATTGCCACGTCCTTTTGACGAGCATCTTCCCTAATCCACGCACCCAACTCAGCCACGGCATTGAGCATTTCCCGCATACTACCCGTATTCCCTTGACTTGATGACCCAACTTCCGGGTCCTTCTTAATTTTCACAGAAATTAACTCATCATTCTCAACCTTGATAAGCATCTTCCCCATTTGCCCATCACTCATAACATCACACATATCCAACGAACCCAAGCTAGTATTCACTAAAACCCCGTGTGCCTTGAGCACAACCGATAACCACATTCCATAGGGTAAATGAATCAAGCTAGAAGAAGGTCGACGAAGCTTGGTCGAGATAAGATGAAAACGTTTAAACATTAGCCCAACTAGGTTCACCTTCTTATGGGTAGCAATGTGATAGATTAAATATTGTAAGGCAATGGTGAGTTTTCCTCTATCACCCGAAGGATAAATTGACCTACAAAGCATATTGAAAATAATTCGAAGAGGAGGTGGGATTTGGGTGTTGCTCACGGGTCAAGGAGAAACGGTTTTGGGACAAACGGTTTGGGCGATATTTAGGTGTGAGGCATAAGGTAAGGCTACCCAAGTTTCGGAGGGGAGTTTGTCATAGCCTCCGACTGGAATATTAAGAGCAGTAGCGAAATCAGATTGAGTCAGTTTTAGAGGCTTACCGTTCACCTTCGCTGTAACAAATTCACCAGATTTATCAACCCTAACAGTTGCAAAGAACTGTATTACTTCGCTCACAAATACCGGCTCACGCATTTCCAACAGCTTCTCCCAACCTTGAGCTAAAACCATATCACGGACAGAGTGAAAAGCAGGCGGCTCGAACCATGTTTGATTATACACCCGAGGAGAGTGAATTGCTTTGATGTTCATCAACCTCTCGCAATTTTTGTAAATGGAAGTAGGGAGGTCGATACTCTCAAGGTGAGCCCAAACAATGGCTAGATCCCACTTCGAGGTTAGGGATACCGGATCGGAGGGAGCAAGGTATACAAGCTTTTTCTTCAATGGTTTCGATTTTTTCAGAGGAGGTTCACTGGGATTTTCAATTGGGGTATCAATAATCGGGTTATCAACATTGCTTTGCTCGAGAGTCTCTGAGATTGGGGGTAATTGAGAGGAGGAGGCTTTTTCTTTTCTTTTGTTGTTCTTTTTCGCCGGAGTCGAGTCAGACTCGCCGGATTTCGACGGATTTTCATTCAAATCAAATTCGGTTTCATCTTCAACATCTTCAACCAAAACAGTAACCGGTTCAGAGGAGGAGCTCGGAACAGTGGAGCTTTTCTTCCGACCACCACGAGTGCGTCGTCCTACCATTGTGGAGATGGGTATGTCGTCGGATGATGGAGGGTCAGTGGGTTTTGGTGATGGTTGAGGGCTAGGTGGATCTGGGTTTGTTGATGTCGTGTTTGAGGTTTGTGGAGGAAAGGCGTAAGATGTTTTGACTGGAGGCATGGTTGGAGTTGGTGATGTAGGCGGATTTGATGTGACAGGGGAGGTAATTTTTGTGGGTTTGATGGGTATGGTTGTGTTAAAGGAGGTTTTTACCATTGTGGGTTAAGGGTAGGTTAGCTTTGAAGGGGTTAATGGATTTAGGAGATGGAGGGTTAGTGGATTTTGGGTAGGAGTTTGGACGGGTAGGAGTGGAGGGTATGTTGGGGTAGTTAATGGCCCATTTAATGAGGTAAGTAAAGTAGTTGGCCCATCTAGATAAATTTAATCACTCGAAATAAAAACACAAAGTAGCATATTATAAACGTAAATTTAGATATGAGGTTGAGTGATTACCGACTCACAAATACGGTGTCAATTTTTGGTCCAAACATGATGTCAATGCACTTAGAACACTTAATAACATATATCCAATTTTAATTTAATCAATTAGGGAATTTTGTAAAACACACACTCAAAATCACAAGCTATTAATTAACCCAATTTCTAGTCTAAATTTCTCAAAATGTTCTCTTGCAAGTGGCTTAGTAAAAATATCGGCAATTTGATTTTCGGTCTTGCAAAAGATAAGTTTAATATGTCCTTTTTCCACATGATCACGAATAAAATGATGACGAATATCAATATGTTTGGTTTTAGAGTGTTGAATAGGATTTTTGGAGATATTTATTGCACTCGTATTATCACACATTAAAGGAATGGAGTCAAAAATAATACCAAACTCCAAGAGTTGTTGTTTTACCCAAAGGAGTTGAGAACAACAATGTGCCGCACTAACGTACTCACTTTCGGCCGTAGAAAGAGCTACCGTGTTTTGTTTCTTTGAGGCCCAAGAAGTCAAGCAAGGACCCAAGAACGTTGCAATTCCGGAGGTACTCTTTCTATCTACCGTGCACCCCGCATAGTCCGCGTCCGAAAAGCCTATAAGATCAAAAGGACAATGTAAAGGGTACCATAGGTAGAGATTTTGTGTTCCAATCAAATACCGAAGAATTCGTTTAACGGCTTTGAAATGTGATTCTTTCGGATTTGCTTGGAACCTAGCACATAAACATACGCTAAAGAGAATGTCGGGACGACTTGCGGTCAAGTAAAGAAGTGAGCCTATCATACCTCTATACACCTTATCACTAACATTCTTACCGAGTTCATCCTTGTCCAATTTGGACCCGGCTACCATAGGTGTATCATGAGGCTTACCATTAGTCATCCCAAATTTCTTAAGCATTTCTTTGATATACTTTTGTTGATGGATCATGATTCCATCCTTTGATTGCTTAATTTGGAGCCCAAGGAAGAATCCTAGCTCACCCATCATGCTCATTTCAAACTCCGATTTCATTAGTTCCGAAAAATATAAGTAAAGGAGTTCATTTGTTGCACCAAATATAATGTCATCAACATATACTTGTACAACCAACAGTTCTTTCGGATTTGTTGCTTCAAGAACAATGTTTTGTCAACGGAGCCTCTTTTAAAACCATTTTCAATAAGAAATTTAGACAATCTATCATACCAACATCTTGGTGCTTGTTTTAAACCATAAAGAGCTTTGTCTAATTTGAAAACATGGTTAGGCAAATCATTGTTCTCAAAACCCGGTGGTTGCTCTACAAAGACATCTTCTTCCAAATATCCATTTAAGAAAGCGGTTTTAACATCCATTTGGAAGAGTTTAATGCCTTTGTGAGCCGCAAAAGCTATAAGCAATCGTATGGCCTCAAGTCTAGCTACCGGTGCATAGGTTTCATCGTAATCAATACCCTCTTGTTGGTTATAACCTTGCACCACTAGTCTAGCCTTGTTCCTTACAATTTCTCCCGAGTCATCAAGCTTGTTGCGAAAGACCCACCTAGTACCAATGACGGTACGATTAGGCGGTCTAGGTACTAAGTGCCATACCTCATTTCTTTTGAATTGATTGAGCTCATCTTGCATGGCAAGCACCCAATCTGCATCAGTCAAGGCGACTGTTACATTTGAAGGCTCAATTTGAGATAGGAAGGCATTATGGGCACAATACTCATTGAGGTGAGCGAGATGGTTGACGGATGATCTTGTTCGAATTCCCGAGTTAAGATCACTTGTGAGATTAGAGAGTGGATGAGAGCTTTGATGTTTCCACTTCTTTGGAACAATGGTTTCTCGTTCCCCCTCAACAGCATCAGTCACAGTGACTGTTTCAATTGGCCTGGAAGGTTCTTCATTCTCACTGTTTTGGGTTACTTCAGTTCTGGATGTGGATGCAACAGTCGTTGGGTCTGTTGCTTCCAGAGAGGAATCGAAGTATTACGTGTTCCCACGAGTTCTTTGCTCTCCTTTGAAGGTGACAGTCTCTGTGTCTATTGCAATTCGAGTCTTTGGGAGCTTCTTCATCCGTGAACACGAAGTCTTTTCGAACAAGACCAATCTCAAACTCATCATCCTCGTCCTCATCATCATCATCCATGTTTTGTACCTGTCCAAGCACACTAGATTCATCAAAAATGACATGGATGCTTTCATCAATTAACAAGGTTCGTTTATTGTAAACTTTATAGGCCTTGCTATGATCGGAGTACCCAATAAATACTCCTTCATCACTACGTGGATCGAACTTACCCAAGTTGTTTTTACCATTGTTGTGAACAAAGCATTTGCTTCCAAAACATCTAAAATATGAAATGTTGGGTTTTCTTCCACGTAATGATTCATAGGGAGTTTTATTTAAAATACTCCTTATCATGACACGATTATAAATGTAGCAAGCGGTATTTACCGCTTCGGCCCAAAAGTTCTTAGGCAACTTACTAGTTAATAACATTGTTCTAGCCATTCCTTCAAGGGTTCTATTCATCCTTTCAACCACACCATTTTGTTGTGGGGTTCTAGGAGCCGAGAAGTTATGGTCTACACCATTGTCATCACAATAAGCACCAAATGATGAGTTTTCGAATTCGGTTCCATGATCGGTTCTCATTGAAACAAGTTTTAAACCAAGTTTATTTTGAATCTTCTTTAACCAAATGAGAAACTCATCAAATGTCTCATCCTTAGAACTTAGGAAGAGTGCCCAAACAAACCTAGAGTAATCATCAACAATGATACACACATAACGACTACCACCTCTACTTCTAGTTCTCATTGGACCACACAAGTCGATATGTAAAAGTTGCAAAGGTTGAGATGTACTCATAATTCTTTTGGATTTGAAGGAACTTTTAACATGTTTGCCTCTAGCACATTCATCACATACTTTATCAATGTCAAATTTTATATTAGGAATTCCTTCAACCAAATCAAGTCTTTTAAGGGTATTAAGAGTTTTTGTACTAACATGACCAAACCTTTTATGCCATAACCAAGGATCATTGTTCATTACACTCATGCAAGACATAGTGTGACCGGATAGAGAGTTCAAATTAGTTAAGTAAACATCTTTGACACGTCTTCCTTCGAGAATTAGTTCATTAGTGGTGGCATCAAAAATTCGACACATATTGGCACGAAATTCGACAACATTACCCTTATCACAAAGTTGAGAAATACTAAGGAGATTATGTTTCAAACCTTTGACAAGCCGCACATTGTCGACACAAAGTAAGGATGACTTACCAAATTTTCCAATACCAATTACTTCACCTTTCTTGTTGTCACCAAACCTTACCGTGCCACCATCATACGCTTTAAGTGAGAGGAATTGGCTTCTATCACCCGTCATGTGACGAGAGCATCCACTATCCAAGTACCAATTGCGGCCGCCTCTCACCAAGCCCTACACAAGATTAGTTTTTGAGTTTAGGAACCCAAATGAATTTGGGTCCCTTTTTGTGATCAACATAACTTGTGGTGTCTTTCTTAATGTTCATTTCTTTTAATGCTTTGGTGTTCTTATCAATGTCATCAAATCGTTTTGTACAACCATTAAAAACATGACCATTGTCACCACAATAATTGCAAATGATGTATTCGGGAAGACCTACATACTTCCTTCCTCTAAAATCGTTTTTAGGCTTCTGGATGCAACACTCGGTCGACATTTGTTCCATTTGAACCCCAAACCAGCAGATTTCTCACATTTCTCGGTTTGATTCGTGAGGAAGTTTAACACGGTTTGACTTCCTTCCCATTTTTCAGTTATGTTCTTAGCATTAACAAGTTCATTGGTCAAGTCATGGACACGTGAGAGAAGATGCAAATTCTTTTCCTTTTCTCTTTTAAGTTCATCATTGTTAGCACTTTCTATGGACAATCTTTTCTCAACAATGAAGTCATGGGTGTGATTGTTGAGTTTAGACACGAGATAAATGATTCTTTCTTTGGAGTCCTCATATTTAGATGTCATCTCGTCAAGTCTCTTGCTTAGATCAACGACTTCATCGGATCTATGGTGAGGAGAAGACCTAGAAGTGCTACATTCGGGCATACCTTTTTGAAAGAAAGTAAGCCTATCATGGAGATCTTCTATTTCATTCTTGAGACAAACAACCTCACTTTTGAGACACTCATTTTCATTTTCCAACCATTCACTTTTTCTTTTAAACTTGTCTAAGTCGTGGTCGGAAACAACAGTCTTAGAGACTGTTTCTCTTAAGTCTACAACTTCAACTACAAGGTCATAGATCTCATTTTCAAGAGCATCTTTGTCCTTCAAAATGTCATCACGTTCCTTGGTTAGTTGGGAAACTTGCATCACCAAAGTTGTGTTGACATTCTCAAGGTCAGAGACGTCCGTGGGGGTCAACCTAAGACGCTCTAGTTCTTTAGTCAAATGCTTGTTTAACTTGTTGACTCTTTTGACTTCATTATATGCCTCGAGAGGTGTGATACTTGTGATCTGTTGCTTTTAGTTCATTTTTGATTAAAATTCTCTTGAGCAATTTCCTCAATCTCATTTTGCATTATATCAAGCTTATTAGTTTGAGACCGACACTTATCAAGAAGTTGATCAAGAAGCTTACATACTTTCTCTTTGGAGTAAGTTCTAGCCTTGGCCTTTAGATGATTTACCTCGTTGTCGGAATCGGAGTCGGAATCGTCGGGGTTAGCCATGAGGCATCTTAAGTGTTCAAGTTTTGAGGTTTTTGAGACTTTTTCTTTACCATGATTTGCAAGACACATTTTAGCCTCAAGTTCCTCCTCGATGAGTTCCTCATCTTCCTCGTAGTCGGACATTCCCCATATAGCACTCATGACTCTATGTTTATAGTCTTTTTTAACCTTTTCTCTTCTTTCCTTAGATTTGATTTCCTCCCACTTGGGACATTCTTTAATTTGATGAGTTTTGTCACCACATTTAAAGCATCCCACGGTGGAAGTAGGTCGTCTCTTAGGAAAGCGTTTTTCAGTAATTATTAGTGAACTTTTTGTTACCTTGTCCATTGACCAACCCGGCTAAGTTTCTTGTGAACATAGCAAACTCGTCTTCCTCCTCATCTTCTTCATCACTTGGAGAAGATGTGAGGGCGAGACTCTTTCCCTTTGATGACTCACTAGAATGCTTATCGAGATTAAACTCGTGAGCCATTAGTGATCCCATTAGTTCATGAAGAGATAGGGTTGACAAATCTTTAGCTTCCTCTATGGCGGTGACTTTAGGTTGCCATTTAGGGGTTAGACTACGAAGGATTTTTCGAATGATGTCCTCGGACTCGAAATTCCTTCCTAGACTTTGAAGCTCATTAATTATACAAGAAAAACGAGAAGAAAAATTATTTAAAGACTCGTCCTTTGACATTCTAAACATTTCATATTGTTGCATGAGAAGGTCAATACGGTGTTTTCTTACTTGGGACGTCCCTTCATATGCAAGTACAAGGGAATCCCAAATGGATTTTGCCGTAGGACACCCGGAGATTCGACTAACTTCCCCCTCACCAACACAACGTTGAAGAATCGACATTGCTTTGGAATTCTTTTCGGCAAGCTTGAAGTCGTTCTCATTGTAATTTCTTTCCTCTTTTGTCTTAGTGAAACCGTTAAGAATATCGGTTTCCTCAATGACAAGAGGTCCATTTTGGATGATGTTCCAACATTGATAATCGATACTTTTGATGTAATGTTCCATTTTGAGTTTCCACCATCCAAAATTCGAACCGGTAAAGACCGGGATCTTGGAGTGTTTCTCGGAATCCATTACCCACGAATCAAACTCTAAGGCGATTAGCCTCGATCAAGAGCACGAGGCTCTGATACCAATTGTTGAGTTTATGGATTCAAGTACCTAAGAGGGGGAGGGTGTGAATTAGGTACTCTTTTTAAAAAAAAAATTTAACTTCAACTTTATTGGATTAAAGTAAGTTAAGTGAACAAAAGAGATTAGAGGATACTTTGAATAATATTGAAAGATTGAACAAGTATCACGATGAATGTTTGCTGAAGTATGAAAGCAACAATCGTTCGATTTGTATCTATTTGTCTCGGTTTGTGGAGTATTACTGAGACCAAATACGACGGTATGATGAATTTACTTCTTCTAAGTTTAAGCGAAACAAAACAAACAAACAAAGTAAAAAAGCAGCGGAAATAAAATAAGCACTTGAACATGAGATTTTTGAATTGGTTCGGCAAGAAACTCAAGTGCCTACGTCCAATCTACCTTTTTATTACTTTCCTTTAGTGATCTACTCCGAAAACTAAAAGACCCTTGTAATAAAAGACACCAACCTACTCCGGTTGCAAAGCTAGTACAAGAACTACTCCGTTCTATGACAAGCTAACTCGCAATCTACTCCGATTGCCAACTCACAACCTACTCCGGTTGTCAAGAGTTAAAGACTACTCCGTCCTAAACTCTACTAACACACTTAGAATGTTATAGGATCAAGTTTCCACTAACACATCCTTAGCAAAGGATAGAGATGGACAACTTTTACAAGATCAACAATTCTTAAGCAAGAGAGTTTAGTAATATAAAGCAACAGTGGCCACGACTGTAACAACTTGAAGACACTTGAAGACTTTTAAAGGTTTTTTTGCAAAGACACGGTTTTAAACTCTTAAAACAAATTGCAAAGTTGGAAAAATTAAATCAGAAAAGTCTTGGAAATTAATGAAGGAGGGACTCGGTATTTATAGAGGAGGTGAGTGAAGGAGTTGCTAGGGTTTTGAAGGGTCAAAGACCTCACATGTGAAGGGCAATAGCAACCACCTAAAAACTTGCACCAAAAGGGAGTCTTTTCCAAAGGTAAGAATAGAGAAAGAAGGTTTGAAAGATAACCTTAAAAGCTCATGCATTTTCAGAAAACAAAGGATGTGAGACAAGTCACATGATGACAAGTTAACACAAATATGGCAAAAAGCATTTTTTGTTTTCTTAAAGACCAAAGGATTGAATTTGCACAAAGAGGAAACATTTTGAATAATTCAAACCACTCTTTATTGTATACTACCTCCTTAATAAAATCAGATTTTTATCTTTGAAAATAAGAGTCACGTGAAAGCATTTGAAAGATAAAAAGGAAGCTTCAAGTTTTTACGAGTTGTGACAACAATCCACTCAGCTGTTTACTTGTTAAAGCAACAGTCATCTGGACTGTTTCTATTACTCTACTATACTTAACTTTCTTGCTTGTACATTAGATGACACACGACTAATTACAATGGGATAATAAACAACTTCAACACTTCTTAATCCAAGCTTGATTACATCATTAATCCTGAAAAGGTAAACTAAGATAACACAAATCAAATGGGCATGTTATCATCAACATAAGGAACCCAACACTTTGTCTTGTGTCGCGGGGGAGGATGAGTCGAACTTTGGGGACAAAGTTCTTTTTAAGGGGGGAAGACTGTAATACCCACCCTTTAGGGACCCGTTGACCGACCTTAGACACCTATCTTGACCTTCGGAAGCTTTATGAGTGATGTCTTGTGATGATGTGAGCTGTGGTTTGTGTGGGACTCGATCTAGCTGAGGCTACTTGATCGAGTAGCTTGGGAGCTCGATCGAGTAGGGGTCACTCGATCGAGTAAGTTAGTTACTCGATCGAGTAACGAGTTTGCAGCTGGGATTTATAAATCAATAATCGTGAAACCTCAAATTATTTCCGCACCTTCTTTCTAAACCTAGATGACGTCACCTTCCTTCTCCTTCACCATAATCCTTGCTCTTGAGGTCCTTGAGGATGCTTACACTGTGGGGGATGAGATGCATGAGTCGGGTAGCGGTCTTGACGCCGGTTTGCTATGTATAGGTATGTTATCGTCATCATCATCATCATCATCATCATCATCATCATTGTTTTCAGTTAGGTTGGTAGTAATAGTGATAGATGGTTGTACTGTTGGCATAGGTGTTTTGCTTGGTTGATTGGTATCTTTTGGTTGGACGCGGGGTCGTTGCGGTTCGCTGAAGGTAGGTTCGCCGACTTAGTACTGTTGATTGTTTAGAGTGTCTATGGTGTTGGAATTGGACTTCCATTAGTCGGTTTTCTTATTTATGAAAACGGGTTGAATGTGACCGGTAAAGCCCACTACAGTTATATGATCCATTGGGCCTAGGTCTGTCTCAGTCAGTACGGTTAAGTACATAGTGTGATGGTACTGATAAGTGTAGGGCTTGTTTATTATACAGTGGGCAGCCTGATGGGGGGGCCCAAATACAGTTCTATTATGGCTAGGTCTCTCTTCCTGTCTAGAATACCTCTAACCTATATAAATAGGTTATTGGGTTGACATGCCCCATTGATTGTCAACATAAAGAAAAACCTAGAAGAGGGAGGAGAAGATCCTAGTATACTAATCATCTTATTACTTATTATTATTATACGCTCCAGACGATCTGACTGTTGCTTCCGCTAAAGGTATGTACCATATACAATGATCCTTATAATTTATCTTACATGTGGTATCAGAGCAGGATTGTATTAGGGTTTATTGTTATTATCTTCTTTCCGTTTGATCGGTATAATTTATATTAATCGGAGTATCCGATCCGTGGGTTATAAGTTTGAACACTGATTAAATTTAATCATCAAGTCAGCCGACAATATTTATAGACAATGTTCAAACTTATCATCAAATCAGCCGACAATGGTTTGTGGTTTCTTTGGTTTTTTGTCTTTTAATAATTAATTAAATTTTCTATTTGTATTTATGCGCTGTTGGGGAGTTGGGGACTGCTAACGTTTTTCGGTTTCTTCCTCTTCGGACGGGGCTGTTTATAATGATGTTGTTATCATCATATTATATAAACTTATTGTTAGTAAAGAAAAATATAGTAATGTACAATGAAGTTAAGTCGTGTCTTTACACTTTGTTATTAGATTTTGATGAGCGTCGTATTTATTTGACCCGCAATAAGTTTAATCATGAAAACGAATGCTTAATGACAAATAACATGTCGCTTATTTAATATTGACAAAGTCCAAAACTGGAAATAGCACGTATGTAAATATATGGGTATTGTTTCGGTGATTTATTTTAATGGCGGTGGGTAGCTTGGCCAAAGCGGGCTATCTATCAATATTTAAAATAATTCATAAGGATTCCGGAATGTATGTTTGTGCTTCTTAAATTAGTTTGTATAATTTCCTGTCCAAAGGGGGAAGTTGTATAAGTTAATTTAAGTAAGTGGTTGAGTAAATACAAGTGTAATAATTTGATTTCTTGGAAATTTATCTGCCCAAAGGTGATTTATTTTTGAGAAATTTCCTTGTCTATTTACTTGGAGGTAATTATTATGTCTTGTGTATTCTGCCCAAAGGGGAATGCATAAGGTATAATATGATTCCTGTTGGAGGTAGTTATTGTGTTTTGTGTATTCTGCCCAAAGGTGAATGCATAAAATATAATATGAATTCCTGTGAGAATATTGCGACTCCCCTAGCATATTCTTGTATAAAGTTATAAGTAAAGAATATACCCATATCATGCTAATAGTGGCCTTGATCTATTGTTTTAGTCACTTTCTTTGAGCAATGAAATTTGTGTTATTAAGAGTATAAATGAGAATACTTTTGCTAAGTGGAAAGTGATGTTAAGTTGGCCATTGGTTTATTTGATAAATATGTGTATATATCGACTTAACTGGGCACAAACTTCTTGCACTCGTACATGAGAGTACTCAAGCTTAAAATGACTATCACCTTTATAGGTGGGAATTGGTACATGAATTGTGTATGTTGATATTGAAGAATTCGATGTCTGGGAATTTTAAGGTTTTCTAATGGGATTCAATCTGTTTTGATGCTAAAGAATTTAAAAAAGTTTGAAAATTAGGGAATTGATGGACTGTTTCATTAATTTAAATCATGTATGATGTGATTAGTAGTAATGAAGTGCATAGCATATCATCGTACTAAAGACAAAGTACCCGTTGTTGAGATTATTCCTTGTCGGTTAAATTCTTAATTCTCTTCCCGGAAAGGAGTCACTTCAAAATAGCTTACTGCCCCAAACTGTTACATGGACCGACAAGGACTTATTTTATACAGGTGAGTATTGAAAAAGAAAAGGAGATAAAGTAAGAAGTTGTGAACTTATTCATTAAGCAATTATTTTCAAAGGGGAGGTCAGGTAACATTTATACAAGAACACTAAAGAGAATAGGTTCCAAAAGAACAAGTCTAACCCTTAGCACAAACTTGGTCTCTATCAAAAGTATAGTCCGTGTCATACTTCTAAAGGTAATGTGGTTAAGAGTAATAAACAATCTAGTATTACTATTGGACTTACCTATTTGTTTTGCGACCAAACTGGCCATAAATTGATAAGAGTATTTAAAATACAAAGTCTAGTTAGCAAGGATAATGACAGATAATTTATTGGCCTTAGTTTGTTTTGAATCGTGTTTAGTAGATGTGTCACCTCATTCTTGATGGTTAGATAGTGGTTCATTTGTTTATGAAAAGTATTTTCCTTAAAGGGTTCCAAAATAAATAATTATCAGGTGAGGTTATAGTCAGCGTGTTTGAAATGAATGGAAGGAAACTTGATATGGTTTTCATAAGAACAATTATCTTAAAGCTTAGTTCAAGTTTTTATTTGACTCTAGAAAATATTCTTTATGTGTCGTATATGAGATGAAATTTGATTTTTGATTCTATTTCGCAATTTAACATGTGTGGATTTCGTTTGGTCACTTATAATTAAAAGGTTGAATTATTTTATAACTCTCATATGATTGGAAATGTTTTCCTTTGTGGTGATTTGTATTAATTGGATTGGATTTGATTTCCCATGATATTTTCTTGAATGTTGAGAGTGTTGGAACTAAAAGAAGATTGACCAAAGAATTTTTTATCTTCTTTTATTTTTTGGCATAGGATTCTTAGCCATGTTTCTAAAGAGAAATTTCATGGACTTGTCAAATGTGAAATTGCATCTGGACTTAATTTTAAAGAACTCTTAAAGGATATTCACACTAACATTAGTGAACCACTACTATATATTTGTGGAAAGACGTCATATATCATGTTCAGTGATGGTGATTCTAGATGTGGTTATGTTTACCTTATAAGTGGTAACTCTAAGGCTCTTGTTAAGTTTAAAGTATTAAGGTTTAGAGCTTGTTATGTATGGCCATTATTAAGACTGAAAGATGATACCGAGTTGGAAAATTGTTGTGTCAAATTAAACATGGTGATTCATGGTTTTATATGACTTAAAGATGGTTGTATTTAAAGTTGTTTTATGAGCTTGTTATTGTTGGACAATATACGATGCCAAGTCTTCTTGAACAAAACGGCATAACTGAGCGTTGCAATTGTACTAATAAGGACAGGGTGAGGAGTTTGCTTCGAGATACAAATTAACAGTTTATAGCTAAAGTAAAGCTTTTACATCTGGCTTATATTATCTTGGACTCAATACCTACCTGACAACTTTAATTTGTTTTTTTTTAAGTGTCTTTTGAATTATGGATGAAAAAAAAAAAAAAAAATCGAGTTTGAACAGTTTAGGGTGTGGGATTGTCAGTTAAGTTGAAAATTTATATTTATAATCCTTTTGGAAAATTTTGATCCCAAAATCACTCCTAAATTCTTTGTTACTTATCCTGTAGATTTTAAAGATTAAGATTTGTAGAGTATATAATAGTTAAATTTTCTAGAAAATGGCTTAGAGACCTGTTGTTGTAACAGAAGGCTCATTTGTCTCATCATGAGTTTGTTGGTCTTTTATTTATGCATTAGAAAAATATTTATTTATTTTTTTTCTAATGGGGGAAGTATGATGACCGATAATGCTATTTCACATAACCCGTATGTTGTTGCATATTTTAAAGTGTTTTCAAAAAGGCATTAAGCATTTAACTATGTTGATTTTATTGCCTATATCGGGGAAGTTGATTATGACTTGAGTGAAATTAATATTTAAGATTATAACATATAAACAAGGTATTTATTTTGTGCAAGTGGATAAATGAAAAAGAGGCTATATATGTAGGATGAGATGCAATCGATAAGACACCTAATAAATTTTAGGAGTTAATTGTTACTCCAGTGGGTTTTTTTTTTTTTTTTTAATCCAGTCGGGTGTAAAGTGAATTGCTAAAATAAAGTTGGTTTTTAAAGGTGGTGTTAAGAAACCTAAGGAGAGATTTTGTGACAAAGGGTTATACTAAAAGAGAAGGTGTGAATTTCAATGAAACAGTTTCACCTATTACTTCAAAGGATTCTTAGGTCTTTCATTGTTCATGATTTAAAGTTATACTAAAATGGATATTCTCATTGTTCTGTTTTGAATGATTTTGTTGAGAAAGTTAAAGAACATTTGGTATGTAAATTGAAGAAATCAATTTATGAATTGAAACAAGTTTCTTGTCAGTGGTATATGAAGTTTTATAAGTTTGTGAAGTCTAATGGACTTGTTGAAATGTTAATGATATTTGCATATATTACAAGATCAGTGGGAGGATATTGAATTGATATTCCTTGTTCTTTATGTTGATGATATTTTACTTGGTAGTAATGATCTTGGTTTGTTGCATGACACAAAAGCAAATCTTTTCATTGTCTTCGACATGAACGATTTGGGGGAAGAATGTTTTGTGCTTG
Organism: Silene latifolia; assembly: GCF_048544455.1. Classification (NCBI taxonomy): domain Eukaryota; kingdom Viridiplantae; phylum Streptophyta; class Magnoliopsida; order Caryophyllales; family Caryophyllaceae; genus Silene; species Silene latifolia. Next base: position 129,402,222 of record NC_133538.1, read on the forward strand.
GTATTAAGATTGTGTGTGACATGTCTAACGGAATGTTAGCTAGGATTATCTTAAGGGAGAAATAATGTTGAATAATCTGGTGTAACTCTCATATCTAAAAGTGACAATTTAAGTAAGAATTAATGTCGCCCTTAAAGTATACTTGATGAGAACACTATGTAGGAGATTTTTTTATGATAGTGTTGTTTATAATTTGATGTATACTGAAGTGTGTATTAGACCTTCGAGGCTGTGTTTGATAATATGAAATCCGGTATAGGATTTGTTTTTATGTTAGCTGGTGGTGTTATCTCCTGAAAGAATATGTCCAGTTGTCTACCTCTGTTATGGAGGCAAAGATTACAGCCTGTTATACATCCACTCATCATGCTAAAGGAATGAGATATTGTGAAATGTGTCAAATCTAAGGTTTTTGATTTGAATTCACAAAGTTAAAGGATGGGTAGAACTTGAAAATGTCGAGTTTGTGTCTCTTTTAAACTAAGGAGATGATTGCGGACCCATTGACTAAAGCACTCATTGTTATTGAGTTTTGAAAAGCATGTTAAAGATATGAGTATTATGATTTCTTTTGATGCATTGAATTAGTGGGAGTTGTAATTGATATGTTTTGGTACTTGAGGTACTGTATGTTTTCAATAATAAGGTTGATGTTTAATTCTCACTAAGTGTATGCATGTTAAATATAAGCTTAATGCATGTATGATTATTGTTATAGTACAATTTGTGTCTCGTTAAAAGATGTTCTGCATTAAAGCTTTTGCCCTTTAGTGGGTGTATTTTGTCCTGTAATGGATGTTGGTTTTTGAGCCATTGCCAGTTGTGGTGTATTTGCCCTGTAGGGGTGGAGTTATCCTTTAATGGATGTTGGCTGTTTAGCCATTGCCTGTTTTGGTGTATTTACCCTTTAATGGGTGGTTTAATCTCTAATGATTATAAACATACCTTAAGTGGTATTTACCTTTTAAGGTAATTAAGGGGAATACTTCTTTAGAAGTGGGTCTCAATTGAGACTGTGACCGAATGTGGTTAAGCATGCTCATCTTAAAGTTTGGATCTATTATGCTAAAACCACACTACACTTTGTCACACTTGGGACTCATGTCGGTAAGTTTTTGGTGTTGTGATCATGGAAGGTCTTGTATGACTTAATTGCACTATGTCCGCTATGGTTCACATTAAATTACTTATTGGACCGAGTTCTGTAGACTGAGATGTTTTTATGGCCATGTTGTTCAACCCGAGAGTCGTTTTGCAAAATAAAAGTTTTCGAAATATTTCTTGAAACAAAACATTTTAATAAAACCAACAATGTCGCCCAAGTGGGAGAATGTTGGAATTGGACTTCCATTAGTCGGTTTTCTTATTTATGAAAACGGGTTGAATGTGGACCGTAAAAGCCCACTACTGATTATATGATCCATTGGGCTAGGTGCATCCGATCGATACGGTTAAAGTACGTAGTGTGATGATAATGCTTGATAAGTGTAGGGCGCATTTATTATACGAAGGCGACGATGGCGGGGCCCAAATACGATTCTATTATGCATTTGAGTCTCTTTCGCATGCAGAATACCTCTAACCTATATAAATAGGTTATTGGGTTGCATGCCCGTTGATTGTCAACATAAAGAAAAACCAGAAGAGGGAGGAGAAGATCCAGTATCTAATCATCTTATTACTTATTATTATTATACGCTCAGACGATCATTTATTCTTGCATTAAAGGTATGTCACTATCTGATGATCTTATAATTTATCTTACATGTGGATGTTGTTTGGTTAATTTAGTGTCAGTATTCATGATTGGTCGCAGTAGTTGGTTAAACTAGTGTTGTTTTGATAATCGTCGTTGTGGTACAGCTGATTGTGATTGTTTGTCTGTGGTTCTCAAGGTGCGCCCTCGACTGAGTGGAGTCACTTGCGTGAGTGGCTTCACGCCCGTAGTTCGCCCTCCGTGGAACCCACCACGGAAGGGGATGTGCACATTAATGGATATGGGTTTATCGCTCGGATAGATGAGCGGGGCTTAGGTGGGAACGGCTGCGGTCCCCCAATGGCAGGGCTGGTCCAGTGGACAGTCAGTGATGGTGGTTGGTTGGAGGAGATGTGGTAGATATTGAGAAAGTGAGAGTAGGTTAGGACGTTAGGTTAATGGGCAGAAGCAGTAGAGTAGGTAGACAGCAGAAGAATATTCAAATCTAGGGGCAATACCTTTCTTCACAATCTTTTCACTAAAAAGTCCTCTTCTGAGTGAGAAATTAACACTTTTATTCAAGACCTTTGCTAGTATTATTGTAAATTGAGTATTTTGTCTCTCTTCCCAGTTAGAGCGCACTTACTGTTTTCTTCATAATTGCAATTTTCGTTTGGGTCTTTAGGAAACTCTGTGTTGTTCACATAGGGATTGTCTACCACTCTACCTACATCCGACCTTACCCTCTTATTTGTGGGAACCCTTGAGGCTTTGTTTAAGATCATTTCGTATTATATCTAAAGCTTTTAGGTCTTATTTCTCAAGCGTAACCTCACTTTAAGACAGTCCTCGTGACTAAAAAGTTGAGTTCTAACAAGACTACACTCGGATATGTAGGATATCTGAATTTCGCCCAGGAGTCTGAGCAGCATAGTTTATCATAGGATCTGAATATGCTATCTATTCGTTCTGATAATATTTGGGTTAAAGGGCTTCTGCTTGTTATAATTGAATCGACTAGAACTGAATTATAATTGCATGAGATCGTGAAGAAATTACAATGTTATTTTCAATTGTTGGCACTTTTTTCCCCATTTTGGTTGCTACAGGAGGTATATGTTGTGGATGTTTCTCAACTTCACAGATTCCAACTATAGTCATTGATGTGAAAAGTGGAAACCTGAAACTGATTATTTGTCATTTCTTCTCTTATTAAAAACATAGATCAGAGATTGCTTGGAGGGAGGCAAAATATGCCCTGATAAATGAGTATCTACGTGAAGAGTATGAGGTCACTCAGCGATCTGCAAATCTTGATATAAAGCTGAAGTTTATTGAGGTATGACTTGACTCCTAATCTCTTGTATCAGTTGTATGCGTAAGTTGTGCCTGACTATTTTTATTTTGACACCTTACTTTGGCCATGTGGCTTGAACGTATGCCAAAAACTGAACATGTCTGACACTTGCAACCAAATTGCTCAACTGAAGTCCCAAAAAATAGTCATATCTGGACCATATGGTGGATTAACTTGTTGCTTGAATTGCTCATTCCTTTGAGTTTTTATTAACAACTTTTTTGAGAGATTGTAAATCCGCAGTCCCTTACTGCTTCAGTTGGAGACCGCTTCATATAAGAATTTAAGTTAATACTCACGTGGTGTCGAATTGCAGCACAACATCCATTTCTTGCAAGAAGTACTGCAGAATAGGAGATCAGATCTGCTGGAGTGGTGCATTATTGTTCTGTTGAGTATCGAGAATGTGATAGGATTGTATGAAATTGCCAAAGACTCCATGGGTGGTTCTCTCTGATTTAGGAAGGATTAGTTTACTGGTCAAGGGAGAATAATTTTGCTTTCATTCATTTATATATACTTTTCTTCCAAGTCTCTTCAATAATCTTCACTATGTATGTATCTTACTTAATTAAGAGAAATCCATCAATGAGAGATCTACAGCAGGAAGCAATTTTGTTGATGCATGAGTTCAGTGATAATTAAGTGGTTCTCTTAGATGTAAAGCCATAGTATGCGCAATTTTATCGTGGACGACCTCCAATTTTTCTATTCCGTATTTGTTAGAGGTTGTTTGCTTGATACGGAATTAAATCTTAGAAATCCCAATTCTAGAATTAAGTTCCTTGCAGAATTCAGGTGAATTTGACAAAGCATTTGGTTGACTTTAATTCCAGCAAATATCTGAATTACCCAAAAGGAAAAGGATAGTACATATTTCCATTATGTATGAATCGGCTGTCCCTTCAGAATTTCTACTAATCACAAATTGCTTCTTTCAAAAGTCTTAAAATACTCTTTACTAGTTGGATAGCCCACGGGGCTCCCAATTGGATTATCTGTAAAAATATACTCTTAAATTGATAAAAAAAAAAGTCCAACTATGTTAAATCATTGATTGACAAAAATTAAAGTTACACTCGTACAATATTAAAGTTACACTCATAAATCTCTGAAAGTTAAAAGTTACACTCTAAAGCATCAAAGTTACGCTCGTAAATTTTCATAAACTTGGGAGCATGAGAAGACAAGGGGTGTTTAATTAGTGCATGTTGGAAATAAGGGCATGAAAGAGAAGTAATTAATTAGTGCATAGCTAATAGATTAGTGGTAAGTGTATTCAAATTCTTATATTTTAATATAAATGTAGCATTAATTATGTACATGTTAATGTTGAGTAAGAGCAAATCGAGATAACACTTAGAATGATAGCAAAATGATCCCGTTATCAAGCTATTGCATTGTTTAGGTCAGGAGTGTTGCGGAAAACCTGTATAAACTTAAAAATACATGAGAAAATCGGTACATCTTAAGGATATCTAGGAAAAATGTATAAATCGCAGGGTTACCACTTCCCCGAGGGCATAGAGCTAGTGACTTCTTTTGTCACTAGGAAGCTAACATTGATGACAATGAAGGAAGTCAAAGGCCAAGTGGTATAATGAGGAGGAAGTAGTGGTCAAAGGAGAAGGGAGGGAGAGCAAGAAGGGAGGAAGAAATTCGCCCTTAGTATTTTTGGCATCTGGACATTCTATAATCTATACATCTAAATTAACTCTACAAAGGCCCGCTTTACATGAAATCCTTACGGGTATTAATTCGTGTGTCAATGCAATATGCTCATTGAGACTATCAATGCCATCTTCTTATGCATGCAATAGTCTTAGAAAAATATCATCTGCATAAGAAAACAAAAGCCAAATTCATAATTGTGATGAATAAATAAATTAGTACTCTGTACTATTGACTAAATATTTGTAAAATACTAAAGCAACCAATTTAGATCTAATAATAATTCAACAATGACGTTTCAAGCATATAAAAAAAGCTACCAAAGAATTACAAATAATCACCATAAATATAAAATCACATACACCAATAAAAGTAACAAAAACAATATATTTAGGAGCAAGACTTAAATACTTTAATTTACCTATATCCCTATGTCTAAAATCCTCAATCCCTCATATTTTACATACATAATTCACTCATGACTCATACATACCAATTCTATTCTTTTTTCCTTTTCTTTTCCTAATTATGTACTTTTCACAAGCTTACATTACTATTTTGTGACATCAAGATTTTATCCTTTAAATATATACATACATTAAAAATTCGAAAGGTCAATATATATACCTTAAAAACTTTCGAAGTCTGCATAATATTTGATCATCTATCTCAAATTTTAGCCCTACGTACATAAAAATCTAAGTAAATATAAATAGAATTCTACTTAGTATGTAAAAGCAACACTAAAACACAAAGATACATGGTGAGTAAATACTCCGTGGTGCACAAGCGAGATTTGGTTCAATTAAGACATAATGTGCGTTCTTTTGATTTAAATAATTAATGATCATAGCATATGTACACTCTTGAGGCCTTTAGTAATTAGTAGTCTAAATTATTAAGACTCTTTCAAACTTACTCATATTCGAAATCTAGGCTAATGCGTGAGTTTAGAAATGGTCATCAATTCATCATATGAATAATACTATGAGTTGCTCCATTCTTACACAAAAGCTTTGAATTGTCCAAACTGCCAAATTCTACTTCAGTTTTTTTCGGTTTTGTTCTTCCGCCTAATGATATCCACATTCTAATAGAGAGTAAATTTATGAAACAAAAATCGCAAATTCTTATTTCAGACGAGTTATTTCCCGTCTGAAATAAGACGGACCAAATGTAGCTATTTTACGATAAAATGTTAATATTTTCTAATAAAATGTCACCATCATTTTCATGGTAAAAAGTAACAACTTTACTTATAATATTTTGTCATTAAATGGTTACATTCTATTAAAAAAATGGTGACATTTAGTCCGTCTTATTTGAGACCGTCTGAAGCAAGACTTATTGAAAGTAAATAGTTACAAGTATAGATCAGTGCATTGTTTTATTTGCATTGATAACTTGAATGTATATGGAGGCATTTATTATTTATATACGCATTCCTATGATTATTTAGTGACTATATTTTGATGGAACCGTAGTTTATACTCTGTGTAACTACGTAAGATTACATTACATCATCTTAACATAAAACTTTAATCAAATAAATTCATTATATATCCGCCAACTCCTTAAATTTACTTTGATGCTAGAATACAAACTACAATATGTATGACATCATAAGTGGGGGAAAAATAAAAATGATAACTTGATCTATTACAAATGTCCGTTATTTATTTGATAATTTTAATCTACTTATATTAGGATAATTTTATTAAGATATATTTGATCTACTTATATTAGGATAATTTTACTAGAATTTATTTTCAATATTAAGAAATCTATGTTTCTTATTAAATTTGTTTCGAAATCTACTCTTGTTATGATTTCTAAAAAAATTGGATTCTCTAATATCGCTCGAAAAGTTCTTGGTTTATATATATGTATATATATATATATATATATATATATATATAGGGGCGGGATCCCGGGCGAACTAACTTACGGTACGAACCGTACGAACCAACCCATTATACACTGTTATCTTCTTCTTACGCGCTTATATCTTCTTCCACAAAACAAGAAACAGCTTCCATGGTTATCTTCTTCAACCTCTCAAGATTCTCTTCTTGGTAAACTAGTTTCTACCATCACTATCCTCTACGAAACAAGCTTCTAGATTTACAACATTCAGCTCATCATTAATTCATCAAACAAGGTTAGCTTCAATTACTGTTATTTTTTCATAAAATAATTTAATCGAAAATTTTACATTTAATTGATTTGGTATTTTAGATCAATGCACATATATGGATTGTAGAGTAGTTTAAGAGGTTAATTTTATGAAGAAATTTCAAATTGTTTGATAAATTAGGGTTTGTAATAACCGAAAAATTCAAATCGTTTTTTTAGGGTTTCAATTGGGTTAAATTCTTCAAAGATGGTAACAGTCTCAACCAATTGTTCTTCAACTTCAGGTACAAATTCTTCATTTTGTTGTGCGATGAACATTTTAATTGCAGATTTTTAGATGCACTTACTAAGATACTATTGTGATTTTAATTGCAGATGTATGTACTCAAGAACATGCCTCAATAACTGAAACCGTAAATGATGAAGATGATTCCCAAATGGTAGATGGTACGAATTCTTTCACTCTTTTTGCATTGATTCTGCATTTTATATTAAAAAGAGATCTCTGCAAATTTGGTTCATAAAATCTGAAAAAGAGATCTTCTTTTTTTGTTTGGTTGTGTGTAAGAACTGGGTATAACAATGAAGGCCCTCTTTTATTACCTTGTGATGTTAATTTATTCTCGTAGAGTTTTATTTGAGATGGATAATGAGAATCCGATGTTATTCATCCTCATTGTTGTGGTGGTTACGGTGCTTATAATCTTCTTAGCCCGTCTAGATTGCTTAAACTTAACCATGTTTAGCTGTATAAACTTTGTGTTTCGATAATTTGTTCTGATCAAACAGTGCTCATCATATCTTCTGCCTTTTTCTCAGTATTTAGTTTCCCTGAACCTTTGTTCTTGTAAGCTTGTTAATGTAAATAGAGTCACAGCAGATGTACCTTAAACTTAATTTGGTTCATAGACTTCAAACTGTTGCATCGAGTCAGGTGACTGCAATTCTTGCAACCATTTTTCTTATGAGTCTCATTAGGTTAATGTCAATACGGGGGAAGGATCATTGCATGTTTGATGTTACCCTGTCAATTTGGGTACATGCCCATTTGGGTATAGATCAATTTTGGGTTAGTGGTTACAGACTTAATCGTCTTAAAATATTTTGAGCGGGAATGGGTAATGGGTTATTTAGACGAAACTTACCCACAATATATGTAAAACGAACCTAAGACTATTTCCAAACGTACCTAGTACGTAAAAGGGATTAAACGGGAGGCGGGTATCCTAAAACGGGACGGGAAAGGGTTAATTAACAATTTTAATTTTTTTGTTGTGTTAATTGAACAATTGATTATTTGATTGATTGTTAAAGTTAGGTGTTTGCCTGTTTGTATGACAATGTTGGCAATTTTGTTGTTTCGTACACTTTCCCTCGTTACTTTTCCTAATACCCTTTCCCTTGTGACAATTTTAGCTGTTGAATTACATTAGTTCGACCTAGGACAATCATCATTTTTCAAAATTATTAGCGAATAAGTGCTCATTTGGCCATTCGTTGTTTTTGCAGCTATAGTTGGTGATACTAATGACATGGATATTTCAACAAATCCAGAAGAAGATATATTATTGCTTACTAATTGTCCAGATCAATTATTAGTGAATGATGTGCCAGGTAAATCATTTAGTTTTATTTATTGCATTTTGTTAGTGTGAAGCAAGAGGGCAGTTTATAAGTAATTGTTGTTAATTTGAGTCTTCCAGATAGCCCGGAAGTTGTTGCTAGTAGTGAGATTCACGGAGTGCCTCATTGTTCAGAAGAGCTTAAACCATTTGTTGGAATGAAATTTGAGAATTTGGAGCAAGGGTTGGATTTCTACAAAGCATATGCCAAAGCTTGTGGCTTTAGTCCGAGATTGGATTCAAGTAAAATCATTCAAGGAGTTACTACACATAAGAGCTGTGTTTGTAACAAAGAAGGTAATAGGCAGCATGGTGGGCAAAAAAGGAGGAGGGCAATAACAAGAGTTGGGTGTACTGCCAAGATTAAGTTTAAGAGACTTCTATTTGGTGAGTATGAGGTGTATGAATTTATCGAGGTGCACTCACATGCAATGGTAACTCCAGCCACAATGATTCACTTAAAGTCATTTAGGAAGCTCAACCTTGTGCATAAGAAAATGATAATGGATAACTCACGTGTTAACCAGGGGCCTGTGAAGACACACTACTACAAATGAGCACTTGGGCCACGGCTAAATTCGTGGCGCAAGTACTAAATTTCCGTGGCTAAATCATTTTGCCACGGGAATACCTTCCGTGGCGCAAGTGGTCGTGGCAAAGGGATAGCCACGGGAAAAACAAGAACGTGGCTATTATTGAATTTTTGGCCACGGATTCTCTCGTGGCTACTAACTCCCGTGGCCAAAGAAATTTCCCGTGGCGAAAAAATAATTCCCGTGGCAAACAATATATATGAAAATTAAATAAATAAAACGTAAAATAATTTATTTATTTTTCACAATAGGTATTTTATCATATACGGAACCGTGACAATCTAGGTAATTGTTTCCCTAGTTAACTTGATTCATTTGAACGTTATTTCGTTTCACGAGTCATGTATTTGTGAGCATCGGAGAGGCTTCCCAGGAGGTCACCCATCCCAACACTACTCTCACCTGAGCACGCTTAACCGTAGAGTTATTTTGATATGCCACCGAAATTGAATGTTATCTTTGTTGATATAATTAGCACTTTGAATCCTTTTAAGTTTATTTTTTTCTTTCAAATCTTACCTTTAGTACTATTTAATTACATAAATGTTACATGTTTTACAATTTTTGTGGGAAAAATATTATTTTGGCCGAGACAATTAAATTTTCGACATTAACCTCCTGATTAATTATTTTAACATCATTTTTTTTGCCCAAGTCAGTAAACCATTTTCTCCAAAAAGTAAAATTAATTGTGTATTCCTAACATTTTTTTATTTCTTTTGTTTATCGACATACTTATTTTCATTTCTCATGTACTCATTTTTTCGTATATTTTTCTTCGCAAATTCTATTGTATAACCGTTGTACCTACGATATAAAAAATGAGACCATTTTTTGGTAAAATAATGACTACTTTTTATAATTAAAGGTCTTTTTTCCCCAAAGTGATCACTATTAACAAAAAAATAGGTACTTTTTTACCCAAAAATCACGAAAAAGATTATTGTACAAAAGAATCGCTTATTTTCCTAAACTGATTTCTCTTTGTTATGATTTATCATTTTTTTTCTTAAAATTTTCACATTATTTGCAAATGTGACTTTAAATTATTATAATTTATATATTTTTCCGTGTGATGCGTTCATTTTCAATGAAAAAACATTTCCCAATTTTTTTTCTCAGCAAGTTAAATTTTACGTAAATTTTTCACGGTACCCTCGAATTTTGACAGATTGCATATGGTACCCTTTTTTTAAAGTTTTTACATATGCTACCCCTGTATTTACGTTTTTCAGTCTCAGAATATTCTTTGACAAACTTCCGTCATAATGCCGCTACTCATATGCCTTGTGACGCCTTTTTTTGTTATCTAATACACTATCAATTCATCATCTAATAATACCTAAATCCTTATTTTGTCTAATAAACTAACATTTAGTACCTAAATAATATAACAATAACAACATAACATACACAATTACTCATCAAATTACTTATAGGAGTAACGACGTTATGACAAAATTTCCCCAAAGAGTATTCTGGGAATGAAAAAGGTAAACACAAGGGCAACATATGTAGAAACTTAAAATAAGGGGTACCATGCGTAATTTGGCATTCGAGGGTACCATGGGAAATTTCCGTAAATTTTATATCAAATTCAAATTTTTCTATAAACATCCTACAAATAAAGTTGGAAATAAAATTTTAAATGAAATAATTTAACAATGTATTTATTTTGGATTTTCAAAGATAAATGGTAAATAACTTTTTTATTCAATTTGATATGCTATATCTTTAAATGTGATACGATCATTTAATATTGTTATTCAAGATTATAAAGTTTAATTTAAAAAAGTGAATGAAATTCACGACATTAATAAACAGAGTATATATTAAAACAATTTTTTTAAATTATCAATATTTTGAAAAACATACAAAGCATAAATGCGATCTGTAAAAAATCAAAAAATTAGACGATAAACTTTTCTTTACTTGCATATAAGTTTATAAAATTTTAAAATTTCTTATTAAAGTAAATAAAATAATAAAAAATATTAATTAAATTAATCAAAGTGTTTCTAAATTTTTATATTCAAATGTATTTTCATATTATTATATTTGATTAAATTTCATTTAGATTTAAGTCGGAAAAGATACTCGCCACAGGTGTTTCTTTGTTCGTGGCTAAAAAAATATTTGCCACGGAAAAATTCGTGACTAAATAAAATTTCGCCACTGGTGTGACATAGGCCGTGGCTAAAATGATTATTTGCCTCGGGTGTAGCCTAATTCGTGGCGGAAGTGACTTTTTGCCAAGGGAAAAGTTATCTCGTGGCATAATTTTTTTTTCAAAATAATGAATAAGTTTTTCCCGTGGCTAAGCAAAATTTAGCCACGAATTATGAGTTCCCGTGGCATAATTCGTGGCGCAAGTGATGATTTGTTGTAGTGACATTTCGAATGTTTAAAGAGTACGTTAGGGGATATAAAAACGTAGGGGCTTCCTTAGAAGATTTTAAGAATTTTTCAAGGGATGTAAAGAAATACATCAAAGAATATGATGCGGAAATGCTGATAGAGGGCTTCATGCAAAAAAGAGCTAGGTGTCCCTCATTTTACTTTGATTTTGATGTTGATGACAACAAAAGACTCACTAAGGTTTTCTGGACTGATCCAATTGCAATTAAGAACTATGCACTCTTTGGTTATTCTGTGTCTTTTGACACCACATTCGATTTTAATGAATACCGTATGGTGTTTTGTCCTTTTACGGGGGTTGACAACCATAAAAAATGTGTCACTTTTTAAATTTGGTTTGATAATGCGGGAGAATGAAGAGTCTTTTACGGCTTTTTGACAATTTTATGAAGGCAATGGGTGGGTGTTATCCTACTACTCGATTCTTGACCAATGTCCGGGTATTAAAGCGGGGTTAAAAATGTGTTTTCAGCAATACAACACACAGTTCGTATGTGGCATACCATGAAAAAATTGCTTGACAAAGTTGGTTCAACCATTTACAAAGACACAGACTTTCTAAAAGAAATAAGTTCTATTGTTTGGAATGATGATATTGAGCCAACTGAATTTGAGTCGAGCTGGTGTTCAATTATGGAAAACCATGATTTGTCGGAAATGAGTGGTGAAATCCATGTTTGAGGACCGCAAATTATGGATTCCTACATATTTTCGGGACACTTATATGGGTGGGCTTCTGAGGACAACTTCAAGGTCGAATCGAGAGAATAGTTTCTTTGCAACTTCACCAACCCCAACCTATCACTTGTTCAGTTTTGGATGCGCTTTCGATCGGCAATGGATGCTCAATCTTTGGAAGCATTCTAAATTAATCTTGATTCTAAAAACTCCTCTCCTATATTATCAACTCCCCTTTCTATAAAAAAGAAGTGTCTTTGAATTTTACACACCACCTGTGTTTTATGATTTTCAAGAAGAGTTGAAAGGTGCATGCTACTCTTGTAATGAGGCCAACAAAAGCACGAAAGAAAGGGACGTGGAGCGTTTATTTGTTATGGATCGTGAGAGCAAGAAAGTCTATGAAGTCGATGTTGATGGGAAAACTTTAGTGTGTTCATGCAAGAGGTTTCAGAGATTTGGGATACTTTGTAGACATTGTGTATGGGTGTTGCATAATAAGGGGTTTGATGAAATACCTTCAGAATATCTATTGCCGAGGTGGAGCAATTATGCAACATTTCGTCCTATCTTTAATGTTGTAGGGACGTCCTTAGAAGGCGATTGTGCGTCAATTGACACAAGACAAAACACTATCGGTGAATTATGGTCGGGGGTGTTCACTGCGGTGTTACTTGTGGAGGATGATGAAGAGAAGGAGAAAGAGTTACTCGAATTGCTTTGAGTTTCAATGAGAAGTTGTTGATTTCAAGTAGTGGTGGGAAGTCAAAAAGCAAGAAAACTCAAATCGAGACGCTTCTTGGGTCTAAAATCCCTACTAAAGCTCATATTCTTCCTCCAAATCAAGCAAAAAATAAGGGATCTGGTAGAAGGATGACTTCTGAAAAAGAAAAGGCAATGGAGGAGCACGCTAAGCCTCTTAGAAAATGTCGTGCTTGTGGGGAAATGGCACGCCATGATAGTAGAAATTGCCCGAGTCAACTTCCTAACAAGTAATCTCATAATCATAATCAAGTACTTTATTTGCTTGTTTTTTTTTAAATTTACATATTAGTGGAAGAGGGCATATATACAAAGTATTAATGATATTTTACATGATTTGATGATGTAGGTATTGTCAATGAAACAGTTGTGGATTGGGATGCGCAACAATTGTAGCCAGAAGGGTGTAACAGCCGACTACAATGGATATTGTATTTTGTTGATGTTAGCTGTTGGCGTATGTTTTGACCTCTATTAGTTATGTTTGAATTTGAATTAGTATTCTCATTTTCGGTGGATAAATTGTTCCATTGCCTACGATGCCGACCGAGTTAGTTTGTCTTGCTTAGGGACCTTGATATTGTATTTTTTATTCTTGTCAAATGTAGGAGGAAGCTTTAATTTGAATGGATATTGTATTTTGTAAATGTTAGCTGTTGGCGTGTGTTGTCACGTCTATTAGTTACGTTTCAATTTGAATCATTATTCTCATTTTCGGTGGATAAATTGTTCCATTGCCTAAGATGCCAGCTTTTGAGTTGTTAATTTAAAGTCGTTACTTAACGCATTGCCAGGTTATTTAGACGAAACGTACCCACAATATATGTAAAACGAACCCAAGACTATTTCGAAACGTAACTAGTATGTAAAAGGGTTTTGGAGATATTGGCTCTTTTTGGCTTTAGTTTAGAAGTATCTGCTTATATTAGAAGTGTGTTTTGGAAGTTGAAATTGATGTAAAAATTTCTGGAATATTATTTTCTAATCAATATTAATCGTAGTAATTTGATTTCTCTTGTTCTTTGAGTTCTTTGCAATTTTTTTTGGGATTTTGAATTCTGAGTTCTTCAATGCCATGTGTATCCTACTGTTTTCCATTTCATTAGTATCCATTCGATTTGGTTTGGTATCCGATTTCAGTTCAGTATGATTCTGTTCTGGTTCGGTTAATGAATACCCCTGAATTCTTCGGCCGTTGGCTGTTATCTTCCCATTTTCTTTGCAACGATTTACATTCTCTGGATTAATGCTTGTTGGGCCTTGTTTGTTTACTTTCGTCTGGTTTAACCTGTGCTTTGTATTGGGACGGTGTATGAAATATTTTGAGCGGGAATGGGTAATGGGTTATTTAGACGAAACGTACCCACAATATATGTAAAACGACCCTAAGACTATTCGAAACGTACCTAGTACGTAAAGGGATTAAACGAGGGGCGGGTATCCTAAAACGGGACGGGAAAGGGTTTAGGGTTAGATTAGGCGTCCCGCTAACGCGGGTCCACCTAATCCAACCCTAAACCCTTTCCCTTGTTATCGAAACGGGAACCGTAAACTGAGCCCTAAAAGGGGAAGGGTGAACCCCTTTCCGAGGGTACCGGGTATCCTAAACGGGACGGGAAAGGGTTTAGGGCTGGATTAGGCGGAATCCAACCCTAAACCCTTTCCCTTGTTATCGGAAATGGGTTATTTAGACGAAACGTACCCACAATATATGTAAAACGAACCTAAGACTATTTCGAAACGTACCTAGTACGTAAAAGGGATTAAACGGGGGCGGGTATCCTAAAGCGGGGAAGGAAAGGGTTTAGGGTTGGATTAGGCGCCCGCGTAGCGGACGCCTAATCCAACCCTAAACCCTTTCCTGTTATCGGGAATGGGTCCGCCTAATCCAACCCTAAACCCTTTCCCTTGTTATCGAAACGGGAACCGTAAACCGAGCCCTAAAAGGGGAAGGGTGAACCCCTTTCTGAGGGGACCGGGTATCCTAAAGCGGGACGGGAAAGGGTTTAGGGTTGGATTAGGCGGACCGCTAAAGCGGGTCCGCCTAATCCAACCCTAAACCCTTTCCCTTGTTATCGAAACGGGAACCGTAAACTGAGCCCTAAAAGGGGAAGGGTGAACCTCTTTCCGAGGGGACCGGGTATCCTAAAACGGGACGGGAAAGGGTTTAGGGTTGGATTAGGCGGACCGCTAACGCGGGTCCGCCTAATCCAACCCTAAACCCTTTCCCTTGTTATCGGGAATGGGTTATATTGACGAAACGTACCCACAATATATGTAAAACGAACCTAAGACTATTTCGAAACGTACCTATTACGTAAAAGGGATTAAACGGGGGGCGGTATCCTAAAACGGGACGGGAAAGGGTTTAGGGTTGGATTAGGCGTCCAACCCTAAACCCTTTCCCTTGTTATCGAAACGGGAACCGTAAACTGAGCCCTAAAAGGGGAAGGGTGAACCCCTTTCCGAAGCGACGGGGTATCCTAAAACGGGACGGGAAAGGGTTTAGGGTTGGATTAGGCGGACCGCTTCCCTTGTTATCGAAACGGGAACCGTAAACGGAGCCCAAAAAGGGGAAGGGTGAACCCCTTTCCGAGGGGACCGGGTATCCTAAAACGGGACGGGAAAGGGTTTAGGGTTGGATTAGGCGGACCGCTAACGCGGGTCCGCCTAATCAAACCCTAAACCCTTTCCCTTGTTATCGGGAATGGGTTATTTAGACGAAACGTACCCACAATATATGTAAAACGAACCAAAGACTATTTCGAAATGTACCTAGTACGTAAAAGGGATTAAACGGGGTGCGGGTATCCTAAAACGGGACGGGAAAGGGTTTAGGGTTTGATTAGGCGGACCGCTAACGCGGGTCCACCTAATCCAACCCTAAACCCTTTCCCTTGTTATCGAAACGGGAACCGTAAACTGAGCCCTAAAAGGGGAAGGGTGAACCCTTTTCCGAGGGGACCGGGTATCCTAAAACGGGACGGGAAAGGGTTTATGGTTGGATTAGGCGGACCGCTATCGCGGGTCCGCCTAATAAAACCCTAAACCCTTTCCCTTGTTATCGGGAATGGGTTATTTTGACGAAACGTACCCACAATATATGTAAAACGAACCTAATACTATTTCGAAACGTACCTATTACGTAAAAGGGATTAAACGGGGGGCGGGTATCCTAAAACGGGACGGGAAAGGGTTTAGGGTTGGATTAGGCGTCAACCCTAAACCCTTTCCTTGTTATCGAAACGGGAACCGTAAACCGAGCCCTAAAAGGGGAAGGGTGAACCCCTTTCCAAGGGGACCGGGTATCCTAAAGCGGGACGGGAAAGGGTTTATGGTTGGATTAGGCGGACCGCTAACGCGGGTCCGCCTAATAAAACCCTAAACCCTTTCCCTTGTTATCGGGAATGGGTTATTTTGACGAAACGTACCCACAATATATGTAAAACGAACCTAAGACTATTTCGAAACGTACCTATTACGTAAAAGGGATTAAACGGGGGGCGGGTATCCTAAAATGGGACGGGAAAGGGTTTAGGGTTAGATTAGGCATCCAACCCTAAACCCTTTCCCTTGTTATCGAAACGGGAACCGTAAACTGAGCCCTAAAAGGGGAAGGGTGAACCCCTTTCCGAAGCGACGGGGTATCCTCAAACGGGACGGGAAAGGGTTTAGGGTTGGATTAGGCGGACCGCTTCCCTTGTTATCGAAACGGGAACCGTAAACGGAGCCCTAAAAGGGGAAGGGTGAACCCCTTTCCGAGGGGACCGGGTATCCTAAAACGGGACGGGAAAGGGTTTAGGGTTGGATTAGGCGGACCGCTAACGCGGGTCCGCCTAATCAAACCCTAAACCCTTTCCCTTGTTATCGGGAATGGGTTATTTAGACGAAACGTACCCACAATATATGTAAAACGAACTTAAGACTATTTCGAAATGTACCTAGTACGTAAAAGGGATTAAACGGGGTGCGGGTATCCTAAAACGGGACGGGAAAGGGTTTAGGGTTTGATTAGGCGGACCTCTAACGCGGGTCCGCCTAATCCAACCCTAAACACTTTCCCTTGTTATCAAAACGGGAACCGTAAACTGAGCCCAAAAAGGGGAAGGGTGAACCCCTTTCCGAGAGGACCGGGTATCCTATAACGGGACGGGAAAGGGTTTAGGGTTGGATTAGGCGGACCGCTAACGCGGGTCCGCCTAATCAAACCCTAAACCCTTTCCCTTGTTATCGGGAATGGGTTATTTAGACGAAACGTACCCACAATATATGTAAAACGAACCTAAGACTATTTCGAAACGTACCTAGTACGTAAAAGGGATTAAACGGGGTGCGGGTATCCTAAAACGGGACGGGAAAGGGTTTAGGGTTTGATTAGGCGGACCGCTAACGCGGGTCTGCCCAATCCAACCCTAAACCCTTTCCCTTGTTATCGAAACGGAACCGTAAATGGCGAGCCCTAAAAGGGGAAGGGTGAACACCTTTCCGAGGGGACCGGGTATCCTAAAACGGGACGGGAAAGGGTTTATGGTTGGATTAGGCGGACCGCTAACGCGGGTCCGCCTAATCAAACCCTAAACCCTTTCCCTTGTTATCGGGAATGGTTTATTTAGACGAAACGTACCCACAATATATGTAAAATGAACCTAAGACTATTTCGAAACGTACCTAGTACGTAAAAGGGATTAAACGAGGGACGGGTATCCTAAAACGGGACGAGAAAGGGTTTAGGGTTTGATTAGGCGGACCGCTAACGCGAGTCCGCCTAATCCAACGCTAAACTTTTTCCCTTGTTATCGAAACGGGAACCGTAGACTGAGCCCTAAAAGGGGAAGGGTGAACCCCTTTCCGAGGGGACCGGGTATCCTAAAACGGGACGGGAAAGGGTTTAGGGTTGGATTAGGCGGACCGCTAACGCGGGTCCGCCTAATCCAACCCTAAACCCTTTCCTTGTTATCAAACGGAACCGTAAACTGAGCCCTAAAAGGGGAAGGGTGAACCCCTTTCCGAGGGGACCGGGTACCCTAAAACGGGACGGGAAAGGGTTTAGGGTTGGATTAGGCGGACCACTAACGCGGGTCCGCCTAATCCAACCCTAAACCCTTTCCCTTGTTATCGGGAATGGGTTATTTAGACGAAACGTACCCACAATATATGTAAAACGAACCTAAGACTATTTCGAAACGTACCTAGTACGTAAGAAAGATTAAACGGGGGGCGGGTATCCTAAAACGGGACGGGAAAGCGTTTAGGGTTGGATTAGGCGTCCCGCTAACGCGGGTCCGCCTAATCCAACCCTAAACCCTTTCCCTTGTTATCGAAACGGGAACCGTAAACAGAGCCCTAGAAGGAGAATGGTGAACCCTTTCCGAGGGGACCGGGTATCCTAAAACGGGACGGGAAAGGGTTTAGGGTTGGATTAGGCGGACCGCTAACACGGGTCCGCCTAATCCAACCCTAAACCCTTTCCCTTGTTATCGAAACGGGAACCGTAAATGGCGAGCCCTAAAAGGGGAAGGATGAACTCCTTTCCGAGGGGACCGGGTATCCTAAAACGGGACGGGAAAGGGTTTAGGTTTGGATTAGGCGGACCGCTAACGCGGGTCTGCCTAATCCCACCCTAAACCCTTTCCCTTGTTATCGAAACGGGAATCGTAAACTGAGCCCTAAAAGGGGAAGGGTGAACCCCTTTCCGAGGGGACCGGGTATCCTAAAACGGGACGGGAAAGGGTTTAGGGTTGGATTAGGCGGACCGCTAACGCGGGTCCGCCTAATCCAACCCTAAACCCTTTCCCTTGTTATCGAAACGGGAACCGTAAACTGAGCCCAAAAAGGGGAAGGGTGAACCCCTTTCCGAGGGGACCGGGTATCTATAACGGGACGGGAAAGGGTTTAGGGTTGGATTAGGCGGACCGCTAACGCGGGTCTGCCTAATCCCACCCTAAACCCTTTCCCTTGTTATCGAAACGGGAATCGTAAACTGAGCCCTAAAAGGGGAAGGGTGAACCCCTTTCCGAGGGGACCGGGTATCCTAAACGGGACGGGAAAGGGTTTAGGGTTGGATTAGGCGGACCGCTAACGCGGGTCCGCCTAATCCAACCCTAAACCCCTTTCCCTTGTTATCGAAACGGAACCGTAAACCGAGCCCTAAAAGGGGAAGGGTGAACCCCTTTCCGAGGGGGACCGGGTACCCTAAAACGGGACGGGAAAGGGTTTAGGGTTGGATTAGGCGGACAGCTAACGCGGGTCCGCCTAATCCAACCCTAAACCCTTTCCCTTGTTATCGGGAATGGGTTATTTAGACGAAACGTACCCACAATATATGTAAAACGAACCTAAGACTATTTCGAAACGTACCTAGTACGTAAGAAAGATTAAACGGGGGGCGGGTATCCTAAAACGGGACGGGAAAGCGTTTAGGGTTGGATTAGGCGTCCCTAACGCGGGTCCGCCTAATCCAACCCTAAACCCTTTCTCTTGTTATCGAAACGGGAACCGTAAACAGAGCCCTAGAAGGAGAATGGTGAACCCTTTCCGAGGGGACCGGGTATCCTAAAACGGGACGGGAAAGGGTTTAGGGTTGGATTAGGCGGACCGCTAACACGGGTCCGCCTAATCCAACCCTAAACCCTTTCCCTTGTTATCGAAACGGGAACCGTAAACTGAGCCCTAAAAGGGGAAGGATGAACTCCTTTCCGAGGGGACCGGGTATCCTAAAACGGGACGGGAAAGGGTTTAGGTTTGGATTAGGCGGACCGCTAACGCGGGTCCGCCTAATCCAACCCTAAACCCTTTCCCTTGTTATCGAAACGGGAATCGTAAACTGAGCCCTAAAAGGGGAAGGGTGAACCCCTTTCCGAGGGGACCGGGTATCCTAAAACGGGACAGGAAAGGGTTTAGGGTTGGATTAGGCGGACCGCTAACGCGGGTCCGCCTAATCCAACCCTAAACCCTTTCCCTTGTTATCGAAACGGGAACCGTAAACTGAGCCCTAAAAGGGGAAGGGTGAACCCCTTTCCGAGGGGACCGGGTACCCTAAAACGGGACGGGAAAGGGTTTAGGGTTGGATTAGGCGGACCGCTAAAGCGGGTCCGCCTAATCAACCCTAAACCCCTTTCCTTGTTATCGGGAATGGGTTATTTAGACGAAACGTACCCACAATATATGTAAAACGAACCTAAGACTATTTCGAAACGTACCTAGTACGTAAGAAAGATTAAACGGGGGGCGGGTATCCTAAAACGGGACGGGAAAGCGTTTAGGGTTGGATTAGGCGTCCCGCTAACGCGGGTCCGCCTAATCCAACCCTAAACCCTTTCTCTTGTTATCGAAACGGGAACCGTAAACAGAGCCCTAGAAGGAGAATGGTGAACCCTTTCCGAGGGGACCGGGTATCCTAAAACGGGACGGGAAAGGGTTTAGGGTTGGATTAGGCGGACCGCTAACACGGGTCCGCCTAATCCAACCCTAAACCCTTTCCCTTGTTATCGAAACGGGAACCGTAAACTGAGCCCTAAAAGGGGAAGGATGAACTCCTTTCCGAGGGGACCGGGTATCCTAAAACGGGACGGGAAAGGGTTTAGGTTTGGATTAGGCGGACCGCTAACGCGGGTCTGCCTAATCCCACCCTAAACCCTTTCCCTTGTTATCGAAATGGGAATCGTAAACTGAGCCCTAAAAGGGGAAGGGTGAACCCCTTTCCGAGGGGACCGGGTATCCTAAAACGGGACGGGAAAGGGTTTAGGGTTGGATTAGGCGGACCGCTAACGCGGGTCCGCCTAATCCAACCCTAAACCCTTTCCCTTGTTATCGAAATGGGAACCGTAAACTGAGCCCTAAAAGGGGAAGGGTAAACCCCTTTTCGAGGGGACCGGGTATCCTAAAACGGAACGGGAAAGGGTTTAGGGTTGGATTAGGCGGACCGCTAACGCGGGTCCGCCTAATCCAACCCAAAACCCTTTCCCTTGTTATCGGGAATGGGTTATTTAGACGAAACGTACCCACAATATATGTAAAACGAACCTAAGACTATTTCGAAACGTACCTAGTACGTAAAAGGGATTAAACGGGGGGGCGGGTATCCTAAAACGGGACGGGAAAGGGTTTAGGGTTGGATTAGGCGTCCCGCTAACGCGGGTCCGCCTAATCCAACCCTAAACCCTTTCCCTTGTTATCGAAACGGGAACCGTAAACTGAGCCCTAAAAGGGGAAGGGTGAACCCCTTTCCGAGCGTACCGGGTATCCTAAACGGGACGGGAAAGAGTTTAGGGCTGGATTAGGCGGAATCCAACCCTAAACCCTTTCCCTTGTTATCGGAAATGGGTTATTTAGACGAAACGTACCCACAATATATGTAAAACGAACCAAAGACTATTTCGAAACGTACCTAGTACGTAAAAGGGTTTAAACGGGGGGCGGGTATCCTAAAACGGGACGGGAAAGGGTTTAGGGTCGGATTAGGTGTCCCGCGTAGCGGGACGCCTAATCCAACCCTAAACCCTTTCCCTTGTTATCGGGAATGGGTCCGCCTAATCCAACCCTAAACCCTTTCCCTTGTTATCGAAACGGGAACCGTAAACTGAGCCCTAAAAGGGGAAGGGTGAACCCCTTTCCGAGGGGTCCGGGTATCCTAAAACGGGACGGGAAAGGGTTTAGGGTTGGATTAGGCGGACCGCTAACGCGGGTCCGCCTAATCCAACCCTAAACCCTTTCCCTTGTTATCGAAACGGGAACCGTAAACTGAGCCCTAAAAGGGGAAGGGTGAACCCCTTTCCGGGGGGACCGGGTATCCTAAAACGGGACGAGAAAGGGTTTAGGCTTGGATTAGGCGGACCGCTAACGCGGGTCCGCCTAATCCAACCCTAAACCCTTTCCCTTGTTATCGGGAATGGGTTATTTTGACGAAACGTACCCACAATATATGTAAAACGAACCTAAGACTATTTCGAAACGTACCTATTACGTAAAAGGGATTAAACGGGGGGCGGGTATCCTAAAACGGGACGGGAAAGGGTTTACGGTTGGATTAGGCATCCAACCCTAAACCCTTTCCCTTGTTATCGAAACGGGAACCGTAAACTGAGCCCTAAAAGGGGAAGGGTGAACCCCTTTCCGAAGCGACGGGGTATCCTAAAACGGGACGGGAAAGGGTTTAGGGTTGGATTAGGCAGACCGCTTCCCTTGTTATCGAAACGGGAACCGTAAACGGAGCCCTAAAAGGGGAAGGGTGAACCCCTTTCCGAGGGGACCGGGTATCCTAAAACGGGACGGGAAAGGGTTTAGGGTTGGCTTAGGCGGACCGCTAACGCGGGTCCGCCTAATCAAACCCTAAACCCTTTCCCTTGTTATCGGGAATGGGTTATTTAGACGAAACGTACCCACAATATATGTAAAACGAACCTAAGACTATTTCGAAACGTACCTAGTACGTAAAAGGGATTAAACGGGGTGCGGGTATCCTAAAACGGGACGGGAAAGGGTTTAGGGTTTGATTAGGCGGACCGCTAACGCGGATCCGCCTAATCCAACCCTAAACACTTTCCCTTGTTATCAAAACGGGAACCGTAAACTGAGCCCAAAAAGGGGAAGGGTGAACCCCTTTCCGAGGGGACCGGGTATCTATAACGGGACGGGAAAGGGTTTAGAGTTGGATTAGGCGGACCGCTAACGCGAGTCCGCCTAATCAAACCCTAAACCCTTTCCCTTGTTATCGGGAATGTGTTATTTAGACGAAACGTACCCACAATATATGTAAAACGAACCTAAGACTATTTCGAAACGTACCTAGTACGTAAAAGGGATTAAACGGGGTGCGGGTATCCTAAAACGGGACGGGAAAGGGTTTAGGGTTTGATTAGGCGGACCGCTAACGCGGGTCTGCCCAATCCAACCCTAAACCCTTTCCCTTGTTATCGAAACGGGAACCGTAAACTGAGCCCTAAAAGGGGAAGGGTGAACCCCTTTCCGAGGGGACCGGGTATCCTAAAACGGGACGGGAAAGGGTTTATGGTTGGATTAGGCGGACCGCTAACGCGGGTCCGCCTAATCAAACCCTAAACCCTTTCCCTTGTTATCGGGAATGGGTTATTTAGACGAAACGTACCCACAATATATGTAAAACGAACCTAAGACTATTTCGAAACGTACCTAGTACGTAAAAGGGATTAAACGAGGGGCGGGTATCCTAAAACGGGACGAGAAAGGGTTTAGGGTTTGATTAGGCGGACCGCTAACGCGAGTCTCCCTAATCCAACGCTAAACCCTTTCCCTTGTTATCGAAACGGGAACCGTAAACTGAGCCCTAAAAGGGGAAGGGTGATAGTAGGAAATTTGTCGTCTACTCCCTATATTAAAACAATTTGTAAAACCCGAAAAAGCGTAGTATTTGGTCGGGGTCGAACACAAGGACGGCGGGGGTTGCTACTAAATTCGATTAAGAGTCAAGTTTAATCAATACTAAAAGAAGAGGTTTTGGTTCTAAATACTAGAGCAAATGAACAAACAAGTTGATGAATACGATTAATTTAAAAGCTAGGGCTTTCGGGGTCATCTAAATGGTTCAAGGGCAAACATGATAAATCAAGGGGTCAATGGTGAGAGTTTATCCCAAGATATAAAATCAATGTTTTTGATTATCTCAAAGGTGGCAACTAATTCTCATTAAGTATGACACCTCTCTTAAACATACAACAAGACCCCCACAAACTTTCATTCAATGGGAGAATTAAGCAATAATGAAAGAAAGGCAAAAGCTTTCACTTGAGCGATTCAACAAACACCTTGTGTGCATGAACAAGAAGGATAAACAATTCACCAAATACCAAAATATTCAAACAATCATGCCCATAAATCCCATAAAGACTCCCCCTAAACCCTAGAAGGTATCTACTCACTCATATTAAGGGAAATTATGCTAAATAGAGAAGGAAAGCAAATAACATAAAGAAGAGACATGATGATTGTTATGACAATAATAAAAGACAAGGGAAATGTAAACAAATGATAAACAAGTAAAGGAAAGGAGAGGAATTATACCAACACAAAGAAAGATGAATGCTTGATTGAATAATAAGAAGGAAAACCCTTCAAAATCCCAAATACAATCTTCAAAACCAAGTGTAAACAATTGATACTTACTAATGCTTACTAATTTCACTAAGTAATTGCTAATTATTAAGGAAAGATTAAGGCTTGATTAAGGAAAGATTAAGGGAAAATGTGGAAAGTTTTCAGATCTAGGGTTATGTGTCGAAAATGAATTAAGGAGGGGGTATTTATAGCTTACAATTGTTTAGGTCGAAAATTACAAAAGAGTTCAAAATGCGGAAAAGGGAGTCTGAGCCGGTGGACCGGCCGCCGGTCATTTGACCGACACAAAACCCTCTGGAACTTTTGAGTTCCAATTAAATCATCAGGTATGGCAAGCCGGTGGGCCGGTCGCCAGCTGTTGACCGGCTCCAGGGGGGTGTCTTCAGCCGGCAGACCGGCTGCCGCCTAGCCGGCTGGGACTCCTTCTTCAGGTCTTCAATAGTCAACGTAAGCATAGTAGGACTCTCAGCCGGTGGACCGGCTGCCGGCCGACCGGCCGGGAGTCCTTCCTCTCTTCGATTCACTCTTCTTCTCTTCACTTCACTCTTCTCTTCTAAGCATCTCTTGAAGGTCCAATATCTAGCTCCCTTAGCCCTCTTCCTTATGCAAAATCTGCAGTGAGGCATACAAATCTCATAGTACGGGCTAAAGCTACAAAAATGGGGCTAAAAAGGGTCAAAACCCGCATGTGATCGGGAAATATGCAAAGAAAAGAAAGGTGAAATAGACACAAAATGGGGACTCATCAAAGGGTGAACCCCTTTCCGAGGGGACCGGGTATCCTAAAACGGGACGGGAAAGGGTTTAGGGTTGGATTAGGCGGACCGCTAACGCGGGTCCGCCTAATCCAACCCTAAACCCTTTCCCTTGTTATCGAAACGGGAACCGTAAACTGAGCCCTAAAAGGGGAAGGGTGAATCCCTTTCCGAGGGGACCGGGTATCCTAAAACGGGATGGGAAAGGGTTTAGGGTTGGATTAGGCGGACCGCTAATGCGGGTCCGCGTAATCCAACCCTAAACCCTTTCCCTTGTTATCAGGAATGGGTTATTTAGACGAAACGTACCCACAATATATGTAAAACGAACCTAAGACTATTTCGAAACGTACCTAGTACGTAAAAGGGATTAAACGGGGGACGAGTATCCTAAAACGGGACGGGAAAGGGTTTAGGGTTGGATTAGGCGTCCCGCTAACGAGGGTCCGCCTAATCCAACCCTAAACCCTTTCCCTTGTTATCGAAACGGGAACCGTAAACAGAGCCCTAAAAGGAGAAGGGTGAACCCTTTCCGAGGGGACCGGGTATCCTAAAACGGGACGGGAAAGGGTTTAGGGTTGGATTAGGCGGACCGCTAACACGGGTCCGCCTAATCCAACCCTAAACCCTTTCCCTTGTTATCGAAACGGGAACCGTAAACTGAGCTCTAAAAGGGGAAGGATGAACTCCTTTCCGAGGGGACCGGGTATCCTAAAACGGGACGGGAAAGTGTTTAGGTTTGGATTAGGCGGACCGCTAACGCGGGTCTGCCTAATCCCACCCTAAACCCTTTCCCTTGTTATCGAAACGGGAATCGTAAACTGAGCCCTAAAAGGGGAAGGGTGAACCCCTTTCCGAGGGGACCGGGTATCCTAAAACGGGACGGGAAAGGGTTTAGGGTTGGATTACGCCTAATCCAACCCTAAACCCTTTCCCTTGTTATCGAAATGGGAACCGTAAACTGAGCCCTAAAAGGGGAAGGGTAAACCCCTTTCCGAGGGGACCGGGTATCCTAAAACGGGACGGGAAAGGGTTTAGGGTTGGATTAGGCGGACCGCTAACGCAGTCCGCCTAATCAACCCTAAACCCTTTCCTTGTTATCGGGAATGGGTTATTTAGACGAAACGTACCCACAATATATGTAAAACGAACCTAAGACTATTTCGAAACGTACCTAGTACGTAAAAGGGATTAAACGGGGGGGCGGGTATCCTAAAACGGGACGGGAAAGGGTTTAGGGTTGGATTAGGCGTCCCGCTAACGCGGGTCCGCCTAATCCAACCCTAAACCCTTTCCCTTGTTATCGAAACGGGAACCGTAAACTGAGCCCTAAAAGGAGAAGGGTGACCCCTTTCCGAGGGGACCGGGTATCCTAAAACGGGACGGGAAAGGGTTTAGGGTTGGATTAGGCGGACCGCTAACGCGAGTCCGCCTAATCCAACCCTAAACCCTTTCCCTTGTTATCGGGAATGGGTTATTTAGACGAAACGTACCCACAATATATGTAAAACGAACCTAAGACTATTTCGAAACGTACCTAGTACGTAAAAGGGATTAAACAGGGGGCGGGTATCCTAAAACGGGACGGGAAAGGGTTTAGGGTTTGATTAGGCGGACCGCTAACGCGAGTCCGCCTAATCCAACCCTAAACCCTTTCCCTTGTTATCGAAATGGGAACCGTAAACTGAGCCCTAAAAGGGGAAGGGTGAACCCCTTTCCGAGGGGACCGGGTATCCTAAAACGGGACGGGAAAGGGTTTAGGGTTGGATTAGGCAGACCGCTAATGCGGGTCCGCCTAATCCAACCTAAACCCTTTCCCTTGTTATCGGGAATGGGTTATTTAGACGAAACGTACCCACAATATATGTAAAACGAACCTAAGACTATTTCAAAACGTACCTAGTACGTAAAAGGGATTAAACGGGGGCGGGTATCCTAAAACGGGACGGGAAAGGGTTTAGGGTTGGATTAGGCGGACCCGAACAACCCTTTCCCTTGTTATCGGAAATGGGTTATTTAGACAAGACGTACCTACAATATATTTAAAATGAACCTAAGACTATTTCGGAACGTACCTAGTAGCTAAAGACGTATCTAGTGCATAAAATTCTCCTTAAAGTGAAACGAGAAAGGGTTTAGGGTTTTGATTAGGCCGCTCGCTACGGGTAAAATAAAATTTCATCTATGTTTTTTTTTTCGGAGAAGCTCAAAGTTCATGAAGAAAGAAAAAAATGAGACCGCAACCAAACAAGAAATTCCGTCAACATAACTTTGACAAGTTTTTACAAAGCGTACAGGCCGAAAGCGCGCCATTCTAATTGGACATACAAAGGAATCATAATACTAGTTTGGGAATGAAGTCATATATGACACATCTAGAAGGCCAAAACCAAGTCATATTTCAACCAAGTCATATTTTAAAAACGTTGACATCAAACATATGAACCAGTCATAAATGAGGAGGAAAACATGGCAACATTAAAGACATCAAAAATTAAAGAAACTATAACAAAGCTTTGACAAATTTCTTCCGTCCATCTCATATGAAGACATGAATTTGTTGTTTTAACATTCATCAAACGCAACATTGAAATTCAACCTAACTTGAAGACCTGCATAAAAATCAATTCATAAGAAAAGTGTCTAAATGGGTGCCATAGTGTCATGAGGCTAGGTCAATTAATGAGGACTATTAAATATGTACACTCATCAAAATGTTACCTTTACTGTATTCTTGTCCCATTTTAAAAGTTCAAGCATAATATACCGTCGATAAACAGCCATATCCTAGGGAAAAAAATAGATTAGCTTCAATTTCATATAGAATGTTACAAAAGATGTAACATTAAATTAATTTAATTCAAACCTTGTAGTGGTTTTTGTTTTTCAATAAAGTCTAATCAATTGTTACAGCTTCTAAGAACTTAATAACAAACAATCCACAGTCATGCCTGCGCAAAAACATAAAATTAGATCTTATAGTGATGTGAATAAATTTTGCTATGGAAAAAAAATAATGTAGTCGGAAACTAACAAATTGTCTTTTGAGGGACATTGAAATTGTGAGTTGTAAACAAGACCATCGACTAAGGTGTCCATACCCAGGTTGGTTGCCGAGAACATTTGCAACATTGTAGACCTGACATGATAATGGTCTCAAGAGCGTTGCAAGTTAATCTAATAATTAAAAAAAGCTGCTAAGTAAGAAAAAACTTACAATCTCTTCCACATATTCATTTCGCTCTCGAAGCTGTGTAGTTGATGCTCTTGGCTTAAGTGAATCTAATATATAATTTTCCCTTTTCTTTATATCAGAGAGTAAAGCATACCAATGATCACCATCTTTATTACCAATTGTCCAAAACACCTGCAACATAAATTAATGGATGTCACATAACATGTGACACTGAATATATACAATTCATAACCATTGTCCAAACCCGATTACCTTATCAATAGTGCTTCCATTATCAGGCATATAGTGCATCTTAAGATAGGGGCGGCCGAATGCAATTCTTTGTTTTCGAATCAACCTTAACACCCTGCCATTTTTTGCAGAAAAAGCTATGTTAGATACTACTAACTACTATCAACTTTAACACCCAGCCATTGTAAGACACACTGATTTATCACCTTGACTGTTACGGGCAAGTAAAGAATATTTGGCTTATTCAATGTCCACATCACTCCAACTGCATCAATAACCTACAAATATATATAGTTTGAAAATGTCTAGGTTACACAAAATGTCGAGATAAATGAACCTAGGTCCCCTAAGACTTGAACAAAAGTAAACTATGAATAAATATGAGGAGTCCTTACACTGTCTATTAACCATTTGCCCGCACCGAAAGTTCTTAATTCTTTTCGATTGACATTAATCCACTCTGTGTTAACTAGAATCTCAAACAAGTATCTGACAGGTTCAAGTTCAATGTCAGTGTATGTATAAAATTATTGATGTTAATAAAATCAGTAGTAAAAAAATAAAAATATGATAGTAAATTGAGAGCTTACGGTATACTTCTGCGGTTGTTGAAAACTAGATTGAGAAGCTCATCGTCAGTGTATGGAAATGGAGGCTATGTTCTATTCAATTTTTTTCTTCTTTGAAATGCAAATGAATAAAATGAGCATAGATTAAAAAAAAACTCGTTACAAATGTCAAGTATAAAATTAGTACAGGTAATACAAAGTATATATGTATTATTAATCGACACGTGAACAGAGAGCATGGGCATCAAATAGAATTTTGTCTTTGAAGCGATTTTGATGAAAGTTACTATTTGGTAGCAAACCCTTGCACCGAAAATTTTGAGTTTCTTTGCTTCTACAAAATACAACAGAACATCCAATAATTTGGCATTCAAGCTTGGGATTTGGTAGTAAACACTTTATCTACTTGTAAAGTTAATATAACACTTTTAGCAATGAACTTACAGTATGTAGATCACTGGAATTATCTTTTTTATCACCTTTGTAGGTCTCTAATAAGCGGAGCAGGTAAATCCCACTATCAGCTTCATCAGCAACACCAATAACTGATTTAGGAACTTCCTCAAGTGTATTCCCATATACATTCTCGATAGTAGGCATTTTCTTTCTCAAGTACTTAGTCACATACTTCCTCTGCCAAACAAGATTTAGAAAAACAGTGTTGATTGCCACTTAACATTACTAATTACTGCATACGCATTTGATAACATTGAAACACATCTGCATATTCAATATGATCCGCATAGTCCGGGAATGCTTCTCCATATGGTGTAAGACTTCTAACTTTTGTTTGGGGAAATTAAAACAAAACACAAATTGCTGCGTGTAGTTGTATGGAACAAAAATCTGAAGATAGAAAAAAAGTCATAACATTTAGCTACAACAAATATCACATGTCAATAATTAACATAGTCATTAATAAAGACTCACAAGAGCCGCTCCTGCAAAATCATCAAAATCTCTTCTAGTCTGAAAACATTTAGAGAAGTCTCTAATTATATGCAAGACGAATAATTTTAATAACATAAGAAATAAGAATAAGAAGTAAAAGACTGAAATGACACTTACGGTACACATTCTGAG
The DNA here is from genome assembly GCF_048544455.1 of Silene latifolia. NCBI lineage: Eukaryota > Viridiplantae > Streptophyta > Magnoliopsida > Caryophyllales > Caryophyllaceae > Silene > Silene latifolia. The sequence goes on from NC_133538.1 coordinate 129,432,077, forward strand.
AGGCATATAAAACCTTGACAATGATTCACGTGATTTTGATTTTTCACTCTGATTCAACATGTGACACCACATACATATAACCGTCTCAGACAGTCTCTCACCGGAGAGTATAGTCTTCAAATCTGCCCGAGTAAGTGAATGGATGGCGTTTTCGAAAAGAATTTCACTGCAAGGGTAAATAGAAAATTTAGTAGAAGTGTATGTACAAGATCAAAATAAAGTATCTAACCCGACCGTTTCAAGCCGCATACTGTCATCAAACGACTCCCCAAAAACATACTCCAATACTTCTTTTTCAGACTGATTCAAGTCCCCCACGACACTAACATTCCTCTGTAGAAAAGGTGATCAAAACACCTCAGCAGTCACTCTACTCCTCTTATGTGGCAGAATTTCAGCTGGTGGAGATGCAGGAAACGAAGGAATAACTGGCTCTCCCTCTGGTGATAAGGAAGAGACAGGTGATACACAAAGAGGTGATCCAAGAGGGGGCACTTGTGGTGATCTTTCACATGGAGGTGATTGTGGAGAGTCACCGTGTTGCGACTCTGAACTGAGTAGTTTAAAAGAAGGTGGCGTAATAATAGGAGGTGACGGAAAAGAAGGGGGTGTAAACCTTGGAGGTGGTGTAAACCGTCGGGATGTAGATGCTTGCTTCTCAAAGTTCAGTGGCTCAAGTTCCTGAGACTCCCAAGTCCACTAAAATGACAGGAGACATCTTTGAGGTGGCAGGTACACTTAAAGGCTCCTTTCTTACCTCACTTACAGTCTCTTTTGGCACCTCACTTAGAGTCTCCTTTGTTACCTCACTTACAAGCTGCTTGGTTTCATTAACGGGGCGTTTACCCAAAGCAATTTCAAGTTTCACAAGTGCTGCCCATAACTCGTCTTCGGATGAGAATTTGCGCTTAGCAAATTCACTAAGTGGATCAGAAGCTAGATCTTCAATCCCTCCAGCCATTTTGCATTCATCACTGTCATTTTCAATCCCCTTTCCATTTACAGAAGCCGTTTTAGCTCCATGATTGACTTCATCTTTGCTTGGCTGAGACGATTGATAGCCTTGACCCAATGCTTCTGCCATGGACGCCATCCTCGACGCACAAGATCACAATCGGGCGCTCTATTTTAGCCGAGAGAGGACATCCAAGAATGTATTATAAGCAACGGCAAACCCGTTTGCAGCTTCCGCTAACTTCTTAACAATATAGCTTCCCTTCTTCAACTTATCTATCGTCTCAGGTGCTTGATCAGAAGGTCCAGCAGGTGGGTCCATGGGCTCTTGGACAGAAGGCCCAACTGTGGTGTGTGATAGGTTGGGATTGCTCTCTCCATCAACATTAGGCTTTACTATATGAGGTTGAACAACTCCCCTCCCAAACCCTGCCGGTTGCTCATCTTTCATCCGTTTTGAAATAGCATTTTTGGACCATGAAGACAATGTCGGGAAGACTCGTGGAATCGTGTCATACTTGAATTTAACTCTATCCAGATAGATAAAAAGCAGAACCATGACTGGACCTCCAAAATTAGATGTGTCACAATTGGTGCGGTTCCAAGAATCTACACTGTTAATTAGGTGCTTGAGTGTAAACCCACACCAGTTCAAAGATTGAACACAAGAAAGATCCTGAAGACACTTCAAAATTCGAAGGCTTGCATGAATACCTTTAACACCCATTAAAAATGTTGAGGCTATAAAAACTATGAAGTTCCTTTTAAAGTCATCTCCACCTTCTTTTTGGGTAATCATCAAATCAAATAGTTCTGATGTCGTTACTTTTGCGTGTCTATCACTAAACTGCTTCAACCAAGCACCTTTTAGTTCCAAAAACTCCTCATTCGAGTCATTTAAGCTGGCTATTTCTACTTCAGTAGGACCCATGGGAATACCAGTAGCTAGGTGAATATCTTCTTCGGTAATCACAAGTTTTTCATCCATAAGAGATGTTGAACACGTGTTGAAGTTGGAAACCAACCAATAAGATAAATACCCGGGTACCATGTTAGTGTTAAGCAGTAATAGGCCACCAAAACCCATTGACTGGATATCTGACTTTTGTTTATCACTCATATGTTGCTTGATAAATTTTAGAAGCAATTTTGGTGACATTCTGGTCCTCAAAAATACATCAGGAACATCATTTATGTCTCCCTCCCCAATGGCAATAAGCAAATCAGAAGCGAGGAGATCGTTTGGATGATATTGGAACTAGAGTAGACTTACTTGTACTTGCACGGGCTTTCGAACTGCTTGGCTGTAATTGCTTCGAAGCTGTTCATATATAAAGGAACATGTCACAACGATGATTTCATGTTAAGGTAAAGACTGACTAGCAGAAAATGGAAATGCTAAGAAACTGACCTTCAGGTAGAACCATAATGGAAGCATGATCTCTTTTTCTTTTCCTAGAAGGAGAGCCCTTCGTCTTGCTTGGACTTGGACTAGGATCACCTATCGCCTTTTTCTTCATTTCTGTTGAACCAGGAAAAACCAATTTAGAGGAAACTCTAGCAAAGAACTTGTAAGACGAAACTAAGCTAGCAGAAATCAAAATCCGCGAGTACAAGCATAGATAAATGCAACAAAATTTGTGTATGTAACGAAATTAGAGCATTCACAAATGCAACGAAATTTGAGTATGTATCAGCATAGATAAATGTATCTAGCATGAAAAGGACAAATAAAGCTACCACGGGACGCACAAACTAAGCTATCATCAAATCAAAATCAGGAAAACGAGTTCTAATCAAAATTTACGAAACCCTAACTTTCAGAATTGGAATTATTTAGTAAACCGGAGTGCTTCGAATACAAATTGGTAACTAAATAAGAAATAAAAGTGTGAATTGAAGCTTACCTTTAATTATAAATGTGTCGGGGGTGTAATTCTTACTGTTGTAAGAATTGGGAGGTAATTAAATGAGTGTTTTAATATTGGTTCGCACGGTTCGTACCGTAAGATGGTTCGCACGAGAACCTGATTCTATATATATATACTAGTTGGGATGCTCGTGCGTTGCACGAGGCTCTCATTAGAATCATGTTTAACAATATGCATGTTGAGTGTCCTAAAGTTTTATTGAATAACGTATTGTAATACATGTCACGGTTTGGTAGTAACGTCAGTTAAGTTGATAAAAAAAAAAGTCCAACTATGTTGAAATTGGAACACACATGGGGTGATTTAGTTGATTATCAATGGATCACCAGTCCCTTTAACATAAAAGGTACTCCCTTTTGTATTATATCAGTTGTATAACATTTAAAAACATAGTTGTATTATGTAGTTACCTATATTTATCGTTGTACGCGCCATTGATTTTTAGTCAATATAAAACGTGATAACTTAGGGTGACCTTTATGAGATTCACAAATTAGATTAACCTACAACATCTACCAATACATTCCAGTCCGTAAGAATACGATGGTGTAAAAGTTGAATGGTGGTACGCAAAACAACATGTATCTCAATTCTATATGTAGCCTGTTTGGAGAATTTGTTAGATCACTAAACAATAGAATTTGTTTAAGATTATCTACAATTTAGACTGGTTGTTCCCGGTGAACTTCATGCAAAATATATAATACGACACCTAATTTGGTAGATATGTGAAAACTTCTTAAACTAATGCGGAGTAATATTTACGTATCTATATAAAACTAATAAGAGACTTCTTTTAACATAGGTAATACAAAGATATCTGATAGAATATATATAACGATATGACTCATTAAAACTTTATTTAAAGTATATAAATAGATGTATGCTCATTCTTGAAATATAGCTAAAAAAATATTTTATTTCTAAGAGATAGGATAGTAGGCTCCTACTCTTAAATCTGATTAGTTTGAAATTAATTTTAGAGATTTTCTACATGGTACCCTCGCGTTTTTCCGATTTTTACGTGGTACTCCTCGGTTTTTAAAAAACATCACCGGTACCGTTAACTTTTATAAATTGTCCACAAAATACCCAAACTAATTAATAAAATTTGAGTTTTCAAACGATTAAATTTAAGAAAGAAAATATACTCAAGAGTAAGTGTAATACCCGCCCTTTAGGGACCCGTTGACCGACCTTAGGCACCTATCTTGACCATCGGAAGCCTTATGAGTGATGTCTTGTGACGATGTGAGCTGTGGTTTGTGTGGGACTCGATCTAGCTGAGGCTACTCGATCGAGTAGCTTGGGAGCTCGATCGAGTAAGGGTCAATCGATCGAGTAAGTTAGTTACTTGATCAAGTAACGAGTTTGCAGCGGGGATTTATAATTCGATAATCGTGAAACCTCAAATCATTTCCGCACCTTCTTTCTAAACCTAGATGCCGTTACCTTCATTCTCCTTCACTATAATCGTTGCTCTTGAGGTCCTTGAGGATGCTTACACCGTGGGGGATGGGATGCATGAGTCGGGTAGCAGTCTTGACGCCGGCTTGCTATGTATAGGTATGTTATCATCATCATCATCGTCATCGTTGTTTTTAGTTAGGTTGGTAGTAATAATGATAGATGGTTGTACTGTTGACATAGGTGTTTTGCTTGGTTGATTGGTATCTTTTGGTTGGACGCAGGGTCGCTGCGGTTCGCTAAAGGTAGTTTCACCTACTCAGTACTGTTGATTGTCTAGAGTGTTTGTGGATGTTGTTTGGTTGATTTAGTGTCAGTATTCATGATTGGTTGTAGTAGTTGGTTGAACTTGTGTTGTTTTGATAATCGTAGTTGTGGTACAGCTGATTGTGATTGTTTGTCTGTGGTTCTCGAGGTCCGCCCTCGGCTGAGTGGAGTCACTTGCGGGAGTGGCTTCACGCCCGTAGTTCGCCCTCTATGGAACCCGCCATGGGAGGTGATGTGCACATTAATGGACATGGGTTTATTGCTCGGATAGATGAGCGGGGCTTAGGTGGGAACGGCTCCGGTCCCCCACTGGCAGGGCTGGTCCAGCGGACAGTCGGTGATGGTGGTTGGTTGGAGAAGATGTGGTGTGTGTGTTCTTGTGCGTGTGTTGTGTCTGTTTTTGTATGTTTGCTCCCTCAGTTGCTGACCTTGTGTGGTTTTGTTTTGTTGTTTGTTCCTTTTGTGTCTACCGTGATCCACTATGGTGAGCAGTCAGTCTTAGCAGGTTGTGATCTGGATCATAGTTGGGTGCTTGGCGGGATGAGTCTATCATGAGTCACGACAGAAGTAGTTCACGTAGCTGATAGTGGTTTTGAGTTGTATCTTTTATAAAATTAATTTTGTTAATCGTTTGTAATATAACTTAAACGTTCTTTTATCGACGTTTGATTATTACTGTCCTCGGGCAACCGAGATGGTAACGCCCTTATATGCTAGGGAAGGTCTTGTTAAAGCTCCTTGGTATATGGTGGTGTTACAGTAAGTAAACGGAATTTGTGACAAAAGTTTGACAAAATATATATCACCAAAAAACCAATAAAAATGCATAAACTAAACATTTAAAAATGGTGGATTTGATCTTTCTAAGTATTTTAATAAATTTTCATTAAATGTAAGGGTACCAATGATGTTTTCAAAAGATGAGAGGTACCGCATAAAAATCGAAAAAAAACACGAGGGTATGTATCACGTAAAAAATACCTTAATTTTGTGTGACGCTATATGTGTGATGCTCATCTTCGACGATCATATTGTGAAGTATAATGCAAGTATCCATGATATTATGGAGCCTCTTCTTATGCCAAGAACGCGCTGGGCCACGAACTATAGCAAAACGAGATTGTAGTACTCCAAAAGCTTGTTCCACGTCTTTTAATTTCTTGCACTCTCTTGTCTTTCTTTAAATAAAAGTCTTTTTGGGTCTCGGGGGTGTGGAAATCTCCTAACAAAAGCAGTCCACTCAGGGTATATACCATCAATAAGATAATACCTCATCTTATATTCAATGCCATTTACCGTGAATCGAACTTCTGGAGCTATACCTTGTAATTTATCTTGAAATAAATTCCATCTACTAAGCACATTGAGGTCATTGTTTGACCCAGCTACACCAAAGTATGCATGCCATATCCATAGATCTACAGAGGCAACTGCTTCAAGCATGACTATCGGATATCCATGATCACCTCTCGTATACTGTCCTTTCCACCCTGTTGGACAATTTTTCCATGCCCAATGCATAAAATCTAGACTACCAAGCATACCGGGAAATCCATGACATTCCTCGTGCATTTTAAGCAATCGTTGGACATAATTAGCATTTGGTTTTCTCATGTACTGTTCTCCAAACATTTCAATAATAGCAGTACAGAATTTAAAGAAACACTCTATAGTCGTGGTTTTGCCAATTTTAATATACTTGTCAATAGCATCAGTCGGGGTACCATAAGCTGATATACGTACAGCAGTAGTACATTTTTGAAGAGGGGACAAACCTTTTACTTATATTGCGTCAACTCTTTGTTGAAAGTATGTAGTGTGGTTTCCAAGGGAATCTACGATCCGGTAAAAGAGCTCCTTTTTTATTCGGAATCTCCTTCGAAAAATATGATCCGGATAAACTGGCGTAGTTGAGAAGTAATCATTGTATAGACATTCAGCCCCACCTACTCAATCACGAGGCACAATGTTTTGTGATGGATTATTATATTGTTCGAGTACATAACGCCCCATTTCTTCGTGTGTTTCATCAAATAATTCTTCCTTCAAAAAATTATCCAAATCAAAATTGATTGTATCGGAATTTTGAGACATTTTTAAATAAATAGTTGAGTATTATAATGAGAATATATAGTATTAATAAAAACACGAGTTTTTTTTAAAATTTGGTAGTGAGTCTTAAGAAATGAAATAAGATTGTATATATAGAAATTATTTTGTAACGGCTAGTTTTTTTTTACAACGGCTAGTTTTTATAACGGCTAATTTTTAACGACTTTATTATTACATTTTTTTTAGTAACGGCTAGTTTTATAAGGACTTTTTTTATATAATGAATAATGACTACTATAAGACTACATTATTTTAATCACTACATAATAGAAACTAATTGATCATGACTAACGACTACATTAATTTAAGACTACATTATTCTAATCATGATCATGACTAATGACTACATAATGAAATAAAAATATCTTAATTGAGTATAAAAATAACTTAATTAGAACATGATTTTATTCTTGATCATGACATTCCGTACTTCTGTCTAATTATTTCACATATTTGGTCATGATTTTTTCTAGCTCTTTCATCCATATTTCATGTTTCTTTACACAAAATTGCGAAATTCTTTTGACGTATTTATTCATCTTTTTGTCGAATGACATCTTCACATAACGCAAGTCTTCTATCCTGCATATCTTTATAATTATTCCACTTCTCATCAATGGCCCTAGCAGCTTTTTTTGCCTTGCCTTTATTTCGTGTTGCTTCTTTCGCTGCCTTTTGTCCTATTGGTCGTTCCTTTATCACTTCTACATTGTTATCAACTTCACTTATATTAGGATTTGAGGAAGATGAAGTATATGCTCCAGAAGATAAATTTCTTGTTCTCTTTGCGGAACCGCTTTGTGGATTAGCGAACCCTTTCCATTTTTGGGCAACTCGAAGAATTTTCCAAGAATGTATATAAGAAAATTTTCTATTCTTGTTTTGTGATTTGAACATCTCCTTGGCATTGGTTATTAAAAGGTCTTCGTCGTGACCACTTAGGTGACTATTTGGTAATTGATATAACATCCATTGAACTTGCTAACATCGGCACTCATTTTGTACCTGTAATTCCCCGTATTTTAATAGTAATTTATGAGAATAATTTATGTAATTTAAATAATTAATTAATGATATTTCTAATAATAATTATAGGTAAGACGATAATTAATTAATAAATTAATTATCCAAATCGTAAATTGGGCTTAGCTAATAATCGACTGTGGGCCGTGTGCCATTGATTAATTGGACCGAAATTTATTAAATTGGTATGAGTGTAATCGGGATTTATATCGGGAATTAATAATAATATAATATGGAAATAATAAATATCTAAATGTAATAATAATTATCTCAATAATAATGATAAAGTTATGGCAATAATAAATAAGTAAATATTGTATGAGGAAATACTAGCTATGGTAAGATTAGCATATGTAATAATATTAATTATATTAGTTATTCCTATAATAATTGGAATAAGGAAATAGTTCTTAGTTTCCTATTCTATGTCATATGCTCTCTAATTCGGGACTATAAATACACAATAATCTGAGAAATAATTTATAAAATAAGAAGGAAGAAATCTAATGGAAAGAAAAGATTAATTTTTATTCTCGCCTCAAGGTAATATTTCAGACCATCTTATGTATACACTTTAACTTATTATAACTCCATAACTAGACCACCATAGGACTCGAGATTTGGACCTAGGGAAAGTTTGGACTGCCGAGATTATGACCTGACCTTATTTGACCGACGTTGACCTTGTTAGGGTGGCTTTTGGGGCGGTTAAAAGTGGCTGGTCGGGGGGGTTACGGGTTTTGGTTGTGGGGATTGGGATGGATAATTGAACCCTTATTTGGACCCGTCGTGATCTGAGACATGGTTGGTTGTGATTGGGGAAGTTGGGCGGCCAGTGTTGTGGTGTTGGAAGGGTAGTTGGTGGTGGTTGGTGCGGGTGGTTGACCGGAAAACACGAGAACAGGGGGAAGGGTTTGAGGGGTTGTTAGTATCGTTTCTGGGTGGTTGTGGGCTGCCGTGAGTGGTTGTGGTCAGTGGTGGGACCACCGTGGGTCAAGGGAGACCACGGTGGTGGCCAATGGTGGTCGTAGGGTGGTTTAAGGAGGTGAGTGAGGGTGTAGTGTTGGTTGTGTCAGGTTTTCGGGGGTCTGTGTAGGGCGCGGTTGTGTGGCTTGGATAGGGTGGTTAGGCTAGTGCCTGGCAGTCGACGGGATTGGCTGTAGTGCGAGCTAGGCTGTGGTAGGCTTGGGCAGTGGTGTCGGTGGCTACAAGTGTCGTGGGACGCGGGTTTTGGTGAGGTAAGGGACACGTTAAAAACCGTGGTTGTGGGGGTGTGGATTATGTTTGTTACGTGCATGTGTGGACGTGGGTGTATCTTCACGTGGATTTTGTGGGTGTGCCATGGGTTTGCTTTGTTTTATTTAAATTGTTAGTTGGGTCGAGTCGGGTTTTTATAAGACGGGTTTTGTATATTAATTTACACGGGAAATAATTAATATAAGTAAATTATAATTGAGTAAATTAATATAATTAATTGGATAATTAATGATTTAAGTAATATAACTAAAGATGATTAAATAAATTAGTTGAGAATAATTAGTAATTGTAAATAATTATTTATGGTTAGGTGACGGTATTGTTGAGACGCTTATATTGGATTTCTACTAATTGGATTGCGTAATTGGAGTGCTTGCTTTCGAGGTAGGGATAAATCCTACTCAACTTTTACTCGATAATGTTTGTTGGATGGTTTATATTAAAGTGAGTTGATCATATGTGAATTTTGTTGGTTGATATAATCGTAATTGTTAGAAGGGAGATTTATATTGCATATGTTGGTTAATCATATCGTAACTGTTGGAAGGGAGAATTACATTGTATATGTTGGTTATATTGTGGTGGAGTATTGTTGTTGTATTAACAGATTTATTCTGGCAGACATTACTTATAGTAATGTGGAGTGGTTTAACAGATTTATTCTGGCAGACGATATTTATCGTGTTTACTCAAGCAGGCCCCAGATTGGTCTGGAGGCCATCTGGTGGATATTAATCAACTATATGTTGAGGCAGACATTACCTTTTGGTAATGTAGTGTGTGTTTACTCACCTTCGGGTTGAGGCTGCCCCGGCCAGGGATTGGCGGGATGATTAGTGTAACGAGTAGAATTTGGCTTATGTGTGCTAAGTAAAAGGAAGGAGCACGTTGCCAGGGAGTTGTGCAATGTAAACGGAAATTGGATTGTTATCGTATGTACTGTTTTTGTTGTTAGTATTTATTCCTACTCAACCTCGCGGTTGACAGTGTATTCATGAACACCTGCGGTGAACCGTTTTATGGGGAGCAGATTTGACAGGTACTAAAGATTAGCTGACTTGGGAGCATTGGGATGAGAGCTCGACTTGGACCATAGTTGAAGTCTAGATCACCTAGAACAATTACATCACATTATTTATTTCTGCTGCGAGATGTATTGTATTTTATATTAAGTTTTAGTTGGTTAAGTTGTAATAAACATGTATTCACTAAAGTTTTAATTAAAGTGCTTTGATATGTTGTACTTTGTTATTTACTAACTCGGAAAACCGAGATGGTAACAGTCCTATTTATTTGGGAATGTCTTGCTAAAGGCTCCTTAATAAATGAGGGTGTTACAGTACCAATGATTTGTAGCTTGTGTAACACCCCCATACTCCGAGTGCCTTACCAGGACCACTCAGGTATGAAGACATCACCATCTCGGTTGCCCGAGGTATGATAATCAAATAGACAAAACAGAAACAACATTTATTATAAGTAATTTAATGAATAAGTACAATCCTCGAAACCAAACTGAAAGCACAATACATTATTCCAAACTATCTGTTCTCAACTGAAATGTAAATAAAACTAAACTACGACGGAAGACTCTATCGTCATGTCGTGGCCATCCCAGCTATCCCATATCATCTCTATACTGTTCAATATCTGCTCACCATCCCCGAATGGATCACCGCAGTTTTACAAAAACAACACCGGGTCGTACTAATCACACAATCAATAGAGATAACCACAATAAGACAAACAGACGGTGAAATCACACACACACATACATCACCAACTCCCATCATCTCAATATCGACGTCCTTTGGACCAGACCACCGCGATGGGGGACCGCGTTCCCACCTAAGCCCCGCTCATCGTACGAGCGATAACCCTGTCCATTAATGTGCACATCCCCTTTCGTGGCGGGTTCCACGAAGGACGAAACTAGGGCGTGAGATCACTCCCGCAAGTGACCCCACTCAGCCGAGAACGCATCTCGAGAACCATCAACAAACACAACCACAATCACAATCACAATCACAATCATCATATCAAACAACTAACTACAAAGACGTCACCAATATCCCATTATGGGACTAATGCGAGTAGGAAATCCTACCGGAAAGCACAACACGCAGACGGTATCTACAAATTGTCTCAAAACGCCTCTTCTATGAACTCTCCTCCTACCATACAACACATAGATACTACTATTCAATTACTATTCATAAAAACCCCAAATTCCTAAATTAGGGTTTCACTAATCTTAACAAAACATTATATAAATTACATTAAAAGCTTACCCTCGACGCAAGGAATCCAACGACACAAACTACGATGCAAACCGACCGTCTGAACTCCGGGAATTGTCAAGAACGCGATTAGGAAGAAGACAAGTTGCTTTCTCTCTTAAAAAGGTTTTAGGTTTTGTAAAAAGTGATTTAGAACAAAGACGAATTGGTTTAAATACCTTAATCGCGTAATTAACAAAACCCGAGAAAACTCCCCGTAAAACCGGACACTCGATCGAGTACCCAAGGTACTCGATCGAGTACCTAAGGTACTCGATCGAGTGCCCCAGCTACTCGATCGAGTGCCCAACAGGTCAGAAACTATTTATCTTCGCAACTTGCCCTTACTCGACAGAGTAAGGGCTACTCGATAGAGTACCCCCAAGACATATAAATACGGAGTATTACAGTCTTCCCTCCTTAAAAAGAACTCCGTCCCCGAAGTTCAACCCATACATAAAAACAAACATGCTAACTCGATCAAGACACAACAACGTAACTAAGAACTCGAAACAAAACTCCAACCCAAACATGAACTCGTAACACCAACTCCACTAACTATTCCTACCTCCACAACATGGCTCACGATATCGTATCAACTCCACATATATATATCTCTCACGACACCAACTCCATACATAACCAACTACCATCCTCTAACGCTGCTAGCTCCATAATATCATCCACTATCAAATCCAAAATCAAGACACTCATAGACATCAAACGGGATGTTACATTCTACCACCCTTAAAAGGAACTTCGTCCTCGAAGTTCACTCACACTCATAATCTCATCATCCAACTGTCAACACTATCGAAGTATTCTCGCATTCCTAACATCAAACTACTACAAGCACGTCCGTGACCTTTTAACACTATCAACCACAACATATACAAATCCATATCTTATGCTACACCAACACTCTACTTTCAAATATACTACCATATGCACACCCATCAAAATCTCTTTTATCACATCCTACTCCTCTTAAGATAAATGTTACGTCCTCGTAACTCACTAATACTAAATACTAGATACATCTCATTACTCTCTTTACCACCACATGTGTAAGATAACCGCTTATAATCTAAACACTCGCTATGCATATATCCAAGGCTCTCTTACTTAAACATTCCTCATACCTCAACTCATTCGTCACACCATCTAACCTATACCTCAAAACTCTAGCAAAATCACCATACTAACTCTCCATTATTTCTGCAAAACAACATACCTCTCTATGTAAGGCACTTATCTCCCAGAAGCATAACTCACGATCCACACTCGTTATGTACACGCACACTAGATCATCAAGTTCTTTCTTCCATTACCGCAAAACTCATACACAACTTAACATGACACTAATTCCCAATACCCTACACTCACTGTCTCAACAAAAGATTATGAACCACCTGCATCTTTCGGGTCATTACCACACATGTTCTACGACTCACTTGCCATTACCATGTCTACTAAAGCCTTATCTAGAACAAGATCAAAATTACTGTAACAACCTCTCACAACCGTGTCCCATCAATAGAACATCACTATACCATGACAACAACGAAAACATATTCAACTCTATTTCATATCATACTCTACCTCATTCTTAACTTAACCTGGTAAAGAAAACATCAATAAGCAAGACAACTGTCTACATGTTCAACCAAAACTCACAAAGAACAACAGCAAACAAAACAACAATCTATGTATAACTGGTATGCACTTTCGAAAACTCGTATCATAATCATCCCGCCTACTCCACCACAACCGGTGACGGCATCACAACACCGCCACCAACAGCCACACCACAATGCGAAAATACCCGCATCACAATACTAAATACCGTGCCCGGATCACCACCCGAAGCACCACAACCACACCGATAGACATCACAACTGCATACAATTCCCATAAACACTGACTCAGATAACTTCTCAGACAAGAAAAACTTACTCAAATCCACTTTATTAAGTCACCACGCAACATATTATATGGATACACAGATAAGCATCTCATGAACATCATTTCTACCATTTCATGGAATACACATGTGTTATTAATACACATAAAATTATAACTAGCCATGTCAATTAATCAAATTATTACCCTTTTGGATATCATTCAATTAAATTACCGTGTCCAACATATATATTCTGAACATTCATAAAACAACTTTATAATTATCACACCATACCACTTCTTGTGAGGTCGGAACCTCACACAAACATTTACACATATCATAGACCCGTAATCACAACCAACTAGTCAATCCTGACCACGTAAGTTACCACTCAACAAAGGTTACCTGTCGCCCGAGTTTAACTCATATGCCCCTCATAACATATTCCCCCATTCGCACAACCATCACTTCCGGCCAAATATAACCATACCTTTACTATTCAACTATTAGCATCCGCCTCGTCTAACCACATCTTATACTCTCTCACAATCATACACAACAATCAGGTCCCTACCAAATCAGCCTCTTTAGAATTGCTACCTTTCTAATATACCATCACTCTTAACCACTAGTGACAACACCACAAACGATAACACTACCCCAGAACATCAAACCTCTTACACTTATCTCTAAACATCACGATTTCTTTCCTATCTTTGGTTGACATCCCAAATAACAAACATCGAATCCATCAACAAAATTACCTCAATATTCTTCCCAATACTATCCTTAATTGTATCATCATCTAACTCTCCGCCAAAAATCTCGTATCGTGCAAATATTCTACCAACTTCTTACTTTCCTTAATTCCTCGAAACTCATTACTAATCATGTTGTCCCAAAACTCCTCTATAACCATTAACTAACATCCTCGTGACGCTATCACACATTTCAATGATTCCTTACCTTTATATCACATGACTCCGGTGAATATTTTCCTCGACTTACTTTTATCCTTATTTTCTTTTTACACTCAATAATACCAATTAATAGTTCAACTCCTTATTCCTTCTAGCTAACTCTTTAGAAATCCGATTCGTTCTCGCTCCAAAACTCACATCTAATTATTTCATATCGATATCATCTCACTCTTTCTTACCACAAATATTCTCTTATTATGTCATCAATCACCCTTGCCACTAATCCATCCATAAAATCAACGTTCTTGTTCAACAATTGCATCTCCTTCTTACATCTCTAGAAATCAAAATTCCTTTCATACCGCTAATTGCCCAAGGAAAACCCACAATAGTTTCATCTCTTAAAAAGCCAAATCTCCACCCCGCGACATGTCTCCACAAAGTTCACTATATACCACTCTTCTCAACCCCTTTAAAACGAACTTTCATTATGTATATTCTTAACCCACACGGCTCTTAACTACCTCCCTCCATAATTCTTTACACATCTCAGGTTGTCACTATCCATATCCTTACTCTCAATCCTTTCATTCTCACGTTCCTTAGACTCACATCATCCTTTGCCCACATTCACTTACTTTTATGTTACTCAACATACAAACATATCACTCATCTCATCTCACAAAACATGCTCTATGTCTCTATACACCATACCAATCTTCCTTTTCTTTTTCCACTATCTATCACAACACATATAACTCATGTCCTCCCACCGAACTCATACTCACCACAGGTGCCACTCACTACACCACAAGATTGGGTAACTTACGCGTCAAGACCAATATACATGTAAAACAATGCATAAAAGAGCAAAATAATAACTTTGAATTAAACATAATATGCAACGAATTCAAAAGATAAGCATATTACCCAAAACAGGGGTCACTAGATCGAGTACAGGCCACTCGATCGAGTAAGGGACTTACTCGATCGAGTAGGTCAAGATCAGAAGCACGTAAAACAAATCACCAGGGCTACTCGATCGAGTAACTGAGGTACTCGATCGAGTTCCCCCTTACTCGATCGAGTACCAAGGATACTCGATCGAGTACCCTAATTCTCAAGACTTTGTCCAGTTTTTAAAAACAGTCATAACTCACTCATTACTTGGTCAATTTGGGCGTGTGACCTATCGTTAGAATCGTAAAAGGACAAGCTATCATCTCCAATTGGAATCACATCAAAATCATTTATGCATCTCAAGTTATAACAGTTTAAAGACAACCTCTTTATAAACGAAAAACACAACTATTGATTTTTACTTCCCAAACGACTTAAACAACAACCAAGCAAACAAAACCAGTCCAAAACTCATAAAACCAGTATTCGTAATCATACGTTACTATTTTCAAAAATCAAGCAACAACATTCATCATGCACATAGGTTATTTAACTTGTCAATCACGATTTACCCACATAAACATGCTCCACCCATGAATTTCATATTCTTATGCAATTACTTACTTAATCTCTTCCAACTAATTCATCAATTACAGCTACACACTTCTTACAACATATACCCATGAACAATCGTGGACAAGTACATAAACTTATCATACAACTCTATGCAGACAAAATATACGTGTACAACACAACATTTCTATTCGCATGTTATTATTATGTCACATTATGAATCATCCATCATGTTTCTCATTCCAACCACGATTCTATATATTTCATCAACAAGTTTCCTCATATCACCATTTTCTTTCACATGCTCAACTTTCTACTTCAACATCCAACAATTAACACATTCCATCACATTCATAAACCGATTAACCAAACACACATACGACTCGACAAACACTTTCCCATGTGACCGGTTCAAAGTTGTAGGGCGACCCCTTGCGGCTTTAGGACGTCTCCCAAGCCTTTGCACTAGCTCCTACAACTTTTACCCGGGTTCATTTTAATTGACTCCCTATGTTCATTAAGTTCATTGGTTACAGGTTTCAGGATCGTCGCTCCGATACCATTTGTAACACCCCCATACTCCGAGTGCCTTACCGGGACCACTCGGGTATATGAAGACATCACCATCTCGGTTTGCCCGAGGTATGATAATCAAATAGACAAAACAGAAACAACATTTATTATAAGTAATTTAATGAATAAGTACAATCCTCGAAACCAAACTGAAAGCACAATACATTATTCCAAACTATCCGTTCTCAATCGAAATGTAAATAAAACTAAACTACAGCGGAAGACTCTATCGTCATGTCGTGGCCATCCCAACTATCCCGTATCATCTCTATACTGTTCAATATCTCGCTCACCATCCCCGAATGGATCACCGCAGTTTTACAAAACAACAGGGTCGTACTAATCACACAATCAATAGAGATAACCACAATAAGACAAACAGACAATTTGAACGTCACACACACACATACATCACCAACTCCCATCATCTCAATATCGATCGTCCCTTTGGACCCCCCTGCCGATGGGGGACCGCAGCCGTTCCCACCTAAGCCCCGCTCATCGTACGAGCGATAACCCTGTCCATTAATGTGCACATCCCCTTTCGTGGCGGGTTCCACGAAGGGCGAAACTAGGGCGTGAGATCACTCCCGCAAGTGACCCCACTCAACCGAGAACGCATCTCGAGAACCATCAACAAACACAACCACAATCACAATCACAATCACAATCATCATATCAAACAACTAACTACAAAGACGTCACCAATATCCCATTATGGGACTAAATGCGAGTAGGAAATCCCTACCGGAAAGCACAACACGCAGACGGTATCTACAAATTTGTCTCAAAACGCCTCTTCTATGAACTCTCCTCCTACCATACAACACATAGATACTACTATTCAATTACTATTCATAAAAACCCCAAATTCCTAAATTAGGGTTTCACTAATCTTAACAAAACATTATATAAATTACATTAAAAGCTTACCCTCGACGCAAGGAATCCAACGACACAAACTACGATGCAAACCGACCGTCTGAACTCCGGGAATTGTCAAGAACGCGATTAGGAAGAAGACAAGTTGCTTTCTCTCTTAAACAGGTTTTAGGTTTTGTAAAAAGTGATTTAGAACAAAGACGAATTGGTTTAAATACCTTAATCGCGTAATTAACAAAACCCGAGAAAACTCCCCCGTAAAACCGGACACTCGATCGAGTACCCAAGGTACTCGATCGAGTACCCCCCTACTCGATCGAGTGCCCTGACTACTCGATCGAGTGCCCAACAGTCGAAACTATTTATCTTCGCAACTTGCCCTTACTCGACAGAGTAAGGGCTACTCGATAGAGTACCCCAAGACATATAAATACGGAGTATTACTGTCTTCCCTCCTTAAAAAGAACTTCGTCCCGAAGTTCAACCCATACATAAAAACAAACATGCTAACTCGATCAAGACACAACAACGTAACTAAGAACTCGAAACAAAACTCCAACCCAAACATGAACTCGTAACACCAACTCCACTAACTATTCCTACCTCCACAACATGGCTCACGATATCGTATCAACTCCACATATATATATCTCTCACGACACCAACTCCATACATAACCAACTACCATCCTCTAACGCTGCTAGCTCCATAATATCATCCACTATCAAATCCAAAATCAAGACACTCATAGACATCAAACGGGATGTTACAGCTTGTTAAATGGTGATCGAAGGACCTTCTCTCTTCCATTGATTATAATATTCAACAATATTTCGCCAGTATTGGTCCTTACTTTGATCTGTCCCTTTGATAGAGTCATTAGTGAAATTTAACCAACTCGTGCATAAATCTTCATCATTGTATTGACTCCATTTAAACTTCTCCGTCTTACCTTTACTGGATTGAACATTTACCTCCTCTTGTATAGCCTCATTTTCCAGAGTTTCACTTTGTACACCCGACCCTTGACAAGACGATTCTTGGTTTATGCTAAATGCCGCTATACTTTCCCGTCTTATATTTTCATGAACAAAGTTAGGTTCACTCGAAGTTGACCAATATGCGATGTTTGAAAATTTGACAATTGTTGTGATGAATTTTGATTTTCGATATTGGAAAATTTTCGTAAATAGTCAAAATATTCACTAAACGGAGAATCAGAATTTTCCATCTAACGTAATATTGTAGTACTTTTAAATAGAATATAAATTTAATATAGAAATTTTGTAGAAGAAAATAAAAGCAAAGTTTATCAAATTGTCTAATGTTATTATATAGGGTTATTATACAAGTAGCTTTGACAAATTATTTATTTTTTTTTTTAAAAAAATGTAGCTATTGCATGATATATGGAGTATCACTAGGGTCAAGGGTGTCGTTCAATATTGTAGCAACAAAAACTCAAATTTTTTGGAAGTAAAAACAAACTCCCCCAGAAATTTTGGTGGATTTGCAATTGAGTTACACGCACAAATGAAAAATGGTTGTATACTTTACTTTCCAATATTTTTTCTACATGTACTTTTTTGCCTTTTAATTCTAGCATGTAGCATGTGTAAGCAGGGGCTGCTTTCAAGCATACCATACTTTTTCTTCCCCAATGATCACGTTGTAGCTAGACAATTTAGGTAAATTGCAAGCAGGTCCAAAAATTATACCATTGAAATTGCTCTAAGAGCTCTCAGTTATCCTCCACTCGTCACGCTACAAGAGGTGTATCATACACTTCTTTAGGCCTAGATTTCTTCATTCCAGCAGTAAAGCATACATTCTCAGATTTATAGCCTTCAACACCTACACCCGTAACCTTAACCCATACCAAAACTTTAGTCTTCATGCCCTCGATGCTCATACATCATCTTCCCTCGAAGCAAAACCGCTTTCACTCGTGCTGAGCATCTTATAACCGATGAATCCTTGAAGCTCTATTAGTCCCTTAATAATTACTCTCATTTCAATTAAGCCCTAAATGTAACTATAATGATCCAACTGTTTTACTGTTTATCATAACTTATTTTCCAAAAGTGATCACACTTGTAAAATAAAATCAAAATACCGACTTTTTGAAAATGACCAAATGATCGGTAAGAAAGACGAGCCAAAATTCTCTCCATTTCCTAAAAAGAAATGGAAAGGCCATTACTTATCAACGGCTCAGATTGTATCATGTCAACACAGGGGCGAACCCAGAATTTCAAGTTTGGGGTAGCGAAAATATGAAATGGATTATAATACGGAAAAAGGGAAGTCATGAAAAAATGTGTTATAACATATAGAAACTCAAAATACAAACGCGCTAATAAATGAGTGCTCCGAACTAACTTAATATTCTCATTTTATAATTCAACAACTCATCGTTATTTGATTTTGATTGTATAGCTTTGTATACAAAAAAAAAAAAATCTAGCCATACTAACTTTGTTTCCATGAATAGTTTACATTTTCATTATTTTGTGAAGGGGAAATAAAGTAAAAAGTAAGTGTAAACTATTGAACTATTGACTGAGACGGAGGGAGGACTATGTAACTACTTCAAATTTTCATATTATAATTCGACCATTAGCTTCATTTTATTTTTCATACAATCGTAATAAAATTGTTAGGTAAAATATAAACACAAAGTCCCAATGCATAAATATAATGGACATAAAAAATTTGAAATAAATAACTAATCGAAGGAACTAGGAGGAGAAGGTAATTATTGAACTATTATTGTAGGGTGGGAGCTTTTAATTTAGAATTTATTTTGGATTCCCTCACGCCTCACACCATTTAAAGATCATTTAAGGAGGATATGAAAACAAGGAAAAAAAAGATAATAGAATATGTAGATAGGGAGACTCGAACCCAACTCTTCTAGATGGATAGCCACATATCTTACCGCTGGAGCACAGTAGCTTTAACTCATACAATAGGCATCTTGTTTTATTTATTCTTTAAGATCATATTTGGGGTAGCAGCTTAAATACGTGTAAACAACATTTTTTTTCAATGGGGTAGCGGTTGCTACCCTTTGCTACTCATTGGGTTCGCCTCTGTGTCAACATCGAACGGTTTACGATTTATGCATAAAAATAAAGGGTTAATAGAGTATTAATGAGATAATATTATTAAATGAATTTGTGAGAGGAAATGGAGATAAAATAAATGGAGAGGATCTTTGTTGAAGAAAGACCAACTGAAAAAGAAAGAGGAATAGAAGCTGAAAAAGTGCGAAACAGCTCGGTATGTTTGTCCCACGCTAGTAGAGTAAGACTAAGTTTAAAAAGCTCGGTATGTTTAAAAAACGTAAATTTTATAATTATTTCAATTTAAGAAATTTTAGCGATAAATATGATTTAAATATTAATATTAAATTTAATTTAATTTTTTAAATTTATTTTCTATTTAAAAAATGGTATAAAATATGGCACCGGAAACTCACTTTGACTTGTACATTGATCCCAACTCAACCAGTGACTCATATGACCTTAATTGTGTTCTAATCTAACCCTAATCACCCAATCTAATGCGATAATTATGTGCTCATAAGTAAAACAAATACGTAGTATATTCTAATATGACCCGTATCACCCGATCTAATGTGATAATATAATTATGTGCTCATATGACCTTGCTTGTACAATACGAAGTATATTCTTTGAAGTTAAAACTCATATAAGGTAAACTACAAAAGACATTGCATCCCTTTACCAATTCAAATAATAAAAATATTCTAAAGATATATATAAGAATAAGTGTCAATTATGACATCTTATCCGCTATAATATACAAAAATAAACTAAACAATTGAAATGACACTGTTATATTTATTTAATCGAAGTTTTTAATTTCACCTTAGTTTTACACCGTATATTTAATCTCATTCGACAATGTTTATGTTTTCATTAGTTTTACCTGAAAATCTAAAATGACCCGTTATTTTAGGGTCGAAACCCAACCCAAATGAGTTGACCCCTTGGATTAAAGGCAAATCAACAATTTTTTTAAAACATTAATATTAATATTTATATAAGATGAATATCATGCAAAAAAATAGTACTTAACCCACCATTTTTATAAGATATTAAGATTGATTATAAAAAAGACATTTTGCATCAGTATAACGTGTTTGATTAATTTTTGTATACTCCATAAAAGATTGTTTCTTCTTTTAAGTATAAAAATGGATTGAAAAATATAAAAGATGGAAAGAGAACATGAGATCTCAAACCATGATCTGATAATTTTTGACGAATATTGTCCGTCACAAATTAAAAAAAATCTCAATTTTTAAAAATTGGAGATGTTTCATAATTTAGATTTTCACAACTTTATTTTTTTTTTTTTTGAAATAGAAGAATAATTTCATTAATAGAACGTCATACAACACTTACAAAGAATAACTATAATCGAAAACGAATCTATTAGAAACCAAAGAAAAATAAATTTCTTGTAAACTAGGGATCTCAAACCATGATCTGACAATTCGGCTCGGCCTCGTATCGCTATCTTCATGCAACTTTTGATGAGGAGAATCTTCATTTGATAAATTATAAAAGGAAAAATACCTCTTACTAGCTCCATAGATCATTGACAAATAACTTGTATCCATTGAAGTAATGTGCGACGAACCATCAACGAATTACTCTTGTCTATATTTTGATTGAAAATAAATCCAGGATTAACCGGAAAACCCCCGAAATAAAGGTGTAATACTCCGTATTTAATAATTATATAATAATAATATTTTATTGTATTTAGCGAGTTATGTTGAGACGGAACAATATAATAATGATAATGATAATAATAATAATAATAATAATAATAATAATAATAATAATAATAATAATAATAATAATAATAATATTACATTATACATATATTATATACTCCCACCATATACATATACTCCCTTATCCTCATATACCCTCCCCATCCATTTCATTTGCATTTCCCACCACACAAAATTAGAGAGAATCCTAGAGAGAAAGAAGAGAGAAAAAGAGAAGGAAAGAAAGATCGTCTTTTGTCCCTCCGCCTTGAGATCGTAAGGTAAACCGTCTGATACTAGTCTTTATGTTATTATTTTTATACCTTTGACCCGTCCCGACCTTGACCCATCTTTGACCCGCCGTTGACCACCCAAAACAGGCTTTGACCGAGTGGAAAAAAGGATCTTTGGGGGTTTTGTGTCGTGGATAAGGGCTGCGATTTTGAGAGTGTTGCGGGTCGGTTTGGGTCTGGTCTTGGGCAGATCTGGGTTGAGGGTTGAGGGGTTGAGTTGAGGGGTGGTCATGGGTGGCGGTTAGGGCGGTTGTAGGTGGTGGAAATGGGGGAGAAAAATGAGGTGTCGGGTTAAGGTATTTGCTTGTTGTTGTTAGTTATTGTTGTTGGGTCGTGTTTAGGGTGGTTGGTGGCACGTGGGATGGTGTCGAGGTGGCCGAGAGTGGCTGGGCCCACCGTGGTCAGTAGGGGACCGACGGTGGAGCTGGGTGGCCGTGTTTTGGTTGTTTTTGTCGTGTTGGTTGGTATTGTTGTTGTTGGTGTTGTTGTTGTTTGGTGCGGGTCTAGATGGTGGCTGGGAAGGCCGGACCCACCATGGCCGGGTGGTGGCCCACGGTGGGGGGCATGGTGGTGGTGTGTAGTGAGTCGGGTTTGGGTATTTGTATAAGACGGGTTTAATTAGTGTATACGTATTCAATTAGTATTAAATTCGGATATTTATACGTATTTGTATACGTATTAGATTGGTATATTTATACGTACTTGTATTATTATTATCGTATTTTAGGAAATGGGTTTTGTGAGACGATTTTACGAGATGGACCTAGCTTCTGTGACGGATGATTATGCGGATTTGCAGTGAAGTAGGTTTATCCTACTCAGTTTCATTGTCATATTTATTTATAAAATGAGTCTTTTGTCATTTAATTACATCGACTGAGTCGTATTGCATGTTGTTGGTCATGACGACTCGACGAGTCGGGATATTTGAGGAAATGGTATCCATGGCATGTTTGGCATGTCATGGTGTATATTGTCTGTCATGGATTTCATATTGTGACGGTTGTGATTGTATATGTTAGAGGATTTGCATTGTTGTTGTTTTGGAGACGTAAGACGGTTGGGAGACCATCTTACGCTTAAGTCGCCTCTTGGAGCTCCCCACTCCAAGAGGGATGTGCACATTAATGGCTTGAGTTACGGAGAGACTCGTGTGGTTGAGACACGACGTCTGGCAGGGGATCCGGTTGGCTTCCGAACCCGGTACGTCTAGGCGTGTCCTGGTACCTGTTTGTGGTTATCAGTATGTCTGGACGTGTCCCGGTACCAGTGTGGTTGTCGGTATGTCTAGTCGTGTCCCGGTACCGTGGTGGTGGTCGTTTGATAGGGGTTCATTCATAACATAGTCATGTTGTATATTCACACACACTAGAGTCGGGTCACACTTTATTTATTTATTGAAACTGACATTTGTTGTGTCTGTGTAATTGTCACCTATTTCCGGGGTGGCCTGTGTCGATCCATATAATATTTCCGATCATATGGGGAAAGTACAGGTTGTTTGGGTAGCACGCGGGAGTCGGGACGCGCTTGATGAGTCACGAGACGAGTCTAGTTGGCTAGAAGAGTATAGATGTCATGAGTTGTACTTTTAATCATTTGTTTACGTTTATGTAATTCATTAAATATTACATTAATAAAATGTTCTTTGATTGAAGTTTTGAAATCCTACCTCGGAAAACCGAGATGGTAACGCTCTAATTATCTTGGCCGGATAGTTGGGGTGTTATAACGTGGTATTAGAGCGACGATTTTGTAACCTAAAACCAATGAACCAAAAATAAACCTAGGAGAGTCTAAGTAAAATGAATCCGACATGAGTACCATAGGAGATCGGTTTTGGATGAGTAGGAGCCCTCATACCAAAGCTAGTGCCTATCGTCTTAGTTGGTCACTACGTGGGTGGCTAGGAGTATGGGAAACATTATGTGAATCTTAATATGAATGTGTATGTGTTATAGTATTAAAGCGTGTTTGCATGTGGCATGTAATAGGATCATAGTGAAAGTGGTATGAATGCATGTGTTTTGTTACTCGTTGTATGTTGTCATATGATAGAATCGTTTGTGTAGAGTGTGATAACATGTGATGGATGGATAAATGGACTCATATGAGTAGTATATCGTAGATATGATTAGCGTGTGTTGATATGAGGGATGGTAGTCCCGAATCTTGGCATGTAGATATCATATGCGTATTTGAACTTGCTAGTGTCGTTGTTAAACCATAAACGGTGATGATTGTTGGTAGAGTAGATATGATTATGAGAGTAATGTACCAAAGATAGTGAGTGCGAGACCAAACCCAATCGAGTAGAGTAGTACTCGGGCGAGTTGACCAATCACTAGGCCGAGTGGACAGTTCACTCGACCGAGTGGACCTGTCACTCGATCGAGTGGGCAAATTAAGAAACTGGAAAACTTCTGGAAGAATTTCCACTCGATCGAGTAACCTGTCACTAGACCGAGTGGAGCTGCACTCGACCGAGTGCCCTAAGTACTCGGCCGAGTGAGCCTGTTTAGTTTGGAAATTCGTGTAAAATTTATTTTTCTACCTTATCTTTTCATTTCTATCTCGAACCTCGTAACTTCGACATCGATTTATCTTGAAATAATTCAAAATTTTAATATTTGATTTGTTGTTTGAATTACACTTTGCTACTCCACTTTTCTTTATCTGTCTTCTCAAATTTCGACCATGTAGTTGAGTCATCTTCTTCATTTTGCAATTTGGAATGGTTTTATATATATATATATGCACATGTTTATTCAGGTTTTATCAAATAATTGCATGACTTTGTTCAGTTTCGTAGTAATGGTTGATTTTCTATATCATGAGAGTGGTCAAAAATCAGATTTTTACGATAAATTTGTCCTTCCCACCATAGATGAGCTTAGAAACTTGTGCTTTTGAGTCGATAACTGGATTTTCGTGTTTCTTGTTGGGTCATACTGAACAAGAAAGGCTTAACGCTTGTTGTTAATGTCGGATTTACCTTGTATGCGAAAATTTCAATTTAAAAGTTTGACTTACTTTTCATTTTCATGAGTTAAACTTGTATTAATCGTCTTACAAAGACTACCGTTATCCCTAGTGGTATGGTACGTTGTCTTAAAAATGAAGATTTTCTTGCATATTTTAGCCTAAAATTTTGAACTAAGTGAGGAAGATGAATATTTTTGATTTTACCAAATATGGTTTAATAGTATTGTAAAACTATAACATTATTTTGGAATTTTGTAATAAAAGGGTGTGAATCAAAATTTTTTCGTCTTAAAGGTTGACAAATTTACTGAAAATATTGTGAAAAGTATACATAAGCTTAGATTTTCCGCTCGTGATGTACCTTATTTACTCATCATTATTCATCTTTAAGTACAATGTTTTGTGAAGTTGTGCATAAGAAATTTTTCCGCCTTAAAGTTTTCGTTTCAAAAAAAACAATGAATGAATGATATATCTACCCAGATTTTTGACTCTTCTAAGTTATGTTTTGTACCAATCGAATAGTAATGTGGACATGGCCCAACTGCGAGCCCACTTCGATCCGTGGACACGCAGCGGTCTTTTGAAAGCCACGCTCGGCGACATAAAAATGCTTTCGACCGGATCGTTTTAGATCGGTCGGTTTCGTCTCGGTAAGGGTCTCGAAACGATTAGAGATGTTCGGAGTCGCCACCAAGCATTTGTGGGATGCTTGAAACCCGTTCGAAATCCACTTTATACCTCGGTCAAATCGAAGCATAAAGCAGCGTTTGACATAGGTACTAAAGATAAGGAAATCGTCCCTCTTTAGCATCCTATCTCTAGAATGACTCTCGTACGCCCTGGATAAGGTCGTCCACTATCCAAAGTTTCTGAGTAAGAGGTGAAGGTACGTATTGGGAAGCCCTCTAATCAGACACCCAATCCCGCCCGCGGATGTGGCCTCTACTGATCGATCTTGGTTGGTTGAATGCAAAAGTTGATAAAACGGTTTAAATGCATGAATGCGCATCCAATAATTTAAACCTAACATGTGAGAGCTTTCTAAGTCGGTTGATTTAATCTAAGTATCAAGTATAAGATGTCAGGTTGGATTAATGATTGATTTGCATGCAAGACGGAAATTAAACATACATTTACCGTATTAGGTTTAGGGTGTATAACGTGATCCATTTGTCTTAGTAAAGCATTTAACAAATATGATTTTGAATGAACGAATAGTCATCTGATCCGTCCTATATCCGGGCTAACCGGAGTCGGGATCGTCCTAGACTAATGATGGAAAGGGAACAGGCCCTGTACCAGACGGCTACATGAGACGCGAGCCAACCGGCGGTGTAAATGGGCCTCCCCTGGTTCTGAAAATGAGAAAGAAAAGGCCTGCTTGAGGCACGGGTCAGCCTACGGTTATATGCCGTGTCCTGATCTTTTGAAAACGTTATAAAACGTGTTAAGAAATGGGTATTTCAACCCGATTTGAAAGTGATTATGAACTAATTGTTTTAAGTTCATTTGACTATAATTAGTCGATACTCATCATCGTACCCGGGTTAAAATCCAGCATGGTATGTAGAACCAAGGATGACTTTGTGTTGGTGACTAATATATTTGTTTCGAAAATGTAAAGAAATGATGAAAGGCTTTAAAATAACTCCCAAAATGTAAAGAAATGAAATAAAAGGTTTTAAATGCCTTTTAAATGTCATTAACCAAATATTGTCACCGAAACACGGATTTAACCGTCATGGTATGAGAAACCAAGGGTCAAAAATATTTTATGGTTAAAACAAATGAAATAAAATGAAAAGGGGGGTAAAAAAAAAAAAAAAATAGAGAGATGAGAGAGAGAGAGAATCCAAAAAATTCCCAAAAATTCGTAAACCCTAATTTTGATAAACTCTAATTAAAAAATACCAAAAAAATTCCTAAAATTAATCGATGTCGATCGATTGTACTGACCCAATTCAATTCCCTCCTCTAGTCTCAAATCCCCCAATACAAGTACCAAATAATCAAGCATCTTCGTCTGTTTCGTCCTCGACTACCGTTGTAGTTAGTGGCCCTGATTGTGAGCAAGTTCAGAAGACGGCGAATGTTAATCAATTGGTCGGAATACCCCCGTATGACCTGGATTCTTTAGCCCCTACTGAAGAGTGGGTTACTCAAACCAGACGCCGTGGGAAGCAACCGTTGGCTACCATTCCGAAGGAACCCTCTGACTTGCTGCAGTTCTCAGATGAAGATGTGAAATAAGAGTTAGAATATTGGAAAAATTATGTGTATGGGTTTGTCCTTGGTGCGAATCCGCCTGTTGAAGTAGTTGAAGGTTTTCTCAAGCGCTTATGGTCTAATTATCCCATTGATAAGATCTCCTTCTGTGCTAATAGAGTTTTCCTGGTACGTTTTCGCACTAATCAAGCCCGTCAACAGATTCTGCAACAAGGCCACTTTTTGTTTGACAATAAGCCGTTAATTGTTCGCCCTTGGGATGAAGGTGTAGCCCTGGAGAAAGAAGATATCAAAGAAGTACCAGTATGGGTCAAAATTTTTAACCTTCCTCTTAAGTTTTGGGGGAAGTGTTTACCTAGAATTGCTGGTATTATGGGCAAATTTGTTAGATGTGATGATGCTACCCAAGGGAAAACTCGTCTTAGCTTTGCCAGAGTGATGATTGATGTTCCTTTTGGTCACCCTATCCCTGAGGCAGTCAAATTCCGTGATGTGGATGGCAGTACCATTTCTCTGAAAGTGGAGTTTGAATGGAAGCCACTTCTCTACACTCAGTGCCAAGGGGTAGGTCATGAAGCTGCTAAGTGTAGGAAAGGCAAGAAGGATGGTAAGAAAGATATCCCTTAGAAGACTGTTAACCCGGTGGGGAAAAAACAATGGAGACCAAAGCAGACTCAGAAACCTGCTGTCACTGTCACTGTTGTGTCACCTCACCCCAATATTCAAGAGGATATCCCTGTAAGTATCCCTTTTGAAAAACCCAACAATTTTGAAGTTTCATGGTCTAGAAATGGGAAGTACCACATGGCTAATACTCCTGCTCGCAAGATTATTCGTCTGAGTAGGCAAGAAATTGTAGAGACTGGACATCAGGCTATGCAATTTGGCTCCCATAATCTTTTGGAAACTCTGAACAACTTGACCCTTAAAGTAGGAATAGGGACAATTGGTAGTGTATTACCTCCAGATGGGGGTAATGCATAACTGGGGGTTCTAGAATGTGAGGGGGTTAAACAATCCATCTAAACAAAATAGCATTAAAAGTTTTCTTCATCATCACCAGATAGGACTGTTTGGCCTCCTTGAGACAAAGGTCAAGCCTTTGTCTCTAAATGCTGTTAAAAACAACTTCTGCAACTCTTGGTGTATCACTACTAACACTCACCTTCATCATGAAGGTAGAGTGTGGATTATTTGGAATCCTGCTATGTTCAATGTTCAAATTATTCTTTATGATGCTCAATTTATTTACTTAGTAGCCACGGATGTGGAGTCTAAGTGTCAGGTTACTCTTACTATGGTTTATGCTTATAATGGGACTCAAGAAAGGAAAGAGTTGTGGGTAAAGCTTTCTCAAATTAAAATTCAGACTCAGGGACCTTGGGTTATTTGTGGTGATTTCAACACTGTCCTTAGTCCCACTGAAAGACTGGGTGGTCACAGCACAGAGGAAGAAATTGCTGATTTTAAACAATGTGTTGATGAGTGTGAAGTGATGGATTGTCCAGCTTATGGATCTCTTTATACTTGGTGCAACAAGCAAAATCCTACCACCAGAGTTTATAGCCGTCTTGACAGAGTTTTAGTGAATCAAATGTGGCTCACTGCAAATCCCCTTGCCTATGCTCACTTTTATTGTGAAGGCACATTTGATCATACACCATGTGTGGTGCAAGAACAATGTGATGGACCTAAGAAGAGGAGAAGCTTCAAATACCTCAACATGTGGAGTCAATCTGTTGATTTCAAATCTTGTGTCCAAGAGCATTGGAGTAAATATTGGCCTGGGACCAAAATGTACCAGTTAGCTCATAAGCTTAAAAATCTTAGAGGGCCACTTAAGAGTCTCAATAGGAATGATTTTGATGATATTGAGAACAATGCTGCCAGAGCTAGGATGTATCTTGAATCCATTCAGGAGAAGTTAAGGATTGATCCCAACAATCCTAATCTTATTCATATGGAAATTGAAGCTGCTAGCAGTGTGATATTTCTGGAGGATGCTTGCTATACCTTCTTAGTTCAGAAATCCAAAGTCACATGGGTGGATAAAGGTGACAGCAACAACAGATACTTCCACAGTGTGATCAAAACAAGGCAAGTGAGGAGTAAAATTATGAAAATTGAGGATACTAAGGGTGTGCTGTGTGAAGATATTACTCAAATTCAGAATGCTTTTATTGATTTCTACACTGATTTACTTGGCACCAGCTCATCTGTTACAAAGGTCTCTCAACATGTGGTTCAGCTGGGTAATATTTGTTCTGAGGAGCATCATGCTATCCTGCTTTCTCCCATCACCAATGATGAGATAAAACAGGTATTATTTTCTATTCCCCCCATAAGGCTACTGGACCTGATGGGTACTCCAGTTGGTTTTTTAGGGATTCCTGGGACATTGTGGGTCCTTCTGTGTGTGAGGCTATTCATGATTTCTTCCACAATGGTCAACTTTTAAAATAACTTAATCATACTCTTGTTACCTTAATCCCTAAATGTGACTTTCCCAAAAATGTCACACAATTTAGACCCATTTCTTGTTGCAATGTCGTGTATAAGTGTATTTCTAAGTTGTTGTGCAACAGGCTAGCTCAAATTCTTCCCCATATTATTAGTGATAGCCAGGGTGGGTTTATTAAAGGTCGTAGTATTGTGGAGAATATCCTAATTTGTCAGGATGTGATTAGATGTTATAAAAGGAAGTCTGTGTCACCTAGGTTCATGCTCAAAGTTGACCTAAAAAAAGCCTATGACTTAGTTAATTGGGATTTCTTGGAACAAATGCTCACCTATTTGAATTTCCCTCCTTTATTTATTCATCTAATCATGGAGTGCACAAGAACTGCTTCATACTCTCTTGTTCTTAATGGTGAGTCTTTTGGACATTTCAAGGGGGCTAAAGGTCTGAGGTAGGGAGACCCCCTGTCTCCCCTTCTTTTCACTATAGCTATGGAGTATTTGAGTGGGATTTTAGCCTATACCACTGCTACATTTCCTTTCAAATTCCATCCTCTTTGTAGTCCCTTGAGATTGTCCCACCTGATGTTTGCTGATGATCTTTTACTATTCTGCAAAGGAGATGTGAAGTCTATTATGGTTATTTTGAGATCCTTTTCCACCTTTTCTCA
Source organism: Silene latifolia (assembly GCF_048544455.1). NCBI lineage: Eukaryota > Viridiplantae > Streptophyta > Magnoliopsida > Caryophyllales > Caryophyllaceae > Silene > Silene latifolia. The sequence goes on from NC_133538.1 coordinate 129,462,566, forward strand.
TGCCTCTGGTCTTCAAATGAATCCTACCAAGACTAATGCTTTTTTTAATGGGGTCCCTAATGATATTAAGCATGAGATTCTACAAATTTCTGGGGTTCATGAAGGTCTCCTGCCATTCAGGTATCTTGGAGTACCCATTACCTGTGGCAGAATGTCTAAAATGGATTGTAGTATTCTGGTGGAGAAACTAATCACTCACATAAGAAGTTTTGGTTCAAAAAAATTATCATACTCTGGGAGATTGGTGTTAGTGTTCTCTGTTCTTACTGCTTTTTACAACTACTGGATGAATATCTTTGTTATACCTAAGGGTGTGCTCAACAAAGTCAATTCCTTTTGTAGAAATTATCTATGGGATGGAAGGCCTGACTTTATCAGATGTCCAAGAGTGAGCTGGGAGAAAATCTGCTCCCACAAGTCTGAGGGGGGACTGGGACTTAGAGATAGTCATATCTGGAACATTGCAGCTATGGGCAAATTAGTATGGTGGATATATTACAATCCAGATAGACTTTGGGTGAAGTGTGTTAATCAAATTTATTTAAAGGGCCAAAACTGGGATGATTATCAACCTGGGACTGATATCAGTTGGGGTTGGAAGTCAGTTTGTAGGATCAAGGATAAACTGGCTGCTGATTATTCTAATGGGCAATAGGTGTTAGATACTAAAGGCTATACAATTCAAAGTGGTTATGAGATTCTCAGACAGAAATTCCAGACTGTAACATGGGACACACAGATCTGGAATACTTGGTGTATCCCTAAACATCAATTTATAGCTTGGCTTGTGGCTAGAGAGGCACTTCTGCTCAAGGAGAGGCTGCTGTCCCTAGGTATAGCTGTTGATGCTGACTGCTTACTATGTGGTAAGGGGATAGAAAATCATATTCACTTGTTTCAGACATGTGAATATGCAAGAAAGATCTATGATGAGCTTGGTCAACTGTTGAATGTTGCTCTTCCTGCAACTGACTTGGTATCTTTGATAGGTTAAGGCGCATTCAAAGTTGAAGAAAGGGGTCCTGCTGTGTGCTGTTCTTGCAGCTCAATACCACATATGGATCCAACGTAATCAGGCTTGAGTTACTGGCTGTATTCTTTGGCCTACTCTAGTTGTTTCACAGATAATGAAGTTACTAAAAATGCGAGTTAGTTCACGGCTTCAGCCTAATTTAGTAAGTCGAGATGTTATGTGGCTAAGTAGTGTTAAATTGCATTTGTAGATTCCTTTTTAGGAATTGAAACTGTTGTGTAACCAAAAAAACGGTGTTGTAACTTTTGTTACGGTTATTAATGGAATTCTTACATTTCACCAAAAAAAAATAAATAAATAAAAAGGGTTTGAAAATATTTGAAATGGTAAAAACCGATTACAAATATGAAAACGAATTAAAGAGGAAAGACGAGAACAAACACGGTTGATCTCTGACCTGAACACCCCATTTAGGCGCGGGTAAGCCGGCGAACCAAGGGGCTTCTGTCTCAGGCCAAAAATCAGTTTTGGCTCGTTTATCCCATGTTTCGGTTCATGTTATGCACGTTTTAGCATGTTATAGTCATGAAACAAATGAAAACATGATAAAAAGAGGATTTTTACACCCTCATACTTACATGTTTGGTTATGGCGAGTGACCGACGTAAGTGTAAAAACTCATTTGGTCGGAAAAAAACTCGGTTTAAAACCGCTTTGGTAAGTAAAAAGAGTGTTTTAAGATTAGTGACGGTGTAGTGGTCGAAGTGGTTGGTCAAGTGATTTAATGCACGATGACGGTACCAAACAATGTGTAAGGCTTATATTTACGACCGGTAAGTCGTAAATATGCGTCAGATTGTGACCTAAGAAGTCGAGTCGAGAATTTTAAGGGAGAAAAGAAAGGGCGGACACTCGCGTAAGTCTCAAATGGGGGGCATTTGAGGGGTATTTATAGGGAAATGAGCGGTTGTGTGAGTTTTGAGCGACGTGGCCACCTGGGCTGCTCAAAGAGGCGCGAGCCACGTCGCGGGTCTTCGAGGTGAGTGGTCGCTTTCACACAAACGCAATCATGATTTGTTCTATCCTAGGTTTTGTAGTCATATGTTTGGTACTTGACGAAATATAAATCCGAGAAAACTTAAAGTAGAAGGTTTGAAATGTTTTGTTTTTGGTGGTTGACTCGGTTTGACTCGTTGTTGGAGTCGGGATTTGAATTTTTGAGTCGGTTTTTTGTCCGGTGTCGGTTTTGACTTTAGTTAGTGTCAATGCGACCCCGTCGTCATGCATTAAACACTCCAGGTATTTTTGAAATGTTTTTTTTTCGAAATCGTTTTAAGTTTTCAGACGTAAAGTGGTACACAAACTGTCGATCAAACGCCGCGATCCCAAAACATGTTATAGTCCGATAATCATCGAGTGTTTGTTGGAGTCTCAGCAGATACTGGGTATCTACAGAGCCCCTATTTCGACTAAGGCTTGGACAGGGTGAAAGTCAAAGTAGAGCCCCCAGGTCAATCGAAGATTACAACCTGGAGACCCAAGCGACGTCGAGGCGGTTCGAAAGGATTCGGGCCAAGGACCTGCAGTCGGGAAGGGCGACGCAAAGGCGACTCGAGGGTACGAGTCAATGACCTGTCGTCGGGAACAGTTTAGAGTATGTTGACTATCCGTGCGGGTCGTTTAAAGTCCGTTAGACTACGTATGAAGGCTCGCCAGCCATAAGAAGGAGTCATACCTGAGGCATCTTCGGATATGTCCTTGCGTGTTTGCAGACAAAGGCTCGCCAACTGTGACAAGGAGTTGTACCCGAGGCATCTTCGAGATATGTCCTTGGGTGTGTGCGTACAAAGGCTCGCCAGCTGTGACAAGGAGTTGTACCCGAGGCATCTTCGGGATATGTCCTTGGGTGTATGCGGTGAAAGGCTCGCCAGCCATGGCGCATAGTAAGGCTCGCCAGCCATGGCGCGTAGTAAGGCTCGCCAGCCATGGCGCGTAGTAAAGCTCGCCAGCCATGAGCGGTCGGTTAACGGACCGTGAGAATAGCCACGTCAAATGGGCTTATTTTGAAAGTAGCGAACTCGTGATGCCGCCGTGGAAATAGTGAATTTTGAATTTCACTATCACTGTTTTTTGAAATGAGCGAGTTCCACGAGGAAGCCCCCTGTTGATATTTGAAAGAATAGCGAATTTAAGCTTCCACTACTCGTTTGTTTGAATTTGCAGTGGCGGTTTTGATCGCTGTTTGTTTGAATTTTGAAGGAAATAGCAACTTTTGAATTTTGCTATCACGTTTGGGGTGACGGTTTCTCTGCCACCATTGACATGTGATGGAAATAGTGAATTTGGAATCTTCACTATTATTTGAAGTGACGGTTTATGTGCCGCCGTTGACATTTGATGAAATAGTGAATTTGGAATCTTCACTATTGATTGAAGTGACGGTTTATGTGCCGCCTTTGACATTTGATGAAATAGTGAATTTGGAATCTTCACTATTGATTGAAGTGACGGTTTATGTGCCGCCGTTGACATTTGATGAAATAGTGAATTTGGAATCTTCACTATTGATTGAAGTGACGGTTTATGTGCCGCCATTGACATTTGATGAAATAGTGAATTCGGAATCTTCACTATTATTTGAAAATTGAAGAAAATAGTGAATTTTGAATTTTCACTATTATTTTTGAAATTGGCGGTTTTGATCGCCGTTTGTTTGAAAATTTCGAAAATAGCGAAGTGAAATTTTCACTATTTGTTTTTGTTTTTGAGAAAATGACGATCTTTAATATCGTCAATGAAAATTTGAAGTTTGTTATGTGGAAATTGGGCCAAAGCCCAAAATTCGCTGAAAGATTAAGGGACGCCTGATTGAGGCGCGAGCCACCTGGCGAACCAAAGGGGCTTCCCTTTTTTCTGTAAAAAGACGCGAGGTTTGGCTGCTCGTCATTCCTCATTCATCTTCAACCTTCGACATAAAAACCCGCAAAGAATCGCCATTGTTGGACTTTTGCTAGCTTCCATTCGTGCCATCAACAATAATGTCGTCTCAAGGTATGCATTTCCTCTCGAATCCATTTGTTTTTGTTGGCCTTTTAGCTTAATTGAATTAGGGCGAAATTTTACCCTAGAAAATCGATTTGGGCGTTTTTGATTGAGCCCATTTCGAGTGAAATTGACGATTGCATTAGGTTAGAAGCATGTTTAGGAGTATAGGGGTGCTTTTAGTTTGCATTTTGGTCCCCGTTCCCGCTCCCTATGCTCGAAAAACGTGAGTGAGGTGAGAAACCGTCTCATTTCGCAATGCCAAGTTTATTTGCTTGGATAATGGGTCCCACTAGGTTGGATTGTAGTCGGGAAAGATCATTTTTGCCATTGTGGACCTTTGTTGGGTATTGTGGGCAAAATTGGAATTTTTGCCTTTTGTGATGGTCTTATGTCTGACAAAATAAACGTCTGTTTGAGCTTGAATTGAGTCAGTTTGCCTTAAATTGGACCTTATTGGTAGTTTAGGTCGCCTTGAGGCGTGATAAAATCACGTTTGCCCTTTTTGCGGTCGTTTTTGAATTTTGACCGGCTTGTGCTCAAATTGGCGCATGAATTGCCTTTCCGAGCCGTAGAAAAATTTTCCATTGCCTTGGGAATGAAGTTTTGGTTCGTTGTCGGACCTTGTATGGGTCTTGAAATGCCGTTTTTTGTTGTTGTGGTTTTTACTCGTCTTTTACTTGAAAAGATGGGCGAGTCGTTTTTTGTGCGTTTTTTTTTTTTGTGAATTGTTTTTTGTTCTGTTTGGTTGGATTTTCGGCGGGATTGCCCTTGTTTTATTTTGCAGGTTTTGTTTTTTTTGGACTTGTCAATTTTATGCCGTCATAATGCCGAAATTTCGGCCGACGTTCTTTGTTTTTATTTTTATTTTTATAGGGTACCACTCGGCCGCTTTGGGAGGTACCAAACCCCATTGCCACGACATGGGTGACTCCCGCTTATGTCAAGTGGTCACGTGCTCCGTCCTTAGAAGAGAGATCCAAATTTCGTAAGGACGAGGTTGTCGACTTGAAGTACCGAGAGGTTGGCAAGGCTAACCGTGCCTTCTTTGAGGAGTATGTTGATGGAGCTACCCCCGACGTGATGAGACCACCGAAGAGGTGGAGTTCCGGCCCCAAGAATATGGTGGGCCGTGCATTGGCTCTTTTTGGGTCGAACACGGGGTCTTGTGCTAGACCGGAGGCCGTTGCCGTCTTAGATCCATTGAGGATCCGTTCCGAGGAGGAAGTCCATGCTAGGCGGGCCAACAAGAAGAACAAGGGGAAGATGTACCCCGAGGGAAAAGGCAAGGGTAGAATGGAAGAGTGAAACCTCCATTACCCGTTTTATAATTATGTTGTATTATTGTTGTGAGTTTTTATTATGTTGTACTAGCTAGTTATTGTGCGTTTTGTGCTAGTTTTATTATGTGAGGTGTTTTAGTTGACACCTTAGCTTCGATAAGTTCTAGACTCGTCGAGCTTTATTTGTTGTTGAAATTGTAATCCATCCCATTATTAATTAAATAAGAGGATTGCCTGAATGCTTGTTTCTTCCATCCATTTTGTAAAGGCAATTCGATTTGAATCGTCCTAAACGTTTGCACTTGGGAAAGTGGGATTTTTGTAGGAAGGGAGAAAGGCTACTTTTTGTATTTTTGTGGGAAAGGGAATGGTTTTCCCTTTTCTCCTTTTTTGACGGGGATGTTTTTTTTTATTATAGGGATGGTTGTTTTTGATTGTGGGGATGGTTGTATCCTTCTTGTGTAAGAAAGGACTGCCTACGTATTCACCTGAAGAGGTGAAATCAAACTATGATTGTAGTTCGAAATGTTTTGTAGAATTTGATTGGGTTTTGTGGTTGTATCCCTCAGGCACAAGAGGGACTGCCTACGTATCCACCTGAAGAGGTGAAATCAAACCATGCTCGTAGTTCGAAATGTTTTGTAGAATTTGATTGGGTTTTGTGGTTGTATCCCTCAGGCCTAAGAGGGACTGCCTACGTATCCACCTGAAGAGGTGAAATCAAACCATGCTCGTAGTTCAGGGGTTTTTGTTTTAGTGCAAATGGATGTTGCCTTTGACAGATCAAAAGACATTCGAAACGGGCAAGGTGCCGCAACTTAGACTCGATAAAACATGCAATTTCAAATCAGAACGCGTTTGAGGAACTTGACTTGAAAAGGGTTGAGGTGGTTGCTAGTTATAAAACTAGGCTTAGGTCGTTGGTTGCTATGGTTCAAGGGTAGTATTTCTTGAGTTGGTCAAGGTTGGTCGGGTTTGTAAAGTCCTCCCCATCTAGGTCACTCAGTCTTACTGCGCCCTCCGAAAGTATTTTCTTGACCAGGTATGGCCCGGCCCAGTTGGGTTTTAATTTTCCCCTCGGATCGACGGGTAATGGTGCTCGAAGTGACTTGAGGACCAAGTCGCCCTCTTGGATTTTCCTAAGTTTAACCTTCTTATTGAATGCCCGTTGTATACGTCGTTGGTATAGTTGGACGTTGTGCAAGGCATTGAGTCGCCGTTCGTCTAGAAGAGTGCGTTGCTCGTACCTTTGATGGGTCCATTCCGCCTCAGAGACTTGACTCTCCAGTAGGATGCGTAGAGAAGGGACCTCTAACTCTACCGGTTGAACCGCCTCCATGCCATATTCTAGGTAGAATGGTGTGGCGCCTGTCGGTGTTCGAATGGAGGTTCGGTATCCCCAGAGTGCGAATGGGAGTTTGCTCGGCCAATCGCGGTAATTGTCTTGCATTTTCTTGATAATGGTGACAAGAATTTTGTTCGCTGCCTCCACCATTCCGTTGGTTTGGGTACGGTAGGGGGATGATCGATGTCGTTTGATCTTGTATTTATCCAGCACGGCCTGAGTTTCCGCCCGGAAGTGAGAGCCTTGATCGCTGATGATCTCATGGGGTACCCCATATTTGCAGATGATGTTGTTCTGGATGAACTTGGCCACTTGTTTGGCGGTCAAGACTGCATATGACTGTGCTTCCACCCATTTGGTGAAGTAGTCGATGGCGACGAGGACGAAGCAATGCCCCTTGGTGCCTACCGGGTTGACTTTCCTGATGATGTCGATGCCCCAGGTTGAGAAAGGCCAGGGTGATGTCATGGTGTATAAAAGGGATGGTGGTATGTGTTGTATGTTGGCGAAGATTTGGCAATTGTGGCAATGTTTGACGTAGTTACGGCAGTCGGCTTCCATGGTGGTCCAGTAGTAGCCTAGCCGTGTGATTTTTCGAGTAAGCATCATTGCGCTCATGTGAGGTCCACATTCTCCATCGTGGACCTCTCTCATTACTTTTTGGGCTTTGTGATGGTCAATGCAAAGGAGGAGAATTCCTTGGGGTGTTCTTTTGTATAGTTGATTTTGGTTTATCACGAATTGTGATGCAAGTAAGCGGATGACTCTTTGTCCTCTTTGATCAGAGTTGGGAGGGAATTCGTTTTTGGTTTTGTAGTTGAGGATGGCTTGGTACCAAGGTTCATCATGGCTTTCCTCATCGTCGATGATGGCACAAACGTGAGCTGGCTCGCTCCTTCTCTCGACACATAGGGGCATCGATGTCATGTCGTCAGGTATGTTGACGAGTGCGGCAAACTTTGCCAGGGCATCGGCAAATTGATTTTCCTCTCGCGGCAAGTGGAAATAATCGACTTGGTCGAAGAATTTGGGCTCTTGATTGATCTTTGCTCGGTAGGGAGCTAAGCTGTCGGATCGGATTTTCCATGATCCGGACACCTGATTGATGATGAGCGAGGAATCACCGTGGACCCTCAGTCTCTTGATGCCAAGTGTAATGGCTGCTTGTAGGCCGATGAGACATGCTTCATATTCAGCGGCGTTGTTGGTGACGGTGAAGTCTAGTTTGATCGAGATCGGAACATGTTCTCCCTCCGGTGATATTATGAGGATTCTAACCCCGAAGCCTCTCAGATTAGATGCACCATCGAAGTATAGGTCCTATACGTCGAAATCGGCACAAAGGATGTCTTCGTCAGGAAGTGACCACGTGTCAGTCGTTGGATCCTCGTTGACGGTATTTTCAGCTAGGAAGTCGGTAACCGCTCTTCCCTTGATAACCTTAAGGGGTACACACTTGAGATCAAAATCAGACAGCATGAGTGTCCATCTAGACAGCCTTCCGTTTAGTACTGGTTTTTTGAAGATGTATTTGACCGGGTCCATCTTGGAGCAGATGTGGACCGTGTAGCTGAGCATGTAATGCCGCAGGTTCTTTGTTGACCATACTAGGGCAAGGCATATCTTTTCCAGTTGGGTATACCTCGTCTCGTACTCAATGAACTTTTTGCTGATGTAGTAGATGGCTCGTTCTTCGCCATCGACTGTTTGCGCTAACATTGCTTCCATGGCTGTGTTGGTAACAGTCAGGTATAGGGATAAAGGGATCCCCGGTTGAGGTGGCATGAGGACAGGAGGTTTGGATAGGATTTCTTTTATCCTGTCGAAGGCCTTTTGACAATCGTCATCCTAATCGGTGTGATCGGAGGCGTAAAGCTTCTTGAATATCGGTTCACAAATCATGGTGAGCTTGGCAATGAAACGGCTGATGTATTGGACCTGGCCGAGAAATCCCCGAATCTCCTTCTCGTTCCTAGGCCGAGGCATTTGTTGAAGGGCTTTGATTTTGGTCGGATCAATCTCAATGCCTCTTTTGCTAACGACATGTCCCAAGAGTTTTCCAGAGGTGATCCCGAACGCACACTTCTGAGGATTTAGTCTCATGTTATATTTCCGCAGACTGGCGAAGAATTTCCGAAGGGCGCCGATGTGGCCGTCCCGTTCTTTTGATTTGACGATCATGTCATCGACATACACCTCTACCTCCTTGTGCATCATATCATGTAGGAGAGTGGTAGCAGTTCTTTGATAAGTAGCCCCGGCGTTGATAAGACCGAAGGGCATGACCGTGTAGCAATATGTACCCCACTGTGTAGTGAATGCTGTCTTGTGCATGTCTTCCTCAGCCATTTTAATCTGGTTGTATCCGGCATACCCGTCCATGAATGATAGGAGGGCATGTTTGGCGGTGTTGTCTACCAGAATGTCAACATGTGGCAAGGGGAAGTCGTCCTTTGGACTCGCCTTGTTCAGATCCCAGAAATCGACGCAAACCCGAATTCTTCCGTCTTTCTTTGGTACGGGCACAATGTTGGCCACCCAATAAGAGTATTCAGACACTTTGATGAACCTAGCCTTGAACTGTTTATTCACTTCTTCCTTGATTTTTAGGGCCCATTCAGGACGCATTCGACGTAGCTTCTGCTTCACAGGTTTAGCTCCGGGCTTAATGGGTATCCCGTGGTCTGCAATTTCCCTGTCAGTCCTAGGCATATCTCTGTAAGACCAGGCGAATACGTCCTTGTATTCGTGGAGGAGGTCAATGAACTGTTGTCTTTCCGAGGGGTCCAGGGTTGTCCCTATCCTAAGTTCTTGAGGTGTATTGTCGGTCCCTACGTTAATAGGTTCGGTCTCCTCAATGATGGGGGTCCTGGTTTCCCGTTTGTCAAGTTCTTTGGCTAGGTGAGGTGGGTAGTCACTCAAGTCAAATTCCTCATAGTCATTCAGAATTGCATTGCAGTTAAATTGAGACGAGTCATAAGCAAACTTAGCGTTCATTAAGTTGACACGAGCGAAAAGCTCGGAGAGGACAGACATCTCGTGGTCAGTCAGAGGCGACACAGCAGAGGAGGTGGCCCCTGGAACAGGAACCATGTTATCACCTTTCATGGGAGTGGAGGTGACCCTAGTAGATTCGGCCTCTGAATCAGCCATGACTTTGTGATAGAATAGTGGGAAGGGGACCTGGACTGGGACATCAGGAGTGTTAGGACTTAGGAGCTGTGACAGACTCTGACTCCGACTCAGACTCAGATTCAGATTCTTCTTCACTTCCCTCCTTGAACATAGGGCCTTCTCCAGTTGTGATCTTGAGAATGCGGCCTTGGCGATCGGTCCACTTGACGATCTTCTTCCAGCCATGTGCAGCTTTCTATGGGTCAGTGTTAGAGATCAAGGCGATTGGGTCAAATTAATTGTCCTTGAGGGCGATTTTGATGATGTCCTCATAGTTGAGGTGCTTAATGTTATCTTCCCCAAAGAGGAGAGTGACAGCTTGTCCGTCGAGGCATGACGACGGCTTAGACTCGGTTGAAGCAGCTTCGGTGTTGTTGGGGATGAAGTAGCAGTCCTGGAAGAGTTCCACACCCGGGTACCTAGCCTTGGCCACAAAGTCATAGATCGGCTCCGGAAAGTCATGGTAGAGCTCGGACTCTCCTTCGGGGACAAAGTATCCATTGAGAGTCAGATGATAGGGACGGAGGATAACTCCGTGCTTCTTGCGTTTCGAACTAGGAGGTTCATCTCCTGGATATCTTCATCGGTTGGCTCATATCCCAGCCCGAAGGGAATGTTGGGGACCTTAGCTTATTTCAAGGGAGGTAAGGTGCTCTTCAGTGGATTGAGGGGCAAACCCGGGAAGTAACCCTGGCGCATCATGATGCGGTTGACTGTGAGGTTGGCAAAAGGGTCACAATCAGAGGGTGTTGATTCATCAGTTATGGCATTCACGGTTCGGAATCCCCACATTTCATTATCATCTTCCCCAATGGCCTGGGAGGCTATTCCCTTTCTCATGACAGCTTTGATCGGGGAAGCAGGAATAGTGATTGTTTTCCCGTTGAAGGGGACCCTGAACTTCTGGTGGAGAGTTTAGGTAACCGCCTTAACGACGTGAATCCAGGGACATCCCAAGGGCATATTAAAAGAGGCGTCGATGTCGAGCACTTGAAAACTGGTTTGTCTTTCCAGTGGTCCAGTTGCGACGGTCAGAGTGATGAGCTCCGCGACCTTGCGACGAGTGCCGTCGTAGGCGCGTACTCCTTGATTTGTCGGGACCAAATCAGCTTCCTTAATACCCAGCTTGTGAGCAGTCTTGAGGGGAATGACATTCACCGCGGATCCGTCATCCACAAGGACCATGGGCACATTCTTCTTGAGACATTATACGGAAATGTATAGGGCAAGGTTATGATTGGCTCCGAAGGGAGGGATATTGTCGTCAGAAAAGACGACTGGGTTGTTCAAGTCAGGGGCGTCCCTTGTCATATGTGCCACTATTTCTTCAGGGGAAGAGGTGGAGGGCACGGTTAATTTTCCCAAGGCCTGTAGCAAAGCCTGTCGAGGGTCAAAGGACGTTGCGATCAGTTGCCAGATTGAGATCTCGGCTTTTGCCTTCTGAAGCTGTTTGAGGATTGAATTCTCCGGTGCCCTCGGTTGAGTGTCTACTTCCAGGAGGACTTGGTCATTCGTCGTTGGAACGACTGTTGGATTGTTCGGATTCTGATAGGGGCGTCTGGACCGGGTTAGGTGATCGATCTCTTTCGCCCGTTTCTCTTTCTCTGGGACAAGGTAGACATCTTCAACGTCGTCTCTCCAGATGCCGTTGATTTCAGGATCTCGAAGGCACCTTGGAGGGGTATTCCTTAGTGAGTAGTTTTGTGAGGGATATTTTTGTGAGGGTAATTTTTGTGGGGGTAGTTTTTGTGGGGTTGATTATTGTGAGGTTGATTATTGTGAGGTGCATGCCAGAATGATCACGGGAGCAATCCGTCCTGGTGTGGGTAGTTTTGGGCGCTCGGGGGACTTTTTCTCGGGCGTGGTGGCGGAGGATTGAAGATACGTCGACGGTAGGCATCGTCAAGTCGGGTGATCCTCTCGGAGAGACTGGCTATGGCCTCCTCAACCTGTTGGAACATAGTGAGCATAGTGGCAGCACTGAACACAAACACTCCGTCTGAGGGATCTTACTCCAAGGCATTCACCTCGTCCTCAACTGGGAGGATGAGGTGTGAGCAGTCCAATGTTGGCTCATCATAAGAGATGGCGTGGATCCCCAGAGGGTTTGTTTTGTTGTTTGGCTTAGTCGGTGGGGGTAAAGGCAAATCCCATTTCTCAATCATGTCTTGGATGTTGTGTTTGAGTTTGAAGCAGGTTTCAGTAGCATGCCCCTTCCCTTGATGGTACTGACAGTAGGCATTGGGGGTTCCAGAACCGGGACTTCTTAGCATCGGTCGAATCCGGGGTGGGTCCGATTGGTTGTAACTTTCTCTGGTCCATGAGCCTCTTCAGAACACTTTATTAGTGAACACTCTCTGGGGGCGCTCAGCTCTCTTAGCAGATGGTTCAACGAGGTAGACCTCATCGATTTTGTTTGTTTGGCCGTAGGGACGGGATCCGGTTGAGGTGGATCCTTGGTAGCCTCTGCCAGTAGTCTTGGCTAAGACACCCTTCCGGAGGTCATCTTCAATGCGTGTCCCCAGAATTTGCAGATCCTGGAAGGTCTTGATATTTTGATACCTTAGTAAGTTGGCATACACTGGGCGAAGATTGTTGACGAACTTTTCCATCAAAGTTGATTCACTCGGTTTACTGACCAATTGAGTACTCACCCTCCTCCAACGGGTTAAGAACTCGGTGAACCCTTCCTTATCGTTCTGGGTTAGAACCTCAAGAGTACGGGTATTGGTTTGGATTTCAACATTGTCAGCGTATTGTTTGGCGAATTCAACTGCGACCTCATCCCAAGTTGTAAGGTTTTTCGGATCAAGGGAGTAATACTACTGGCGAGGGATTGGTTCCAAAGGGGATGGAAAGATCCGGGTGAAAAGTTCCTGTTTGACCCCTTTAATGGCCATGTAGTCTTTGAAGGCACGGATATAATTGAGCGGGTCCTCCACTCCTTTGAACTTAGGTACGTCAGTTAGGGTGAAGTTGTCAGGTAATTGATCCCCAACAGGCTCGAACCTTCGGTTGTTCTCAAGATGGATATTGTTACCCCGGGCTAGGAGCTGTTCTTCCAAGAGCTTTAGCCTCTTCTCAGTTTCAGTTAGAGGTGGAGTATTATGTTCTCCAGTTTCTTTGTTTTCCACGGCGTCGATAGGGGTCTCGACGCGATCCATTGTGACCTTAAGAGCGGTGAGCAGGTTGGCTAACTAATCGGTCGTAACATCTCTGTTGTTATCATTGTTGTTGTGATTGACAGGCGAAGTTGAAGACGGGGTCATGGCTCTGAGGCATAAAAACGGCTCATATTACAACTCAATCCGACACGGTTCGAAGACTGAACGCAGATAACACAAAGGACAAGATAAAGATCAGACTCAAAAAGACGAGGGTGATCGTGTGTGGTCCCTCGGTGCTGACTCGATATATGACGTGACGGTGTTGACCGAAATTTTGACACGAGTCCAACATAATGGCGCGACGCCATTGGACGGGTCTCGTGGTGAGACGACTCATAAATAAAGACCCATAAGTACGTTTGCTTCGACTCGATAGACACTAGGCGGAATTGGAATGGTGGACTGAAGTTTTCGAAAATGGAAATTTTCAAAAAGATTCATTCGTCGCTTTGTGGACGGCTTCTAAAGATAGAGATCTCCGCAAGTCGATCAGTTGAATGGGTTGTCTTAAGTTTATTTGCAAAAGACAGTTTGAGTTTAAATCGGCTCGGAAAACAGTGTATTGTTTCCCAAGACGGTTTTGAAATTCAAAATTGTATGTTTTGAAAATCGAGTTTGAAATGTTTGAAGAGGTCTCGGGGACGGTGCATGGTCCTCGGGATCTCGAGAGTGTCTCGAGAAAAGGGTGTGTGATTTTCTCGGGTTTTGAAAGAGCCATTGTCGGTGCGAAACGGGTTAAAGTCCGTGTCTAGACGCAGCGATTATAACGGCGTAAAAAGGTGATTTGAAATGGTTGTGAAAAACCGGGTTTGAAAATCGTCATTACGACGGCCTAGAAAGGCGTGTTTAAATGGTTATAAAAAACCGGGTCTGAAAATCCTCAGTACGACGGCCTAGAAAGGCGTGTTGAAATGGTTATAAAAACCGGGTTTGAAAATCGTCATTACGACGGCCTAGAAAGACGTGTTGAAATGGTTATAAAAAACCGGGTTTAAAAATAGTCATTACGACGGCCTAGAAAGGCGTGTTGAAATGGTTATAAAAATCGGGTTTGAAAATCGTCATTACGACGGCCTAGAAAGGTATGTTGAAATGGTTATAAAAACCGGGTTTGAAAATCGTCATTACGACGGTCTAGAAAGGTGTGTTGAAATGGTTATAAAAAATCGGGTTTGAAAATCGTCACTACGACGGCCTAAAAAGGGTTTGCAACGGTCGGCGAAAGACCGAGGTTTGAAATGGCCATTATAATGGCGGAAAAGTGTGTTTTTTTGAAAATGACACGGAAGGACTTATGATCAAGTAGCACATAAGAACTCATAGTTTATTATATTATGCATTATGCTAACACGGGTTTTGGCTTAGAAGGGTGGGGTACACACCAAGCGATCAAACCCCGATTTGCGAGTGGGATACCAATCCAAACAAAATGTGTAAGGAGGGTGCCCTAGCCTTGTGCTCGAAAGTGATGGAAGCTCTTTGACGAAACAGAAAAGTGTGACGTCAATGGCATGCTTGACCCAATCGGGATTCGAAACGCGGGGATGAGAAAACTCACGCCGACGAGACGAGCCAACTGGTCGAAAAGGGTTAGGTTATGGGCCCGGACAAGGAACCCGACCGTGACCGTAATATCAATTAATGCATTCCAACCAAGACCTCGTTCGAGTATCATCATCTAGGGATCACAAAGACGTAAGTGTCCTAGTTTTCCCCAGCGGAGTCGAAAATCTGTGGACATGGCCCACCTGCGAGCCCACTTCGATCCGTGGACACACAGCGGTTTTTTGAAAGCCACGCTCGGCGGCGTAAAAATTCTTTCGACCGGATTGTTTTAGATCGGTCGGTTTCGTCTCGGTAAGGGTCTCGAAACGATTAGAGATATTCGGAGTCGCAACCAAGCATTTGTGGGATACTTGGAACCCGTTCGAAATCCACTTTATACCTCGGTCAAATCGAAGCACAAAGCAGCGTTTGACATAGGTACTAAAGATAAGGAAATTGTCCCTCTTTAGCATCCTATCTCTAGAATGACTCTCGTACGCCTTGGATAAGGTCGTCCACTATCCAAAGTGTCTGAGTAAGAGGTCAAGGTATGTATTGGGAAGCCCTTTAATCAGACACCCAATCCCGCCCGCGGTAGAGGCCTCTACTGATCGATCTTAGTTAGTTGAATGCAAAAGTTGATAAAACGGTTTAAATGCATGAATGTGCATCCAATACTTTAAACCTAACATGTGAGAGCGTTCTAAGTCGGTTGATTTAATCCAAGTATCAAGTATAAGATGTCGAGTTGGATTAATGATTGATTTGAATGCAAGACGAAAATTAAACATCCATTTACCGTATTAGGTTTAGGGTGCATAACGTGATACGTTTGTCTTAGTAAACCATTTTGCAAATATGATTTTGAACGAACGAATAGTCGTCTGATTCGTCCTATATTCGGGCTAACCGGAGTCGGGATCGTCCTAGACTAATGCTGGAAAGGGAACAGGCCCTGTACCAGACGGCTACATGAGGCGCGAGCCAGCCGGCAGTGTAAAGGGGCCTCCCCTGGTTCTAAAACTGAGAAAGAAAAGGCCTGCTTGAGGCGCGAGTTAGCCTACGGTTATATGCCGTGTCCTAATCTTTTGAAAACGTTATAAAACATGTTGAGAAATGGGTATTTGAACCCGATTTGGTTTGAAAGGGTTGTTTAGACCGCATTTGTTGATTTGAAGAACTATACTCGAATAATCATCATTATTTTGATAATATTCGGTGTCGGGTTCTACTTAACAAGCTTGACATGAATACTTTTGAAAGTGATTATGAACTAATTGTTTTAAGTTCATTTGACTATAATTAGTCGATACTCATCATCGTACCCGGGTTAAAATCCGGCATGGTACGTAGAACCAAGGATGACTTTTTGTTGGTAACTAATATATTTGTTTCGAAAATGTAAAGAAATGATGAAAGGCTTTAAAATACCTCCCAAAATGTAAAGAAATGAAATAAAAGGTTTTAAATGCCTTTTAAATGTCATTAACCAAATATTGTCACCGAAACACGGATTTAACCGTCATGGTATGAGGAACCAAGGGTGAAAAATGTTTTATGGTTAAAACAAATGAAATAAAATAAAAAGGGTTTGAAAATATTTGAAATGGTAAAAACCGATTACAAATATGAAAACGAATTAAAGGGGAAAGACGAGAACAAACACGGTTGATCTCTGACCTGAACACCCCATTTAGGCGCGGGCAAGCCGGCGAACCAAGGGGCTTCTGTCTCAGGCCAAAAATCAGTTTTAGCTCGTTTATCCCATGTTTCGGTTCATGTTATGCACGTTTTAGCATGTTATAGTCATGAAACAAATGAAAACATGATAAAAAGAGGATTTTTACACCCTCATACTTACATGTTTGGTTATGGCGAGTGACCGACGTAAGTGTAACAACCCGTTTGGTCGGAAAAAAACTCGGTTTAAAACCGTTTTGCTAAGTAAAAAGAGAGTTTTAAGATTAGTGACGGTGTAGTGGTCGGTCAAGTGATTTAATGCATGATGACGGTACCAAACAATGTGTAAGGCTTGTATTTACGATCGGTAGATCGTAAATACGCGTCGGATTGAGTCGAGAATTTTAAGGGAGAAAAGAGGGGGCGGACACTCGCGTAAGTCTCAAATGGGGGGCATTTAAGGGGTATTTATAGGGAAATGACTGGTTGTGTGAGTTTTGAGCGACGTGGCCACCTGGGCTGCTCAAAGAGGCGCGAGCCACGTCGCGGGTCTTCGAGGTGAGTTGTCGCTTTCACACAAACGCAATCATGATTTTTCTATCCTAAGTTTTGTAGTCATATGTTTGGTACTTGACCAAACATAAATCCGGGAAAACTTAAGGTAGAAGGTTTGAAATGTTTTTTTTTTGGTGGTTGACTCGGTTTGACTCGTTGTTGGAGTAGGGATTTGAATTTTTGAGTCGGTTTTTGGTCCGGTGTCGGTTTTGGCTCTAGTTAGTGTCATTGCGACCCCGTCATCGTGCATTAAACACTCCTGGTATTTTTGAAATGTTTTGAAATCTTTTATTTTCGAAATCGTTTTAAGTTTTCCGACGTAAAGTTGTACACAAACTGTCGATCAAACGCCGCGATCCCAAAACATGTTATAGTCCGATAATCGTCGGGTGTTTGTTGGAGTCTCAGCTGATACTGGGTATCTACAAGTAATACTTGAAACTTGGCCTATAATGACATGTACCATCCTATGAGGAATTACCTTGTATAAAGTTTTCGAGAAATTTGAAACAAATGACCTTTATGCTAAAGTTTTAATATTACATTTCGCTTTTGATTCAAGTTCGAGTAAAATTTCATTAGAGTTGAGTTTTGAAGTTCCATCATTTTCCAAGGTTCATCATATTTCAAGTGTGCTATTAGGGCAATTCTTTTTTTTGGTGTCGACCATTGATTTCCTATCCCCTCCATGTTATTTGATTCCCTATCCTTTCCCTATCCGTTCTGGCTTGTTTTAAATTCCCATCATCCTTATCCGTTGAGTTAACCCGGGATATCCGGGCATAGAGTTGTGTATGAGCCAAAAAGAGTGTTTTCTCACCCTAACCCTTAGGCATGTGTCTCCAACAAGAGTTGTGTAATTGGACATAGTCATCAAGTTTAAGAATTTGGTAACACTAGGACGGTAATTGGCCCATGTAATATTTTGAGTATGGCGAATCAAAACAGGATACTTAGCGATTGTTTGGACTCATGGATAGTGAATGCAATTTGAGGACATGTGAGGATGACCTTTTGAGTGCAACTTAGATGTTTTGGTTTCCATATGGTTGAGTTAGAACTTGTGGAATGATGAGGGAATAGTTGATGTACTCAGAGAGTTGAAAGAGGAGTGATAATATGGATGGTAAAAGTAATTGGAGTGTGTGAAATTTGACTTAGGGAATGATGTGAATTGAATAAATGGTGATAAAATTTAGGAACCTGGATTACGAGAGAGAGAGAGAGAGAGAGAGAGAGAGAGAGAGAGAGAGAGAGAGAGAGAGAGAGAGAGAGAGAAAGAGAGAGAGAGAGAGAGAGAGAGAGAGTACTAGAGCGAGATATGAGTTGAAGGTTTTGCAAGTGGTAACCGTCATTCAGTGAGGAATTTGCTGTAAGTTTCAAGTGAACCCATGTGAGGAGGTATAATCGTGGACAATTTGATTACTAGTAATTGGGATCTATGCAATTGCGGATTTAGTACTATCAAGTTGGTTTCGTGGGCATGAGAGTAAGAGTGTGGCATGTGATGCTTGAGGATTCAATCTTATGATTGATATATTGGATCATGTGTGCTACGTAATGTAATCGTTAACCTAAGTACATAGACATGATATGTGAGAGTGGTTGTGTCAGATTTCGACCTTGAGAGCAGTAGTGTAGATGTTGCTTGTAAAATTGCCTCTCAAGCGTTATTGTGCAACGCCCACGGTCTACATCGTGATTTTGTTGTAGTGCTTGAGCGAGTGATGATGTTGTTATTATTCCTTGAGAGTGATGAGTGAGTAGGCCATGTCCCTGAGTTACAGTAAGTGTTGTGCTTACCGATCTGACTAGAGTGTCGCACTACGGTGCAGTTGTTGGTGATGAAATAGTATGGCCGTGTTGGTAGTATGCCTTGGATGTTTTATTTAAGTTGTGTAGTAATGACGGCCATAAGCCCGATAGTTGTGTTTGAATCGGTTGTTTAATAGTATATGAGTCACCATCGGGATTTATTACCATCTATGTGATGGAATAGAAAAATTTGGGAATGAGTTTGAGAACAGAAATGTTATACCCAGGTGACACTCGAGCGAGTGCCCTAAGCACTCGACCGAGTGGCCGCCTACTCGGCCGAGTAACCTCCTACACTCGACCGAGTGGTCTGTTTTGGCCCTTACTTTGTCAGTGCTAGAACTGACCGTGTGTATACCCTTATGTTTGCAAATTATAATGGTTCATTCACGTCGGATAGACATGTTGACCCCAGGTGAATGAGACCTTATGAATTGTTTAAGTTTGACCACATTTTGTGGCTTTGCTATGAAAAGTGAGACTTAGATGAAAGTTGTTAATTGACATGTGTAATTGGATGACAAGAATGATGTGACGATTGTGTGTGGTACACGTTAATTGCCGTGAATTCATTTTTGGTATGATAACAATGTCCGTATTATGTGTGTTTTGTCGTGATGTGTGTGTCGCATAGTAATCTTGAATGCATAATCAGAGTCTCATGCTGCTAGTAACGGAAGTATTTATGATGGACGAAAACGGATGTGCAATTACATGTGTGATCATGTGGCGGATTTGACGCGATATATGTGTGGCATGGTGATACGTTTTGAGTCTAGTGAGTTTTGTGCCAAATGAAGGGCACTTGTACTTAGTGTTTCAGTCAGTTGAGATTCAGATGGTTTCATTATGGTCCTGTTAGGAACTAGCTTGACGCTTCTACCTCCACATTTCCGCAACTTGTTTTGCCTTTTCTCACCTGAACTTCACTATTCCCAAATTATTTGCAAACCCTCGGCTGTGACGGATATTATCGGTTGGAATTTGTGCATTAGTACTTGAATTGTCTTTCATTTTTGTTGCATGCATGCTATGTAGGTGTGATTAGGTGAGTGTTGTCTTTTCTTCTCTCTTTTACATATAACATTTGCCCTTTGCTTCATGAGAGAAGAGTGACCACGTGAGAGTCCAGTTTTGTTGGTCTTGCAAGGTCGATAGGTCAGCTATATTCCTGAACAGCTTATAATTCGTTTGCGTATTGACTGTTTAGCTTTAACTGTTAATTCTTGTTGCATTAAATTAGTTCAAGTAGACAAGTTGAGCTAGCTCTGAGTTATCATTTCCGTTCCACTAGTTTAGTTTTGAGTTTACTCGAGGGCGAGTAAAGGTTCGGTTTGGGGAGATTTGATACGTGCCTAATGTATAGTTTTTTTAGCCTATTTCAGCACGTATTTCTATGCATATTTATACTGTTTTTATGGTATTTTGCCCCGAATTGGCTACTTTGGTGCATTTTGTCCTTTTTGTAGGAATGATCGCGAAAGTAGTAGATCCGTACTCTTTTTCGTCCTTTTTGCATGCATTTAGAGGAGGCGGGATTGTTCCAGAGTGAGATACTGCATTTGGAAGCGTCGTGGCACGCATTACGAGGCACTTAGACGCAGACGTGAGCTGAACTGACGTCTAGTCACTCGATCGAGTGGTTTTCACACCCTCTGACGGTCGATCGAGTGGTTTCCACACCCTCTGATGGTCGATCGAGTGGTTTTCCCACTCGATCCTCAAGCTGCACAAAGACCTGTCACTCGATCGAGCAGTTTTCCAGTCGATCGAGTAGTTGTTGCTGAAGAGTTGGTCGATCGAGTGGTTTTGTGGTTTCGTTAGTTTTGGGCTTTAAACAGACGTGAGTTGTTTTTCTCGCTAAACTTATTTTGTTTGCTATTTAAGCACTCTTTACTAGGTTAATTAGGATCATCTTTGATATTATCAAACTCTCTACTGTTAAACATTGCTACGTTGCTTCTCTTCCTTGACTGTTACCTTATTTCAGGATTATTCTCACTCGGGTTTCGTGTTCTTTACGCCGGATTCGCTTGGATTGTAATTCCTTTCTCTTCCTTTAATAATAATTGATCTTTTATTGCTTTAATTCTTCACTTTTGTTATAATTAGTTTCTGCCCTGATTTCCCTTATCGCAATTTATTGTTTATTCATTATGTTTACTGCTGGAAAGTTATTTGCTGTTAGTTTAATTAAGAATATGAGTAGCTAAACCCCTTCATGTTGGGATTAGGGAATCTGCGGTAGAAATGTGACGATGTAGTGAATGAATTAGATGAATTAACTACGAGACTCTATCACTATAGCAATTTAACTGTAATTTCCGACCTAGTTGAGTGCACGCTTCTATGTCACCCTTTAATCTGGCTAAAATTAATCCTGGATCGAAAGATTGGACTAAATAGGCCTGCTATAAACAGTAGACTACCCTAATGAGGACGAAAGTTAAGTTAGTGGTATTTTAGGATAGAAAGTGGACCGAAAGGACCTTTTAACATCCATCTCACATTACTTCGTCTGAATCATTTACAGCTGAGTCACTGGACTACCGTAGTGAACCGAATTCCCAACATGTCCCTCTCTTCTTGATAGTTTAATCATACTTTATTGCCTTTACTACTTTTTACTTTATTTCTCTTCCTTTCAAACTTCGTAGTTTAGAACCGAATTTAAACAACCCCCATTTGTTACCATAGGACTAGGATTAGACAGCTATAATTACATTACCTCCCTGTGGATTCGATACTCGACTGCCTCTGCTACATTTTAGTTGAGACCGTTAGGTTTTATCTTTGATAGGGTTGCGATAGCCGTGTCAAATTTTGGCGCCGTTGCCGGGGAGGCAATTGTTCAATTTATTAGTTGTTTTATTTTTAGTCCTTTTCCAGTTTAAGGAACACCCGTTCCTTAGACTATTCTTATATCCTGGTTGTAGTTTCCTCTTATGCGCAGGTCACAGGGCGGTGAATTATTGCCTTACAATCCTGAGCTTGAGAAATCTCTGCGCGAGTTGAGGCGATCACAAAGGGTATTACCGACAGAGGAAGAGCTAAGTACTCTGTCAAGCTTTCACGAGAACGATCTTTTTGAGGAAAATCCGTCTTCATCTCCAGTCTCCAATTCATCAACTGAGATAGTCACTTCTCCGGACTTTCTAGAAATGGCCGAAGAAGCATCCATTGCCAGTCATTCTGAACTGACAGCTGCGGATCTCTACAAGGGATTTGTACTACCGGGGGAGGCAAGAAAATTCGAGCCGAAGCCTGCTTATATCAACTTGATTGAGAGAAATCAATTCGGGGGAGCTGCAACTGAAGATGCAGCTCAGCACATGGAGACCTTTATTGATTACTGCTGCTTCATACCCTCTCCCACTGGCGTGACAGCGGATCAGATAAAAGAAACCATGTTTATTTTCTCACTTCGCGATGCTGCAAGGGAGTGGTATAGGGATTTGGACCGGGCTGCTCACGGTATAACTGACTGGAATTCACTGGCTTTAGCATTCTACAAGAAGTACTTTTCTGCATCAAAGACTATTGCCATTAGAGCTCAGATCACGAGCTTTAAGCAAGGGCCCGACGAGAACTTTCACGAGGCATGGGTCCGCTTCAAGAAGTTGGTGCGAACCATTCCGCACCATGGGTTCGAAAAGTGGAGCTTGTGCAACCAGTTCTATAACGGGCTGTATGACGATCAGAGGGCTATTTTGGATGCTGCAGCTAATGGCCGGTTTGCTGAGAATCTAGGAGAGACTAAGGGGTGGAAGATCATAGATGATTTGGCCACCCATAAAGCTGAATATGGGAACTCGAGAGGAAATCAAAGAAGAGCTGCTGAATCTTCTTCTGTTGCTGAACTAGAGGCTCTCACGGCCCGATTTGATAAATATGAGCTGGGAGGAGCCTCGAAGGGAGGAATTGACCATGTAAATGCCGTTACAGACGGTCCCTTCAGCTGCAAGAGATGTGGAGGAGAGGGGCATATTTCAGATAATTGTCCCAATTCCTATGAGTGATGTGCTGCCTTCCAACACTACAGGCAGAACAACAAGTACTACGAACCGAATGTCCACCCCAATTTGAGGTGGACTAGTCAGAATGTACTCAATCCTACCGCTCCTCCGCATCAGCAGCAGCCGTATATTCCTCCACACAAGAATCAACAGGGCTATCAGAAGCCTCCTTCTTTCAACCCTCCTAATCAAGGTGCATCATCTTCCAGTGGGGTGAGTGAATTGGGTGAGTTAAAGTCTATGATGCAGTCCATTTCAAAGCAATTACAACAGAAGAATGCGTCATTCAAGGTACTTGAGACTCAAGTTGCCCAACTTGCTGCGAATCAATCCTCGAGGAAGCAGGGTCAATTACCGACTCAAAATGAGAAGAATCCACATGAGACGGTAAATCTGATAGAATTGAGAAGCGGTCTTTCTTATGAGGGACCGGAAATGTCGAAATCAGACCCTAGGGAAGCTGTAACTGGTGATGAATAGTGTTCTGATAAGAGAAAAGGGCTCACGACAAAGGAATTACTCGATCGACTGAAATCTGGTGTTCGATCGAGTAGAGTCGAAGATGAAAGTCCTCGATCGAGTGGTTTTTCCACTCGATCGAGTGAACAGGAAGAGCATGTTGGTCGATCGAGTAGAAATTGTGCTCGATCGACTGAAGCAGGAAGTGGAGTTGGTCGATCGAGTGGAAATTGTGCTCGATCGACTGACAGTGATGAAGAAACAGCTCGATCGAGTGAGCAAATTGGTCGATCGAGTAGTATTGATGACGAGAAGCTTATTCGAGAGCCTGCTAGTGCTCGTTTAAGTGAGATATCACCGGACAGACCTCGTTCGAGAGGTAAGAAGCGTCCAAAGGATACAGAACTTGCACCGGAAGATACATTGGAAGCGAGAAACAAGGGACTCGAGATACCAATCACGGTTCCCTTCCCGAGGCGGCTGCAGAATACCAAAGTTAATCAGCAGTTCGGCAAATTTGTCGAACTTTTGAAGAGCTTGGAAGTCACCATGCCGTTCACTGAATTGCTGACTAAGGTACCCTCTTATTTAAAGTTTATGAAAGAAATTTTAGCACGTAAGAGGAATATTAATGACAGTGAGACCGTAGCTTTGACTGAGGTGGGGTCAGCCCTATTTCAAAATAAGTTACCCCCTAAGCAATCAGACCCGGGTAGTTTTTCAATTCCGTGTCATATCGGTATGCATTTGATTGATAACGCGCTATGCGATTTAGGCGCCATCGTAAGTGTCTTACCTTTGTCTCTGGCTAAGAGACTTGGTTTGACAAAGCTGAGTTGCACCAACATGACTGTCCAGATGGCCGACCGTAGTCTATCACGGCCACTAGGTATAGTAGAAGACGTACCTGTTCAGATCGGGAAGTTCTTTATTCCCGTTGATTTTGTTGTCTTAGACATCCCCGAAAATGCACGCACCCCTATTATTTTAGGGAGATCATTTTTGTCCACTGCCCGTGCAGTAATAGACGTTGGGGGGAAGACTTTGACCTTTCAGGTAGGGGATGAGGAGCTGATTTTTCATCAGTCCAAGTTCCAGAGAGCTCCCATGTAAGCCCAGCCTTGCAATGCTCTCTCTTCTATTGTTCCTATTATTGACACTCCAAATGAAAATTTGGAGAATTGTGCCGCTGTTGTTAACCCTCCGCCTCATATTGAAAGCAAAAAGGAGGAAAGTTCGTCTGTTTCCCTTACTGCAGGTACAGATGAAAGCAAAGAAGGGTCTGTCAAGGGACATGGTGCAGCCATTATCAATCACATTGGAAATAAGGATGCTTAAGACGGTGATAGAAGAGCAAGGACGAGGAAAGCTGACGCTTACGTGGATGCGAGCTACTCTCCTCCTACCGTTTCAAGTGATAATTCATGCTCATGGAAGATGAAGAGGACAGTCAATGTTGTTGAGGTGACGTCCTCCAGTCAGAAGCCCACGAAGGGGCTACTGAAATTTGATGAGAATTAAACGGGGAAATGCCCCGTGTAACACCTTGTAATAGATATTATATTTTTGAATTTCTTTTGACTTTGTTTTATTGCGTTTTAATTAGGGCAATTAGTTTTTAGACAATCTTTAGCGTAGACTAAGACTATAGACTGTGCTTTTGCGTATTCGGTATTTTGGGAAGCCCTTGGATGTGTTTTTATGCAGGTTTGGGGAAGTTTTACGCAATTCAAGGAAGAAAAGACGAAAATTCAAGAGCCTACGAGAGGAAAGTCCTCGATCGAGTACTTTTTGTACTCGATCGAGTGAAAATATGGTCGATCGAGTAGTTTATTTACTCGATCGAGTAAAGCAAAAAGAAGGATTGGTCGATCGAGTAACTTTTTACTCGACCAAGCAGCTGGACCATAAAAGGGCTCGATCGAGTGGTTTAAAATCACTCGATCGAGTGAAATGGGCCGTGTACAGGGAGTTTTCTCACTTAAACTCTTTTGTTCCCAATTCTTTTCATATTTCACCTAATTCCGTCTATCCCTTTCCCCTAATTGCAATTTTAACTCCCCCAAATCCCCATTTTCTTGCCCAAATCACCAAATCCATCACTTACATTTCCTTATTTGCATTTTAATCTTCAAAAGCCCCTTAATTTCACCCTTATTTGTGTCCATTTTCGCGGTTTTAAAAGGGATTTAGGGTTTGCGGGTTTTTCGACTGAAATCCGCCATTTTTGCCTGTTTACTTGAGGATTATTTGCATTTGTAGGTTTATCTTCATCAAGTAAGTGTTTCATTCACCCTCTTTGCATTTTATCTTCGATTAACTCGAATTTCATGAGGTGATATTGAACTAGGGTTTCGAAAATCCATGTCTAGTCGAATTTTTCGACTTAATTGTGTTTATATGACCTTAATTAGCTTGCTTGATGATCATATCCCAATCCCTCGCTGTTGTTGCTTGTTTAATTCAAAATTTGCGCAAGGTTTCCGCGATTAGGGCCTCTAAGTTGAATTTTTCGACTGTCAGACGGTCTATATGCTGTCATGCTTTGTTTAACTTCAGTTCTTGCTTACTTGCTGCTGCTGTTAACTGTTTTTCCGTCCCCTATCTCCATTACATGCTGTGAATTGTTGGGAATCTTGTATTGTGTGTCGAAATTTTCGGCTGCTAGGAGTCTTACATGCTGTCATATGCAGTTTTTTATGCTGTTTTTAGTCTCCACTGGCAGTCATTACATTGTCACTTTATCATCACTCACGTACTGCCTTTTCGAAATCTCTGAGGAATTGTTGGAAATTGTATGCTGTAGGTCGAAATTTTCGACTGATAGGGGAGTGTTTATGGCTTCACATGCAGTTTTTCTGATGTCTTCGCCTCTGTTGACCATTGTTTTCCTCTCATACCCCTCCCCTATGTTTTCAGGATGGAGTCGAGTACCTTACCTTCTGCTAGTACCACCTCCAGTCCACCTTTGACTGAGTCAGTGGCCCCTGCTGTTGCCACTAGCTCTGCTTTAGTCACCACTGCAGCCCCAGTCTTCCTTGTTTCAGCTGCAGGGACGGTCTTTGCTACAGCTAGCTTAGCTGGAAGCCCAGTTCAGGCTGCCACTTCCACTACGGTCACCACCACAGCTAGCACTGCTGCTAGTCCCTCTTCAGTGGCGACCACAGCAGCCACTACGTGTACACCAGCCACCACTTTTACACCTGTGGCAGACTCACCAGCAGTCGCAGCCGCTTTCAGAGTTGCCCTGGTTCCTTACATAGTCCGAGAGCGAGCCGCTGCTTTGCATTCCAGAGACGGAGGCCGGGGTCGTAGACTTGTCAGAGCTACACTAGCTCCAGTTACTTCTACTTCCACCACAGCTAGCACTTCCACAGCTGCTGCTGCTGCTTCGGCTTCTACTTCAGTCGCCGCTCCGCTTACCTCTGAGACAGTTACAGTCCGAGGGGACACTTCCCTCGACTCCCACCCGGACTACCCACAGGTATTATTCGTCAACTCTGTTCATCGTTCGAAATTCTTTAACTTAGTCAAGTGTGTACATGTGCCTTCCCGATTTTTAGATAAATCGGCATTAGAGAAACTAGATATTTACGAGTCAGTCTGTTCTTTACTTCGGGGCACGGGGATGCCTGGCCTCATTACCATGAGGGGCCGCACCTTCTTAGAGCTGAGCCTTGAGTTTCTCAGCTCTTTTATCTTCTCCTCGGGGGCATACGACGCCGACCCCGATCTGTCTGTCGTCTCCTTCAGTTGTTTAACCGGACTTTCCCGATGCCCCTAGCGGAGTTTGGTAGGTTGCTTGACCTTACCTCCTCGGGCGTGAAATCAGACTCGAGGAAGGTTTACAAACAGGTTTGGCGGTGCTTGGCCCAGACCCGTTTCCAGGACCGAAAGCTCCACCAGGTCCACCATCCCCCCGTCCGTTGTTTTCTTAGACTGATGGGGAGCTCTATTTTCGGCCGAAAGGAGCCGAACAACACTACCAACACCGAGCTCTCCATCCTGGGCGGTTATCTGAACGTTGACTGTGAAGGTCCTTTTACCTTCAACATTGCCTACCTCACCGCCCAGTACCTCCACGACCAGGGGAAGAAGGAGGCGAGAACCATTGCCTGTGGTGGCATAGCCACCATTCTTGCCCACCGACTTTTCCCCACCTGGCCACGTGACTTGCAATACCTCGAGGGAGAGAGGTCACCGAGTCCGGGCTGCCATGCTCGCTCAAAGCATTGGCTTACCCCGGACTACCGGACTTGGAAGATTGACGGCTCCTTGTCGTTGACTTACCCTGCGACAGTCTCCCCGTCTTGAGCCCTTACCCTCGTGGTAAAGGGCCACCGTCTCGCCCTTGCTTGCCTCTACTTCACCTTCCACTTCGTCCATCTCCTGACGCACCTGCCGCCAAGAAGCGGCGAGTTGAGACTGGAGAGGGGTCCACACCTTCAGGGAGTACCCAGCCTTCCACGGCTACTCCCGATCCGATCCCTACTCCCACTATTACTACCACTCCTACTCCTCCCCACCTCCCACTCCCACTGACCAGACCCAGACTGAGCCGGTCTTTCCGGCTACTTTTAGACTACCTCCTCCCTTTGTAGCGCCCCGCGGTCCAGGACCAAGGGGGGCGCGATTTCTGATTTGTTGATCGAGCTTGCGAGCGTCGAGGCTCGTATGGAGAGGGACTTAGCTTTGACCCTACACCCTCTGTACGAGTACCACTTACGGCGACACAGACCGATCCTGGAGGACTGGCCACACCCTTCCTTCTTACGGTACCCACCTGAGGGGTACCCGATTTCCGACGAGTCAGAGGACGAGGACCAAGAGGTGGCAGTGGAGAGAGCTCGTGAGGAGGAGCGGAAGAGGAGAGAGGAGGAGAAGGACCCGGAGTACAAGGTGGATGGAGACGACGACGACGACGAGTAGCTACTGGTCTACTCACTTCCCCAGTTTTCGGGCTGGTTTGGGGAAGTTCGTATTTTTTTATGTATTTTTCACTCTTTTATTTTGTCTCCTTTATTTATTGTCTTTATTTTTCTTTTTGGTTGTATACTCCCGTTCCCCCATATTTCTGCTGGTGTATGCTGGAGGACAACGAGGGCGTTGTCCGTTTTGGTTTGGGGACGGTATGTTGCATCCTTTTGAGTCTGCATCTGCATTTGTTTTGCATTCACGTCTACTTTTCAGCTTGCATTGTTCTTTATTTTCTATCAAAAAAAAAAAAAATTAGAAAATTTCAAAAATTCAAAAATTCAAAAAAATATTCACGTTTATTTTTGCATATAGGTTGAGTCGGAACGGTAGATTCCCATGATGAAATTGCACTATAACCTGTCAATTTACTTGAGCCTTGCACTTCTGTTAATAGTTTTTAGCTTTGTCATACGCATAATCTACGAATTTCTGTTCAAATATAAGCTGACTGTTTAGATTTGACCTATAAATTGGCAAACTACTTAAAAATTCTGAGTTTTAGAGCCATAACTGGTGACATTCATGACCAGTTCATTAGGAATTTTGAGTAGTACTCCTTGCATAGCATGTTCATCTCATTTGCACAATTATGCCATTCAATTTCTCGTCAAATGCACATATTCGGGTTTGTGGTTGGTGTCACATGCAGGGAGGGTCTTGCAAATTTCCCTTTCTTATTACTTTACACCCATTTAGCTCCACATAAGCCAAAATTGCCTTTTGACCCATTAGCTACATCCCAAACTGAGCCTGCCTAGTCAAGCTAGTTAGTATGTTCTTCTGCGGTATATTTTTCCTTTGCATTTTGGTCCGTGTTTCTTGTTTTGGAGTTGGTGTAAGTATAGAGGAAGAAAGAAAAAAAAAAGAGTATTGAAAAAAAAAAGAGAAAAACGTGAGAAAGAAAAAAAAATGAAAAAAATGAGGAATTCACGTGTACAGTGAACAAAAGAAAAAGAAAAAAAAAAGAGATTGTGAAAATGAAAAAGAGTTGAGAAGATGTTCGAAGACGTACAATCGAAAAGGGTTGTTTGTTTTAGTTAGTTATTTCAGACGGTGTTTAAAAGAGGAAAGTTTGTGACCGTCTGACTCCTCCGTTCTATCCCATATTTTTTTGAGGAGATTGTGTTTTGAGTCTAGTGAGTTTTGTGCCAAATGAAGGGCACTTGTACTTAGTCTTTCACTCAGTTGAGATTCAGATGGTTTCATTATGGTCCTGTTAGGAACTAGCTTGACGCTTCTACCTCCACATTTCCGTAACTTGTTTTGCCTTTTCTCACCTGAACTTCACTATTCCCAAATTATTTGCAAACCCTCAGCTGTGACGGACATTATCGGTTGGAATTTGTGCATTAGTACTTGAATTGTCTTTCATTTTTGTTGCATGCATGCTATGTAGGTCGCAGTTAAGTGAGTGACTGTCTTTTCTTCTCTCTTTTACATATAACATTTGCTCTTTGCTTCATAAGACAAGAGTGATCACGTGAGAGTCCAGTTTTGTTGGTCTTGCAAGGTCGATAGGTCAGCTATATTCCTGAACAGCTTATAATTCGTTTGCGTATTGACTGTTTAGCTTTAACTGTTAATTCTTGTTGCATTAAATTGGTTCAAGTAGACAAGTTGAGCTAGCTCTGAGTTATCATTTCCATTCCACTAGTTTAGTTTTGAGTTTACTCGAGGGCGAGTAAAGGTTCGGTTTGGGGAGATTTGATACGTGCCTAATGTATAGTCTTTTTAGCCTATTTCAGCACGTATTTCTATGCATATTTATACTGTTTTTATGGTATTTTGCCCCGAATTGGCTACTTTGGTGCATTTTGTCCTTTTTGTAGGAATGATCGTGAAAGTAGTAGATCCGTACTCTTTTTCGTCCTTTTTGCATGCATTTAGAGGAGGCGGGATTGTTCCAGAGTGAGATACTGCATTTGAAAGCGTCGTGGCACGCATTACGAGGCACTTAGACGCAGACGTGAGCTGAACTGAAGTCTAGTCACTCGATCGAGTGGTTTTCACACCCTCTGACGGTCGATCGAGTGGTTTCCACACCCTCTGATGGTCGATCGAGTGGTTTTCCCACTCGATCCTCAAGCTGCACAAAGACCTGTCACTCGATCGAGCAGTTTTCCACTCGATCGAGTAGTTGTTGCTGAAGAGTTGGTCGATCGAGTGGTTTTAATCCACTCGATCGAGTGGTTTCGTTAGTTTTGGGCTTTAAACAGCCTGTGAGTTGTTTTTCTCGCTAAACTTATTTTGTTTGCTATTTAAGCACGCTTTACTAGGTTAATTAGGATTATCTTTGATATTATCAAACTCTCTACTGTTAAACATTGCTACGTTGCTTCTCTTCCTTGACTCTTACCTTATTTCGGGATTATTCTCACTCGGGTTTCGTGTTCTTTACGCCGGATTCGCTTGGATTGTAATTCCTTTATCTTCCTTTAATAATAATTGATCTTTTATTGCTTTAATTCTTCACTTTTGTTATAATTAGTTTCTGCCCTAATTTCCCTTATCGCAATTTATTGTTTATTCATCATGTTTACTGCTGGAAAATTAATTGCTGTTAGTTTAATTAAGAATATGAGTAGCTAAACCTCTTCCTGTTGGGATTAGGGGATCTGCGGTAGAAATGTGACGATGTAGTGAATGAATTAGATGAATTAACTACGAGACTCTGTCACTATAGCAATTTAACTGTAATTTCCGACCTAGTTGAGTGCACGCTTCTATGTCACCCTTTAATCTGGCTAAAATTAATCATGGATCGAAAGATTGGACTAAATAGGCCTACTATAAACAGTAGACTACCCTAATGAGGACGAAAGTTAAGTTAGTGGTATTTTAGGATAGAAAGTGGACCGAAAGGACCTTTTAACATCCATCTCACATTACTTCGTCTGAATCATTTACAGCTGAGTCACTGGACTACCGTAGTGAACCGAATTCCCGACATGTCCCTCTCTTCTTGATAGTTTAATCATACTTTATTGCCTTTACTACTTTTTACTTTATTTCTCTTCCTTTCAAACTTCGTAGTTTAGAACCAAATTTAAACAACCCCCATTTGTTACCATAGGACTAGGATTAGACAGCTATAATTACATTACCACCCTGTGGATTCGATACTCGACTGCCTCTGCTACATTTTAGTTGAGACCGTTAGGTTTTATCTTTGATAGGGTTGCGATAGCCGTCTCACATGGTCTCCGGAAAATGGGAATGTTGAGCATAGTTGAGTCACATGACGAGTGACATTGCATTATTTGGTTGTTTCATAGAGTCCGCATGTTTCTGATTGATTGGCATACAAGTGCATATATGAAATTAAATGTGATATATATGTGTGTAGTAATGATCGAGTTATACCCCGAGACTTATGCGTAGACTTAGAACCAATTGAGTTGGGTGTTATTTGATGGCCGGATTTGTCGTTATTTCCGAATAAAAAAACATTTATAGAGTAACCCAAGTAGTATAAATCGGGGTCGAACCACAAGGATGGCAGGGTTAGATTAAGTATAAATCTTTGTCTCGTTTTAGTTTAGTCGGATGCAAAACATGTGAATGGATACTATGCTAACAAAATAATCTAAGAATATTAATTAAACAAACAAACAAGCATGAAGACAAAGAGAGTAGATGCTAGGGTTTCGGGTTCATTTAGGTTGGGAGAGGGAGATGCAAAAGTCTACGAGAATTGGGTCACGGTTTTGGTCAAGGAATCGAAGCTAGTTTCCTAGTCACCTTAAGCTCACCATAAAACTTTCATATTATGTCAAACTCATCACATACATGCTAGCAAACACTCTTATTCACTCTCATGTAAAGAAATGTTAAGCAAAATTCAAAGAAAGGTATGAACTTTCATTCACTCATTTCATCGAACACCTTCAATGCAAGTATATAAAGACTCGATTTTTAACTCATATTCAAGTGTAAAAACTCATTATCATCCCTCGTGTTTACCCAAACTCTCTCTTTAACCCTAGACTAATTCTACTCAAACATAATTAACACAAATAATACAAATACACCAATACTAACCATGCCAAACATGGTTAGCAACAAGATTAAACAAACAATACAAGATGAAACGAAAAACATGTAAACAATTGAAATAGAGTGAAATTATGATAGGAAATATACCAACTTAAATTAAATGAGCAAACGTGGATTGAAAAATGGAGGATGAATGTCTTCTTATCTTCGAAAATTACAACCCAAAACTAAAACTAAACTAATGAGAAGGGAAGAATTTGGATAAACTAGAGAGTAATTAAACTAATGAGAAGAGAAGAATTTGGATAAACTAGAGAGTAATTAAACTAAGAACAAAGAAAGATTACAAATTTAATTAAAGAAAATTTAAGAGGAAAAATAAGATGGGTTCTCTTTCTACAAACTACTCTTATGTCTACTCCTTTCTATTTAGGATGCGTCTGATAGATAAATAAGGGTTTGCTGTCCTCTTGTTTTTATATTGCTGAAATGACTAAATAAAACGACATTCCCACAAACATAAAACGCAGCACTTGATTTAAATGAAAACCAGGGGCATGGGAGTCTTTTCCTCGTCTAATCTCTATTTGCTTTCTTCAAACTTCAGCCAAACAAACCGAGCCCTCAAATGCAATCAGAATTGGACCATGATGAATTATGGGCATCACCAAGACGAAGGTGATGACTTGGTGGTGGAACCGTTTATTCGCGGCCTGGATTCTGGGATCGAGCATGGTAGTGCTCGAATTGAATGGTGGGCTGCTGGTTGTTGAAGGGCGATACTCGGGTATCGATTTCCGGTCAGACGGTGATGGGCGCTGAGGGTGCGTGAAATGGATGGCGACGGAGCAGCAGGTGGTGTGCAGGTTGCGAATTGATAGAGGCGAATTGCTGGTGGTTGTTGTGATTACACCTGGTGCTGCTCGGTGGTCTGAGCATCGGTGAGCTCTGCGGCTGCCTGAACGGAGGAGAAGCAATGGTGGTTTAATGGTAGGAATGAGGTTTGTGTTGGGTGGATGTCGAATTGTTGGTTGAGCAGATGAGGATGGTTCTGGGATCTGTGGTCGAAGGGCCCGACCATGGCGGTGATGAGAGTAGAGAGCAGGAGCACGGCTGCTGGGGTGAACTTGTCTGCCACGGAATCGATATCGGCGCAGCAATGGTACTCAAATTGGTACTGTTTGTCGTGGTAAACTGGTGACGAAATATTGAGTAAATCACAGGAGCAGAGGATGTCATTTTGGCAAATTGGCAATTTGACTTTCCTTTCTATGATTCATCACCATTCTGTTCAAATTGACTCGGTCTTAATCCGTCTCGCCTCACTTGGTCTTCTTTTTATTCACGAACACGAGTCCTACAAAATTAAATAAAGGGACGTGCTAAATCTCGTACACCATATTACTCAATCCCGCACAAATTTTCCCCTTATTCCTAATATACCCCTCCCATTTCTCACCCCCAAACAAAAAAAAAACAAGAGAGAGAATCAAAAGAGATTGAAAAGAAAAAAAAAATACGCAAACAGCCAAACGTAACTCAACACCCAACAGCCACCATCGGACAACCCCTCCCCTAGCCCTCTCCCTGCGCCGACCACCATTCACCGCTCCCAGCGCCGACCACACTCTACTGCGGCGACCACCCACTCCTCGCGCATAACAACCAGCGACAACATCACACAACATTCCGTCATGTTCAACAACGTTCCATCGCTGCCACAAATTCGGTTGCCCACTGTGCATTCGACCACCTTACTCCGGCCAGTTCGAAAACCCCACAACCACCACTTCAAGAACATTACATCAATATTCCATCAATCCAAAGCCTAATTGTAAAAAAAAATCATTGTTATTATTTTTTATAAAAAACATTATTTAAATCAATTAAAAGACGGGATTAATAAAATTATTGATAAAACGGAGAAATTATGTGTGGTATGTGTGAATTCCGATTCATAATTGTCTAATTGTTAATGAATTTGTTAGGTTTGTGAAAGAGAAGGGGGAGAGAACTCTTTTTTGGTTTTTTTATGATAAAGGGTAGTTACGGAATATTTTAGCAAAGTGTGTAGGATTTAGTAAAAGAGTGTGCGGGATTTAGCAATTGCGTAAATAAATAGAGCAGTACCAAATTCCCGACAAATAACATTTATTCGTAATATATGTAATAAAACTAATAATTATTAATTAAAAAGGTAAAATGAGGTATTTAATCAATTAAGTACGCAAAATCGAGTCGGAATAAGATATACATGCGGAGTAAAAATTGACTAAAACACTACTCATCATCGTTATGGGATTAGGGTTTCGAACCGTGAGCTGAACCTTGTACCTTGACGTTTGGGAGGCTCGTAGAGTAGGGTTATATCATGGCATTAGGACCATATCTGATTTATTTATGAATTTGCAATAAGTAGAAGAGAGTGTCGAACCTGGAACATAGTAATTTGTGGAATTTAGTAATGAGTGTATGATACCGTATATTTTTTTTGAGGTTGATAGTTGAACTTCGGGACGAAGTTCTCTTTTAGGGGAGTGAATGTAACAATTCGGAAGTTTAGGAAAAAGGAAGTACGGAATGCGAGTAATTAGTGAGAGTTGAGAGGAAGTAGTGAGAATGGAACACCGAACTTTGGGAAGAGCGTGCACATGGGATTCGAGAAAATAGTCAAAAAGGGAAGAGTGAGGTGAAACTTCGGGGACGAAGTTTATTTTAGGGGGAAGATTGTAATATTCCGTATTTAATAATTATTTAATAATAATATTTTATTGTATTTAGCGAGTTATGTTGAGACGGAATAATATAATACTGAATATAATAATAATAATAATAATAATACATTATACATGTATTATATACTCCCTTATCCTCATCTACCCTCCCCATCCATTTCATTTGCATTTCCCACCACACAAAATTAGAGAGAATCCTAGAGAGAAAGAAGAGAGAAAAAGAGAAGGAAAGAAAGATCGTCTTTTATCCCTCCACCTTGAGATCGTAAGGTAAACCATCTTATACTAGCCTTTATGTTATTACTTTTATATCTTTGACCCGTCCCGACCTTGACCCATCTTTGACCCGCCTTTGACCACCAATGGACGGCCGTTGACCACCCAAAACAGGCTTTGACCGAGTGGAGAAAAGGGATCATCAGGAGTTTTGTGTCGCGGGTTAGGGCTGCGATTTTGAGAGTGTTGCAGGTCGGTTTTTGTCTGGTCTTATGGGTCAAGGGTTGAGGGGTGAGTTGAGGGGTGGTCATGGGTGGCGGTTAGGGCGGTTGTAGGTGGTGGAAAAGGGGAAGAAAATGGAGGTGTCGGGTTGAGGTTTTTGCTTGTTGTTGTTGTTGGATCGTGTTTAGGGTGGTTGGTGGCCCGTGGGGTGGTGTCGAGGTGGCCGGGAATGGCTGGGCCCATCGTGGTCAGTAGGGGACCTACGGTGGAGCTGGGTGGCCGTGTTATGGTTGTTGTTGTCGTGTTTGTTGGTGTTGTTGTTGGTGTTGTTGTTGTTGTTTGGTGCGGGTCTAGGTGGCGCTGGGCAGGCCGGACCCACCATGGCTGGGTGGTGGCCCACGGTGGGGCGTGGTGGTGGTGGGGTGTAGTGAGTCGGGTTTTGGGTAGTTGTATAAGACGGGTTTAATTAGTGTATATGTATTCAATTAGTATTAAATTAGTATATTTATACGTATTTGTATACGTATTAGATTGGTATATTTATACATATTTGTATTATTATCGTATTTTAGCAAATGGGTTTTGTGAGACGATTTTACGAGACGGGCCTAGCTTGTGTGACGGATTGCTTATGCGGATTTGTTGTGAAGTAGGTTTATCCTACTCAGTTTCATTGTCGTATTCATTTATAAAATGAGTCTTTTGTCATTTAATTGCATCGAGTGAGTCGTATTGCATGTTGTTGGTCATGACGACTCGACGAGTCGGGAAATTTGAGGAAATGGTATCCATGGCATTTTTGGCATGTCTTGGTGTATATTGTCTGTCATGCATTTCATAATGTGACGGTTGTGATTGTATATGTTGGAGGATTTGTATTGTTGTTGTGTTGGAGACGTAACACGGTTGGGAGACCGTCTTACATTTAAGTCGCCTCTTGGAGATCCCCACTCCAAGAGGGATGTGCACATTAACGGCTTGAGTTACGGAGGGACTCGTGTGGTTAAGACACGACGTCTGGCAGGGGATCCGGTTGGCTTCCGGACATGGTACGTCTGGGCGTGTCCCGGTACCTGTTTGTGGTTATCTGTATGTCTGGGCGTGACCCAGTACCAGTGTGGTTCTCGGTATGTCTAGGCGTGTCCCGGTACCGTGGTGGTGGTCATTTGATTGGGGTTCATTCATATCATAGTCTTGTTGTATATTCACACACACTCGAGTCGGGTCACACTTTATTTATTTATTGAAACTAACGTTTGTTGTGTCTGTGTAATTGTCACCTATTTCCGGGGTTGCCTGTTGGTACGGCTGTCGCAACCTATTAAAAATAAACCAACTGGTCTCTAACTAATATACCTAGGGAAGTCGGGATTGTATCCACATGGAGGCTTTTAGCGTTCAACTTGTCAAATTAAGTCTGTCTAAGTAACCAAATGGGGTTTGTTTGATTTTTGTTCTAAACTAAGCAATAAAATAAAAGGTTTAAAGAAAGAAATTGATT
Organism: Silene latifolia; assembly: GCF_048544455.1. Taxonomy (NCBI): domain Eukaryota; kingdom Viridiplantae; phylum Streptophyta; class Magnoliopsida; order Caryophyllales; family Caryophyllaceae; genus Silene; species Silene latifolia. The sequence continues at coordinate 129,499,267 of NC_133538.1, forward strand.
CGAGAAAAATATAAGAGAAAGGAGTTAGGACATCGGTTCAACATGGATTATTACGGGTCATAGGTAGGGTCATAGGTCAGTCTCAATTACCGGTCTATAGGGCAGTGAAAAGGTCCTCTCGGTCCGCTATTCGCCCTAGAATGCTTCTACCGGGCTCTCGCAACTTACTAGGGTACTCTAATGTGTATGACAGGTCTAACCCTTTCCAAGCTTTCGATCTTAGGTCGGGGCTTACCAGTACAATTAATTAATTACGTCGACTTAACTAATTAAAAGCAATTGAATGTCACAATTAACAACATAGACCAATTATATCGACCAATTTAATCACCCAATTAAGACCGTCTCAATCCATGTCTCCCCTAAATCCCAGCAAAAGGAGATTTAGTTACTTATATTGAAACTTGCGTGTGATAGCAATTGAATAAGACGATAGAGGGAAGGAATACATAATTAAATTATTGAGAAATTAAATAACATAAAATAAAACTAACAATAATAAGAAGAGAAAATATAGCAATTAAACAAGATGACCGAAAAGGAGAAAAGCAATTAAAGTTACCGATTGAAAATTGAGAATGAGCAATAGAGAAGGAGAAGAAATTCTAGATCTAAAGTTTTTTTAGAAGAGAGTACGTAATAGAGTTTTTTACAGTAGAAGCCGAGATAACCAAATTAAAAGATTACAAGAGCTTTTATAGTCCAAGCCCGAAAAAGGAAATAAAACCAACAACTTAACGTTTAAAATAAATCTTAGTCGATCAAAAAGACTGCTTAGGTCGATCGACAAAAAAACATAATGCCGACCGACTGAAAACATAATGTCGACCGACATAATGAGAATGTAGGATGACAAACTGCTGCAAATCCCAAACAATTGCTCATGTGTCAATCAAAGGAAGTGAAGGAAAAATTGGTCAAACGACTGAATGAGGACAACATGGCTACTATGTCGACCGACCATCAATAGATGTCGGACGACTTAACCAAACTTGCTTCATAAAAGTGGCGCTGTGTCGAGCAGATCCAAATCAAGGAAAACTGGTCGAACGACAGCTGAAATATTGAGGATGACATAACTCCTTCAGGTCGACCGACATGAAGCTCTTCGTCGGTCGACATCTTCAACCGTGCTTCACCAAAGTGATCACTGTGTCGCTTCCCTCTTACACATCATCGAACGGATTTGGCTACCAAAAAGCATAAATGCGCCTCAATCCTGCAAAGGATACGAAACATACCCAAAGTAGCAAATACGGTAGGAAATAAACCGAAATAAACAAGTAAACTCATAAAAATGCGTGCCGAATACGTAAATAAATACGTCTAAAAGGCACGCATCAAACCTCCCCAAACCAAACTCTTGCTTGTCCCTAAGCAAGTAATAAACACAAGAGACATAGGGCGGAGACTAATGAAGTGGCATACAACTCAGAGCTAGCTATACAAAAGACTCGATAAACCAATTTAATGCAAATGTGACACCCTTGCTAAGGAATAAATTCCAAATCGATTAAGCACACAAATTTCAAGTGCAAACGAGTTAAATAAATAACCAAAAACTACCAAACCGTCGACCTTGCAAGACCATTTATGTCGGACTCTCACGGGTCACTCATCTCTCATTATAAGCACAAGCTAGGTGAGTACAAATTTTGTAAGAGAGAAGGAAAATAGTAGCTCATCTAACTACGACCTACAAAAGCATGCATGCAGTCTAACATGATAGATATCTCTAGCTACCGTACACATACACTCCAACCAAACAAGGTCCATCACACATGCCGAGGACTTACATATGAATGTGAGGTGAGGTAAATAGGTAAGAAGGGGCAAAATGATTTGGATATGTGGAGGTAAAAGTCAAGCTAGCACCGAACACAACCAAAAGTAAAGATATTCCACTTCTAATCCAACATATGAAATTAAGCACAATGCCAAATGTGACATAAATTCACTCACAATATCAACAATAATCCTCAAATAATAAATATAATCAACATAGGAGTAAAGGGAATGTCACTCTTTTTTTTTTCTTTTACAACTTCATTTCTGTTCTTTTTCTTTCATTTTTTCATTCTTTTTTTTCTTCCATATCTTTATTTTTTTTCATCACTTTTTTTTTCATTCCCCTTTTTTTCTTCTTCCTCCCAACATCTGTCACAATAGCAATAAAATCGACCACAACAAAACTTCCAAACTTACCAACAAGACTCGCTTGACAAGGGTAGGCTATATAAGAATGTAGTTGAAAAAATGGGTCCAAACAAAGTAAATTTAGCTAATGTGAAGCTAATAGGGGTAAAATATAAAGGAAGGGTCGCCTCTCCTTATGTGTCACCGCCACAAACCTGAGTGTATATAGGTAATAAGAGACAAATTTCATGCTTATGCAAAATGATGTTACATGCCATGTAAGGAGTACTACTCACATCCTAAATGAAAGCGGTCATGAATGTCACCGGTTTATAAGCTCTAAACCATAGAATGTATAAGTAGTTTGCCAACATATAGGTCAAGTCTATTCGTTTGGTAGAATTTATCAAAAACTCGTAGACTATGCAAATGAATTTATCAAAACAGGGTGTCCAACGAGATGCAAGGCTTAAACGAGTTAGCAAGAGTATAAAAGCAATGTCATCATCGTTATATAGCCACTCCGATTCAACCTAAGACTCTACCTGGATGCAAACTAAATGCAAACTAGCAAACTAAATGCAGACTCTACCTAAGACTATGTAAACTAAATTCATGCAGAAATGCAAGAAATATGCATATAGATGCAACACAGACACATGTATACCCTCCCCAAACCAAATCACACAATGCCCTCATTGTGTTCAGTAAACAATCAGCAGCATCAATAAATAGGGGAAAGGGGTACACAAGACCAAAATGAAATGCACATGAAATGTAAACGAGGAAAAGAGAACTCACACAACACGAAACAAACCTCCCCAAACTAGTAACAAACATGGGGAGGTCGTGGCCAGCAGTTGCCACTAACCACCACCCGTAGCATACGGGTCGTCGTCAGGAAGTGCTCCGACCTTGGCACTATCACCTCTCGTACCCTCCTCCATAATAGCAACCTCAGCAGTAGCGGTAGTAGGTAGCTCAGAAACAGTCGCCACGGCATCAACAGTAGCCGTGGGAGAAGAATAACCACCCTCCGGAAACCTTTCCCGCTGCTCCGTGGAACCGAATACGACACTCGAATAGTCTTTAAGTGGTTCAATAACTGCAACAACGACACCTGATGTATTCATATCCGCGCTCCCACTACCGCTTGAATTCCCACTAGCATGAATTGCTTGAGTGGGCTCACCCACACGGGAACCATCTGCTGTCGCTGTTTGCGTGCCTGTCTTTCCTGGCTCACCTAGTATCCGTCTCTCACCTGCGCTGTCTATGACCTGCAAATAGGCATATGGTTCAAAACGAATACCGGAAACATATACATGATGGGCACGAGATGAATTAAAGTGGATAACTCAAATTAAATCAACTGAGGACAATTAATCCCGATAAGGGAGACTGCCAATGCACAATTACTGGCCACGGTCCTTCAATTTTTATTATGAACCGCATAATTCAAAAAATTTAAACCGAATATCATATCAAACATCAATGTATCACGAATACAAAAGGGACTTATCACAACTAATTTGAGAAATTCAAAGTAATTCTATGCGAAAGGGAAAAAGTCCCACTTTACGCAACTGGAAAACGAAAGAACAAGTAGAGCATAAACGGGTTTTCTTCTGCTACTGAATTTGAACCGACCACAAGAAGTCTCCCTTGTGACGACCGACAGGTATATTCGTCACAAGTTTGCGAGTTGCGACGGATCAATTACTACCCACATGGGTAAATAAGACAAAACTGAATGTTTCTCCCTAGGCACTTTGCTTTTGTCTTATTTCCCCATGTGGATATTATTTGACCCATCGCAAGCTTACGATGGATATGCCCGTCACAACTGAGAATTTGTGCATCGACCAAACTCAAGTAAAGGGTAATATAAGGACCTATACTATGCATTTCTTTACAGGTGGGGACGTAAACATTCAAACTTTACTGTTAAGGAACTCCTAATCCAATTCTCTTAACTTAGACGGTAAAAAAAACTGTTTGCAATCTATATGGTCGGTCATTTAGTATATAGCAATTAGAGTAAAATTTCCTTTTACCTAATGTCTATGATCTCCCGATTCTCCCCTTTAATTCTCCTTGATTATGATTAATTTCTCCATTGACATGCTGCCATTAACAATATTGAGTGTCTGATATTTTAAAGCATAGCTGGTTAATAGGTGATGAGTCATAATTATATACATATTTATATCACCCTTTAATTACTTTTGATACGGTTTTCGTGCTAATATATATTAATTACATGCCTTTTATGTTTGAATGTTGTTACTTCCGCTATTTGATGTTTAATGCAGGAATAATGCATTTGAGGAGCAAAGGAATTAAATGGGCATCGCGGAGTGGCCATGAAGGAATACACGAAGCATGGCACGGGAATCTAAAAGAATAAAGGAAGAGAAGTAAAGAAGACAACACGAAGAAAAGAGCTGAAAAAGGAGGATACTCGATCAATCCTAACCAGGCTCAATCGAGGAATTAGTGTACTCGATCGAGTACACCCAGGCTCGATCGAGTACACATCGAGCTGGGGGATTTTCCGCAGTTTCCACAAGTCGGTTGTGTTTTACTATAAATATCCAATTCGTACCCTATGTTTATTTACACTTTATTTTACTTCTAAAACCCTAGAAAACTCTTAGTTTAGCTTATTTATTATTGTTTCGAATGTAAGTACTCTTCAATTACGGTACTCTCTAATCTTTCTTTAGTTATTATTAATTCAAGTTCTAGTTTATTCAATTATTGTTTTGCTTATCTGATTATGCTTTTAATTATGTTGTTCATCAATCTTATTGTTGTTATTCCCTTTATCATAAGTAGCTAATTTCATTATCTGGGGTGAATGGGGATCTAGGTTGTTAGAAGGGGATTATATTAATGAATTGATGGTTAAAACAGCTTCTTTGTTGTTGTTCAATAATTGTTATGAATCTAGTTGTTTAGTTTCTGCAGGATTAATTAACTGGTGTTGCAAACAAGGATTCTCACAGACCGGATTAAGACTAATAGAAGCTAGAATAACTGAATAGAGATAATTTAATAATAGTGATCGCATGTTAAGTTAGATCTAAATGACATATTAGAATCGACCGATCATATGACCTTAAACGATATAAGTTGCTCAATCAATGAATTAAATCACACCCCGAATAACTACGTAGTGAACCTAATTCCCAGACTTCTTAATATTATTTTTTACAATCTTTACTTTATTTGCAATAAGTTGTTAGCAATCAAACAAACAAAACCCCATAAAATTGTTATTTTTAAGACGAACTTAAATATAAAAAAACTAGAATAATTAACTCATCACCCTGTGAATTCGACCCTTTCTTACTGCTAGCTACTAGTTAGTTGAGAATAGGATTTATTTTGATAGGCCAACGGCTGAAAATAACCTTATCAAATTTGGCGCCGTTGCCGGGGAGGCAACAATTTTTCTGTTTGTTTTTGTTTATTTTTGTCTTTTGTCTCAGATAGCATCAGTTCCTTGAGATAGTTTGATATTTTCTTGTTGTTTTCGTGTATGCCCAGGTCTGACAGGTCGGAGATTGTACCTTTTGATCCCGAGCCAGAGAAGACTTTTCGCTATAGACGAAAATTTCAAAAAGAAGTAAGTCAGGTGGAAGACTTGAGAACACTTGTCTACGAGCGGTTTACTTTCGCAGAAGATTCGTCCTTTAAAGAGGACACACTTATTTCTGCACCCGTTACTCCTACAATATCAAAGATGCCGACCTTGGCAAGTCATTCTGAACCCACCATTGATTTTATTCCTAAAGGCTTTAAGCTCCCTACCATGGATAAAGGGACCTTTGAGATCAAACCGTCTTATATAAGCCTGGTAGAGCGAAATTTATTTGGAGGAAAAGCTGGAGAGGACCCCGCCAAGCAAATGGAGAAATTTGTCACATATTGTTGTTCTATTCCTTTGACTGCTGGGGTGACTCAAGATCAAGTTAAATAGACTCTTTTTCCTTTCTCTCTGAGAGATGATGCAGCAGAATGGTTAGGTGACTTGGATATGGAGACCGACGCAATCACTAACTGGATTTCACTAGCTCTTGCATTCTACAAGAGGTATTTTACACCGCAGAAAACTAATGCTCTTAGAAGCCAGATTATGAGTTTTAAACAAGGTCCTACCAAAGATTTTAATGAGGCCTAGCTTCGTTTCAAAAGGCTAGTTCGATCCGTCCCTCATCATGGCTTCCAGATTTGGTTCCTTTGCAACCATTTTTACAACGGGTTGTATGACGATCACAGAGCTTTGCTTGATTCCGCTGCCAATGGAAGATTCCAAAAAATACTAATGTCGGTAATGCTTGGAAGTTGATTGATCAAATAGATACTCACACTGCTAAGTATGGTAACCCCATGTTGGAGCTTGTGTCCTCCACAAATTAGTGTGATAACATTTGTAAATCTCTTACAGGTTCACAAGGGTATACTTCGTATTTAATCAGTTGATTAACGATTACCTAATAACGGTTGGCTTGCTAGAAAGTTTGACGTTATTATCATACAGATGGCGGTGATCAACTGGTCTCTAAAGTTCACACCTAAAGGATGTGTTTGAGAGACGTGGTTATGGAAATGTAATCACATTGATGCCTAATATGACTAAACAGTTAGTCAATATGTTGATGAGACGATTATTTAATGCCGATTAAATAATATTAGCTGAGACGAATTAACTGTCAATTCGTAAATTGAATATAATATGTTATATTTAATTAATGTATATAATGTTAAGCTTCGACGAATTAATATGTTAATTCATAATTAAATGTAATCGGTTATATTTAATCAACAAGATGAATGTGTCATAGTGGTAATAGTAAAGGTACTCAAACGAAGAGGTTATGGGTTCGATCCTCACTAGATGACAATTTATAAATAACACATTTTTATACATTTTTGGAATAACCGAAAATAAGGATTTTAACCCTTATTATTTCGGTGGTATTGTGCCGAAATGAGGAAGAAGAAAATACTCCCTATTCACTTCTCTTTTCGGTTATAATAAGAAGTGAAGGGAGAATTTTTCTTAACCTAATTTCTAACCTACTCCTGCCTCTCATCTCAACAAAACACAAAACCCTAATTTTACAAAAAATTTTGAGGGATCGATTCTAGCAAAATCAAAGGGCATTTCTCATATCGTCTTGGGTGCAACTGATAGGAGAATATCATTGCGATATTGTTCATAGGCCATAAAAGCTAGGACCGAAGGTTATTTCTTAATCCTTTACGTTTTGTTTATGCAACTTAGTTTTATGACTCGTAATCATCACTTTATAATTCGTTATAATCCTTAAAATTAAAGGGATGCATACAGATAAATCCCACAAGTGGTACCAGAGCCAAGGCCACTAAATTTATTTTGATGATTTTCATAAAAATTGGATGTAAACAATGTTGGGGTTTCGGTTTAAAATTTTTTTTGCCGATTTGATTTTTTTTTTTTTCTGCCGAGTTTATGCTCTTGTTTTTGATGATTATTTCCATTTCGATTTTTCATATTGTTGTTTAATCAGTTAATATAGACATATGATAAATTGGTAGTTTTTTTATTTAATGAAGATTAAGTTAATATTGTAAATGGAATCGTCATGTCGATGATATAGAAATTTGTTTTTGCTATATAGTTTTTGGCATATACGATTAATCATGTTTTATTAATTCATATGCTAATCATGTTCTAATAGAAACTATAAACGATATCCTTCATCGAATTTTTGTTTTAGGGCATTTTTGCCGCAAAAGAGACATAAAAGAGGCATTAGGGTTCTTGTTTAATTTGAGCCGTGAATTTTTTTTTTTTTTGTGTTTCGGTTACTGTTCACAGTGGCCAGATTATAAAAAAAAAATATTTTTTTTGTTTTGTTTTGGTTTTTACAGAAAAACCGCAAAAAGAGAAACAAAAAACCGGGCTGTTTTTGTTTTTTTTTTCTTGGTTTTGCCGAGAGCATTGTTTATAAAAAAAAAGAATTTGTTTTCCTGTTTTTTTCTGTTTTGCCGAGCCTCAAAAAGAAAAAAAAGGGGTTTTTATTTTGTTTTTATAACCAATTATGATTATACATTAAATTTACAATGTATGATAAATAATTGTGAAGCGGTTCATAATTCATAGATACCTAATTATTTTAAAGCAGTTTAAAATATTGATGGATTAGATTCATATTACAAGTTTAATATGAATTAAGATTAAAATTAATGTGATTAATTGAGGAATTGTCACTTAATTTGATCAATTAAATAGGTGGTTTGGATAAAATTAACCTTCATAATTAAAGAATTATGTCTTGTATGTTTAATTTTTTTTAGTTGATGCATTTTATTTTTGTTGAATGAATCGTTGAATGGTTTAATTTACGTATTTTTGCAATCGGTTGTAATTTGTAATACCTAGTGTGGCCTTAGTCAAATTATGTTTTCGTAATGATGGGAACATAATTTTTAATGTAATTTGAGATCTCGAATCTCCTTTATTTTTCTTTAGTTTTTGGGTTTTGAAATTAGAATGTAATAAATAGGTTTATCATGTAAATTTATTTATTGTAATTTTCAAAAGAAGACTAAAGATGGAGATTGGAGCTCACTCCCGCTACATGGATCAAGATGGAACATCGAGACAAGCTTCTCGGGTCCAAGGATGGATTCCAAATTTGTATTTAATGTTCATTTTGATAGGATAGGCCACACTAGGACTTTATTTTGTTTTACGTTTTACCGTATTTATTGCTTTTCATTCACATGCTAGTTAATGCATCATTTTCCGCCTAAAACCAAACCACCTACTAAAATGCATGAAAATTGACACATATAGGTTGTATGTTAGTTTTCATAGACATACCGATGTCACATGTTTTTAAGCCATCAACTTAGTTTATTCATTCTCGCATGCTAGATATTAGTTCACTTAAATGAATTAAAATAAAGTTGATGGGTGTAACACCCCCATACTCCAAGTGCCTTACCAGGACCACTCAGGTATGAAGACATTACCATCTCGGTTACCCGAGGCAATGATAATCAAATTAACAATGAAGAAACAACGTTTAAATATAAATACTTAGTGAAGAGTACAATTCTCGAAACCAAACCAAAATGCAATACATGTTCTCAAACTGACTGTTCTAACTGAAATGTAAATAACTAATAAGCTACAAATGAAGACTCCTATCATCATGTCGTGGCCATCCCGGCTATCCCAAAGACTCATCTCAATACCGCTCAATATCTCGCTCACCATCCCCGAATGGATCACCGCAGTTTACAAAACAACACCGGGTCGTACTAATCACACAATTCAATATATACCAACAATAAGATAAACAGATGACTTAATCGTCACACACACACAATCACGCCAAATCCAATCATCACAATCACTGACTGTCCACTGTACCAGCCCTGCCAGTGGGGGACCGCAGCCGTACCCACCAAATCCCCGCTCCACATAGTGAACGATAACCCTGTCCATTAATGTGCACATCCCTTCTGTGGCGGGTTCCACAGAAGGCGAAATTAGGGCGTGAAGCCACTCCCGCAAGTGACCCCACTCAGCCGAGGCCACGCCTCGCGAACCATCAACAACGATCACAACCACAATCACAATACAATTACTATATCAAACAACCAAACACAATACATCAACCAATATCCCATTATGGGACTAATACTGAGTTGGAAATCCTACCAGTAAGCACACAATCGACGGTCTCTCTTCTTTGAATCAAAAAGCTTCCTCTATGAACCCTCCTCCTATCATACAACACATAAAGGCTACCAAATCACATACTTCACATAAAACCCCCAAATCTCTAAATTAGGGTTTAACCAAATCAAAGGAAAGACAATAAAAAGGGTACATAGATCTTACCCTCGACGCAAGGAACTCAACGGTATAATCAACGCTAAGAACCGACCTTCCAAACTCCGGGTATTGCTAATAATGCGATTAAGATAAAGAACTTGCTTGCTTTCTCTCTTAAACAGTAATTTAGGTTTTGTAAAAGTGATTTAGAATAATGACGACAAAGCTTATATACCTTAATCGCATAATTAACAAAACCCGAGAAAACTCCCCGTAAAACCGGCTACTCGATCGAGTACCCGAGGTACTCGATCGAGTACCCCCTTACTCGATCGAGTGCCCCAACTACTCGATCGAGTACCCAACAGGTCAGAAACTTTTCTAAAACGCAACTTACCCTTACTCGACAGAGTAAGGCCTACTCGATAGAGTACCCCAAGACTTATAAATACGGAGTATTACAGTCTTCCCTCCTTAAAAGGAACTTCGTCCCCGAAGTTCAAACCACTACTAAACAAAGGTACTCCCATAACATTCCCGACTCAACAACCCAAAACAAAATTCAACATAAAACATGTTACTAACCCAACTCATCCCGACAAACATCCCGACACAACATATAAAAGGGGTATAAAACTCTTAAAAACTGTTCGCGATCATCTCCTACCCCCCTAAAAGAAACAAGGTTACGACCCCGTAACCATACATACCTGATCAAAAAGGAAAGGGTAACGCTCTTTCATAGCCTCCTCTGGCTCCCATGTAGCTTCCTCGGTCTCGTGGTTAGACCAAAGGATCTTGAGCGTAACCTGTCTCACCACTCCTAGTCTTTCTAACCTTTCGGTCTAGAATCTGTTTAGGCACCTCAAGATATGATAAGGACTCATCTAGCTCTAAGGTCTCGGCCTCTAACACATGTGACGGGTCACTCACATACTTCCGCAGCTGTGATACATGAAACACATTATGCACTCTCTCTAAAGCAGCTGGTAAAGCCAGACGATAAGCAACTTCCCCAACCCGCTCTAAGATCTCATACGGCCCTATAAACTTCTGACTTAGCTTGTCTTTCTTCCCAAATCTCATAACCCCACGCATAGGAGACACTTTCAGAAGAACCTTATCCCCAACCTGAAACTCTATAACCCGGCGATGTAGATCCGCATAACTCTTTTGATCGATCCGAGCTGCTCTCATCCGTTCCCGATCATCTTAAACTGTTCCACCATCTCATGCACCATCTCTGGTCCTAAAACCACCGCCTCAAAGACTATCGCCCCAACAGATTGGACTCCTACATCTTCTCCCATACAAAGCCTCAAACGGTGCCATACCAATACTAGTGTGATAGCTGTTATTGTAAGAAAATTCTATCAAGTCCAACCTCTACTCCCAGCTACCACCAAAATCCATCACACAAGCTCGCAACATATCCTCAAGAGTCTTGATTGTTCTCTCAGTCTGCCCGTCTGTCGCAGGATGAAATGCTGTACTCATCTTCAAAGTTGTTCCCAACGATTCCTGCAACTCCTTCCAAAACCTCGATATAAACCTCGCATCTCTGTCAGACACTATGTCCTTAGGGACTCCATGTAACTTAAGCACGTTCTTTCGATAGGCCATAGCCAATTGTGCCTTAGTCCATGTATCTTTCATTGAACAAAGTGAGCCGACTTGGTCGATCGATCCACTATTACCCAAATCATGTTGTTACCTTGTTGACTCTTTGGCAAACCCACAATGAAATCCATGGAAATGGATTCCACTTCCACTCAGTACCTCTAAAGACCGAATCTTACCTTGTGGTCGTCGTTGTTCCCCTTTAACTCTCTGGCATGTCAAACAACGGGACACAAACTCAGTTGTCTCTTTCTTCATCCCAGGCCACCAAAACGTTTTCTTCAAATCCTTGTATAGCTTGTCACCACCCGGATGTACTGAATATGGTGTGCAATGTGCCTCTGTCATGATAGTCTTTTTCAACTCCTCATTATTAGGAACACACCACCTACCATCAAACCTCAAACTACCATCTGTATGAATAGAAAACCAGGACACTGTCCCTTTCTCTACTCCAGCTCTCCACTCCACTATCTTAGGGTCCAACGCCTGCTTACCTCGAATATCATCATAAAACTCAAGCTGTACACTCATATCACCCATGGCATCTCCTTTCGCATCATATGTATCCCAAAGCTCGCTACCTCATCTCTCAACCTCATCAAAGATAGAGTCGTACACGAGAATGTACACTCTTCCTACCCAAAGCATCGCCTACAACATTGGCCTTCCTTTCATGGTAGATGATTTCCATGTCATAATCGCCAGTCAGATCCATCCACCTCCTCTGTCTCATGTTCAACTCCTTCTGAGTGAAGATGTACTTGAGACTCTTGTGATCAGAAAATACCTTAAAGATTGCTCCATAAAGGTAATGTCTCCAAATCTTGAGAGCAAACACCACAGCCCCAACTCCAGATCATGAGTAGGGTAGTTCTCCTCATAATGCTTCAATTGCCTAGAAGCATAGCCAATCACTTTACCATTCTGCATCAACACACATCCCAACCCATTCTTCGAGGCATCTGTATAAACCTCAAATTTCTCGGTCCCTTCAGTAATGCTAAGACAGAGCGTGGTCAAACGCTCCTTTAATGTTTGGAACGCCGTCTCACAACTCTCATCCCAACGAAACCTGTTCTCTTTCCTCATCAACGCTGCCATCGGTCTAGCTATCTTGGAGAAATCTTTCACGAACCGTCAGTAGTATCCAGCTAAACCCAAGAAACTCCTAACCTCAAAGAACATTCTTTGGTGCTTCCCACTTTGTCACCGCTTCTATCTTCGCCGGATCCACAGCTACCCCATCTTTAGAGATCACATGCCCCAGAAAAGCAACTTTCTCTAACCAGAACTCACACTTGGATAGCTTAGCATACAACTCATGATCCCTCAAAGTTTGCAACACGATCCTCAGATGCTCCTCATGCTCCTCCTTAGTCTTAGATTAGACTAAGATATCATCGATAAATACCACTACAAACTGGTCCAAGAACTGTCTGAAGATTCTATTCATCAAATCCATAAACACTGTCGGTGCATTAGACAACCCAAACGGCATCACCACATACTCATAATGGCCATACCTCGACGTGAAAGCTGTATTTGGTATGTCCACCTCTCTAATCTTCACCTGATGGTACCCCGACCTCAAATGTGACACCCCGCGATAAAGCGGAAAATATAACTAATAAATTAAAGCGGAATTTGTGATATTTTTAAAACTTTTTATTACGAGCTAAAGATTAACACGCGGGTGCCAAAAACGAAATGAAACAAATACGATAATAGACAAATTTAGGTTATTACAACCCAAGTCTAGAAAGCGGGGAAAAGATATCCCACGAATAAACAAATAAAGGGTTTCTAACTAGCAAACTAAGGTCCAAGGGTTTAGTTCTCGCTAGCCCACACGTCTTCCCCACGTAAGCATCTTCACCACCTGTCATTCATGTAAACATGAATGCCACAGTCAGTGGGGAGTAACTCAAGGTTCTCCAAGCCACAATATGTCGAAATGCAAGTAACAAACACTTAATTGAACATAATAGTCATGCATCACATGTAGATAATGAAGGACAAGAAGATATAATGAAAATCATGATGAGACAGACATAATACTTTCTGAATAGAATAGGCATGATATGTTAGAATAAACATGCAATCAAGGGCATGGAGCAACCAAGTCAACCAACTCATATTGACCGACTCAACAAGTGTAAGACCGACACAAAGTGTAGACGGAGTATCCGACTCAGAGGCTACCTTTAAAGCATGTCCGAGATACCACACACAAGACTACATCCTAGACTCCAACCTCCTGGTAGGACGACGATCATAATACGGTCCTAGTCTAAACCTGGATCCAGACTCTCGGGATGGACGTCACCCGATTCGACATACGATATACCAATCGTATCCAAGACTCGAAACATGGCACACACTCGTAACCAAAGGTTGAGTAACCTCTAATCGGAAACATGGCACACACTCGTAACCAAAGGTCCGAAGAAAGGCGGAAGGATATCCTAGTCCGGAAACATGGCACACACTCGTAACCAAAGGTCTGAAAGAGGAAAGATAACCCAATCCGAAAACATGGCACACACTCGTAACCAAAGGTCCGAAAGAGGAAGGATAACCCAATCCAGAAACATGGCAAACACTCGTAACCAAAGGTCCGAAAGGGGTAAAAAGGAAAGTCAAGTCGTCACACAATGTAAAACGTCACACTTGAGTCACAATAAGAGTAAGAATGATCATGCAAACATCATATGACACGGGATCTTTAATGTCACATTCATACTTATGGCTTACATCTCACCATAAGTACAAATGGGAACATCACTCCCGACGATCATACCGCAACTAGAGGGCCTATGGCTCACCCCTAGTATCCGGTAGGACCGAGACTCTCACAACAGAACAATACACGGCCTTATCCAGAATATGACTCTTGACAAATAACTATTTGATAAAGATAACTCATACTTGTCTTGTATTAATAGACATTCCATTTTCTAATTTAACACGCCGGTTAAATAAAATATAATAAATGATAATGAATGAATTACGTTATATGAAATTACGGAATAAAATGTGACTAAGCCCATATGGCTCATTCATGAGCCCAATATGTGAACCATCCTAAGCCCAAACAAGTGAACATTTCAAGCCCAATTGATGAAATCTAACAAATCCAACTCATAAAACATGACTAGTCCAACTAATAAGCATAAAGAGTCCATTTACCACAATCAAATGAGCCCAACAACTAAAAATGTGAAAGACGATATTAACGATTTACGCTATATAAGATACGAGACGGATATTTAATTATTTCAAATAAACAAAACTTTGCGCCAAGAGTCCTCATACCACGGCTCAATGGCACACCCCTTTTTATAACTCACTACCACCCACAAACAACCCAAACTCACCATGGAAACCGTCTAGCCCCGTCTAAATGCAGCCGCAACTAGGCTATCTGAAAACAGCCCCAACAACAGTCCATAATCGGCGCAAGAACAGTCCCAAAACCACATTTCTTGCCATTCAACTCCATGAGCAGAAAAAAAGAAAGAGAATAAATGTGCCTGAAACTCACAGGCATTTGTCGTATGCCTCAGCTAAACACACACTTCAATTAGGTAAGGAATTGGCTAAGGCTAATGGTACTTAATTGTCTATCATCCTATCAAAACTCAACTCTACGAAATCAGGACATTTAGTGATGCTTGTAAGCTACTTAATTCAACACTACCATTGATACTCTCTCCTAAACATCCTGTCAAGCTCCCCATTTCCATATGTATAGTTGAACGTTTATATTGAACAATCACGTATCTAAGGCAAGGATCTAACACTCTTCTAGAGACTGGTTGAGGAAGAGATACAACAACAAAAGAAGCAGCTGACTATCGACTCGGGCTAACTAAAGACGACAATCCAAGAACAAAACCACCGAATATCGTCCAGGCAAAACTCGGATTTTCCGTCCCAAAACAGAGAAGAAAAGCAGTACCAGTCACGGTACAAAACAAAGTTCTAGCCGCCATTTTTGTCCAAAATCAAGACGGAAATTGAAGAAAAAGGTAAGACGGAAACAAGCACGCTTAGAGTACAAATAACCAATACATATTTCATCCAAGAAACTCAAAAAAGGGAACAAAAACAAGCCTGGCCGCTGCACATAACAGGGCATTTGCAGGGAACCCGCTGACACCCTCCTCCATAACCGAGTACAGTAGAAAACGAGTCAAAAACTATCCAAATAGTCAAGTAAAATAACCAGTAGCACCACAAATTCAACTACATACAAGAGGAAGACCAAAAAGGACTAAACTTTACTAAACAAGAGCATGTAAAACGATTACAACAAGACGAAATTTCGACATTTGTCGAGTAACCTATCACCGTTACCTGTTATGACCTCTTAAACGTCCAAGGAGCCGTCCAAGGGTGGTTCTAAACCCAAAATGGAAGAGATTAGCTCCAAAAATCGCATCTTTGAAAGACGGCCGAAATGAAACAGGATGAAAGCTTGGCTCTTTTTTATATAGGAAGAAGGAGAATGAGGAGGGGAAGCTAATGGAGTAAGTTTTATGAAATTTGGTTGAGGATTGGAGGAAGGATCTGAGCTTGAGAGGTGCGAAAATGGTGGAGCTGCTATGTTTGTGTTGTTGTTGCTGCGTTTTTGTTGTTTTCAAATGAAGGGGAAGAAGAAAGAGGGGATGCAGCGGGTGTGGGGTTATCCGGGTAGGTTAGTAGTAGTGTAGTACGGAGTTTATATAATAATAGTAATAACATATATATAATGACAAATTAATGATATAATATATAATAATAATAATAATAATAATATAAGGGTTATATAAATTAGGTGGTATGTGTTATTGACATAAGGTTGGTCCATGTTTGGATAAGATTCTCAAACGAAAAGTGACGGTCTATGTTAGACGGAAATTAAGACGGAAATTATTATTATTTGTCATTATTAAAGTTATCCGACTAAAATACGTACTTTCATACAAATTAAGCTTTAACATATTTTTATAGGAGTCTTGTTTAAAAATAAATTTAATTAAATTAGATAATTCGAAAATATAAAATAAAGTAATCAGACGGTTTACTAAAATTTAAATGTCAAAATGGGAAATTCGCGGGTGTTACAATCACCCCATCTTTTAAAAAGTTTCGTCCTCGAAACTTGAAAGTAGAAATGAAAGGTTATATAAAATAAAACTGGAACTTTGGAATCGGTAACCAAAACATTTAAAAGGTTACTTATCGTAAGAATTAAAAATTCTTTCAAAAGTTTCAAATAAAATTTACGACAGAACCAGATTCTCATCAAAGGAACGAAAGTGTTCTCGTTACGTATTCAAGAACATCACATTCCAAATCAAAGATAAGGTAAAAAGGCAAATCATTTGTATAAATCGAAAATCAAAATGCTTTCAAAACATTTATGAAAGGTTTTCAAAAGTACAAGTCTCATTCATGGAACGAAATTGCTCTTGTCGTGTACACAAGAACGCTAACTTTCCAAGTCAAGGACAAATTTAAAACAAAAATCCTTCGCCGACAAGCGTAGAACAAGTTATCAAACGTCTCCAATAACAAGTTCTATCATCCGATCAACGTCAAAATCAAAAGAGAAAGGTAATCTACTCAAATTTTTCTCTTGCAAAAGTCAAAATAGAAATGAAGATTTCACTTTTAAACTCAGAAAGGAGTCAAGTCCCTGGAAATATGATATTAAACTTTGTCAAAGCAATCATAAAAAGGTCAAAGTTAACAGAAATTAGATAAAATTTAAAGAGATCACAGGTTTAGCAATTAAAATCATGATAAAGAAGTCTATACTCAAGGAACAAATATGGAATTAAATCAAATTTTTCATTTTCAAATCTTTAAAATAGGTAAGGTTTTGCAAAAATAATATAAACTTTTAACAACGAACTAAAACGGGAAACTTGAAAGTTTTAGAAGTTATATAAAAAGGAAGATAACTTAGATCGCATAAAAACAAGGTACGCTAAGAGGGTCCAGACTTAACCAACAAAAAGAGCTATGATGAATTTCATAGGGTAAGAATTGAAGTAAGGTCAACAAGGATGTCAAAGATAGAGTTTTTATAGGTCACTAGCATCAACCTTAAGGGAGGAGCAAGATGAAGCGAGGAAAAGTGGTATAAACGGTAACGCTTATGGTCAAAGAAGAAGATGAATTAGGCAACAGGGAAACGTCAGGTACTCAAGCCTCAAATAACAACATCATCCAAATGGTTCTGAAAACTTCCCAACACCCAAACTTATGACCAAAACACTCCCAAAAATTTCCTCAAACACTCATGTTACTTCACCCCAAGCAATTCCATGAAACAAGGTACTCCACTATAAGTGAGATTTCATCACTCCAAATCCTCAAACATCCACAAACAACTTCCACGAGATCAAGGTCAAACTTCCAACAAAGCTATACTCGTATCTAACTAGCGTCAACCATGGGTTCCTTAGAAAGTAAACCCTCACTCAAGAATCACAATACCAAGCTCTAAACTCCCAGAAAAGGTTCCTCAAATATTCCACAAGGTTCTCATTTCAAAACAATGTAGTAACACGCCAACCCAAAGTCTTCTTTCAACTCAAGAACTCTCAAGAGCCAACTAATAATCCCACAATTAGCATCTATCACATGGTAACCAATACATTATCAAACTCTCATGTCCAAAGCGATTATGGAAGCCAACCAAAAACTCGACTTACCTAGTCAATCCTATATCCTCAAATCCACCATTCAATTTCATCCATTTTATGTCAAGTACTAAGCACTAGTATCCCAAACATGAACAACGAAGCCAAGTTCTATAACCTTAGTAACCAATGCAACTTACACTTGACACACAGAATCCACCAAGCAAATATACTCACTTATCAAGGATCTAGGTATAAGAACCATCAAGTATGTCTCATCACACTACCTAAGTCTTTCCAACATCAAATCCTCTCAAAACCCGGATTAAGGGTCAAACACAAACAATCTCCTCAAAAGTCAAAATTCCCAACCAAGGTCAACATTTCTCAAAAGAAAGAGTACTATCAAAAGGCGTTAAGGGAGAATAAGCAAGGAACAAAGGACAAGTTAGGAGTCTAAGAGTAACTTTCAAGCAAAACAGAAGAGAGTTTAGAAGAAGGATAAGCACCAAGAGATAAAGGATAAGGCAAGATACACAAAGAATGAGAAGCATCTTCAAGGATGTAAAAGCATTCTTCGAAGTTGAACAAATCTTCAATTCTCAGTAATAGGTACCAAATCTTGATCACCACATTGGTAAGTTTACAGTCATTGATCCAAGGGCACAACAATTATAAAATGGCAATCAACAAACATGTTAGAACCTAACAAAGAGCAAACACACTACAGACTACCACCTTAGGTCCTTAAGTCTACCCATCTCTCATTCATTATTTAAGGTCAAGTTCACAATTAAATTCGGGGTACACGTGTGTGCGTCGGGAGCAACATAGGCTCTGATACCAACTGTGACACCCCGCGATAAAGCGGAAAATATAACTAATAAATTAAAGCGGAATTTGTGATATTTTTAAAACTTTTTATTACGAGCTAAAGATTAACACGCGGGTGCCAAAAACGAAATGAAACAAATACGATAATAGACAAATTTAGGTTATTACAACCCAAGTCTAGAAAGCGGGGAAAAGATATCCCACGAATAAACAAATAAAGGGTTTCTAACTAGCAAACTAAGGTGCAAGGGTTTAGTTCTCGCTAGCCCACACGTCTTCCCCACGTAAGCATCTTCACCACCTGTCATTCATGTAAACATGAACGCCACAGTCAGTGGGGAGTAACTCAAGGTTCTCCCAGCCACAATATGTCGAAATGCAAGTAACAAACACTTAATTGAACATAATAGTCATGCATCACATGTAGATAATGAAGGACAAGAAGATATAATGAAAATCATGATGAGACAGACATAATACTTTCTGAATAGAATAGGCATGATATGTTAGAATAAACATGCAATCAAGGGCATGGAGCAACCAAGTCAACTAACTCATATTGACCGACTCAACAAGTGTAAGACCGACACAAAGTGTAGACGGAGTATCCGACTCAGAGGCTACCTTTAAAGCATGTCCGAGATACCACACACAAGACTACATCCTAGACTCCAACCTCCCGGTAGGACGACGATCATAATACGGTTCTAGTCTAAACCTGGATCCAGACTCTCGGGATGGACGTCACCCGATTCGACATACGATATACCAATCGTATCCAAGACTCGAAACATGGCACACACTCGTAACCAAAGGTCGAGTAACCTCTAATCGGAAACATGGCACACACTCGTAACAAAAGGTCCGAAGAAAGGCGGAAGGATATCCTAGTCCGGAAACATGGCACACACTCGTAACCAAAGGTCCGAAAGAGGAAAGATAACCCAATCCGGAAACATGGCACACACTCGTAACCAAAGGTCCGAAAGAGAAAGGATAACCCAATCCGGAAACATGGCACACACTCGTAACCAAAGGTCCGAAAGGGGTAAAAAGGAAAGTCAAGTCGTCACACAATGTAAAACGTCACACTTGAGTCACAATAAGAGTAAGAATGATCATGCAAACATCATATGACACGGGATCTTTATTTTCACATTCATACTTATGGCTTGCATCTCACCATAAGTACAAATGGGAACATCACTCCCGACGATCATACCGCAACTAGAGGGCCTATGGCTCACCCCTAGTATCCGGTAGGACCGAGACTCTCACAACAGAACAATACACGGCCTTATCCAGAATATGACTCTTCACAAATAACTATTTGATAAAGATAACTCATACTTGTCTTGTATTAATAGACATTCCATTTTCTAATTTAACACGCCGGTTAAATAAAATATAATAAATGATAATGAATGAATTACGTTATATGAAATTACGGAATAAAATGTGACTAAGCCCATATTGCTCATTCATGAGCCCAATATGTGAACCATCCTAAGCCCAAACAAGTGAACATTTCAAGCCCAATTGATGAAATCCAACAAATCCAACTCATAAAACATGACTAGTCCAACTAATAAGCATAAAGAGTCCATTTACCACAATCAAATGAGCCCAACAACTAAAAATGTGAAAGACGATATTAACGATTTACGCTATATAAGATACGAGACGGATATTTAATTATTTCAAATAAACCAAACTTTGCGCCAAGAGTCCTCATACCACGGCTCAATGGCACACCCCTTTTTACAACTCACTACCACCCACAAACAACCCAAACTCACCATGGAAACCGTCTAGCCCCGTCTAAATGCAGCCGCAACTAGGCTATCTGAAAAAAACCCCAAAAAAGTCCATAATCGGCGCAAGAACGGTCCCAAAACCACATTTCTTGCCATTCAACTCCATGAGCAGAAAAAAAGAAAGAGAATAAATGTCCCTGAAACTCACAGGCATTTGTCGTATGCCTCAGCTAAACACACACTTCAATTAGGTAAGGAATTGGCTAAGGCTAATGGTACTTAAATGAAGGGGAAGAAGAAAGAGGGGATGCAGCGGATGTGGGGTTATCCGGGTAGGTTAGTAGTAGTGTAGTACGGAGTTTATATAATAATAGTAATAACATATATATAATGACAAATTAATGATATAATATATAATAATAATAATATAAGGGTTATATAAATTAGGTGGTATGTGTTATTGACATAAGGTTGGTCCATGTTTGGATAAGATTCTCAAACAAAAAGTGACGGTCTATGTTAAACGGAAATTAAGACGGAAATTATTATTATTTGTCATTATTAAAGTTATCCGACTAAAATACGTACTTTCATACAAATTAAGCTTTAACATATTTTTATTGGAGTCTTGTTTAAAAATAAATTTAATTAAATTAGATAATTCGAAAATATAAAATAAAGTAATCAGACGGTTTACTAAAATTTAAATGTCAAAATGGGAAATTCGCGGGTGTTACATCAAATCAATCTTAGAAAAGACTGATGCACCAATCAACAGATCAAACAGGTCATCTATCCTTGGCAAAGGATACTTGTTCTTTATCGTTACTCGGTTCAGCTCCCTGTAATCTATGCATAACCTCAAACTCCCATCTTTCTTCTTCACGAAAAGAACTGGTTCTCCCCACGGCGATACACTAGGTCTAATGTATCCCTTCTCTATCAGATCATCCAACTGCTTCCTAAGCTCCTCCATCTCCTTAGGACCCATACGATACGGTGCCTTAGAGATCGGCCCCGTCCCTGGTTTCAACTCAACGGTGAAATCTATCTCCCTCTTTGGTGGCAACCCCGGAATCTCCTCTGGAAAAACATCTGCAAACTCTCCCACCACTGGTATCTCATCAACTGTTGGACTCTCTATCCGGTCATCTCTCACATGGCACAAGATCAAAGGACATCCCTTCCTCAGATAAGACTTCAAGGTGACAGCTGCAATCAACTTAACTTTGGGTTTGACTAGAAACCCACGATAAGACACACTAACACCCTTAGGACCTCTTAAAGACACTTTCTTTTGATGACAGTCTATCTTAGCTTTATACTTTCCTAACCAATCCATCCCGACTATCATCTCAAAACCGTCAAAAGGGAACTCTAGCAAGTCTACAGGTAGATCAACTTGCCCAACTATCATAGATACATCTCTAAACAATCTCCCACATGATATAGACTCACCCAAAGGTATAAAAACTCGCTCACTAACAGACTCATATACCCTCAAACCCAACTGTTTAACATGACTCGAAGACACAAACGACTGAGAAGCCCCCGAATCAAACAAAACAAAGGTAGGAATACCATTTACAAGGAAAGTACCGGTGATAACGTGCGCATCTTCCTCAGCTGCTTTCTTCTCCATCATGAATAACTTGCCACTGGTCTTCTGCCCACCTCCCTGGACAGTACTGGCTGATGTGGTCGGCTTAGTACCCGACCCTTGATTGTTGTTGTTGTTCGTTGGTGGTTTCTGATAAGAATTACCACCGTTGCGGTTGCCTCCACTCTGGTAACTCTGACTTCCCCGGTTTGGCCATGATCCAGCCGGTCTGTTGCTCGCAAAGCTCTGCGCAATTCTCTGGAATGATCCTGGTGCACTTGTGCACTCATGTCTCTTGTGGCCTACACCACCACAGCTATAGCAGGTCACTCCCCAACTATTACTCACACTTCCACGGCCACGCCCAAAGGAGGCCCAAAGATCGAACCACGACCCGAGAAGAAAATCCCTTAGGATCGATTGTGGTTGCCTTTCTTGTGATTAGATTGGCCACCACCCTCGCTCTCAGACTTCCTCTTCTCACCACCTAACCTCTCCTGAGCCATCTCCACCAACCTCTCAGCTCTCCCAGCCCTCTCAAAAGCTTCCTTAACATCAGTAAGGTTCCCCACGGGTAACTTATCCATAATCTTAGGGGTCAACCCCCTCTCAAACCTCAACGCCAGGTTCTCCTCACTCAAACCCATATCCTCAGCATACCTAGACTTCTCATTGAATTGCCTGTAGTACTCGGCCACAGACATCGCAGCGGTCATCTTAAAGCTGTCAAACTCTTCCCTCAACTTACTCCTCACATGTTCCGGTACAAACTCCTTCCTCACAGAACTACGAAACTCCTCCCAGGGTATAGCAGGTAACCCTTGGTTTGTATATATCTCCTTAGCGCTCACTTTCTTTGTATCCCACCACTTGCCGGTTGCCTCCCTCGGATAGAACGCACTGTTCCACCTCATCTCATCGGGACGGTGAACCAAATCTAATATGTTCTCCATCTCTCTCAGCCAACTATCAAGAAGGTTAGGCTCCCCAACTCCCTTGTACTCTTTCGGGTTAAACCTCGCGATATAGAGGCTGATTTTAGAATGATCAACCTCCTTCTCCTTATCCTTATCCTTATCCTTCCCCACGGTCTTTAAAGCCTCGGTGAGAGCATCCACGATGCTCCAACATCTTAACGATGTCATCTATGTTCATAAGCTCAGCTCTCGCGTACAAAGCAGTCTTCTTGGGCGGTATCTTGAAACTATATATAAGAAAGGGTAGACATATACACACGTACTAAACCTCAAAACATGAAAACACGCTGCCCAGAACCTACTCGATCGAGTTCCCAAACATACTCGATCGAGTAACAGGCTACTCGATCGAGTGCCCAACATACTCGATCGAGTACCCAAACATTAGACCCCAAACAGACCTTCTGATCTCTAACATACTCGACCGAGTAGCTAGGCTACTCGATCGAGTGACCCCCTACTCGATCGAGTAACCGATCGAGTACCCCTAGTTACTCGATCGAGTACCCAAAAACACGATTTTGGACTCAAAATCGTCAAAATCCCACCCGATCGAGTGAGTCCCACTCGATCGAGTCATGCCAACTCATAAAAGCTACCCGCATGCTACGTCATATGCTAACATGCTAAACTTTATAAAACCACATTATATCATAACTAAACATGCTACGCATCTTTTCATACGATCTACGAGATCACTTCATCATGTTATTAAATGCCACATTGTAAAACATTCAACATGCTATCATTCCATCAACAGTTTCCACATATCTTCAACTTTTCTTTCACATTCTTTAACTTTCTACTTCCACATCCAACAATCACACATTTCATCACATTCTTACACAAGTTAACCAAACACACATACGACTTGACAAACACTCCCCCCATGTGACCGGTTCAAAATTGTAGGGCGACTTCGCGACTTTAGGACGTCTCCCAAGCCTTTGCATTAGCTCCTACAACTTTTACCCCGGGTTCATTTTAATTGACTCCCTATGTTCATTAGGTTCATTGGTTACAGGTTTCAGGATCGTCGCTCTGATACCATTTGTAACACCCCCATACTCCAAATGCCTTACCAGGACCACTCAGGTATGAAGACATTACCATCTCGGTTACCCGAGGCAATGATAATCAAATAAACAATGAAGAAACAACGTTTAAATATAAATACTTAGTGAAGAGTACAATTCTCGAAACCAAACCAAAATGCAATACATGTTCTCAAACTGACTGTTCTAACTGAAATGTAAATAACTAATAAGCTACAGCGGAAGACTCCTATCATCATGTCGTGGCCATCCCAGCTATCCCAGTACTCATCTCAATACCTGCTCAATATCTGCTCACCATCCCTGAATGGATCACCGCAGGTTTACAAAACAACAACGGGGTCAGTACTAATCACACAATTCAATATATACCAACAATAAGATAAACAGACAGCTTAACTGTCACACACACACAATCACGCCAAATCCAATCATCACAATCACGACGTCCCTTTGTACCGGCCACGCGGTGGGGGACCGCAGCCGTACCCACCAAATCCCCGCTCCACATAGTGAGCGATAACCCTGTCCATTAATGTGCACATCCCTTCGGTGGCGGGTTCCACGTAAGCGAAACTAGGGCGTGAAGCCACTCCCGCAAGTGACCCCACTCAGCCTAGGCCACGCCTCGCGAACCATCAACAACGATCACAACCACAATCACAATACATTTACTATATCAAACAACCAAACACAATACATCAACCAATATCCCATTATGGGACTAATACTGAGTAGGAAATCCTACCTGGTAAGCACACAATCAGACGGTCTCTCTCCGTTGAATCAAAAAGCTTCCTCTATGAACCCTCCTCCTATCATACAACACATAAAGGCTAACAAATCACATACTACACATAAAACCCCCAAATCTCTAAATTAGGGTTTAACCAAATCAAAGGAAAGACAATAAAAAGGGTACATAGATCTTACCCTCGACGCAAGGAACTTAACGGTATAATAAACGCTAAGAACCGACCTTCCAAACTCCGGGTATTGCTAATAATGCGATTAAGATGAAGAACTTGCTTGCTTTCTCTCTTAAACAGTAATTTAGGTTTTGTAAAAGTGATTTAGAATAATGACGACAAAGCTTATATACCTTAATCGCATAATTAACAAAACTCGAGAAAACTCCCCGTAAAACCGGCTACTCGATCGAGTACCCGAGGTACTCGATCGAGTACCCCCTTACTCGATCGAGTGCCCCAGCTACTCGATCGAGTACCCAACAGGTCAGAAACTTTTCTAAAACGCAACTTACCCTTACTCGACAGAGTAAGGCCTACTCGATAGAGTACCCCAAGACTTATAAATACGGAGTATTACAATGGGATCTTCCTCTAAAACGGAAATTGAGTTTAGTCTATATAAGGGCAAACAACTATGAATCCCTTCTTCGTCGGTAGGCATAATATGACCCCTTCTACGTTGGGTAAGTAGTTTGTGTTGACTTAGTTTATCTCAACATTATAGTCCGAAGAGTTTCTCGTGATTATGATGGACTAAAGATAGAATTTACAGAAATTTATCGACCAAGAATTCTAACAGTAGAATTAGCCAAAAGGTTGGCTTATAAATTTACAGATAATTGAGTATTGGGATCATTTATATAATTCTTGAAGAAGGTCAATTGTATAAATGTTTTGAGTCTTCGCGTTATGACACTAGTTCATTAGACTTAAATTAAAATCGATGCACATGCTTATTATTTATTCTTCTTTTCGCAGTGTAGAACGCGTTTATATTACTGTTACAATAAATGGCTGGAAATAACGAAATCCCAATGCCTAGTGCCACACTTGGACGCGAGTCCTGGCTGAAAGTTTTTATGGACAACATGAATCAGTACACGTGACTGAAGAATGATGGGTCCAACTTTGCGGGACCGGGAGGCAAAGACTACGGAATCTTTGCCATTGCGACGGTAAGCTCAAGTACTTAACTGAGCCAATACCGGTAAACCCAGGCCCCAATGCGGGAGTTAACGAGTCACTTGCTTATAGTGATTTCGTTATGGAAGCGGGTGCGATAAATAACGTACTCATCTTTGCAATGGAAACCAATTTGCAGAGACGCTTCATTGCCCAAGGTGCGAACAAGATTTTCACCACGCTCACTAACGAGTTCTCAAAAGCACCGAGGATCGTTACTTATGAGCATACCTGTCGCTTCTTTGATGCGAAACTCCAAAAGGGCCAACCGGTTAGCCCACACATTCTTAACATGATTGATAATGTCGAGAAGTTGGAGGCACTTGATTGCAAAATCAGTGAGAGCATTGTCATTGACCGAATGCTTCATTCTCTTCACAATGGTTTTGCCCTTTTCAGGGCGAACTACTACATGAATGACTTGAAAAAGAGTCCTCATGAGCTACACTCCCTTCTCGTACAGACCGAGAAGGATATGAAATTGAGTGGGAGCATGAAGCAGGATGTTCTCACGATTTCCAACAAGAGTAAAGGTAAGGGCAAAGCTCCAGGCGACCTAACTGTAGGTAAGCCAAAGTTCAAGAAGCCAGGAAACAGTAAGAGTGGGCCTGGTGAGACTAGTGGCTCACAAGGCAAGGCAATGAGCAAGGGCGGTGACATTGAGTGCCACCATTGTCACAAGACTGGACATTAGAGGAGGAACTGCCCCGTGTACCGTGAGGACATTAAAGCAGGCAGCGTCGTTCTTGTTGGTATGTCATCTTATATTCATATAATTGAGATTAACCAAGCTAGTTTCGGAACTTAGGTACTTGATACTGGTTGTGGTTCTCATCTGTGTAATCATTTGCAGGGCCTAAGAAACATCACACCTCTCGGAAAGGGTGATGTGGACCTACGAGTCGGGAATGGAGCCAGAGTTGCTGCTGTCTCGAAGGGAACATATGTAATACAACTCCCTAGTGGTTTTGAGTTATTTTTAAATAACTGTTACTATGTACCCAGTTTGTCTAAGAACATTATTTCAGTTTCCGTATTTGATAAAGACGGATTTTCATTTTCAATAAAGGATAATAGCTGTATTTTCTTTTTAATGAAATGATTTATGGCAAAGTAGTTTCCATGAATGGAATTTACATCTTAGATTAAACCACGAAAGTATTACACGTGAATAATAAGAAATTAAAGGTTGGTGACACAGATCAAACCTATCTATGGCATTGTCGAATGGGACACATAAATGAGAAACGCGTGTAGAAACTCGTCGATAATGGGACTATTCTCGCATTCGAATTTTCTACATATGGCACATGTGAATCATGTCTCATTGGCAAAATGACTCGAATTTCCTTCAAAGGTGTTGGAATGCGCGCTAGTGACCTATTAGGACTCATACATACAGATGTTTGTGGACCTATGTCAATTACCGCTAGAGATGGCTATAGATATTTTATCACTTTTACGGACGATTTGAGTAGATACGGATATGTCTACTTAATGAAGCATAAAAGTGAGTCCTTTGAGAAATTCAAGGAATACCGGAACAGGGTTGAAAACCAAGCGGGAGAAAGGTTAAAGCACTCCGTTCAGATCGGGGTGGCGAATATCTTTCAAATGAGTTTGATCAACACCTTAAAAACTGTGGAATCGTTTTGCAGTTAACTCCACCTGGAACACCTCAATTAAATGGTGTGTCCGAACGGACAAATCGAACCTTACTTGACATGGTTCGATCCATGATGAGTCACACGGTAGTGCCTGATTCATTATGGGGTTTTGCTCTTTTTGTTTGCTCTTATACTTAACCGAAGTCCGACTAAAGCTGTCGACAAGACTCCATATGAAATGTGGAAGGGAACGGTACCTAACTTGTCCTTTATTCGGGTTTGGGGCTGCGAGGCTTATGTCAAGTGGAGACACGAGGATAAGCTCGGCCCGCGATCGGTCAAGACATACTTAATACGTTATCCAAAAGGAACATTTGGTCATTACTTATATTCGCCTACCGAACATCGAGCTTTTGTTGCGGCTAGTGCGACGTTCTTAGAGAAATAATTTCTCGAGAACAAGACAAGTAATAGAACCTTCGAGCTGTCGAAGATTCCAGAACCAACAACCGAGGAATGGATGGAGGAAGTTGTTCCTCCAACTGATGACATGGTTAACATTCCTGAGGAACCTTGGAGGTCGGGCAGAGTCTCTAATCCTCCGGACAGATACATTGGTATGGTCGAGGAGAATGACGTTTTACTCCTAGAGAGTAATGAACCCGCTACCTATAAAGGTGCTATGGCCTGTTCCGACTCAAAGCTATGGCTCGAAGCCATGCAATCCAAGATGGACTCCATGTATGAGAATAACGTATGGGATCTAGTTGATTTACCTAATAAGGTAAAACCTCTACAGTGCAAATGGCTTTACAAAATAAAGCATTCTGTAGACGCGCAACCAGATACCTATAAGGCACGACTTGTGGCAAAAGGTTTCACTCAAGTGCACAGATTGCATTATGATGAAATTTTTGCACCCGTAGTCATGTTACGTTCCATTCGGATAATCTTAGCGATAGATTGCCGCTTTTCATGATTATGAAATTTGGCAAATGGATGTGAAAACCGCCTTCTTAAACGGTTATTTGGAGGAAGAGTTGTACATGGTGCAACCCGAAGGTTTCATAGATCCTGAACATCCTAAGAAAGTATGCAAGCTTAAGCGTTCCATTTATGGACTTAAGCAAGCTTCTCGGAGTTGGAATCATCGTTTCGACCAGGTGATAAAAGAGTATGGTTTCACACGATCGGTCGAGGAACCATGCTTATATATCAAATCGAGTGGGAGCAAGATTGTTTTCTTGATATTGTATTTTGATGACATACTGTTGATTGGGAATGACATTCCTCTCTTATCTTCGGTTAAAGAATGGTTGAGGAACCATTTCCAGACGAAAGATCTGGGTGAGGCACAACGTATTTTGGGAATCCGTATCTACCGAGATAGATCACGACAGACGTTATCACTTAGTCAGGAGTATTATTTAGATAAGATTCTTGAGAAGTTCAGCATGATCAACTCCAAGAAGGGGAACCTTCCAATGACGTCTGGGATGCAGTTGAGCAAGTCTCAATCACCCACGACGCCTGAAGGGATTGAACGCATGAAGCGTGTTCCTTATGCATCTGAAATAGGATCAATCATGTATGCCATGATATGCACACGTCCAGATGTGGCATATGCATTGAGTATGACGAGTCGGTACCAAAAGAATCCAGGTGAAACACACTGGATAGCTGTTAAAAATATCCTCAAGTACCTACGAAGGACTAAGGATATGGTATTGACTTATGGAGGCGATACTAAGCTATGTGCAATCGGTTACGCAGATGCTAGCTTCCAAACGGATCGAGATGATTTAAAATCTCAGTCCGGGTTCGTCTTCACTCTTAATGGTGCAGCGGTCAGCTGAAAGAATTCCAAACAGGATGTTGGAGCAGATTCTACTACTGAATTATGATAAGCATGGCGGGCACGTTATTTCCATGGGAATTAAAGGTGTTCCTGAGTTGTAGTAGTTGATTATGAATTTGATACATTATCTTTTACGGTCAGCTGAATTTTTTTTATATACTATTTATAACTTCATCGTTTTATTATAATATTTTATTTTTCATGTGGATTGTACTGACAACTTTGAACGTCACAAAGTGAACTGAATTACATTATATTTTGTTTGGTCCGTAATCGCCTACAAGAGCTGATAACTCTGGCTATTATATTGTGCAGTCGATTGATGGTGGGTGCAACGAGCCATAAGTCAATCGGTTGACTGATCGATCACAAATGCGAGATTATAACGATACCTCGTAGGTCAAATTTTTGTGACAACGTAATGGAGTCCGAAATGTTTAAAAACATTCGGTGCCAGGTCGTGGATAGGACATCCATTGTGTTCCTAGAGTCGATTCTTTTGACTATCGACTGTCTCTTGAGATTAAGGCAGTTTTTGGGTGACTTTGGTTTCTTTCTCACGGTCTGCCGTAACTGGAGGCTAAGTAGATTTTTTCCGGGTCATTTCATACTGTGCTTACATCGGTAGGATTCGAGTTGAGGAAAATATCCAACCTTTATCAGGTATAGTTATTTCTCAGGGCCACTCGAGGAGTTGTAACTGAAATGCATGACCATGCTCGAATGATGATTCGTTTATCAGTTAAGTTACTCTCTAGTCAGGGAAACCACTCTTGAGAATGATCGCTTGTAAAATACGACCTTTGTGAATACGGATTTGCAAATTAGTTTACATTGAGTGGGAGAAATTTTAGGATATGAGAATCGGTTATCGCACATACACTTGTGAGGACAAGTGGGAGTTTGTTGGAGCTTGTGTCCTCCACAAATTAGTGTGATAAAATTTGTAAATCTCTTATAGGTTCACAAGGGTATACTTCGTATTTAATCAGTTGATTAACGATTACCTAATAACGGTTGGCTTGCTAGAAAGTTTGACGTTATTATCATACAGATGGCGGTGATAACCTGGTCCCTAAAGGTCACACCTAAAGGATGTGTTTGAGAGACGTGGTTATGGAAATGTAATCACATTGATGACTAATATGACTAAACAGTTAGTCAATATGTTTATGAGACGATTATTTAATGCCGATTAAATAATATTAGCTGAGACGAATTAACTGTCAATTCGTAAATTGAATATAATATGTTATATGTAATTAATGTATATAATGTTAAGCTTCGACGAATTAATATGTTAATTCGTAATTAAATGTAATCGGTTATATTTAATCAACAAGATGAATGTGTCATAGTGGTAATAGTAAAGGTACTCAAACGAAGAGGTTATGAGTTCGATCCTCACTAGATGACAATTTATAAATAACACATTTTTATACATTTTTGGAATAACCGAAAATAAGTTTTTTAACCCTTATTAATTTGGTGGTATTGGGCCGAAATGAGGAAGAAGAAAATACTCCCCATTCACTTCTCTTTTCGGTTATAATAAGAAGTGAAGGGAGAATTTTTCTTAACCTAATTTCTAACCTACTCCTGCCTCTCATCTCAACAAAACACAAAACCCTAATTTTACAGAAAATTTTGAGGGATCGATTCTAGCAAAATCAAAGGGCATTTCTCATATCGTCTTGGGTGCAACTGATAGGAGAATATCATTGCGATATTGTTCATATGCCATAAAAGCTAGGACCGAAGGTTATTTCTTAATCCTTTACGTTTTGTTTATGCAACTTAGTTTTATGACTCGTAATCATCACTTTATAATTCGTTATAATCCTTAAAATTAAAGGGATGCATATAGATAAATCCCACACCCCAAAGGTAGTATAAGAGGGGGTGGCTCAGATAGTATTGTTGCGGCACAACTGGAGGCCTTAACTGCTCAAATAGCTGAATTGAAGACTACCCAGTCTTTGGGTAATAAGCAAGAAACGGTTCATATGGTTCAACAAGAAGTGTCTTGTGAAAGATGTGGAATTGATGGCCATACTGCTTCCAAGTTTATGAGTACAATTGAATAGGTACATGCTTTTCAGTCTTTCAAGCAAGGTACTCTCTATTCTAGCTTCTTCCCTGAAAGGAGTCAGAATGTATTTGCTCAAGCCCCGCGACAGAATGCCTATATCATTCCTCATAATAGTGGTAATCAACCACAAGGGAATTTTGTTTGGAAAAATCAAGGAGGTTTTCAACATATGCAACCTCCTCCTCAAGCTCCAAGTAACGAGATGGCAGAGATGAAGGCTCTATTGCAACAAATTTTGATGATTCAACAAAAGCAAACGGCTTAGATTTCCAAACTCATAGCTCATAATAAGTTGTTGGATACTCAAGTTGCTCAAATGGCGGATCAAAGCCCTTCAAAACAGCCCGGCAATCTTCCTCCTCAAGGTAAACAAGCACATGAACAAGTTAATGCTATTTATTTGAGGAGCGATACTTCTTATCAAAGTTCGGATGTGCCTATTGATGAAGAGGAAGTCCCTTATATGCATCCTAAGGGATTGGATAATCTCGAGTTGAGTGATGATAAAAAAGAATTAAGTAAGGATCAAACACGGCATAAGAAAAAAGACGAAAAAAGGAGGAACGACGTGAGTACATGATCGAGCCACCATAGGATTGATCGAGGACCAACGGTACTCGATCGAGTGCATCACGGGCTCGATCGAGGAACCACCCTAAAGAATGAATTTTCTCGTCTTTTAGCTATGGCATTGGAAGAAAATAGGATCCTCGATCGAGTGACCACTGGACTCAATCCAGTACATCCTGTACCTGATGACGGTGCTTCTAAACCGACTACCAAAGCTAAAGAAGCCGAGTCAATTAAAATTCAACTACCTTTTCCACAACGTTTACAGAAATCTAAGCTTGAACAACAGTTTGGGAGGTTTATGGAGGTAGTAAAGAATCTTCAAGTGAGTGTGTCATTTACTGAATTGGTAACTCAAGTGTCGGCATATGCTACTTATGTCTTTGTGTATTGATTATGATTACTTGACTCGAAGCATGACACGGGAATCTAGAAGAATAAAGGAAGAGAAGTAAAGAAGATAACACGAAGAAAGGGCTGAAATAGAAGGATACTCGATTAATCCAGACTAGGCTCGATCAAGGAAGTAGTGTACTCGATCGATTACACCCAGGCTCGATCGAGCACACATCGAGTTAGGGGATTTTCCGCAATTTCCATAAGACGATTGTGTTTTACTATAACTACCCAATTCGTACCCTATGTTTATTTACACTTTATTTTACTTCTAAAACCCTAGAAAACTCTTAGTTTAGTTTATTTATTATTGTTTCGGATCTAAGTACTCTTCAATTACGGTACTCTCTAATCTTTCTATAGTTATTATTAATTCGTCTTTAATCATGTTGTGTGATTTATTTATGTTGTGTGTATTTAAATAAAAAAACCATAAAAATTAAAAAATTTCAAAATACAAAAACATGTTTTTTCTTTGTTTTAGGTCGAGTCTTGGTGAATTAAATAACAATGATGTTAAATTACATTGTTTTTGCATTTGAATCTCAATTTATTGTTCATGTACTTCGTTTTCACCCGATATTTATGAAAACAAAGCTCATAACTCGAGTCTTGACCGTATTTGACATGTCTTATGCTAATTAGATTTGACACAATTATGTTGGTAAACTACTTAAATTCTGAGGTCTGTAGAGCTTCCTAGGCCAGGAACATCAATAAACTGGTCTCATTTGTTAATTAGGCTTGAGTATGGTTTCTCCTTGTGGAATGTGTAATATCAAACTGCAGAAGTGTGACATTGATTTCTTGATACTTTTATTACTTTCATTTGACTAAGTACATGTGGATAGGCGGTTCTTACTATTTAAATAAGCCTTATATTACCTTTTTTTTAGCCCGTTTGAACCCTTGTAGCCAACTTTAAATTACATCCTATAAGCTACAATCCCAGAATTTGCCTACCTTTTCGGGACAGTCGCGGTTGCTTATTTCTTGTGTCTACTTTGCTATTATGATTGGGTTAGGACTTATTGTCATGTGGGTATGACAAAGTACTTATTAGAAATTGTGTTGTATCCTTGTGTTGGAAAAAAAGAAAAAAATATATGAAGCAAAAGAAAAAAAAAAACAAAGAACGAAAAATCGAAAAAAAAAAAAAGAGAATTCAAAAAAAGAGAAAAAAAATTGATTGCTTCATTTTGGTTTTGTCAAGGATCGAAAGGATGTTTACTAGAGTCTAACGCATATTTGGAAAGTACTTCATAAGCTCTCACGTGTTGTAAAGTTGAGATGATTTCTCTAGATGGGTTGTATTCGTGCTTACTTTTGTCTAGAATTGATTTTGGTTTAGCGTTGCGACTACTGTCTCAGCTCCACATATCCATAATGTGCCTTGGCACAAACCATTTCTACCTTTGCCCATTTACCATCTTATTGTCCTTGATACATGTACTTTTGTCTACATTGTGAATGCATATTAGTTGGGGAAATCTATATCACATTAGATTGCATGCATGTTTCATAAGTTGAATGAGTGTTTCTACTTCTTTCTATCTTCACCTATAAATCACCCATACTTATGAGTGCATGAGTGAATCCGCGAGAATCTGACTAATTTGTCTTGCAAAATCGAAAGGTATTTGGCATTTATCTATAGTGTGGTGACATGAGACTTGAGCTGCGTTTTCTATTACCCGTGCTTTTGAATTTGTTTTATTGGAACACCTTGGTCATTACCTTGTTACAGATATAGGTAGCTTGGGATTTGTATGCATTAAACATTAACTCTGAGTTATTTGTTTACAATTTGTATGATTGCCTTATGTAATGTGTGATGCTTTGGTTGAGGAGAAGCAAAGAGATGGTTTGGGGGATTTGATGAGTCATAATTATATACATATTTATGCCTCCCCTTAATTACTTTTGATAAGGTTTTCGTGCTAATTTATATTAACTACATGCCTTTTATGTTAGAATGTTGTCATTTCCGCTATTTGATGTTTAGTTCAGGAATGATGCATTTGAGGAGCAAAGGAATGAAATGAGCATCATGGAGTGGGCATGAAGGAATACACAAAGCATGGCACGGGAATCTAGAAGAATAAAGGAAGAGAAGTAAAGAAGACAACACGAAGAAAAGAGCTGAAAAAGGAGGATACTCGATCGAGCATAAGCGAGCTCGATCAAGTGTGAGTGTACTCGATCGAGGACAAGCAGGCTCGATCGAGTACTCACTATTTTGGCAGTTTTTTGTAATTTCTTTAAGTCGGTTATGTTTTACTATAAATGCCCAATTCGTACCCTAAGTTATTTTTACGCTTTATTTTACCTAGGTACGTTTATTTTACCCGAGAAAAATCTCTAAAACTCTTAGTTTAGTTTAGTTTATAGTTCTTACTTTTGGATCTAAGCATTCCTCTATTACGGCATTAATATTTCTTCAATATTTATTCAATTGTAATTGTTCATCTTTTATGCTTTTAATTATGTTTTCCTTTATTATTGTTATTGTTATTAATTCTATTATGCGTAGCTAATCCTCTAATCTAGGGTAAATTGGGATCTAGGTTGTTAAAACGGGATTATATTGATGAATTGATAGTTAAATTGCTCTTTGTTGTTGTTTAGTTTGTTGGTTTGAATCTAGTTGATTAGCTTTTGCAGGGTTAATTAATTAGTATTGCATAAACTAGGATTTTCACCGACCGGGTTAAGACTAGTAAAGTCTACGACAACTGAATATAATTAACTTAATGATAGCAATCGCATGTTAAGTTAGATGTAAAGGACATATTAGAATCAACCGATTATATGACCTTAAATGATATAAGTTGCTCTATCAATGAATTAAATCACACCCCGAATAACTACCTAGTGAACCTAATATACCTAGACTTATTAATATTATTTGAATTTGTCTTTATTTACATCGCAATTAGTTATTAAAATTCAAACAATCAAAAACCCCATAAAACTGTTACCTTTAGGATGAACTTAAATATAAACAAACTAGATTAATTAACTCACCTCCCTGTGGATTCGACCTTTTCTTACTGCTAGCTACTAGTTAGTTGAGAATAAGATTTATTTTGATAGGCCAACGACTGAAAATAACCGTATCAATAGGTCGTATTATTGTACTAGATTTGTGTTCGCATTAATTTTAAATGATTCATTATCCTCTCAATCTGAATCCAATCGGTTTACATAAAAAGTTCAATTGTCTCAGCCCTAAGTCCCTAACTCGACCCATTATTCGTGTCGAGTTTTTGTCGAAAGATCTCATCCCTAACCCGACTCAAATAAATGTTGTGTTTTGTTATTGTCAACCCAATACTTAAGGAGATACGACGTGTTAAACTTAACCCGCTAACTTTTTGTCTGATTCGTGTTTTATTTTCGGGTCGGTTAAATAATTACCACCTTTTAAATTATTATGTGGTCATCTTCATCTTCCCGACCCAACCAGGCCAAGTACTGTTTTTTATGATTTTCTCTCACTTTTATTATTTATTTTTAAACAAAATAACTTCCATTAATGTAGCAAGATTTATTCATGATGAAATATACAGAGTACTATTTGATAAATGGCTTCATCCATCAACGCTTTTCGGAACTAGGCATAATGGTTACAACCCTCAATCACCATTCATTAAAACATTATTAAGTCATCTAATCAAACATGGCAGATTACCTTCATCAATAATTTCCCTTAAACATATTTACATATCATCACATTACATGTTTGGTCCAAACATCTATACATCAATGAAGACTTTGTACACCATAGCCACTGATTTGAGTCATAAGTTATACTGCCATAATAAGGAGAAATTGGTTAGTAATTAGTATAATTCACACTTCAACCAATAAATACATATTGACATATTGTGAATAGGCATAGATGCACAATATAATCATAGAGTTTATGAAATCAACACCCATACAGAACAATCCGATTAAATAAACAGTAGAAAAAATCTATAATGGGGAAGACAATCTAATCTAGATGAACAAATAGAAATGTGAATACAAAAATTTACAGGAGGGAGTGAGTCCGGAGGAATTCATAGTTGATCAACTTGAGTTCAACCATATATATATATATATGTGTATATATATGTATATATATATATGTATATATATATATATGTATATATATATATATATATATATGTATATATATACACATATATATATATATATATACATATATATATATATAATACATATACATATACATATACACATATACATATATATGTATGTATTATATATATATATGTATATATGTATATATGTATATATGTATATATATATATATGTATATATGTATATATGTATATATATATATATATATATATATATGTGTATATATATATATATATATATATATATATATATATATATATATATATATATATATATATATATATATATATATATATATATATATATATATATATAATCAATAATCATGTATTCATGTTGGCTTAGTGTTGTTATCTTCATAAAATTCTAATATGTGAACAACTCAAATTCATACAATATTAATAACAAACTTTATCCCTTAAATGTTCGCTTTCTATAAATGTATAACATTTTGTTTTTAATAATTAATATATTAAAAGTTTATTTGATCTTCAAATTGAGTAGATATCGATTGAAAGCCGTTTTCAATTTTTTATAGGTTCATCATAGGATTGTAGTAGTACTAAATTTCTTCTATGGTGATAGTCTATCTAATACTTTTTTATCGATAGGATTGTAGTAGTACTCAATTTATTATACACTGATAGTCTATCTAATATTTTTTTATTGAATTTTCTATATTTAATAATTTATTTTAATGCATTAGGTAGTTCGCGGAAGTTGGAGACTCTAATATGGCTCGAAAAAAAGTTTCCTTTAGTAATATAGATTGATATTGATATTGATTGATTTACATGGTCTTATTTCAAGGGCGGGAACTTATATGACGGATTATATGTCATTTGTGTGCGGAAAGATCTGTCACAAAGATATAATAGCGATGAAGTACAATAGAATCTTATTTATGTGAAGCTATGAAATGTTTTGAAATTAATTATAAAAAAACCTAAATTACTCCGTAATAACTAAGTAAACAAGTAATGGAATAATGGTTTATGCAATAAAAAAAGGCCTATGGCTCGATTACACCACCGACAAGTTTCATTCACAATCATAAGTCTCCTTTACAAGTTATCAAATAATCGATTTTGGAGGAAAACGCCTCAAGGTATCTCCCACCTCCCTTCGGGGATCGCGGTCAATACAAGTAATCTCGAATACCTCCCTTCCGGGTTCACAATCGGTATCTTAAGTCACAACTAGAACCCACTCCCATGGTATCCTAGCGATGGTCTACGTCCTTAGGTCCGCATATAACTTTCCTATTATCCCCCTTCCTTTTCCAAGGATAAGCTTTTAATTGAAGGTCAAGGGAGCCCTACCTTGGTTCCCACTCTCGTGTTCAACCTAAGTCATCAAAGCTAGCTAAGTGAAATAACGATACTCCCAAACCTAGTTCCCACCAGTGGACAAGGGTTAAGGAGAAAGGTCAAGTCACAAGAACAATAACAATACAAAATCTCTTAACCCATCCCTACCAATTATTCAACAACTCATCTAAATCGAGACTTAATCATGTAAAATAGACATGTCGGGTCTAATCGAACCCTACTGAGAAAATTAAACTACTCACTAATCATGACTATTCTAACATAAAAAAAATTAGTTATTACTCTAAACATGAGACTAAACATAATAACATAATAAAGACTTAAACTTTAACTAATTTAGTAAATCAACATGGATGAAATAAAAATAAAGATATTAATACCTACTAACCTAATTTAATAGATGTATGCTGGATTTGAGTGTAATACTACGGTTTTCTATACTTATGGGTACTCTATCGAGTGAGGCTTACTCTGTCGAGTAACTAAGTTTTGTTTACGAAATAGTGTTATGTCTGATGGTTACTAGA
This sequence comes from Silene latifolia, assembly GCF_048544455.1. Lineage (NCBI taxonomy): Eukaryota > Viridiplantae > Streptophyta > Magnoliopsida > Caryophyllales > Caryophyllaceae > Silene > Silene latifolia. Next base: position 129,538,194 of record NC_133538.1, read on the forward strand.
TCGAGTATGTTGGGCACTCGATCGAGAAAGGGTCACTCGATCGAGTAAGTGACTTACTCGATCGAGTAAGTCCGTTCTGCGGGTTGTTTTAGTCGGGTTTTGTTTATAACGCGTGATTCATATTTAAAGCCTTCCGTCAGTTTCTCTATCACTTTTATCTTTTTTTAAAACCTCTCAAAAGAAAAAGCAAGTTACATTATTTACATCTTCGCGTTGCTATCAAATCCTAAAGACTAGGTTCGTCGGATTGTCATATTCTTTACGCCGTTTAGTTCATCGTGTCGTGGGTAAGATCATTGTATAGTTTTTATATCTTTTCGTTCAGTTTGGTTAAAGCCCTAATTGGGTAATTTAGGGGTTTTTGGGGTATAATGTTGTATTAGATGGTAATGGTATAATTATGTGTTTATAGGAGGTGGTTTCATAGAGGAGCAATATTAAATAGCTGCTTTGTGACGATCTCGTAATTTGCTAATTCCAGGTAGGGTTTCCCTACTCGGTTATTGGTTACATAGTTGTTGGTGATGGTTGTGTTTATTGTTGATCTTTAACGTATTGGATTGAATTGGTGTTGTTGTTGTTGTATAATTGGTTATGTTGTGTTTGTCTATGGTTCGGGAGGCGTGTCCTCGGCTGAGTCGAGTCACTTGCGGAAGTGGCTTCACGTCCTTGATTCGCCCTCTGTGGAACCCGCCACAGGAGGGGATGTGCACATTAAGGAACATGGGTTATCGCTCGGAATAGATAAGCGGGGATCTGGTGGGCACGACTGCGGTCCTCCACTGGCGGCGTGGAATACCTGTTGCGATGGGTATTCTAGCAGGACTACACACTTTAGTGTGTAGTCAGTTGTGTGGAGATATAATGGAGTTGGGAGTTGTGTGTTGTTTGTATATTGTGTACTTTGTTTTATGTAATCAGTAACTGACCCCGTTTTAAATGTTTTGAAAACTGTGGTGATCCATTCGGGGATGGTGAGCTGTTATTGAGCAGGTATGAGATGGCTTGCGCGAGGGATAGCTGGGATGGAGTTGTCACAAGTCTTTAGAGTCGTCTGATGTGTCTTGAACATAGTTTGTTTGTCAGTTGTTCGATTTTTGCAACGTTTGTATGACCTTTACAGTTTTGGTTTTGGAATTGTGATCACTTAAACTCATTTACTTATTTAAGTATCTTTCTTAATGGTCTATTTGATATACATTGCCTCGGGTAACCGAGATGGTAGCATTTCCATGCATTAGGTGGTCCTAGTAAGGCACCTTGGTGTATAAGGGTAATACAAAGTTTGTATAAGAGCGACGATTTTGTAACCTGTAATTAATGAACCCAATGAATCTAGGGAGTCAAAATAAAATGAACCCGGGTTGGAGTTGTTAGGACCTAATGCAAAGGCTTGGGAGACGTCCTAAAGTCGCGATCTCGCCCTACAACTTTGAACCGGTCACTATGGGCTGTCATGGGATCGCTATGTGTTTATTTAAGTTATATTGCATGTATATATTGAATGATGTGTTGTATGCATCGGTGGATAAATAAATGTGGAGAATGGAGAATGTGGTGGCGAAAGGTAAGTAGTTTGTATGATGATGTGTTGTGTGAATAACGGAATTGCAGGATGTTGATTTCTAATGTGGCTTATTAGGAACATGTGAATAGGATGTTGCGTTGTTGTATATATATATATATATATATATATATATATATACATATATATACATATATATACATATATATACATATATATACATATATATATACATATATATATATATGTATATATATGTATATATATGTATATATATGTATATATATGTATATATATGTATATATATGTATATATATATATATATATATATATATATATATATATATATATATATATATATATATATATATAGTTGAGTTAAGTATGCGGGTAGCTAACGAGTCAGCATGACTCGATCGAGTGGGGGATACTTGATCGAGTAGGTGGGGCTCGATCGAGTAGGCTTGACTCGGTCGAGTGGGGTATATGATGTTTTTGGGGCAGGCACTTATGTTTCCGGGCACTCGATCGAGCAAGTTGGGGAATCGATTGAGTGAGGGTTACTCGATCGAGTGGGTTATGTGATGCTTTCTGGTCAGGTTCTGGAGTCGAGGCACTCGATCGAGTAAGTGGGCAACTCGATCGAGTGGCCTCAACTCGATCGAGTGGGTTGAGAGCTCAGTCGAGTGCGGTCTGCATAGGTTACATACGTGTTTAAGTTGTGGGATGTATGTTTATGTTTGCCTCTTCTCTTATATAGCTTAAAGATGCCACCAAAGAGATCCGCCTTGTATGCTAGAGCTGAGTTTATGAGTGTTAATGAGGTTGCTAAGATGCTTGAGCATCAGGATGAGCTCACTAAGGCCTTATAGAAGTTTGGGAAGGACAAGGACGCCGAGGTAGATTTTGCTAAGATGAGCATTAACATAGCTCGTTTCAACCCAAAGGAATATATGGGTACAGGTGCGCCAATTTTGCTTGACAATTGGCATAAAGAGATGGAGAATATCGTCAATGTGGTTCACTGTCCCGAGGAATTCAAAGTGGAACAAGCTGCGTTCAACTTGAGATATGCGGCTGGAGAATGGTGGGATAAGCTAAGGGAGAGTGCTCTCGACTTGTATGTGAGGAAGGGGAAGTCAGCTATACCTTGGAGTGAGTTTATGATAGCTATGCGCCAGAGTTTGTACCTGAGCATGTCCGTAGTAAGCTGAGTGTAATACCCCGTATTTTAATTATCTGAGAAATTATTTATAAACCTTATTAAAATTCTTACCCGGTATTAGAATATATAATAATACATTATAAGATGGTAATAAGCTAGTGTATATGAAATTTGGTAATGTTATTATATACGTTATTATTATATTATTATATTATATATACGTATTATGTATATTTATTGAATAACTTATTATAATATCGGTAGTAGTAGTAGTAGTAGTAGTAGTAATAATAATAATAATAATAATAATAATAATAATAATAATAATAATAATAATAATAATAATAATAATAATAATAATAATAATAATAATAATAATAGTAATAATAATAATTGTGACACCCCGCGATAAAGCAGAAAATATAACTAATAAATTAAAGCGGAAATTTGTGATATTTTAAAAACTTTTAATATTACTAGTTAAAGAATAGCATGCGGGTGCCACAAATGAAATGAAACAAATACAACAATAGACAAATTTAGGTTATTACAATCCAAGTCTAGAAAACGAGGAAAAGATATCCCACTAATAAACATATAAGGGGTTTTTAAACTAGCAACTAAGGTCCAAGGATTTAGTTCTCGCTAGCCCACACGTCTTCCCCACGTAAGAAGCTTCACCACCTGTCATTCATGTAAACATGAACGCCACAGTCAGTGGGGAGTAACTCAAGGTTCTCCCAGCCACAATATGTCGAAACGAACATAACAAAGAACATAAACAAACAATCATATTAGATAAGACATGAGTGAATCGAATCATAACTAGACATGGGATCATACGTGTTTAAACCAACAAGGAATAAAGAAATGATGGAATAAACAAGTAAGGCATAAGCAACAATAAATAAATGGAGAAGAAAGACAAGGAAACAGACACGACCACTTAGCCACGAGCACGTACTTCAAGGAGATATGACCAAAGTAACCATCTAAATAATGCAAGACATTTATCGCTCTTAGACTATAATTTCCCCGGGTAGGACTACGATAATAATACGGTCCTAGTCTAAATCTGCAGATTCTCGGGTGTACATCCCGATTCGACGTGCGCCAGCACAACACGCACCCAAGACTCGACAACTAAGGAGACCGAGTACCCCAATCGCCAGAACAGTGCGAAAGTGGCGGAAAGACTAAGATAAGACTCACTTGCCAGAACAACACTATTGGCCAAAAGCCGTACTTGCCAGAACAGCACAAGTAGGCCAAAACCGTACTTGCCAGAACTGCACAAGTAGGTCTAACCCGTGCTTGCCAGAACAGCACAAGCAGGGCAAAATGTATGTCAAGCATATACGATGGTAATATGGCATTTCTACAAGAATACGACTCTTACAAGTAATTATTTAGAATCATTCTTTCATACTTGTACCATATAAATAAATATTTCATTTCATAATTGAACATGCCGGTTAAATAAAATAAATAAAATATAACAAGTGGTAATGGATAATTTACATCATGCAAAATTTACGGGTTAAAATGGAAACCCACACAAGTGACTTCTTCATGGGCCTACTACAAAGCATGAGGTTGGCCCAAATCATTTTATCATATAAGTCCAACAAAAGAAATATGGTGAGCCTAATAATTGGATGATAGTGAGCCCAAGGATTTAAAGGTAGTGAGCCCAACAATTAAAATCAATTAAGCCCAACAAGCAAAGACAAATGAGTCCAACGAAATAAACATGTAAAAGAACGATATAACGAATCACGCTATATAAAACACGAGACGGAAATATAAATAATAAAAACAAACCAAACTAGCCGCAACAAGCCGTTAATACGACTCAAGGGACAACTTGGGTAACCCTTAAACACGACTCATATCTAGCCCTACATGGCCTCACCACCAGCCACGTTTCCCACCCCAAACATAACCACAATTCAACCCACAACCGGCTACCAAAACATCCCTAACCAACCATCAAAACTGCCCCAAACGAACAACCTTGGGCAACCCCGTAATAGGCCGTGGACAGCCCGTAATGCAGTCCCTCATCCATGTCAAAACACCGTCATTCCCTGCCCGAAACAGAGTCAAAAAGCAGGTCATGACCATCCACCCACAACGGTCCAAAACGAACCATACCACCACCCATTTCATGGTTGCCAAACAGCCTGTGAACATCCCTAAAAACAGTCGCATAAACCGTGACAACAACCTAAACAACCACCCAACCTCTGTGTCAATCAAACTCATGTTTTCAGACGGAATTCAAAGGGGAAAGTTGAGACGGAAATGGGTATGACTATAACATGAATAACCACCATAATTTACCACCACCAAGCTCGACCAAAAACCAGAAAAAGAAGCTACAAATACCCGTCCTTTTGAGATGGATACTAACGCGACATATCATGAGCAAGGCCACCAAATCTCGCTCACACCAAACCCGAATTACCAGTCCCAAAACAGCCATTACTAACAACAGTTTAAGGCGGAAACTAACATATAAAAGCGACAAAAGACACAAAGAACCCAACTTTATCAAAAGAGAGCATGTAAAACGATATAACAAGACGGAATTTCGACATTTGTCGAGTAACCTATCACCGTTACCTTTTTGCTCTTCTAAACGAGTGAGGAATCGCCCAAGGATGACCTTAAACCCAAAAATGAAAGAAATTAGACCAAAATCCAATTCCCTTGTAAGACGGTCGTTCTTAAATAGGACGAAAGGTTGACTCTTTCTTACATATAAAGAAGGAGGACGAGAAGAGGAAGCTATTGGTGCAAAAATAATGGAATTTGGTAGAGAAATAAGGGAGAGATCTTGGGTTGAAGCTCGACAACAATGGCGTGCGGAGCTGTGCTTTGTTTGTTGCTGTTGTTTTGTTTTTCTCGAAATGAAGAAGGAGGAAATGAGGGGGAGGATCACGGTAACCCAACAACAATAATGTAATAATATTAATAACAATAATATATATAATAATATATAATAATACATATAAAGGAGATATTTAGAGGTAGGGTGAGTGGGTTGTCTACATCTGGTTGGTCCGGATTAAGCTAGGTATAAAGTGAAATGTGACGGTCTTATATTAGACGGGAATTAAGACGAAAATTATTATTATTACAGTCATTATTATTGCCCGACCAAATATATATATATATATATATATATATATATATATATATATATATATATACACGTAGATTCTTATATACATTGTGCCTTAAAAATATAAAATTAATAATACGTATTTTTATATAAATGAGCTTTTATATAATACGTTTATAAAAATCGTGTTTGACATAAAATTAATTAAATTGAATAACTCAAAAATATATAATAAAGTGATTAAACGGTCTAATAAATTTTAAATGTCAAAATGGAAAATTCGCGGATGTTATAATCACCCCACCTTTTAAAAAGTTTCGTCCTCGAAACTTGAAAGTAAAAATGAAAAGTTATAAAAATAAAACTGAGCTTTTTGAAATTGGTAACCAACCATTTAAAAGTTTACTTACTTGTAAGAATTTAAATTCTTTCAAATGTTTCAACTAAAATTTCTGACAGAACCAAGTCGAAAGGAAAATCATTTATATGAATCAAAATCAAAACACTTTCAAAAACATTAACGGAGAGTTTTCAAAAGTATAATTCTCATTCATGGAACGAAATTGCCCTTGTCGTGCACACAAGAACGCTAACTTTCCAAGTCAAAGACAATTTTAAAACAAAATCTATTCGCCGACGAGCATAGAACAAGTTATCAAACGTCTCCAATAACGAGTTCTATCATCCGATCAACGTCAAAATCAAAAGAAAAAGATAATCCACTCAAATTTTCTCTTGCAAAAGCCAAAATAGAGATAAAGGTTTCTCTTTTAAGCTCGAAAGGGAGTCAAATTTCTGAAAATGTAACATTGTACCTTGACAAAGAAATCATAAATAGATCAAAGTTAACAGAAATTGAATAAAATTTAAAGATATCACAGGTTTAACAATTAAAATCATGATAAAGAAGTCTATACTCATGGAGCAAATATGAAATTAAATCAAATTTTCATTTTTCAAATCTTTAAAATAGGTAAGGTTTTGTAAAAGTAACATAAACTTTCAACAACGAAACAAAATTGGTAGCTTGAAATATTTAGGGATTGTATGAAATGAAAAGCAGTTTAGATAACATAAATGCCAGGTACGCTAAGACAGTCCAAACTTAACCAACAAAAAGAGCTACGATGAAGTTCATTGGGTACGAATTGAAGTAAAAGCAATAAGAATGTCAAGGGTAGAGTTTTTATAGGTCAATAGCATCAAACTTAAGAGAGGAGCAAGATGAAGAGAGGTATGAACGATAACGCTTATGGTCAAAGAAGAAGATGAATTAGACAACAAGGAAACACCAGGTACTCAAACCTTGAACAACAACATCATCCTAAACGGTTCCGAAAACTTCCTAACAACAAAACTCATAATCACAACACTTCCAAGGATTTCCTCAAAACACTCATGTTACTTCATCCTAAGTGATACGTGCATTTTATATAGTCTATTTAGCCTATTTTATGCACGTATTTCTATGCTTTTATCGTAGTCTATTGCTACGAAATGCCCGAATATGCTACTTTGGTGTATTTTGTCTTAATTACAGGAATGGACCATAAAGTAGTGAAATCAAGCCATTTACAAATCTGTTTTGCATGCATTTGGAGGAAGAGTGGATTTGGAGCGGGAATTATAGCTGTCTTGGGATGCGTGAAGGTGTTTCGGGAGCTAAAAGGACAAGTCAAAGTCAAACTAACGAGAATTATGAGCTGGTGAAGTCAAGATCCACTCGATCGAGTGCTTAACTAGTCGATTGAGTGGTTTAGGATTCAATAAAGTCGATCGAGTAGTTTATTCATTCGATCGACCAGTTCCTTATATGCCTTTACTCGATCGAGTGAATTAGTTGGTCGATCGAGCTGTTTCTGGCTGGGTTTGCTCGATCGAGTGGTTTTATTCCACTCGATCGAGTGGATTTTGCTACGGGCTGGGCTTTTTAGGTTCAATTCCGTCATTAGGTTTAGCTAATCCTTTTTCTTATAAATAGGAAGTCAGTATGTCATTATAAACTCTCTCACACACTTTTACTTCGTTCCCTTTCTCTCTGGTTCGAATATACTGCTACTGTTACTTTGTTCTTAATTTACGGATCAATAATTCAGTATTAATTCTTTCTCTTTCTTTTCCTCTTTAATTATTATTTATGTTTATTGTTCTTCCTTTATTTCTCGTTTCCCCCTTATTTATGTCTAGCTAATCCCGTAGTATGTTAGGATTAGGGAAGCCGTGGTAGCATGTTTTAATTGACTTGAGTAGATTAGCCTTGCGATAAGAATTGTATTAGGCAATTTAATTGTTATCCGGTCGAATGAATGCATGCAGGAGACCAATAAATTTAGTTAACCCCGACCTGGATCGAAAGATTGGAAGGGAAGGCTTGCTTAATTACAATAGGTTATTGTAGTGAGGACGAAAGTTAAGCTATTTATGCTCTAGGGCGGTTTAAGGACCGAAAGGTGACGACCATAGCTCTTCTTATCAATAGTCTAATCGCCTTAGTATTTCCGATAGTATAGCTACCACGGTGGACCGACTCCTAGCATATTTTCTTTCTCTTATTGTTAATTTCTTTTATCCCTTTTCTCTTGCCTTTAGCCTCAGTAGTTCAGTTAGTCCAATTCAATCAAAACCCCCATTTTTGTGACACCCTGACAGACCAAATTAAACAGATAGATAGCAACTTAGCCTCCCTGTGGAGATCGACCCTACTTACCGCTGACTTCTGTTGGTAGTAACTTAGGTTTTTATTTTTGGTACAAAACGACAGTATCAAATTTTGGCGCCGTTGCCGGGGAGGCGACGCTTTTTATCTGTTTTATTTTGTTTGTCTTTCCGCCTCAAGGGAAGACTAAGTACCTTGAGGCCGTTCTTATCTTTTTCTTTAGTCTTTGTTTTGATAGGCCTACGGGTTTATTAAACAGCACGAGGAGATTATCGAAGGGAAGGCTTGAGTACCTCCGATCCCTCTTGCCAAGATGACATCTGTCTCCCGACTAATTGCTCGGTTTGAAGCCCAAGTGAAAGACACGCTAGTTGGGAAAGGAAGAAATCTTGGGGATGTGTCTTACGCCGAGCACAATGCAACTGTAGTTGTGCCGCCACATCCCCCCTATCAATGGCCACCGCAACGAGATCCTCCCGATATGCAAGAAGAAGAATTCGCGGAGCTGAAATCTTTAATGGAGACAATTGCATCTCAAATGCAAGCTCAGCAAGATTATAATAGACAACACTTCTCGCGAGTTGATAAGCTCGGGTCTGTAGTTGCTCAGTTAGCAGCTGAGATGGAGATAGAAGAGATCGCGGAGGTGACATATTCAATGGTGACGCTTGTATCACAAATGCAAGAGAGCAATAAAAATATGGACGCTCGATTCCTTAAGCTCGAAACTGGCATTGCTCAGTTAGCAGTTGAGATGCAAGAAGAAGAGGTATACCTTGCTGAGAGCGGTTTTTCCTCTGAGGAAACCGTGTTGCCCAATGCTGAAGATGACCTCTATGACTCGACGACGAGTTTCTATGATATTTCACTAGCTTACGCGAAGATTTCAGCCCCAGACGGGAGGAATCACTCGATCGAGTGACTGATATTAGTCGATCGAGTGATTTTCCAGGAGAAAGTGCTCGATCGAGTGATATTTCCACTCGATCGAGTGGAATTCAGGAGGAACTTGGTCGATCGAGTGAGTATTTTGCTCGATCGACTGAATTGGCCATGGGGAGCTTTGATTCGTCACTTGGGTTCACTTTGAATGACGATTTTGACGGTGATGACGATTACGGTGAATCTCCCTTATCCAAGGCTGAGTCGGATACACTTGAAGCTGAGATTTATGGGCTGAATTCCACCGAGGGCGACGAAAGGACTGTGGGTTAATATCCGTATACTACCCCTTAAATTGCAGGACTATAACATAAATTTAGACATGCGAATATTGTCATAAAACATAAAAACAATAGAAACGATAAGGAACAAGAAATAACCTCGGGTCCTTTAAATTGTGGCGTAAAGAAATGTAAATCAAAACAGATTTCCTCCTAATCGTTACACCCAAGACTTTGTCCGAGATATGCCCTTGTGCTAGTACAGTGTTCTCCGATTGCCTTGCAATATAGGGAGAACTGATGTGAGTTTTGTCGAGATGAGAGATCTCAGGTTTTTCAGAGGAGAATGCTCTTCAAAACCCTAGTTTTTCTGCAAATGAAATTGTCTAGGTCAAAAGGAGAGGGAGTCTCTCCTTTTGTTTGGTTCGGCCGGACCGAGTGCATGCATGGGGAAGTGGGCTTCCACTTCCTCTTAATTTTAGCTCGAGGTCCATTCGCCAAATGCTAAAATGTATATGACGGGTTTATATTATAAATTGTTATCGGTTATCGGAAATTAAGGCATCAACTAATAATACGGGTTAGTTTGAATTATTAATTCGTGTCCGACAAAGCAGTATTGTATAATTATATTCAATATACATTTAATTAAATATAAATCGTTTATATTTAATTTTTCTAATTAATAGTTAATTCGCCATAGCCCATGATATTTAATCCGTATTAAATATAATATCTCAACATCACATATTTGACTAATTACTAGTCAAATAACTCGGACTAATTGGTTAGTCAATTTTGGCATCTACATGATTGTATTTCCATCTTGTCACGTCTCTCAAACGTATCCTATAGGTGTGACTTTTAGGGACCAGTTGATCACCGCCATCCGTATGACAATAACGTCAAACTTATCTAGCAAGCCAACCGTTATTGATAAACGTGGATCAAGTGATAATAATACCAAAATATGCCCTTTGATCCTTTTAGAGGTTTATAAGTCCTTGCACTAATTGTTAAGGACACCAACCCCAACAAGCTCCCACTTGTCCGTACAAGTGTATGTGCAATGACGTTATCCGCACTAACCGGAGGACACAAGCTCCAACAAACTCCCACTTGTCCGTACAAGTGTATGTGCGATAACCGATTCTCATATTCATTTAAAAATTTCTCCCACTCAATGTAAAACAATTTGCAGATCTGGATCCGCAAAGGTCGTATTTTACAATCGATCTGTATCTAGAGTGGTTTCCCGACTAGAGAGTAACTTAAGCGATAAAACGAATCAGATCCGAGCATGGCCATGCATTTCGATTCTGACTCCTCGAGTGGCCCCGAGAAATATCGAGTACGATAAAGGCTGAATATTTCCTTCAACTCGACTCCTTCCGATCTAAGCACAGCATGAAATGACCAAGAAAAAATCTACTTGGCCCCCTGTTACGGATGACCGTGAGAAAGAAACCAAAGTCACCCAAAATGCCTTAGTCTCAAGAGACAGTCGATAGTCAAGAGATTCGACTCTAAGGATCACCATGGAAGTCCTATCCACGACCGGGCAACGAATGTTATAAAACATTTAGGACTCCACGTCGATGTCACAATGGTGTCCTACGAAATATCCGTATAAATCGCCTCTGTGATTGGTCAGTCAACCGGTTGACTTATGGCTCGTTGAACCCACCATCAACCAACGTCACAAAATAATTGCCGAGTTATCAGCTCATGTGGGCAATTAAGGACTAACAATATATGATGTTTGTTCAGTTCACTTTGTGGTGTTCAAAATCGTCGTACAATTCCACATGAAAAACAAAATATATATATAAAATATCAAAACGATGATGTCGTATAGAGTACAAAGGAGAATGAATCTGATCCATAAAAGAGTACTACAACTTGGGAACACGTTTGATTCCCATGGAATTAACGTGCCCTTCATGCTTATCTTGTCGTAATGCTTTAGTGAGAGGATCTGCTATGTTGTCATCTGTAGCAATCTTTTCTATCACTACTGTCTTTTGCTCCACGTAATCCCGGATTAGATGAGCTTTCCGTTGTACATGTCTAGACTTGTTGCTAGACTTAGGCTCCTTAGCTTGGAAGATGGCACCACTATTGTCGCAATAGATGGTGATCGGGTCATTCGAACTAGGCACTACGGATAGTCCATGTAAGAATTGACGCATCCATATCGCTTCCTTTGTAGCTTCGATGACGGCATAGTACTCGGACTCGGTCGTAGAATCTTTGTAACAGTTTGTTTCGAACTCTTCCGGTGACTGCAGCGCCATTAAGAGTAAAAACGAATCTCGACCGAGATTTCGAGTCATCACGATCCGTTTGGAAGCTAGCATCTGCGTAGCCGGTTGCGCATAGCGTTTGGGAGCCTCCATAAGTCAATGCCCAATCTTTAGTCCTCCGGAGGTACTTAAGAATGTTCTTGATGCCCAGCCAATGTGGTTCACCTGGTTCTTTGTTGGAATCGACTTGTCATACTCAATGCATATGCCACGTCCGGACGTGTGCATATCATGGCATACATTATTGATCCTATAGCCGAAGCATAAGGAATCCGTGTCATGCGCTCTTTCTCTTCCGGTGTCTCTGGTGCCTGAGACTTGCTCAAATGCACCCCTGGAGCCATAGGAAGAAACCCCTTCTTGGAGTTAGTCATGCTGAATCTCTCTAGGACTTTGTCTATGTAAGACTCTCGATCGAGAGATAACATCCGTCGTGATCTATCTCGATAGATACGGATGCCTAGAATTCTCTGTGCCTCTCCCAGATCTTTCATCCGGAAATGGTTTTTCAACCATACTTTCACCGAAGTTAAGAGAGGTATGTCATTCCCAATCGGGAGTATGTCGTCAACATACAATATTAGGAAGACAATCTTGCTCCCACTCGACTTGATATATAGACATGGTTCCTCGACCGATCGAGTGAATCCATTTTCTTTTATCACTTGGTCGAAGCGATGATTCCAACTCCTTGATGCTTGCTTAAGTCCATAAATGGAACGCTTAAGCTTGCACACTTTCTTAGGATGTCTTTGGATCGATGAACCCTTCGGGTTGTACCATGTACAACTCTTCCTCCAAAAAGCCGTTTAAGAAGGCGGTTTTCACGTCCATTTGCCAAATTTCATAGTCATGAAAAGCGGCAATCGCTAAGATAATCCGAATGGAACGCAAAGATAACTACGGGTGCAAAAATCTCATCGTAGTGCAAACCTGGCACTTGGGTGAAACCTTTTGCAACTAGTCGTGCTTTGTAGATATCTTGCCGACCTTCCACAGAATGCTTTATCTTGTAAAGCCATTTGCATTGAAGGGGACGAACCTTAGCGGGTAAGTCAACAAGATCCCACACGTTGTTCTCATACATGGAGTCCATCTCGGATTGCATGGCCTCAAGCCATAACTTTGAGTCGAATCTGGTCATGGCACCTTTATAGGTTGCGGGTTCACTACTCGTTAAGAGTAGAACGTCATCTATGTCATGTTCCTCGACCATACCGATGTATCTGTCCGGAGGAAAAGAGACTCTTCCCGACCTCCTAGGTTCCTCAGGAATGTTCACCGCAGTAGGGATTGAAGGAATAGGTTCCTCCAATGGTTGCTCGGTGTTTGGTTATGGAATCTCCGACAGGTCGAAGGTTCTATCACTCTTTGCATTCTCGAGAAATTCCTTCTCTAAGAATGTCACACTAGCCGCAACAAAAACACGTTGTTCGGTTGGCGAATAGAAGTAATGACCACGTGTTCCTTTAGGATAACCTATAAAGTATGTCTTGACCGATCGCGGGCCGAGCTTATCTTCGTGTCTCCACTTGACATAAGCCTCGCAGCCCCAAACCCGTATAAAGGACAAGTTAGGGACCGTTCCCTTCCATAGTTCATATGGAGTCTTGTCACATGACTTTAGACGGACTTGTTAAGTATTAGAGCGGCCGACAATAGAGCATAACCCCATAATGAATCGGTAAAACCGTGTGACTCATCATGGATCGAACCATATCAAGTAGTGTTCGATTTCTCCGTTCGGACACACCATTCAACCGAGGTGTTCCGGTGGAGTTAAGCGTAGGGCAATCCCACGAGTCCTTTAGGTGTTGATCAAACTCGTGAGAAAGATACTCGCCACCACGATCTGAACGCAGTGTTTTAATCTTTCTACCTAATAGGTTCTGTACCCTATTTTGGTATTCCTTGAATTTCTCAAAGGATTCACTTTTGTGCTTCATTAAGTAGACATAGCCATATCTACTCAAATCGTCCGTGAAAGTGATGAAATACCTATAGCCTTCTCGTGCGGTGATTGACATAAGACCACATACATCCGTGTGTATGAGCCCTAATAGGTCAGCAGCGCGCATTCCAACACCTTTGAAGGAAATCCGAGTCATCTTACCGATGAGACATGATTCACACGTGCCAAATGATTGAAAATCAAATGCCGAGATAGCTCCATGTTTGATGAGCTGTTTTACGCGTTTCTCATTAATGTGTCCCATACGGCAGTGCCATAGATACGTTTGATCTTTGTCACCAACCTTTAACTTTTTATTCATTACGTGTAATATTTCCGAGGTCTGATCTAAAACATAAATTCCGTTCATGGAAACCGCCTTGTCAGAATCATATCGTGTAATGAGAAAATGCAAGCATTGTTTTCTATTACAAATGAAAAACCAAGTTTATCAAGCGCTTAAACCGAAATAATGTTTTTGGAAAGACTAGGAACATAATAGCAATCATATAATGATAACTCAAATCCGCTTGGAAGCTGGATCACATATGTCCCCTTTGAGATGGCAGCTACTCTTGCTCCATTCCCAACACGCAGGTCCACCTCACCCTTTACGAGGGGTTCGATGTTTCGGAGCCCCTGCACATGATTACACAGATGAGAACCACAACCAATATCAAGTACCCAAGTTCCGTAACTTGCGTGGTTAATCTCAATCATATGAATAAAAGTAGAAGAGAGAGAAGACATACCAACGGGTTTAACACGACCTGCCTTTAAGTCCTCATGATAAACAGGACATGTGCGTCTCCAATGCCAAGTCTTGTGGCAATGATGGCATTCCATGTTTTCATTCTTGCTCTTTGTCATGCCTGATGAGTTACTCGCCTCACCAGGACCACTCTTCCCCGAACCCGACTTCTTGAACTTCGCCTTACCCTCTTTGTTAGGTTTGCCGGAGCTTTGCCCTTACCTTTCCCTTTGTTTGACACAACGAGAACATCTTGTTTCGAACTCCCACTGAACTTCATGTCCTTCTCGGTGCATGCGAGGAGGGAGTGCAATTCATGGGGAGTTTTCTTCAAATCATTCATATAGTAATTCGCTCTCAATTGCGAATAACCATCGTGGAGTGAGTGAAGAATACGGTCGATAACAATATTCTCGCCGATGTTACGTTAAAGGTCTCAGTTTCTCGACATTCTCAATCATCGAGAATGTGTGGGCTAACCGGTTGGCCCTTTCTCGGAGTCTCGCATCAAAGAAGCGAGTGGTATGCTCATAGGTCACGATTCTCGGTGCTTTCGAGAATTCCTTAGTGAGCGTGGTGAAAATCTTGTTTGCACCATGGGCTATGAAGCGTTTTTGCAAATTGGGTTCCATTGCAAAAATAAGTACGTTCTTTACCGCACCCGCTTCTAAAGCGAAATCGTTATACTTGTCGATCTCGTTTATTCCAGCCGTGGGGCCTGGGTTTAACGGCATGGGCTCAGCGGATATCCGAGCTTTCCAGCGGCAGCATTCCGTAATGCCGCCTCCCGGTCCGCGAAGTTGGATCCGTCATTCTTGATCGAGTAGACCGATTCATCCGACTCATGAAGATCCTAAGCCAGGACTCACGGTCCAATGTGGCACTTGGCATTGGGTTATCACTTGAACCAACCATTTGTTGTTTAGCGGTTTAATACGTGATCTACACCGAAAAGAAGGAAAAACAAAACGAAATAAGCAACTCATCGAGGTGATTTAAGTCTATTTTAAAATTCATTTTAAACATGTAGACTCTTGCACTTGCATAATTGATCTCCCTCAAGAATGATACAAGTGATCCCAAGACTCAATTTGAGAAATTGATAAGCCAACTGTTTAGCTAATTCTTAGGAAGAACTCTTGGTCGATAGATTTTGTAAATCCTATCTATAGTCCACCATGATCACAGGATCGCACGAGTGACCATAGTGTTGAGATAAAATAGGTCAATTGGTTCCAACTTACCCGACGTAGAAGGGGTCATAGTATGCCTACCGACGAAGAAGGGACTCATTGGAGTTTGACCTATAAAGACCGTTCTCAATTTTAGTTTATACGAGGAAGATCCCATCAACTAAATTATAATTCATTTTAAGTGAACGAATAACTAGCGTCTGTCGTGAATGAATTTATTTGGATGATGGCTTAAAACGTGTGACATGAGAATGTCAATGAAAACTAACTCGTGACCTCTATATGTGTCAGTTTTCATGCAATAAATTATAGGTGGTTTGGTTTTTAGGCGGAATATGATGCAAATAATCGTTGCGAAAAATAAATAAAGGAATGCAATACGTAAATAAAAATTTCCTAGTGTGGCCTATCCTAGTATAAGAACAAAATACAACTTTGGAATCGACCGTTGGACCCGAAAAGCTTGTCTTGATGTTCCATCTTGATCCAAGTAGCGGGAGTGAGCATCTGGTCTCCATCTTTGGTCTTCTCAAAAAATTACAATTTAAAATTACAAATATAAACCTATTTACATTCTAATTAAAATCTGTAATTACAAGTGAAAAATCCAAAACGGAGATGCGAGATCTCAAAATACAACCAAGACCGTGTTCCATCATTACGGTAACACGTTCTACTAAGGCCACACTAAGTTACAATCAATTGTAAAAATTAAATACGTAATAAAAAGGCATTCACGGCATTCATAATTAACGATAAATAAAATGCATCAACTAAAAACAAATTCATTCGTGACATAATTCCGTAATTATGTTAAATTTATCCAAACCACCTTTTAATGATTAAAATTCATGTGATAAAACCGCTTCTATCATTTAATTTTAATCCATTACAATCCGTCATTTTAAAGACGCTTTAAAACAACTATATGGTACGTGAGTGAACCGATTCACTATTAAGCGAGTGTACTATATCCGTATAAAGTACATATAGAAGCCAAAAGAAAATTTAAATCAAAAGAAACAAATTTTCAAAGTGTTAGTTAAAGATGAAATCCCTCGATCCAGGGACACAAGTGCTCGATCGAGGAACAAAAGGGCTCGATCGATCGAACCGCAAGTCGATCGAGGGGTATGCTAATCGGGGAGTACTCGATCGACTAACCCGTAGGTCGATCGAGTACCTATATCACAAATCTGCTCGATCGAGTACGAGGACAACTCGATCGAGCGTAAGGGTTTTGAAAGGTGTCGATCGAGTACAGCAAGAGGACTCGATCGAGCAAAAAGGTTTTGAACAGGGTCGATCGAGTACATCGGGGACTCGATCGAGCAAAAAATATAAGAAAAGCCACTCGATCGATTGAAAACTTGGTCGATCGAGTGCAAAAGTCTCTGGAAAATTCAAAACCCTCGTGAAAACATATTTCAAGACAAAATCAATTGCAAATTCGATCAAAAAAGCATTAAAACAAATTTGACAATTGACAAAACATGACATATTGTTATAATCTCTGTATAAAACAACAATATGCAAAAACCAAATCGAAAAATCATGAAATTACCGTGTAATACATGACACGGTTTAAAAAAAATCTGCCGTGTATACTAGGCACGGTTTTCAAAGCAGAAAATCATCGTTTCAAAAACGTTTTATGAAAAACACATGAAAAATTCACGTGGCCTCTCTCTGATACCACTTGTGGGTTAATATCCGTATACTACCCCTTAAATTGCAGGACTATAACATAAATTTAGACATGCGAATATTGTCATAAAACATAAAAACAATAGAAACGATAAGGAACAAGAAATAACCTCGGGTCCTTTAAATTGTGGCGTAGAAAGAAGTAAATCAAAACAGATTTCCTCCTAATCGTTACACCCAAGACTTTGTCCGAGATATGCCCTTGTGCTAGTACAGTGTTCTCCGATTGCCTTGCAATATAGGGAGAACTGATGTGAGTTTTGTCGAGATGAGAGATCTCAGGTTTTTCAGAGGAGAATGCTCTTCAAAACCCTAGTTTTTTCGCAAATGAAATTGTCTAGGTCAAAAGGAGAGGAGTCTCTCCTTTTGTTTGGTTCGGCCGGACCGAGTGCATGCATGGGGAAGTGGGCTTCCACTTCCTCTTAATTTTAGCTCGAGGTCCAGTTCACCAAATGCTAAAATGTATATGACGGGTTTATATTATAAACTGTTATCGGTTATCGGAAATTAAGGCATCGGCTAATAATACGGGTTATTTGAATTATTAATTCGTGTCCGACAAAGCAAAAGATTGTATAATTATATTCAATATACATTTAATTAAATATAAATCGTTTATATTTAATTTTACGAATTAACTAGTTAATTCGCCTTTAGCCCATGATATTTAATCCGTATTAAATATAATATCTCAACATCACATATTTGACTAATTACTAGTCAAATAACTCGGACTAATTGGTTAGTCAATTTTGGCATCTACATGATTGTATTTCCATCTTGTCACGTCTCTCAAACGTATCCTATAGGTGTGACTTTTAGGGACCAGTTGATCACCGCCATCCGTATGACAATAACGTCAAACTTATCTAGCAAGCCAACCGTTATTGATAAACGTGGATCAACTGATAATAATACCAAAGTATGCCCTTTGATCCTTTTAGAGGTTTATAAGTCCTTGCACTAACTGTTAAGGACACCAACCCCAACAAGGACAGCTGAGCCGGTAATTGCTCCTAGCACGGAAGAGGTAATAAACTCTTTTATCTACGATTCCGTCATTGAGAGCGACCAACCTGAGGTAGTAAACGATAATTTAATTATTTTTTGTTTTAATAGTATATTGCCTCGTTTGACTCGTGCTATCTCTTTTAATGTTATACCCTCTCACATGTGGACGCGTAAAATAACGATTTTTCACCGTTCTCATCATTTCCAAACTGTTAATCTGAGATGGAGCCCTAGATTATCGTTAATTGCTCCCGCGCTCCTATATTTTGTGGATAAATTTAGGAGCGCTCATAGGAAATTTGTACGACTTAAAAAGTTAAACATTTTTATTTCCTATTTTGCTATTCCACTTTGGTGCTACTTATGCTTTTTTGTATCACATGCGCAGATGTATGATTTAATGCTGCGCGCTTTGAGCTGTTTTGATTATGACTATTAGTGAGGCTCAAAGAAAAGAAGGTCGAGCTGGGACCAGACTGAAGCTAGCGCTACCCGGGAGGCAACCCGGCAATTTTATTCTGCATTTTATTTCATTTAAGTTGTAATAAATGGTTTTTACACCATAGACGGTCTCAGTTAAGCTTGTTTTTGTTAGTTGCGGGCTGTTTTTATTGCGTTTTGTAGGAATTACACCGAGGATCACTCGATCGAGTAGTCATTCTACTCGATCGAGCACTTTTGCTGATGAATTCACTCGATCGAGTGATTAATCTACTCGATCGACCACGTAGAGGATGAGAAACCACTCGATCGACCTAAATTCCATTCGATCGAGCAGTTTTGAGCGCCCATTCTACTCGATCAGACACTATTCCTCTTGACCGAGTATTGTTGACTTGGATTAGCTTCCTGAAACGGTTTTCCGGGCCTTTAGCAACCTCCCATGTTCATGGTCGGTTTGGGGAGGTCCCCTTATTCGCGCATTTTGTGAGTTTTTCCGTATTTACTCCTTTCCTCCTTTAGTTTGCATTTCCTTCCCATGTTTTAGTACAATGGGGGCATTGTACGGTTTGTTTTGGGGAGGTTATGCATCCATATCTGTGTCTGCATTTTGTTTTCATTGCATTTCAGTTATCACGTTTAATCTATGTTTGCATTGTTGTTTATTTTTGTTAAAAATTCAAAATTTCCATAAAAATTTAAAAAAAATTGTTAAAATTCAAAAATTTCACGTTTATTTTAGCATATAGGTTGAGTCGGAACGGTAGATTTCAATGATGAAATTGCACTGCAATTGTCTTTTTGCTTAAGCCTTGCATTATACTATTATTCTTTTAGCTTTGTCTTATTGCATAATCTACGAGTTAATGTTTAATTTAGCTGAACGAATAGACTTGACCTGAAATTTTGGCAACCTACTTATAATTTCTAAGATTTAGAGCCTTATAACTGGTGTCATTTATGACCAGTTTCATGTAGGATTGTGAGTAGTATACTCCTTGCATAGCATGTTCATTAATTTGCACGTATATGAAATTCAATTGCTTTTTGCCGTCTTACATTCGGGTTAGTGGTTGGTGTCACATGCAGGGAGGTGCTTACAATTTCCCTTTCTTTCATTTTTACCCATTTAACTCCACATTAGCCAAATTTGCTTGTTGACCCTTAGCTACATTCCAAATTTAGCCTGCCTTGTCAAGCTAGTTTAGGTTGTTCTACGGTATATTGTCTATTGTATCAAGTTTGGCTTATATCTATTGTTTTGGAGTTGGTATTTATGAAGAAAAGGAGGAAAATGGAAAAAAAAAGAGTTGAAAAAAAAACGTGAAAAAGAAAGAAAACCGAAAGAAAATAGAAAAAGAAAAGAAAGTTCGAAAAAAAAAGAAGAGTTTGTATTGTTGTCGGTTTCACTCCTATGCTTTATCTATATCATTTGAGGAGTGTTTTCAGTTTGGTTTGGTGAGATTTCATGCCAAATGAAGGGCATGTGCTTAATTCATAATTGAGTTGGAAATGGATGTTGATATATGGTTTTGTTTAGGTACTAGCTTGATCACCTATACCTCCACATTCCCATAAATGTTTTGCCTTTTCTTACCCATTGCCTCACTTTACCATATTTTTGTAAGCCCTCGGCTGTGACAGGACCTTGTTTGGTTGGAATGTGTGTACGGTAACTAGAATTGTCTATCATATTAGTTGCATGCATGTTTATGTGGGTCGTAGTCTAGGTGAGCGACTATTTTTCTCTCTCTCTTACATCCATATGCTTACCCTTTGCTTCATGAGGGAAGAGTGACCCTTGAGAGTCCATTGTTAAAGGTCTTGCAAGGTCGACGGTTCAGCTTTATTATAAACATCATATAACTCGTTTGCATTTGACTGTCTTGCTATAAGTGTTAGTTCGCTTGCATTAAATTGGCTTAAGTGGGCATTCGTAGCTAGCTTTGAGTTATATTTTTCCGTTCCATTAGTTACATTTTAGTTTACTCGGGGACGAGTAAAGGTTTGGTTTGGGGAGATTTGATACGTGCATTTTATATAGTCTTTTTAGCCTATTTTATGCACGTATTTCTATGCTTTTATCGTAGTCTATTGCTACGAAATGCCCGAATATGCTACTTTGGTGTATTTTGTCTTAATTACAGGAATGGACCATAAAGTAGTGAAATCAAGCCATTTACCGTCTGTTTTGCATGCATTTGGAGGAAGAGTGGATTTGGAGCGGGAATTATAGCTGTCTTGGGATGCGTGAAGGTGTTTCGGGAGCTAAAAGGACAAGTCAAAGTCAAACTAACGAGAATTATGAGCTGCTGAAGTCAAGATCCACTCGATCGAGTGCTTAACTAGTCGATCGAGTGGTTTAGGATTCAATAATCACTCGATCGAGTAGTTTATTCATTCGATCGACCAGTTCCTTATATGCCTTTACTCGATCGAGTGAATTAGTTGGTCGATCGAGCGATTTTTTCGGCCGGGTTTGCTCGATCGAGTGGTTTTATTCCACTCGATCGAGTGGATTTTGCTACGGGCTGAGCTTTTTAGGTTTAATTCCGTCATTAGGTTTAGCTAATCCTATTTTCTTATAAATAGGAAGTCAGTATGTCATTATAAACTCTCTCACACACTTTTACTTCGTTCCCTTTCTCTCTGGTTCGAATATACTGCTACTGTTACTTTGTTCTTAATTTCCGGATCAATAATTCAGTATTAATTCTTTCTCTTTCTTTTCCTCTTTAATTATTATTTATGTTTATTGTTCTTCCTATATTTCTCGTTTCCCCCTTATTTATGTCTAGCTAATCCCGTAGTATGTTAGGATTAGGGAAGCCGTGGTAGCATGTTTTAATTGACTTGAGTAGATTAGCCTTGCGATAAGAATTGTATTAGGCAATTTAATTGTTATCCGGTCGAATGAATGCATGCAGGAGACCAATAAATTTAGTTAACCCCGACCTGGATCGAAAGATTGGAAGGGAAGGCTTGCTTAATTACAATAGGGTATTGTAGTGAGGACGAAAGTTAAGCTATTTACGCTCTAGGGCGGTTTAAGGACCGAAAGGTGACGACCATAGCTCTTCTTATCAATAGTCTAATCGCCTTAGTATTTCCGATAGTATAGCTACCACGGTGGACCGACTCCTAGCATATTTTCTTTCTCTTATTGTTAATTTCTTTTATCCCTTTTCTCTTGCCTTTAGCCTCAGTAGTTCAGTTAGTCCAATTCAATCAAAACCCCCATTTCTGTGACACCTTGACAGACCAAATTAAACAGATAGATAGCAACTTAGCCTCCCTGTGGAGATCGACCCTACTTACCGCTGACTTCTGTTGGTAGTAACTTAGGTTTTTATTTTTGGTACAAAACGACAGTATCACTAAGTTATTACATGAAACAAGGTACTCCACAATAAGTGTGATCTCGTCACTCTAAATCCTCAAACATCCACAAACAAGTTTCACAAGATCAAGGTCAAGGTTTCCAATAAAGCTATACCCATATCCAACTAGTGCCAACCATGGGTTTCTCAAAGGGTAAAATCCTCAATCAAGGATCCTCATCCCAACTCTAAATTCTCAGAAAAGGTTCCTCAAATATTCCACAAGGTTCTCATATAGGGTAAGGTAGTAACAAGTCAACCTAAAACTCCTTTCATAAAAGCCCACTCTACTACCCTCATCTACAACATCATCCCATCATCTCAAGTATTCGACACAACCTCAAGGTTTATAAAACTACAGGGTTAACAAATATTTCTCAATACTAAGTCTCTCTCAACTGAAGAACTCTCAAGGGCCAACTAATACCAAATCACATCACCAATCCATTATGGTCATCAACATCTCAAGGTATATTCCTCCAAATCCGATATCCTAGAACTTTACTTACCATCGCGTTCTCAAGAAACAAGGTCTTAGTTGTAACAACACTTTGCCACCTCAAAGTTCCTAAAACCATAAATTGAAATATGTTCTTTAACCTAACAATTTGGTGTCAACCATGCCATTACCAATTCGAGTTACTTAAACAAGTGCTAAGACTTCCCAACAATGTTGCTTACTCTCACTCTCATACCATACCTCAAGTAGTAATCAATATCACTCACTTACACCAACTATTAATCCCACCATTAGCTTTTCTCATATGGTTATACACATTTTCAAACTCTCATGTCCAAAGTGATTATGAAAGCCAATCAAAAACTCGACTTACTTAGTCAATTCTATATCCTCAAATCCACCATTCAATTTAATCCACCTTAGGCCAAGTATTAAGCACTAGTATCCCAAGACACGTTTCACTACACTTCCCAAACCTTTCTAATCCCAAAGATAAACAACAAAGCCAAGTTCCATAACCTTAGAAACAAAAGCAACTCACACTCGTTAACACAAATAACTCCACTAAACAACCACACTCACTTTATCCAGGAACTAGGTATAAGAATCACTAAGTATGTCTCATCACACTGCCTAAGCCTTAACATCACAACCTCTCAAAACCAGGATTAAGGGTCAGACACAAACAACCTCTTCAAAAGTCGAATTTTCTAACCAAGGTCCACATTCCTCAAAAGAAAGAGTACTATCAAAAAGGCGTTAAGGGAAGATAAGTAAGGAACAAAGGACAATATAGGAGGGTACAAGAGTAACTTTCAAAGTAAAACATAAGAGAGTTTAGAAGAAGGATAAGCACCAAGAGATAAAGAATAAGGCAAGGAATACAAAGAATGAGAAACATCTTCGAGGAAGTAGAAGCATTCTTCAAAGGTTGAAAAATCTTCAATCCTCAGCAATAGGCACCAAATCTTGATCTTCATGTACGTAAGTTTACAGTCATTGATCCACGAGCATAACAATTATTAAATGACAATTAACAAACATGTTAGATCCTAACAAAGAGGAAACACACTACAGACTACCATCTTAGGTCCTTAAGTCTACTCATCTCTCATTCATTATTCAAGGTCAAGTTCAAAATAAGTTCGGGGTACATGTGTGTGCGTCGGGAGCAACATAGGCTCTGATACCAATTGTGACACCCCGCGATAAAGCGAAAAATATAACTAATAAATTAAAGCGGAAATTTATGATATTTTACAAACTTTTAATATTACTAGTTAAAGAATAGCACACGGGTGCCACAAATGAAATGAAACAAATACAACAATAGACAAATTTAGGTTATTACAACCCAAGTCTAGAAAACGGGGAAAAGATATCCCACGAATAAACATATAAGGGGTTTCTAAACTAGCAACTAAGGTCTAAGGATTTAATTCTCGCTAGCCCACACGTCTTCCCCACGTAAGCATCTTCACCACCTGTCATTCATGTAAACATGAACGCCACAGTCAGTGGGGAGTAACTCAAGGTTCTCCCAGCCACAATATGTCGAAACGAACATAACAAAGAACATAAACAAACAATCATATCAGATAAGATATGAGTGAATTGAATCATAACTAGACATGGGATCATACGTGTTTAAACAAACAAGGAATAAAGAAATGATGGAATAAACAAGTAAGGCATAAGTACCAATAAATAAATGGAGAATAAAGACAAGGAAAAAGACACGACCACTTAGCCACGAGCACGTACTTCAAGGAGATATGACCAAAGTAACCATCCAAATAATGCAAGACATTTATCACTCTTAGACTATAATTTCCCCGGGTAGGACTACGATAATAATACGGTCCTAGTCTAAATCTGCAGATTCTCGGGTGTACATCCCGATTCGACGTGCGCCAGCACAACACGCACCCAAGACTCGACTACTAAGGAGACCGAGTACCCCAATCGCCAGAACAGCGCAAAAGTGGCGGAAAGACTAAGATAAGACTCACTTGCCGGAACAGCACAAGTGGCCAAAAGCCGTACTTGCCAGAACAGCACAAGTAGGCCAAAACCGTACTTGCCATAAAAGCACAATTAGGCCAAACCCGTGCTTGCCAGAACAGCACAAGCAGGGAGAAAATGTATGTCAAGCATATACGATGGTAATATGGCATTTCTACAAGAATACGACTCTTACAAGTAATTATTTATAATCATTCTTTTAAACTTGTACCTTATAAATAAATATTTCATTTTATAATTGAACATGTCGGTTAAATAAAATAAATAAAATATAACAAGTGGTAATGGATAATTTACATCATGCAAAATTTACGGGTTAAAATGGAAACCCACACAAGTGACTTCTTCATGGGCCTACTACAAAGCATGAGGTTGGCCCAAATCATTTTATCATATAAGTCCAACAAAAGAAATATGGTGAGCCTAATAATTGGATGATAGTGAGCCCAAGGATTTAAAGGTAGTGAGCCCAACAATTAAAATCAATTGAGCCCAACAAGCAAAGACAAATGAGTCTAACGAAATAAACATGTAAAAGAACGATATTTAACGAATCACGCTATATAAAACACGAGACGAAAATATAAATAATAAAAACAAACCAAACTAGCGCCAACAAGCCGTTAATACGACTCAAGGGACAACTTGGGTAACCCTTAAACACGACTCATATCTAGCCCTACACGGCCTCACCACAAGCCACGTTTGCCACCCCAAACATAACCACAATTCAACCCACAACCGGCTACCAAAACATCCCTAACCAGCCATCAAAGCTGCCCCAAACGAACAACCCTGAGCAACCCCATAATAGGTTGTGGACAGCCCGTATTGCAGTCCCTCATCCATGTCAAAACACCGTCATTCCCTGCCCGAAACAGAGTCATAAAGCAGGTCGTGACCATCCACCCACAATGGTCCAAAACGGACCACACCACCACCCATTTCTCGGCTGCCAAACAACCTGTGAACATCCCCAAAAACAGTCGCATAATCCGTGACAACAACCTAAACAACCACCCAACCTCTGTGTCAATCAAACTCAAGTTTTCAGACAGAATTCAAAGGGGAAAGTTGAGACGGAAATGGGTATGACTATAGCATGAATAACCACCATAATTTACTACCACCAAGCTCGACCAAAAACCAGAAAAAGAAGCTACAAATACCCGTCCTTTTGAGACGGATACTAACGCGACATATCATGAGCAAGGCCACCAAATCTCGCTCACACCAAACCCGAATTACCAGTCCCAAAACAGCCATTACTAACAACAGTTTAAGGCGGAAATTAACATATAAAAGCGACAAAAGAAACAAAGAACCCAACTTTATCGAAAGAGAGCATGTAAAACGATATAACAAGACGGAATTTCGACATTTGTCGAGTAACCTATCACCGTTACCTTTTTGCTCTCCTAAACGAGTGAGGAATCGCCCAAGGATGACCTTAAACCCAAAAATGAAAGAAATTAGACCAAAATCCGAATCCCTTGTAAGACGGTCGTTCTGAAATAGGACGAAAGGTTGGCTCTTTCTTACATATAAAGAAGGAGGACGAGAAGAGGAAGCTATTGGTGCAAAAATAATGGAATTTGGTAGTGAAATAAGGGAGAGATCTTGGGTTGAAGCTCAACAACAATGGCGTACGGAGCTCTGCTTTTTTTGTTGCTGTTGTTTTGTTTTTCTCGAAATGAAGAAGGAAGAAATGAGGGGGAGGGTCACGGTAACCCAACAACAATAATGTAATAATATTAATAACAATAATATATATAATAATATATAATAATACATATAAAGGGGATATTTAGAGGTAGGGTGAGTGGGTTGTCTACATATGGTTGGTCCGGATTAGGCTAGGTATAAAGTGAAATGTGACGGTCTTATATTAGACGGGAATTAAGACGGAAATTATTATTATTACGGTCATTATTATTGCCCGACCAAATATATATATATATATATATATATATATATATATATATATATATATATATATATATTCTTGTATACATTATGCCTTAAAAATATAAAATTAATAATACTTATTTTTATATAAATGAGCTTTTATATAATACGTTTATAAAAATCGTGTTTGACATAAAATTAATTAAATTGAATAATTCAAAAATATATAATAAAGTAATTAAGCGGTCTAATAAATTTTAAATGTCAAAATGGGAAATTCGCGGGTGTTCCAATAATAATAATACAATAGTAATAATAATAATAATAATAATAATAATAATTATTATTATTATAATAATAATAATAATAATAAAAATAATACTATAATAATAATAATAATAATAATAATAATAATAATAATAATAATAATAATAATAATAATAATAATAATAATAATAATAATAATTATTATTATTATTATTATGTGAGAAATAGAAAAGTAGTCTTTACACCATTCACATTGTAGTACATAAACTATATATATACCTTGCGTACAACAACTCTAATTTTTTTACATTCACATAGTCTTTGGTTTATCTATACGCTGCAACCTTCCGCCCCTTTCGCTTCATTTAAGCATACGTTTTAGAAAACTAATCGGAAGCAGATTCGATCGTCCTTTACATCGTTAGATAGGAGCTAAGTCACTCGCATAATAAAGGTACCAACTTCTTCCGTTCGTTTCGATTTTCTACGACTTAGTTTGTTCTTAAAAGTAGAGTTCTTAAATATATTGTTTATTATAGAAATATTATAGACACTTATGGCATCCTATAAACGAAGAGCGTGAATTGGCATTGGGTCAGTAGGCGTGTTTGGTTTAGGGCTCGTTTTTGAGTCGTTTGCGTCGAGTTTAGGCACGATTGGTTGTTGTTCGATGGCTGGTAGTAGGGTGGTAGTTGAGGGCATATAGGGGGAGTTTTATAGGGCGGTTAGAAGTCGTAAAGAGGGCTGGACAACAGCAATACACATACTCTGTTTTGAGTCGGTTTCGGTAAGATTTCGCGTGGGTTGTGTGCGATGTGCAGAGCTTCGATCAATCTGAAACATTAGGGGATTACTAGCATGATTATAAGGCATGGAATGTCTATTTCTGTTTGTTAAAATAGCAAGTTTTATGTCAGGTTTGCACACCCCGTTTCAGATGTGACGTTAGGTTGTTTAAAGGTTAGTTTTAGAGTCATATAGGGTCTCGCATAAGGCAGTACCGTGCCCCTGTTTTGGGTACGTTTTGGATTCGTTATGGTGTCGGGTCATCATACGGGTCGTGTTACATGGCTGCTGCTCTTGTGGGGGTGGCAGGTGGTTAGTGGGTTGTAATGGGTGCTGGCCTTGAGTGGCACTCGAGTGTCGTGATAGTAGTCGGGTAAGGAGTGGTACGAGAGTGTCTGCCCAAAATAGCGTATATGCATCTTGGTGAATGAGAATCGATGATCATAGGATTGTTTTCTTATGTTGGTGATCGTATATGATCATAAACTCATATTGAATGTTAGGATTATGTAATGGGTCTTGGACTACTAATTAAATATAGTAGTTATATATGTAGTATAATAATGGTAGTATGGACTACGCAGCACGGTAGTAGTGTAGCAGCGTAGTTCGTATTAATTAATTAATCTTGACGTAATTTCATTAAATTTAATAAAGCGATATTTGGGGTGGTAGTATAATAAATTATAAGAATTATGTAATCGAAATTGATCGTAATTGTGTGAATTAATTATCTTTTTTAGGTGGTGATTTGTAGAAGAGCCCTTTTTTATTGTGCTAGCTTGAGTTGTGGAAGATTTTGCGAAAAGGTAGGAATATTCTACTCAACCTTTTGTTATGTTCTTATATGACGAAGTTATGTCTGAGATAAGTTTTATAAAGAATTGTGGTTAAGAGTATTATATTAAATGTTGAGATGGATGTCACTGTTATTTATACTGTTGTAATTATTATGGATACATCATACGAGTATTGTGATGAGTTGTGCATAGCGGAAAAAATGCTACTCCTAGTTGTGCATAACAAGAGAGTTGTTACTGCCAGATGTGCATTATACGGAGGGTACTACTGCCAGTTGAGCATGGTATGAGAATACCACTGCCAGTTGAGTTGAGCATGACACGGTGTTAAGGGGGTTGTGCTACTTCCAGTGAAATCGTTGAGTTAGTTACGGTATAGTTGGATGAGTTGGAAATGACTGGATATTGGTTGGTTGTATTTTATATTAAATAATTATTGTTGTTTAGTTTATTCCTACTCAACCTCGTGGTTGACAATGTATTCATTCACTACTATCATGTCTAGTGATATGCGGCTATGTGAATCCCGGAACCATGCTAATTATAATATTATGAAATGATTTAACGTGTGATTGTTGGAATATGTATCCTCCGACAATAATGCGATCACGACTGTTGATCATGATGATCACATGTTTAAGTCTCATTAAAATGAATACAATTGGGAAGTAATTTTGTTACTGTCAACTGGTCAACATATATCGGTAATGATTGGTGACTAGAGTTTGACATTCGTCTGTCGTGTGACGGTGGTGATCAGTTGACCCCCTAGGTCATACCTAAAGGGCAACACTCTTAATTGATTATTTAATTAATCGTATAATGTTACGAGTTAATTAAATTACTTGAAAATTGACGGACGATTTTGGAAGTAAAATTTACGTATCATATTGAAATGTGATTAAATAAGATACGGTCTGAGTAATTGAATTGTATCATTACACGGATGAAATAATTGTTTAATGTAACAATTAAATTGAATGAATTATTATAAATACAATCAGTTGTGATTTATAAATTGGTAAAATTTTTGGCATAAGTAATTATGAAATTACTAAGTCAATTTTTGTATGTGACGTATTTTTATTAATACGTTGATTTTTGATATGATAAAAATTACATAACAAATATATGTGACATGTGACATGTAACATATAGACAATTGACAAAAATAATATGGACTCTATATTATCCATTGTGCCGAAATAAAAGGTTAGTGGAAGCTAATATTGTGTTTGTTTAATTATTATAAGAACACAATGATTACCTACATTCCTAGCCATGCATCGCTAAATCGCCATAACTAAACATGCATTGTCTTTTTATCGAGTTTATCGACCGTGTCAATTAGAATTATTGTAGTTCACCGCTTTAGTTCACTTAAAACGTGATAGATAATAAATTGACATGACCTCTCGCTAAAACTATCAATTGAGACATAGCCTTACCAAATAGTAGAAACCATGAAAACCTATTTCGTGAGGGAGTGCACTCGGCTACCCCGGGGTACAAACCTTATTACGTAGGGGAAGTGGGTGATAAATGTCTAATCCACCGAATTCATGTTGATGAGGGTTTCATCGGCTACCCCGTGCCTAAGTTAATGTGGGTTTGGATAATGGACACATTAATTCGAAATTTGGATTGAACTCAACAAAAGTAATTGATAAGGGTTTCATCGGCTACCCCGTGCCCTTATTGATGTGTTTTGGGCTATAGATAAATATTAGAGTAATTTTATCGACCAAGAGTTCTAAAAGTAGAATCGATTAAAAGGTTAATCCACCGAGTTATATTGATGAGGGTTTCATCGGCTACCCCGTGCCTAAGTCGATATGAATTTGGGTCTTGGAATCATTTATTCTAGTTGGGTAGAGGTCACTAGAAAAATGCATAAAACTTGTTTAAATCATTCATTTTTACGAGTATAATTAAAACGACATATGTTTTACTCCTTATATTTTGTTTTGTAGACCACTTCTTATTCATAACAAATGGCAACACCAACTCCTAATGCTACACCACTCGCTACTTCATCTTGGCTCCGATCCTTTATGGATCGATGTAAACTTGAAAAGAATGGGTCAAATTTCTCCGAGTGGGATGCCCAACTCAAATTAGCCGCCGAGGGTGACGACAAGCTTCGTTACCTTACCGAGGCCTCTCCACCCGAACCCTCCGCTAGGTCCACCGCGGCCACTAGGGAAGCCTATGAGGCTTACCAAAAGGAGTCCGCCGCAATGAAAAATGTATTGATATTTGCAATGGAGGCGGAACTCCAAAGGAGAGCCTTCAAAATGGGCAATGCTAATGAGATTTACTCCAAACTTGTGACCATGTTTTCACAAACTCGCGGATCGTCCAATATGAGGCGGCCGCGGCATTCTTTGATCTCGACTTCAAAGAGGGCCAAAAGGTTAGCCCTCATGTGCTCAAACTCATGGAGCTTGTCGAGACCTTGAAAATTCAAAAGGTTGAAATCCCCAAAGAACTCATCGTAGATAGGATTCTACACTCCTTGTCTAAAGTCAAGGCATATGTGCAATTCCGGGTGAATTTCAACATGCAAGACAAGGATGTGTCTCTTGAGGAGTTGCACAAGTTACTTGTGCAAGCCGAGAGGGACATGGGGTTAAATGTGAACCCTCCCAAGGATGTGCTTAACATAAGCACAAAGAGTAAGGGGAAGTTCAAGAAGAATGGGAGAAAGGGCAAGAAGCAACCTCCCACATTCACCAAAGCTAAGTCTTGTGAAGCTAGCACATCCAAAGTCAAGAAGGGTCCTCTTGACAAATGCCATTATTGTAACGGCATGGGTCATTGGAAAAAGAATTGTTCCAAATACCTTGGTGATATCAAAGCTGGAAAGATCACTCCAGTAGGTAAATGACTAACCTTCTTTTATGTTTCTAAATTCAACTATGGTATTATGATGCAAAGTTGTGATAATGTATCTCCCTTTTTATTGTAAATAGGGCCTCCACCAAGCAAAGACAAGGGAAAAGAAAAACAAGCATGAGAAACCATGGAGAAGCTAAGAATAGCTTTTATGGAGCTTTGTTTTTCATTGTCTTATTTTAAGTTATGTTTTGGATTCTAGAACTTTGAGTTTCCGTGTTCGACATGGAAAAGTATTTTGGATAATGAGTTGTATTTTGGATGATAGTGACTTGGTTTGCAACCCAAGTCACCCGTTTTATCATTTATCCTTTTAATGTTCTAAAATTCATCTTTAAATGCTTGCGTTTTGAAACATAAGATCATTCACTTAAAGGTGATCTAATAGACAATTATAATGACGGGTTTCATTATATGTCCACATGCTTAAGGCTTGTGTATGATCATTTATGAAGTGATTTTGAGTCTATGAACTCTCTTAAAGGTATGTCAATCACCAAGTACACACATGAAATCAATTACTATTAGTCTGTCTATGAGATAGTTCTCCTTATACTTCAACATCATTGATTAGTGTCTCATATGCTATCTTTGAATATATAGTGTATTTATTCTAAAGATAGAGTGGGAGAAAAATGAGGACACAACACACAAGGCAAGATAAAATTGTGTACTTGTGTAAATGTAGATCTACACAAGAGAAAATGATTTGAATAAAGGTATATCTATTTACATAGTATACCAAATAGATGAGATCTATGGTCTCAAGTTAGTTCTATATAACTAATGAGACCAAGTGTAGTAATCATAAGAGTAAATTCTCAAAATAACTACACGAGGAGACCAAAAGAAGTTTTGGATAAAAATGACTAATGTAAAGTCTTAACAAGTTTTGACTAAGTTCTATATGATAAATTTTGACCAAATAGTTTCAATCATGAGTTTTACTTAAGAGCCTAAATGAATCAAAGTAACATACTAGTTATGATCAAGATTAAGTTGCAAAGATTGATATTCCGATATCTTCAATAGCCAACGTTTTAACCACGCAAATGTCATTGCTTAACCTCGCTATGAAATGGTTAAATCTCCTTCCAAAAGGGTATTTGCGAGGGACGTATTCTAGATATTGTTTATATTTGAATAATGACATTACTACACATCATTATGACATGAGTGTGTTAGAGATTTAAAAATCTCTTTCCGTAAGGTTGAGATGAGACCACTTCAAAATAGGCGTTTTGAAAGGATATGATGGGAACATATATGGTTTTATCCTAGTAACTTGGCAAAGCAATTTATATTTATATCTTTGACAAATTTCGATTGAGAAGTCAATTTAGAAATATGTTGAATTGAGTGGGAGTTAGGAAATTCTCATGTGAAGACATGGAATTTAGTGGGAGCTATCATCCTTGAATGTATAAAACTCATTACTCATTAAAGAATGACGAGCTAATGCCTTCTTTCATAAAGAAGCGTTTGAGTTTTCAATTACGGATGAAAATGGACAATGATGAATCCAATTGCATCAGGAATGTTGGATTAGTATTAAGAGATACACATCATATCAACATATACATAGGTTATTTATATGAATGAAAATGGGATTACCATTAGCAGTCATGGTAGTTCATTGAACCTGAGAACGGTTGATCTCATGATTATTAGTAACTAATGTTTCCGCCATTAGAATGATCATGTACGTGTCCAATTTTGAATCATATGCATAAGAGCATGATGATTGGTTGGTGAGCCATAAAAGAAACGTCATGAATTCTCGAGTAGAATCCGATGAGCGATTTCGGTGTTTGACGGAATACTCGATTATGTGACAATAGGTTGCACATATATATGAAATCCGAACACAGGTAAGGATTTATGAGAATCCTAAAACTTTCGAGCTAGAAAGAGAAATGAGAAGCTTTGGAAAGATGCTTGGTTGAATAAGAAGTTATTCAAAAACAATCTTTCCTAGTAAAGCTAGGACTTGTGAGAAGTGCTGTTTGAATAATCTTGTAAATTGTTACAAGATTCTACAAAACATATACCTAGTGCATTGTGTGTGGATGGAACACTTGATCAATACAAGTTGTATTATTCATCGCAAATTCGTTCGTTATGAGATGAGCGATAAGAAAGTTCTTTCAAGTTAAAGAACCAAAACCAAGGTCGAGAACCTTGATGTGTACTTGGTAAGATTCATGCTATGAGAGAAAACATGAATGTAAAGGAAAATGCAAGTGTAAGAAGTTTGAACACATGGACACATGGGATGTTAAACTTCTATTGCAATCAATAAGTGTTTATACTTATGATAAACATCACAAGGTTGTAATATGATATTGACTACCCGAGTGTGATGTCGACACTTGTCGTTTGAGTTATTATTAACTCACTTTGAACATTGTTATATCCAAACGGGTTGTAGAGACAATTGAACCCCGTTAAAGTGAACATGGATTAACATTGTTTTTGCCCATAGTTACTTATATGAGGTGACGTCTCGAAGTGACTAGAGTGTGAGGCGATTGATGGCAAGTTCAAGTGCCATACAGTCATGTGAGATGACTAGTCGATCACATAAGCAGATTGTTAGGAACACTTTGTCGGGCCTAATGACCGCTTATAGAGTTCTGGCAAATTTATATAGCCTGGTCGTGGCGAGAGCTACTATAGTATTCAAATGAGTCGATTCTTTTGACTAAAGACTATTCTCCTAAGATGGCACGATTTGATTAACTTTGATTTGTGTTACTACGACCTTCGTAAATGGGGTCAAATGGGCATATTTTGGGTTATGATGGCTGTGGCTAGCCGAAGGGAATGAGTGCGATAGGAATTGTCCACTCCTAGTCAGAGTTATAACAATATCTCAGGGCCACTCGAGGAGTAATGAACTGGAAATGCGTGGCCACGCTCGGATGGCATCCAGAGTGGATAAATCCGGTCAATCAGTTATTCTCCAGATCGAGGAAACCACTCTTGATATGATCACTTGCAAGTACGACCTGAAAGACACCTTGCATTGAGTGGGAGATAGTAATAGGACAAGAGAATTGGTGACGCACACTTGTCGAGGACAAGTGGGAGATTGTTGGAATATGTGTCCTCCGACAATAATGCGATCACGACTGTTGATCATGATGATCACATGTTTAAGTCTCATTAAAATGAATACAATTGGGAAGTAATTTTGTTACTGTCAACTGGTCAACATATATCGGTAATGATTGGCTGACTAGAGTTTGACATTACTGTCGTGTGACGGTGGTGATCAGTTGACCCCCTAGGTCATACCTAAAGGGCAACACTCTTAATTGATTATTTAATTAATCGTATAATGTTACGAGTTAATTAAATTACTTGAAAATTGACGGACGATTTTGGAAGTAAAATTTACGTATCATATTGAAATGTGATTAAATAAGATACGGTCTGAGTAATTGAATTGTATCATTACTCGGATGAAATAATTGTTTAATGTAACAATTAAATTGAATGAATTATTATAAATACAATCAGTTGTGATTTATAAATTGGTAAATTTTTTGGCATAAGTAATTATGAAATTACTAAGTCAATTTTTGTATGTGACGTATTTTTATTAATACGTTGATTTTTGATATGATAAAAATTACATAACAAATATATGTGACATGTGACATGTAACATATAGACAATTGACAAAAATAATATGGACTCTATATTATCCATTGTGCCGAAATAAAAGGTTAGTGGAAGCTAATATTGTGTTTGTTTAATTATTATAAGAACACAATGATTACCTAAATTCCTAGCCATGCAACCCTAATATTCTTGTGAAGACAAAGGTGTTCATGCATTGGCTCCCCAAAAACCCCTCCTCTTACCCGGTTTTGAGAAGGCAAAAGCCATCATGGCTTTTGTTTTATTTTTACCTAATAATATACAAAATGTTGTATATCATTATTCATTCTATTCCATCATCAAATATAGAGATTTATAGTGAGATAAAATCCTCTCTTCTTCTCTCTTAAAAACCGAAACAAATAAGTGTTTTATAAAAGTTTTGGTTCAATTTTCTACCTTTGATTAATATTATAACTAGTATTTGTAATATTAATTATATTAAGAGGAGCCTTGGGTATAATACATAGGGAGAGATCTTACACTTAGATCTTTATTCTTCCATTGGAAAAGCTCAAGAACAAGAAGAGAAAGGTGATCTCTCTTGTGCCCTAATAGCCGAAATTTACAATGTAAGGACATGATTTCTCCTCTATTTATATTATTGTTTGCATGCATAAGATCCGTTTTAATTTTATGACAAATTAGTTTTGACATATTTGAGTATGTTAACATGTATATGAATCTACATTTCCTTCAGTGATAGGAATGCTTTAGAGTAGATGCTAGTCGTGTGTGAAGTATGATGACCACGTTGCGCTAATACAAGTATATAAGAGTGTTAATGAAGCTTAATACCTAGTAAAAAGGAACCTAGGGCGCTGAACCTTATTTTGTCAGATTTTTACCCCTATTTGATCTAGTTTCCGTTTGATCTCTGTTTATCGTCTAAGGTCGAAATTTTTATGACTGATAATCCAGTGAGTTATCTTTCCAATGTCATTAGCCTCATGTTTAAAAGGTTTATGGTTTGGGAGAAATAAATATTTTAGTGGACAATGGTCAGAATGTTCCTGTACAATTAAGTTTTCGACAAACGATTTTGCAAAATTTCTCATTTAATTTGTACTTAATATTTTTGCCTAATTCTAACTCCAATGTTTAAAAGACTCATATATGTTTTCAAATTGATAAGCCACGTTACAAGATAAATTGTTGACAACTAATAGTGATTTTACAAGTTGATCCAAGTTTTTGACAAATTGCTCATCAGTTTCTGTTTCGAACCACTGAATTGTAAAAATCTTTATAAAATGATTATTCTAGATTTGGCTTAATCCTTTTTCACATGTTTTGAAAACTCTTTATATTTTCTGTAAAGTATAAAAATTCAATGTAGAATGTAACGGTTATTTAATGGCGATTTTTGAAAGTTACAGCTTGACTTTGATTTCCGAAAATGCGAGTTTTACCAAAAGTTTAATATAAATGTTTTATCAATTCTTAACCTATGATAGTTGGGAGGTAGGAGTGATGATAGGAGGATCAAAGGAGGGGTAAAAAAGGATAGAATTGACCACATCTTGTTTTGTAGGTATCGAATGTTTAAAAATGTTAAGCCATCTTCCCTCGGGTAGAAACTTATGTTGTCTTGTTTTACTTTTATAGAACCATGGATCCAAAGAGATCTACACCTACACCTTCTACCATGTCCCAAGAGGAGATTGGTCGTTTCATATTTATGAATGAGGCTTTGACTATGGCACTAAAGGCTAAAGGGTCAGTTCAGGATCCAGCAAAGATGAGTGCTAATATTGCAAGACACAACTCGACGAAGTATATGACGGATTAGGTGAACCATCTTTACTTAGGGATTGGCATAAGGAGTTTGACAACCTTTTTGAGTTGCTGAGTTGTCCTGCGGAGCTGCAAGTAGATCAAGCTGCTTACTATTTGAGGGAGAAAGCCGGTTTGTGGTGGAATCGTAGCAAGGAAGTTTTGAGGGAAGCTTGGAAGGAGAATGGTGAATCTTTTCTCACTTGGAAGGGTTTCAAGGAGACTATGAGAGCTGTATTTGTCCCAGAACATAGTAGGAGTAAGATGAGAGCTGAATTTGATTCTTTTAAGATGACTGATGAGATGACGGTGGAGAGCTATCACAATAGGTTTATGGAATTGGCAGAATATGTGTCAGATTTGAACTTAAGTGAGGAGATATTAGCACTGAGGTTTGAGAAGGGGTTGACAACAACTATTAAGAAGAGGCTTGCTGCTGGGTAGCCAAGTAGCATGGATGATGTTTATCAAAGAGCTGGGCATGCGGAGAGGATTGCTAATAGGATAGAAGAGGATAATAAGGTGAAGAGGGAAAAGAGGAAGACTGAGACATCAAGTGAGGGAGTTGGGGGCAGTAAGAAGCAAAACAATACTCAACCTAAACAATTTTCAACTGGAGGGTTTAGTTATGGTGGAAGTGCGACACGAAGTGGAGGAGGAGGCTCAAGCCAGATTCCAGTTCGAAGATGGGGGTGTTTGAATTGTAATAAAATGGGGCATAGAGCTTTTGAATGTAGGAGTGCACCTAGGGGGAGTAGTGAAGGTAGGAACCAAGGGGGTTATCGAACTCCAGCACCAAGTATTGGGAGCAATAGGAATCTAGGGCAATGGAGTACCCAGAGGAGCTATAACAATAGGCAAGGCAATGGAGGTGATCAGGGTAATGGTGGGAAGTCATTTGGAACAGCTAGTATAGTACAAGGAAATGGGGAGAAGGGTAACTAGGATTCATTGAGAGGATTAGAGTCTTATCATTTATATAAGAATTTAAGTTGTTAGTAGTTTTAATAAAATGGTAGTAGTTCCGAAACTTCGAGACGAAGTTTATTTTTAGGAGGGTAGAATGTGACACCTCATGTTTTGAGTTTATTTTTGTAATACATTTCCGTATTTGAGTTTATTTTG
Source organism: Silene latifolia (assembly GCF_048544455.1). Classification (NCBI taxonomy): domain Eukaryota; kingdom Viridiplantae; phylum Streptophyta; class Magnoliopsida; order Caryophyllales; family Caryophyllaceae; genus Silene; species Silene latifolia. The sequence goes on from NC_133538.1 coordinate 129,576,287, forward strand.
AGTTTATTGTTGTGACACCTTTTGATAAATTGTTATAGCATGATAATAATAAATGGTTGATTGGTGCAATGATCGTAAGTTGGAATGGTACTTAGTTGTAAGGGTGTTTATAAAGGATTTCGTGGTATTCTTGGGTGAACTTCGGAACGAAGTTCATTTTAAGAGAGGAAGACTGTAATACCCCGGATTTTAATTATCTGAGAAATTATTTATAAACCTTATTAAAATTCTTACTCGGTATTAGAATATACAATAATACATTATAAGATGGTAATATGCTAGTGTATATGAAATTTGGTAATGTTATTATATACAGTATTATTATATTATATATTATATATACGTATTATGTATATTTATTGAATAACTTATTATAATATCGGTAGTAGTAGTAATAATAATAATAATAATAATAATAATAATAATAATAATAATAATAATAATAATAATAATAATATAATAATAATAATACTAATAATAATAATAATAATAATAATAATAATAATAATAATAATAATAATAATAATAATAATAATAATAATAATAATAATAATAATAATAATAATAATAATAATAATAATAATAATAATAATAATGTTGGAGCTTGTGTCCTCCACAAATTAGTGTGATAACATTTGTAAATCTCTTACAGGTTCACAAGGGTATACTTCGTATTTTATCAGTTGATTAACGTTTACCTAATAACGGTTGGCTTGTTAGAAAGTTTGACGTTATTATCATACAGATGGCGGTGATCAACTGGTCCCTAAAGGTCACACCTAAAGGATGTGTTTGAGAGATGTGGTTATGGAAATGTGTAGACCATGGAAAAACGCTCCACTCAAATGCTTTTTCAAAACATTTTTAATTTTAAAAGAGTCGCCACTAAATTTTTAAATGAAATTTAGAAACCAATTTTAGAGATTTGAATTCGTGTGACTTTACGTGTTAGGAAGTTAATTTAATTTCATTAAAACAACACCCAACCCCGACCGTTGCAATAACGGTCTCTACTAGGTGAAAGATGGCTATTTCGAAAAGATATCACATGCGTATGCAACCATTGAATTTAAATCCTATCATGCGAATTTCATTCTAAGTCGTTTAAAATGCATTTAACTTCGTCGAAGTGGTTTAGCATGTGAGGTTCATTGATTAAACTAGAAAAACACATCCAAAGAGAGGGATAGGAAGGCTTACACTTAGCATAAGATGTATTAACAAACATTAGTGGTTAGCTCATGCATATAATATAAATTATAAATAATGTAAATTAAAATCTAAAACATAAACTAATTAAACTAAGGATTAATCAAACAAAGTCAAACAAGGAAGCAAATTAAAACACAAAACCTGGACAAACCCGTGCACTGCACGGATCTTCAATTTTCGAAATATGTAAGAATTGACCCGTGCACTGCGCGGGTTTTGAATTAATACATTGCTAATTACGAAATAAATACTAAATCAATGCAATAAATTACGAAAATCTACCTAAATTAAAATTATAAATTATAGGTCTGGAAAATCATAAAAAATCAATTTTTATACGGTTAAAAATAAATACACATAAATTAAATAAACTCGATTTATTAAATTGCCCTATTCCAACACGAGGATATGTAAATGAGACGGGGTGTACGACCGACCGATATGGCGGATTTCTTTCCCATCTCAAGTCAACGCGGGTGCCGGAATGGTACTTTAACTCATACTCAAACTATTCTAGTTTCGATATTAGTTAGACGATGTTAGACAATGGTTAGTAAATAAACAATAAAAAAACGAAATAAAAAGGAGAGAAGGAAGTTTTAATGCACCCTCAACCTACATGTATCGTTGACACCGTCTTGGGTCGTAATCGATCATAGATTTTATCTCGAGGGGCCGTCGTCGACGAAGACAATTGAAATTGAATTTTGAAATCACGAAACAAACACGTTCAAAAGGCAGACTTGAGCAGCGATTTTCAATCGCTCACCACGACTTCGTTTCTCAACGATTTTTCAAACCGAAAGATGTTTTGGAAACTAGAAAGACTGAATTTTGTGAATATGGAAACAAACCAGAAGTTTTAATAGGATTTGTGCACGAGAATTAAGGCCAAAGACCACGACAGAAACTCGAAAACAAGATTTGTGTCCCTGTTTTCGAGCGGCTGTCACGACTTTAGTTTAGGGTTTTTTTGGATGATTGATGGTTGTTATTTGCAGTATGTTGTGGGGAGAACTTAGAGGAATGAATGTATGGTGAAGGGGGGGTATTTATAAGGAGTTTCGAAGGGTAGAAGTAGGGCAACAAGCAGTCGGGCCTGTTTCGCGTAGCTGTTGTCCATCAGCTAATTCGTGGGGTTTTGAGGGTTTGTATGGGGGTTTTATTGGTGGTTAAGCTAAGGTAATATGGGTAGGATACTAGGTATGGTGTAGGGTTAATGGGCACGGGTTTGGTAGCTGTTTAGAGCGGGTTTTGGACCAAGTTTGAATCGGTTTAGAAGGGCTTTCGATGGGCTATACAAACACGGGTAAAGGAAGGAATTGGGCTGTGTTGGGGAGTGTTTAGGACGAGATTTGGGTGTGGATATGGGGGTTCGAACTGGGGTTGAATGGGTAGAGGCCTAGGTTGGTTAGTGTACTCGAGATTCGTGCCAACTCGTAAAGAAAACGGGCTTAAAAACCGAGCTATAATCGAGCTCCAAAACGCGTGGTTGAAACGAGTTTTAAATTTTCAAATTCGATTTTTCAAATCAAATAGCACATTTAAAATGAATGATTTTTCAAATCAAAAAAATATATTTTATTTTCAATAAAATAAATTTAAGAAAATAAATTCAAATTAAAACAATAAAATGAATTCACTTAAAAAAAGCTTTAATTTAAATATCATTTAAATTAATAAAATACTCCGTCGACAACGCTCATTCCACATCGTAAAACGAGCCCAAATAATGACAATGACAACTAAAGAATACATGTGTCCTATCATCATCGGGTGTTTGTCGGGTTTTCTATAAATTCCAATATCGAGATATGGGTATCTCTGAGCCCCCACTTGACCGAGGCTTGGACAAGGCGAAAGTCAAAGTATGCCCCAGTCCCTCTCGACCGAGGATTCTCGGGTCGTTTAGAGTCCATTAGACTTGCGTGTGTAAGCTCGACCATAAGAAGAGATCATACCGAAACTTCGTCGGGGATCAACTCTTGCTTCATTGCGTCGAATTATCATCGTTAGTCATCGACCCATAAATTGCATATATGGTGGGTTGAGACTTATCCTCAGGCGCCTACGTATCCGTTTCCGACGGAATCAAACCCGCGTCGTAGTTCGGCTCGATGGCCTCGTAGCTCACGCCGCCGGCTCGGATGCCAATATCCCATTGTTCATGTGAGTAAAGACAAAACTTGCGCTTTGTCGATCAATTTCGCTGCTCGCTAGGGAGAACGATTCACCAAACCGACGTTTCGTTGGAGAAATGTCATTTCCGTAGCATTATGTTGTTGATCTTTGTTATGAGGATGCCATCGTCTGCTTTTTTTGTGGTGGTCTCTGGAGCCGACGGTGACAGAGCCCCCGATTGGAGCATATTCTCGCAAATTTAATCATAATATATAGCACGCGATTCACGTAGCGACATTTCGATACTTGAAATGGTCATCGATCGAATTTTGATGGGTCTCTGGAGCCGACGGCGACAGAGCCCCCAGTTGAAAGAAAAGGAAAATGGGTTATCGACCCGCAGACATGAACATTGCTTAGAAAAGGTGGGTCATTGACCCGAACTTTGAATATCTCGAAAATGATTGGCCTCTTCGAGGCGAGAATTTTATTTCAGTTTTCTAGATCCAAATGATTTTTCGAATCAACACATAATTTTATTTTCAATAAAATTAATTGCGAAAAATTATTTCAAATTTCTGGAGTTAAATGATTTTTCAAATCAAAACACAATTTTATTTTCAATAAAATTAATCGCAGAAGTTTATTTCAAATTTCTGGAGTGAAAGCGATGGGTAGACACGACCTTTTGACGAAAAGACTCGGACTTTCTGACCCGTAACCAATGTGGGCGTAACCTAATAAAATCCGTAAGTGTGTACGGGATGTTAATTCAACACGGACGCTTAGGGATGAAATTGTAAATTAGTCACCGGTGCACGAACTATGACAAATTCCGCAAGAGAAATGAGCGAACCAAACCCGGGACGGATGGGGCCCACTTGGCGCGCCACACGGGCCCTACACGGCCGAAATAGAGGAGGTATGGGACTTGCTTTCTTATTTCAAAAAGCTACCAAACTTCCTAAAGCTAGTAGGCTTCCAAATTTCCTAGAAGATTTAGGTTTCCAAAACCTAAAGGAATTATACTTCCAAAATTCCTCATCTCTTTTCATATATAAGGAAGGGCTAAGGGTTGAGATTTCCCACAATTTCTCAAACAGAAATCTCTCTGCTTAAAAGAATATCTTTCTCAGAAAAAAAACTAGTCATGAATTCCTTGTTTGGGACCATGAAGGGATGGGCGACAGAATTCAGGGGTTTAGAAATCCAAAATATGAATGCGGCGGGAATTCAACAAATTATTTTCCTGAGGCAAGTCATGATTCAACCCGCATTTCTTAAAGAGTGCCTGAGAGTGTGGGATCCCGAGCATCATGTCTTTGCTTTTCCGGAGGGAGAAATCTGTCCCCTTTCTGAAGAATTTACCGTCTTGGGAGGATGGAGGACCACGCAAGAGCCTGTGGTTCCCGACTTTGTGTCCAACTGGACCCAAAAATACCGCGAATATCTAAACTTGTCGCGTGATGAAGCCCGTACCATCGTCGATGGTGGAAAGGTGGACCTGCTTGCGCTAGTGCATAAATTCCGGCGTGCGAATGACCCGGATATACCGATCATTTATCGACGCCGCGCCTTTGGCCTCATTCTATTGCATCTTTATTGTTTCGAGGGGGCGATAGAAATTCCATCTTATCGCGGCCAAGCTAGACTAATCCGAGTCGTGGAGCAAATGGAGAATGGTGCTAATCCTGCATGGATTATACTAGCTGAGACTATTAAAAGCTTGGATGCACAAAAAGCCAATCCGGATGCTGTATTCATGGGACCAACCCGTCTACTGCAAGTTTGTCTTTCTTCTCTTTTTTCCTTTTTTCTCTTTTTTCTTCGTCTCTTTTTCTTTTTTTCGTCTCTTTTTTTTTTTTTTTCTTTTTTTTTTTTTGACCTGCCTTTTTCTTTTTTTGACCTGCCTTTTTTTGACTGTCTAACAGGTATGGCTCAACGAGCGTCTTGGTTTGATTGATCCGTCGTTGAAACCAGAAGATTATCATGTCAGAAGTCTCACTAATCGGCGACGGCGCTACAGTTCTGAGCAAGGATCCGATTACTGGCGAAATATGCTGATTAGCGGAACAAGGTCTCACATTCGCTGGTCCTTACCATGGCTTCATTTGAGCTCACTTACCGGGCTCGCAGATACCGATCATACACGGTATGTCACTTTGTTGGCTTGGATCACCCCGTCTATTTTTACCCGGACCGAGTGCTTTGCCAATTCGGTCGTCAACAAATTGTCCCTGTGACGGAGGCTTCGCGAGGTCCTGCTTTTGTTATTTCTCAGGGTAGATGTCATACTTGGTTCCATGCGTGGCGCCGAAGGACCGTGTGGCGCATTCCCGAGCCACGCGAGTCTACTTGGGTTTCCCCTTCATATCTCAAATGGACTACAGAACCGGGCCTTAAAGCAAGGAAGAAACTACGAGAAAGATGATGCCATTGATCGGGAGAAGCATGACAGGGGGTTAAAAAATCGACAATTCTTTCGGGCGGATTCGGGCCCGACCGAGACCGAGACTAGGCCCGACGAGAACCCTAGGGCTAAACTTGGTGCTCCTAGCGTGTGGGACCGACTGGGTACTACAAGTGGTGACGTTCCGACACTTGCAGAGAGACTTGGCCCTCGACCAAGCGTAAAAGAGAGATTGGGCCCGCGAGAAGACAGCGTGGTCCCCCCGAAGAAACGGGCAAGAATGATGATGGGTGAGACATCGTCTCGTAGTGACGGGACACGCGACCCAACTAAATATAGGTGGTAGTTACGGCTCTATTATTTAGTATTACTATTATGCTTTTATTTGCTTTCCTGTTAGTTTGATTTGTAATGGCGTCGCCCGGATTTATCAAAATAAAAGACACGTATTATTTATTATAAATCCTCGGTTTCGCATTGAATATTTCATTTTTATTGTGGTTGTACCCTTTTCAAGGGTTGCCTACGATTCGCTTTTCAACATAATCAAACCGAGGTCGTAGTTCTCTCATAAAACATTTCAGGCAGTGGCAACAAATGCCAAACTTAAAACTTATTCAAATACATCACAATTCAAGTGTTATTTCATAACTTTGAGAGTGAGGTCTTAAGGATAGTACTTCTTCAACTCGATCCGATTCGTTGGATTCGAGAAATCATTTCCATCCAAATCATCAAACGTCATCGCGCCTCCCGTGAGTATCTTCTTCACGAGATAAGGACCGCCCAATTAGGCTTAAACTTCCCTCTTGGATCGACCGGTAATAGAGCCCTTACCGATTTGAGAACTAAATCGCCTTCATTAATTCCCCTGGGCTTCACCTTCTTGTTAAAAGCCCGCTCTATCCTTTTCTCGATAGAGTGAACATGGTACAACGCATTCAAACGACGCTCATCAAGTAACACCAACGAATCATATCTGGCTTGGACCCAATCCGCTTACGGGACCTGGCTTTCGAGCAAGATGCGTAGGGGAGGGTACTTCGATTCGACTGGTTTGTCGCTTCCATCCCGTAAACTAGATAGTACGGGGTTGCCCCCGTGGTCGTTCTCGATGGATGTTCTATATCCCCACAACGCGAAGGGTATCTTCTCCGGCCACTCCTTTTAATTGTCAGACATCTTTCTCAATATAGTAGCCACCGTTTTCTTAGCGGCCTCCACTTTGCTCCATTTGTCCGAGGTCGATATGGGGATGACTTATGATGCTTGATTCTATACTTTTCAAGTATAACGGCTGTCTCGGCTTGAAAGTGAGTTCCATGATCACTGATGAACTCGTGCGGCACTGCATCGGACGAGATGATGTCATTCTCGAATAAACTTGGCTACTTGCTTCGCATTTAGCACTTTGTAAGACTTGGCCTCTACCCACTTGGTAAAGTAATCAATAGCGACTAGGATATAACAATGCCCTCCTGTTCCAGAAGGGTTTACTTTTCCGATGATGTCGATTCCCCAGGTTGAGAAAGGCCAAGGTGACGTCATGGTGTATAGCATAGAAGGTGGTACATGTTGAATATTCGCAAATATTTGGCAATTGTGACAATGCCGGACATATCTCGATAACTGTTTCCATTGTTGTCCAATAGTATCCTAACCTCATGATCTTCCGAACTAGCATGTGGGAGTTCATATGCGGCCCACATTCCCCGTCGTAGACTTCTTCCATGACCTTTTCTGACGTTGTCTTGTCGACGCATCGCAACAGGACACCCTGTGCTGTCTTCTTATACAATTGTCCATCGTTAGTTTTAACGAATTGGGCGGATAACATTCACAATGCACGCTTTCCACGTGTATCGAGGTCCGCAGGTATTCTCCGCTTCTTTGAATCTCACAATGGATGCATACCAAGGTTGGCCGCTTTCCCCGGCATCATCGACAACACTTATATAAGCTGGTGAAGACCTTCGTTCGACACACAATGGCATGCTATCCATATGATCAGGGATGTTTATCAACGCCGCGCGATTTTTGATGCGTCAACGAACCGATTTTCCTCCCTTGGGAGGTACACGTATCGCACCTCTTGGAAGAGTTTTTCTAGCTCTTCTATCTTAGCCTGGTAGGGTGCCAGTCGCTACTTTTGATCTTCCATGACCCCGTCACTTGATTAATGACCAAGGAGGAATCCCCGTGTACTGTCAACTTCATGACTCCTAATTTGTTAGCGCTCTGCAAACCAAGTAGGCATGCTTCGTATTCCGCGGCGTTATTTGTGACGGCGAAGTCCAATTTGATCGAAACTGGTATGTGCTCTCCTCTTGGTGAAATGATAAGGACACCTATTCTGCATCCCATGTTATTCGAAGCCCCATCTAAATATAGATCCCATACATCATCTTCGACATGGACAATATCCTCATCTGGGAACGACCAAGTGTCAACAATGTCAGTTTCTTCGACTGGATTATCGGCCAGGAAATCGGCAACGACCTTTCCTTTTATCGCTTTCAGCGGCACATATTTGAGATCGAATTCCGATAGCATGAGGGTCCATCTTGACATTCTGCCGTTTAGCACCGGTTTTTCAAACAAGTACTTGAAAGGGTCCATTCTGGAATATATACTCACACTGTAGCTGAGCATATAGTGACGTAGCTTCTTCTTTGCCCAGACTAAAGCTAGGCATGTCTTTTCTAATGCTGTATACTTTGATTCATACTCTAAGAACTTTTTACTAAGGTAGTAAATTGCTCTTTCTTCTTTGTCAACGGTTTGTGCCAGCATTGCTCCCATCGCGGTATCTGTAACTGTTAAATACAGTGATAGAGGCAAGCCGGCTACAAAGCGGATCGAGAGCGGCGGAGAAGATAACACTTCCTTTATCTTATCAAACGCGGCTTGGCATTGGTCATCCCACATAATATGCTCCCCAACTTTCAATTTCTTAAAAATTGGTTCGCAGATCATAGTTAATTTTGAGTAGAAACGGCTTATGTATTGCACTCGGCCTAAGAAACCTCGAATTTCTTTCTCGGTTTTAGGATGGAGCATTTCCATAATGGCTTTAATCTTTGATGGGTCGATTTCGATGCCACGGTGGCTAACGATATGACCCAAAACCTTGCCAGAGGTGACCCCGAACGCGCACTTCTGTGGGTTTAATCTCATATTATACTTTCTCAACCTCTCGAAGAATTTTCGTAATGCCATCAAATGGTTATTACGTTCCTTTGATTTTACGATCATGTCATCGACGTAGACCTCTACTTCCTTATGAATTATATCATGCAACAACGTCGTTCTTTTGTTCTCGGTAAGTCGCTACCTGCATTTATTAATCCAAACGGCATCACTGTGTAGCAATAAGTGCCCCATGGTATTGTGAAAGCAGTCTTGTGCATATCTTCCTCGGCCATTTTTATCTGGTTGTAACCGGCGTACCCATTCATAAAGGATAATAATGCATGGTTAGCGGTATTGTCAACCAAGATGTCAATGTGAGGTAACGGAAAGTCGTCCTTTGGACTAGCCTTATTTAGATCACGAAAATCAACACAGACCCGAACCTTTCCGTCTTTCTTTGGCACGGCACCACATTAGCTATCCAATCTGAGTATTCCGATACTTTGATGAACCCGCCTTGAATCGTTTATCAATCTCTTCTTTGACTTTCAAAGACCACTCCTGCACGCATTTCTACGTGGTCGCCGCTTTTCATGGTTTGAACCCCGGCTTGATCGGAATCTTGTGCTCTGCAATTTCCCTATCAATACCTAGCATATCTTTGTAGGACCAAGCAAATACATCTTTGAATTCATTCAACAATTCAACAAACCCCTTCCTTTCTGCGGGATCTAAGGTTGTTCCTATCTTAAGCTCCTGAGGCTCTAAGGTAGTCCCCACATTAACAACTTCGGTATCTTTGATTACCGAGCTTCTTTGGTCGTATTCTTCCAACCCTTTTACTAACTGGGGAGGCGGTTCCACCTCCTCCTCTTCTTCTTCCACCTGTCTATCCTCGACCTCATTCTCAACGTTATTAAAACAATCAATTGAATCGCAATATAAATGAGACAAGTCGTAAGCAAACTGATTCATCTTATTATTGATTTGAAACTGCGCAAATTGCATTAACATTTGGGCCAACTGATCAGAGGTCAATGGCGAGATAAGAGCAGTATTCGGGACAGCCCCGGAATACAAAGACTAGGGAAGGTACGGAAAAGGAAAGATCGGGGAAGGGTATCTTCGACACCTAAAACCCTAGACTTAGCCTTAGGACCTATGTCAGACTCAGACTCGGACTCAGACTCAGACTCAGAATCGTCATCAGGCTTGAACATTTGGCCTTCTCCAATGGTCATCTTGAAAAGCGAACCCTTGTTGTCGGTCCATTTCATGGTTTTCCGCCATCCAGATGTATTCCTCTCAGGATCTACATCAGTAATGAGGGTAGATGGATCGAAACGATCACTTCTTACGATCATGTTTACCAAGACTTCGTTTGGTATTTCCGACTTCTTTTCCTCTCCAAAGAGGAGACCCATAGCTTTCCCATCTTCGATCGGAACAGACTCCTTCTTTATTGTAGCTACTGCCATAATGTCTTCGGGAATATAGAAACAATCACGGAATACTTCGATTCCGGGGACCAGCTTGTTGGCCTTTGAGTTGAACAGTGGTTCGGGGAAGTCTAAACTCGGCATTTCCTCCCCGGCTTTCACAAAGTGGCCGTTTAGAGTTAGCAAGTACGGCCCCATCTTGATGTCTCGGTCTTCGATCGAGACTCTCTTTCTCGTGGAGTCTTCTTGATTGGCTCATACCCAAGCCCGTATCTTGTCCCCTTAGGCACTGGCGACTTCAATTGAAATGCGTTTTCCCTTCGGGGGTACATGGAGTACCCGAAGTACTTTCCGATCTTGAAGATTGTTTTACAAACACGGCTTCCCGTATATAAGTCCATATTCGGTGCCTCAAAAGTTGACTCAATTGCGTTTACTACCTCGAAACCACAAGACTCCAGGGCGGTATTATCAGTTTGCACTTCGGAAGTAACATCTCCTCCCGTCACAATTATAGGAGTAGCATTGATGGTCACTACCTCTCCCTTGAGTGGGATTTTAATCTTGCGTTGGAGGGTAGAAGACACACGACTCGGTTGTGTGAATCCATGGTCTCCGAGCAAAATGTTGAAAGATGAGGCAACATCTATCACTTGGAAATTGACCTTGCGCTCCACCTTTCCCACATTCACGCTTAAAGTGACGAGTCCGGACACTCGACGCACTGTGCCATCGAAAGCCCGAACCGTTTGCGTAGTGGGTGCGAAGTCGCTTTTCTCGAGTCCCAAAATGAAAGCGGTCCGTAGTGGGAGAACATTAACTGCAGACCCGTCGTCGACAAGGGTCATTGGGAGTCGCTTATGACGGTATTCTACCGTGATGTACATAGCGAGACAATGTTGTGGCCCAAATGAGGGCAGGTCTTCATCAGAAAAAGTTACGGCATTAGTGAGCCGAGGTTGGTTTTGAGGAACAAATGAGACCACGTAATCTGGAGTAGTGTGCGGTGACACGGTCATATTCATTGAGGCTTGAAGCAGAGCTTGTCGGTGTTCAAACGAGCTCAACATTAATTCCCAGATGGAGACATCTGCCTTAGTCTTTTGTAACTGCTTGATGAGGGAGGCCTCTGAGGTCGACCCTTCACCAAGAGTCCGGACAGAGGTGGCTTCCTTGGTGGGCGTCTTACTTGGACTGTCTCCAAAGATAGAGACATGGTTTGCCTTCTCGACACGATAGGGACGTCCCGATCGAGTCAAATGATTAGATTCGAGGACATCTTTCCTCAATTTAGAAATTTCTTCCTGAGTTCGGGGAATAATCGCACATTCGGTGAGATAGATATCGTCTTCATCGTCAGCCCAGACCCCATTAATTTCATTCTCACTTCGGAGAATGTATGGTGTGCAATCGATAGCAAAATCCCCAATTCGAACTTCGTTATTAGCTTGAGGGATATACTCAGAGCAGCTTACATAGACCTTCCCCACGAAAAACCCAGTGAGACGGCAGATGGGTTGGATTAAGTGAGATACATCGGTATTGTCTTCGACGAATACTGCATTGGTATGGTCGCCAAAAGGATTGTTCAGGTTGTTAGGTCGGACGGTGGGGATGGGGAGCGACCCATTCTCGATCATGTCTTGGATTTCATGTTTAAGACGGTAACAATTTTCGGTATCATGACCTTTTCCTTGATGATAAGCACGAGGCGTTGGGCTTATACCATTTACCCCGTCGATCCGCAGCGGGTCCGGAGTTGGACCAATTGGGTTCAGTTTCCCTTGGGCCGAGAGCCTTTGGAGGGCGTATGCATAAGTACACCCGATGTCAGTGAACGCTCTTGGCCCATGGCGTTGCGATCCCTTAGGAGCTCCTCCCAAAAGACCGATGGCTTAGATATAATTGGCAGAACTGGATGCCTTAGCTTTGGAAGAGGAGGCACCGTGATACCCTTTTGGCTTTTCAGCCTCAGCAGAACGAACGTCGTCCTCAATTTTTCTTCCGACTCGAATAAGGTCCTTGAATGAGCCGAAATGTTGATATTTGATAGCGTCACGGTAGACAGGTCGAAGATTTTTGATGAACTTATCTACCATTTCAGTCTCTTCTGGCCTTTTGGCCAACTTCACGCTTTCAGCGCGCCAGCGGTTGTGGAATTCAGTAAATCCCTCCTTATCCTTCTGTGTCATCACCTCGAGTGTGCGCACAGTAGTCTGAATCTCAGCATTATCAGCAAAGTGATTGCAGAACTCCACCGCTATATCTTCGAAAGTGGGGAAATTCTTAAGCTCAAGGCTGTAGAACCACGCCTTCGAGTGTTCTCCTAGGGATTGAGCAAAAATGTGGGGCAACATCTCAGCAGGTACCCCTTTTAGCGCAAGGTACTCCTTGTAGGAACGGATATGTTACAATGGATCTTCCGTCCCTTTGAACTTTGGGATATTAGTTAGGACAAAATTGGTTGGTAGCTTGTCCTGGACCGGCATGTACCCTCTGGCATTCTCATAATGCACATTTTCCCCTCGGGATAGCTTCAACTGTTCCTCTATTAGTCGGAACCTCTTTTCGAATTCGTTTCGGGGCGGTGGTATGGGAGCTTCCACCGCGATCTTGGCTTCCACAGCCGTCAAGCGTTCCATCATTGCGACCAAAGTGTCGTTAATCTGCTTCAGTGCCTCTGCGGTAGTCATACTTCTTATTTGTAACGGCCTTTCTACAATAAAATCCCGAGCGATTATCAGTTATCGAATCAAAATCCCCTGCACAAACAGGACTCGACTCATGACGGACTCCATGCGACTCGATATTGGGCTTAGACCCGGAGAGCGAGCAATTGGGCCCCCCTCGGTTTGGGTCATACACGACTAGGGACGATTTTTCAAACCTAAAAACTGGCTATAACTTGACATGGATCCTACGAACGAACTATTCTGGCTCGTTGGAACGGGTCCTAACCGTGATACACACGTGGCTTGGGTTTTAGACTCAACGTTATCATAAATCCGACTTGACAAACCCGTGTTCAAACCAGACATGGCTCTTAGGCTTTGTGACATACGCCCTAGGTGGCCTAGTGGGGACGTTTTGGTGGACTGACTTGGACCAAATGGTCGACTTTCATGACTCAGACCCAAAGATCGGTTTAGGTGACTCACTTGACAAGTGTTCTAACCAAACAAAGGCTCACTCGAGCCTAAGGGTGGACTAGCTCGCCTATATCGAGCAAGCAATAGCCCAACTCGACTAACCCGACCCCACTGACTCAAACTCTATTCTAGGTTTGGGTTGGACCTGGGATACAGTTCATCGAAATTTGAAATCGAGAAGGATTGAATTGACTTTTAAAATGGGCAGCACTTCGGCTTGAAAGAGGGTTCAAAATTTCGAAATAGAGGGCCGAAATTTTCGAAAAGAAATGGACTTGAAAAAGAATCAAATTTTCGAAACAAAAAGAAGATGGATTTGAAAATGCTATTTTGAAAACATGACCCATGATTCACATAGCATGTAATCATTCGCATTTTAGGGATGCAATGCATGAACTAGACTCTTCTAAGTCTCGGTCAGTCCTCTAAAATGGGTCTATGCCAGTGAAACCGCTTTGTCGGGGAGTCCACATACCGTCATATGCCCGTAGCAATATGCCTCGTATGCAGCTGCCTATCTCCGCGGAATCACCTTGATACTTAAATCGGACATAGTGGACATCAATATCCTCCCTTGGAATTAACCCAAGAGATTCTTTGGCCCGCCTAAAGTCTCGGGGGTTTATGGATGATTAACATAAAAAAAATGTGACAACAATCCTAATAGCCATCTTAAACTTTTCAAGTTTCACGGTCCCCAGCGGAGTCGCCAAATTGTGGACCATGGAAAAACGCTCCACTCAAATGCTTTTTCAAAACATTTTTAATTTTAAAAGAGTCGCCACTAAATTTTTAAATGGAATTTAGAAACCAATTTTAGAGATTTGAATTCGTGTGACTTTACGTGTTAGGAAGTTAATTTAATTTCATTAAAACAACACCCAACCCCGCCCGTTGCAATAACGGTCTCTACTAGGTGAAAGATGGCTATTTCGGAAAGATATCACATGCGTATGCAACCATTGAATTTAAATCCTATCATGCGAATTTCATTCTAAGTCGTTTAAAATGCATTTAACTTCGTCGAAGTGGTTTAGCATGTGAGGTTCATTGATTAAACTAGAAAAACACATCCAAAGAGAGGGATAGGAAGGCTTACGCTTAGCATAAGATGTATTAACAAACATTAGTGGTTAGCTCATGCATACAATATAAATTATAAATAATGTAAATTAAAATCTAAAACATAAACTAATTAAACTAAGGATTAATCAAACAAGGAAGCAAATTAAAACACAAAACCTGGACAAACCCGTGCACTGCACGGATCTGAAATTTTCGAAATATGTCAGAATTGACCGGTGCACTGCGCGGGTTTTGAATTAATACATTGCTAATTACGAAATAAATACTAAATCAATGCAATAAATTACGAAAATCTACCTAAATTAAAATTACAAATTATAGGTCTGGAAAATCATAAAAAAATCAATTTTTATACGGTTAAAAATAAATAGACATAAATTAAATAAACTCGATTTATTAAATTGCCCTATTCCAACACGAGGATATGTAAATGAGACGGGGTGTACGACCGATCGATATGGCGGATTTCTTTCCCATCTCAAGTCAACGCGGGTGCCAGAATGGTACTTTAACTCATACTCAAACTATTCTAGTTTCGATATTAGTTAGACGATGTTAGACAATGGTTAGTAAATAAACAATAAAAAAACGAAATAAAAAGGAGAGAAGGGAGTTTTAATGCACCCTCAACCTACATGTATCGTTGACACCGTCTTGGGTCGTAATCGACCGTAGATTTTATCTCGAGGGGCCGTCGTCGACGAAGACAATTGAAATTGAATTTTGAAATCACGAAACAAACACGTTCAAAAGGCAGACTTGAGCAGCGATTTTCAATCGCTCACCACGACTTCGTTTCTCAACGATTTTTCAAACCGAAAGATGTTTTGGAAACTAGAAAGACTGAATTTTGTGAATATGGAAACAAACCAGAAGTTTTAATAGGATTTGTGCACGAGAATTAAGACTAAAGACCACGACACAAACTCGAAAACAGGATTGTGTCCCTGTTTTCGAGCGGCTGTCACGGCTTTAGTTTAGGGTTTTTTTGGACGATTGATGGTTGTTATTTGCAGTATGTTGTGGGGAGAACTTAGAGGAATGAATGTATGGTGAAGGGGGGGGGTATTTATAAGGAGTTTCGAAGGGTAGAAGTAGGGCAACAAGCGATCGGGCCTGTTTCGCATAGCTGCTGTCCATCAGCTAATTCGTGGGGTTTTGAGGGTTTGTATGGGGGTTTTATTGGTGGTTAAGCTAAGGTAATATGGGTAGGATACTAGGGTATGGTGTAGGGTTAATGGGCACGGGTTTGGAAGCTGTTTGGAGCGGGTTTTGGACCAAGTTTGAATCGGTTTAGAAGGGCTTTCGATGCGCTATACAAACACGGGTAAAGGAAGGAATTGGGCTGTGTTGGGGAGTGTTTAGGACGAGATTTGGGTGTGGATATGGGGGGTTCAAACTGGGGTTGAATGGGTAGAGGCCTAGGTTGGTTAGTGTACTCGAGATTCGTGCCAACTCGTAAAGAAAACGGGCTTAAAAACCGAGCTATAATCGAGCTCCAAAACGCGTGGTTGAAACGAGTTTTAAATTTTCAAATTCGATTTTTCAAATCAAATAGCACATTTTAAATGAATGATTTTTCAAATCAAAAAAATATATTTTATTTTCAATAAAATAAATTTAAGAAAATAAATTCAAATTAAAACAATAAAATGAATTCACTTAAAAAAAGCTTTAATTTAAATATCATTTAAATTAATAAAATACTCCGTCGACAACGCTCATTCCACATCGTAAAACGAGCCCAAATAATGACAATGACAACTAAAGAATACATGTGTCCTATCATCATCGGGTGTTTGTCGGGTTTTCTATAAATTCCAATATCGACAGATATGGGTATCTACAAAATGTAATCACATTGATGCCTTATATGACTAAACAGTTAGTCAATGTGTTGATGAGACGATTATTTAATGCCGATTAAATAATATTAGTTGAGATTTAATTAATCAATTCGTAAATTGAATATAATAAGTTATATTTAATTAATGTATATAATGTTAGCTTGGACGAATTAATATGTTAATTCGTAATTAAATGTAATCGGTTTTATTTAATCAGCAAATGATAATTATACGATATTGTCATAATAATTATTATTGACCCGCATTAATAAATCCACTGCAAGGTGTTGTGTGTAGACTTATTAATACGGAATGATATAAATGACAATTTATAAATAATGCATTATCTACATGGTCGATCGACCGGGTATGTCAGTCGATCGACTGATGTACCTGTTTCGGATTAATGGGCTGAAAAATTAGAAGAGGAAAAAACTACCCTAATCATCTACCCACACGGTTTATAGGGAGATGGAGGGGAGCTTTTTCTAACCTAATTTTCTAACTCATTCTTGCCTCTCATCTAAAAAAACACAAAAACAAGAAAAACCCTAAACAATTTTACAGAAAAATTTAGGGATCGATTCTAGCAACAAGTTAAGGGCATTTCTCATATGGTCTTGGGTGCAACTAATAGGCGAATATCATTGCGATATTGTTCTTAGGCCTATTTTGCTAGGACCGAAGGTTATTCCTTAATTCTCTACCTTTTATTTATGCAATTTAGTTTTATGACTCGTAATCGTCTTATAAATTCGTTATAATCGTTAAAATTAAAGAGATGCATACAGATAAATCCCACAAGTGGTATCAGAGCCAAGGCCACGAATTTTATTTTGATGATTTTCATGAAATTGGATGTAAACTAAATTAGGGTTTCGAAAAAAAAAAAATTGGTTCGGCAGAAATTTTTTTTGCGCCGAGAAGAATTGTTTTTTTTTTTTCCAGCCGTTTTTCCCTTTGTTTGATGATCTATTTCCATTTTTATTTTTCATATTGTTGTTTTAATCAGTTAAAATTATCATATGAAGAATTGGTAGATTTTGATTTAATGCAGATTAAGTTAAAATGTAAATGGAATCATCATGTTGATGATATAAAAATTGTTTTGCTATATAGTTTTTGGCATATACGGTTAATCATGTTTCATTAATTCATATGCTAATCATGTTCTAATAGCAACTATAAACGATTTTCTTCATCGGATTTTTTTTTGTTTTAGGGCATTTAAGCCACAAAAGAGAAAAAAAAGGAGTTAGGGCTCTTGTTTTTTTTTTTAGCTGTAATTTTTTTTTTTTTCGTTTCTGGTACTGTTCACGTACTGGCAGATTTAAAAAAAAAAAATCTGTTTTTTTTCTTTCGGTTTTTGCTGAAAAACCGAGAAAAGTTTTTTTTGGTGTCCGTTTTTATTTCAGCCGAGCTGGAAACATAAAAAAAAAAAATCTATTATTTTTTTACTGTTTTGCCGAGACACAAAAATGGGGGAATTTTTTTTGTTGTTTTTGGCCAATTAATTATTGTGAAGCGGTTCATAATTCATAGATACGTAATTATTTTAAAGAGGTTTAAAATAATGATTGGATTAAATTCATATTACAAGTTTAATGTGAATTAAGATTAAAATTAATGTGATTAATTGAGGAATTGTCACTTAATTTGATCATTTAAATAAGTGGTTTGGATAAAATTAATCTACATAATTAAAGAATTATGTCTTGTATGTTTAATTTTTTTTAGTTGATGCATTTTATTTTAGTTGAGTGAATCGCTGAATGGTTTTATTTACGTATTTTTGCAATCGGTTGTAATTTGTAATACTTAGTGTGGCCTTAGTCAAATTATGTTTTCGTAATGATGGGAACATAATTTTTAATGTAATTTGAGATCTCGTATCTCCGTTTTGGTTTTCTTTATTTATTACGGTTTTGAAATTAGAATGTAAATAGCTTTATTATGTAATTTTTAAATTGTAATTTTTGAGAAGACTAAAGATGGAGATTGGAGCTCACTCCCGCTACATGGATCAAGATGGAACATCAAGACAAGCTTCTCGGGTCCATATCATGGATGGATTCCAAAGTTCTATTTATGTTCATTTTGATAGGATAGGCCACACTAGGACTTTATTTTGTTTTACGTTTTACCGTTCTTATTCCTTTTCATTCACATGCTAGTTATTACATCATATTCCACCTAAAACCAAACCACCTACTAAAATGCATGAAAATTGACACATATAGGCTTTATGTTAGTTTTCATAGACATACAGATGTCACATGTTTTTTAAGCCATCACCTTAATTTATTCATTCACGCATGCTAGATATTAGTTCACTTAAAATGAGCTAAAACAAAGTTGATGGGATCTTCCACTAAAACGGAAATTGAGATTAGTCTTTATAAGGGCAAACAACTATGAATCCCTTCTTCGTCGGTAGGCATAATATGACCCCTTCTACGTTGGGTAAGTAGTTTGTGTTGACTTAGTTTATCTCAACATTATAGTCCGAAGAGTTTCTCGTGATTATGATGGACTAAAGATAGAATTTAAAGAAATTCATCGACCAAGAATTCTAACAGTAGAATTAGCCAAAAGGTTGGCTTATCAATTCACAGATAATTGAGTCTTGGGATCATTTATATAATTCTTGAGGAAGGTCAATTGTATAAATGCTTGAGTCTTCGCGTTATGACATTAGATCATTAGACTTAAATTAAAATCGATGCACATGCTTATTATTTATTCTTCTTTTCGCAGTGTAGAACACGTTCATATTATTGTTACAACAAATGGCTGGAAATAACGAAATCCCAATGCCGAGTGCCACACTTGGACGCGAGTCCTGGCTTAAAATCTTTATGGACAACATGAATCAGTGCAGGCGACTGAAGAATGATGGGTCCAACTTTGCGGATCGGGAGGCAAGACTACGAATCGCCGCCATTGCCGACGGTAAGCTCGGTGTACCTAATCGAGCCAATACCGGTAAACCCAGGCCCAAATGCGAGAGCTAACGAGACAGTTGCTTATAGTGACTTCGTCATGGAAGCGGGTGTGATAAAGAACGTACTCATCTTTGCAATGGAAACCAATTTGCAGAGACACTTCATTGCTCAAGGTGCAAACAAGATTTTCACCACGCTCACTAACGAGTTCTCAAAAGCACCGAGAATCGTTACTTATGAGCATACCTGTCGCTTCTTTGATGCGAAACTCCAAAAGGGCCAACCGGTTAGCCCACACATTCTTCACATGATTGAGAATGTCGAGAAATTGGAGGCACTTAATTGTAAAATCAGTGAGAGCATAGTCATTGACCGTATGCTTCATTCTCTTCACGATGGTTTTGCCCTTTTCAGGGCGAACTACTACATGAATGACTTAAAGAAAAGTCCTCATGAGCTACACTCACTTCTTGTACAAACCGAGCAGGATATGAAATTGAGTGGGAGCATGAAGCAGGATGTTCTCACGATTTCCAACAAGGGTAAAGGTAAGGGCAAAGCTCCAGGCGACCTAACTGTAGGTAAGCCAAAGTTTAAGAAGCCAGGAAATGGTAAGAGTGGGCCTGGTGAGACCAGTGGCTCACAGGGCAAGGCAAAGAGTAAGGGCGGTGATATTGAGTGCCACCATTGTCACAAGACTTGACATTGGAGGAGGAACAGTCCCGTGTACCGTGTGGACATAAAAGCAGGCCGCGTCGTTCCTGTTGGTATGTCATCTTATATTCATATGATTGGGATTAACCATGCAAGTTTCGGAACTTGGGTACTTGATACTGGTTGTGGTTCTCATTTGTGTAATCATTTGCAGAGCCTAAAGAACATCATACCTCTCGAAAAAGGTGATGTGGACTTGCGAGTCGGGAATGGAGCACGAGTTGCTGCAGCCTCGAAGGGAACATACGTAATCCAACTCCCTAGTGGTTTTGAGTTATTTTTAAATAACTGTTACTATGTACCCAGTTTTTCTAAGAACATTATTTCAGTTTCCGTACTTGATAAAGACGGATTTTCATTTTTAATAAAGGATAATAACTGTATTTTCTCTTTCAATGAAATGATTTATGGCAAAGCAGTTTCCATGAATGGAATTTACATCTTAGATCAAACCACGGAAGTATTACACGTGAATAATAAAAAATTAAAGGTTGGTGACAAAGATCAAACCTATCTATGTCATTGTCGAATGGGACACATAAATGAGAAACGGGTGAAAAAACTCGTCGATAATGGGACTATTCCCGCATTCGAATTTTCTACATATGGCACGTGTGAATCATGTCTCATTGGCAAAATGACTAGAATTTCCTTCAAAGGTGTTGGAATGCGCGCTAGTGACCTATTAGGACTCATACATACAGATGTTTGTGGACCTATGTCAATTACCGCTAGAGATGGCTATAGATATTTTATCACTTTCACGGATGATTTGAGTAGATACGGATATGTCTACTTAATGAAGCATAAAAGTGAGTACTTTGAGAAATTCAAGGAATACCAGAACAGGGTTGAGAACCAACTGGGTAGAAAGGTTAAAGCACTCCATTTAGATCGGGGTGACGAATATCTTTCAAATGAGTTTGATCAACACCTCAAAGACTGTGGAATCGTTCTACAGTTAACTCCACCTGGAACACCTCAATTAAATGGTGTGTCCGAACGGAGAAATCAAACCTTACTTGATATGGTTCGATCCATGATGAGTCACACGGTAGTGCCTGATTCATTATGAGGTTTTGCTCTTCTGTCAGCTGGTCTTATACTTAACCGAAATCCGACTAAAGCTGTCGACAAGACTCCATATGAAATGTGGAAGGGAACGGTCCCCAACTTGTCCTTTATTCAGGTTTGGGGCTGC
This sequence comes from Silene latifolia, assembly GCF_048544455.1. NCBI lineage: Eukaryota > Viridiplantae > Streptophyta > Magnoliopsida > Caryophyllales > Caryophyllaceae > Silene > Silene latifolia. The sequence goes on from NC_133538.1 coordinate 129,597,543, forward strand.
GAGGCTTATGTCAAGTGGAGACACGAGGATAAGCTCGGCCCGCGATCGGTCAAGACATACTTTATAGGTTATCCAAAAGGAACATTTGGTCATTACTTCTATTCGCCTACCGAACATCGAGTTTTTGTTGCGGCTAGTGCGATGTTCTTAGAGAAAGAATTTCTCGAGAACAAGACAAGTAATAGAACCTTCGTGCTGTCGGAGATTCCAGAACCAAGAACCGAGGAACAGATGGAGGAAGTAGTTCCTCCAATTGATGATACGGTTAATATTCCTGAGGAACCTAGGAGGTCGGGTAGAGTCTCTCATCCTCCGGACAGATACATTGGTATGGTCGAGGAGAATGATGTTTTACTCCTAGAAAGTAATGAACCCGCTACCTATAAAGGTGCTATGGCCTGTTCCGACTCAAAGCTATGGCTCGAAGCCATGCAATCCGAGATGGACTCCATGTATGAGAATGACGTGTGGGATCTTGTTGATTTACCTAATAAGGTAAAACCTCTACAGTGCAAATGTCTTTATAAAATAAAGCATTCTGTAGACGCGCAACCAGATACCTATAAGGCACGACTAATGGCAAAAGGTTTCACTCAAGTGCAAGGATTGCATTATGATGAGATTTTTGCACCTGTAGTCATGCTACGTTCCATTCGGATAATCTTAGCGATTACCGCATTTCATGACTATGAAATTTGGCAAATGGATGTGAAAACTGCCTTCTTAAACGGTTATTTGGAGGAAGAGTTGTACATGGTGCAACCCGAAGGTTTCATAGATCCTGAACATCCTAACAAAGTATGCAAGCTTAAGCGTTCCATTTATGGACTTAAGCAAGCTTCTCGGAGTTGGAATCATCGTTTCGACCAGGTGATAAAAAAGTATGGTTTCACTCGATCGGTCGAGGAACCATGCTTATATATAAAGTCGAGTGGGAGCAAGATTGTATTCTTGATATTGTATGTCGATGACATACTCTTGATTGGGAATGACATTCCTCTCTTATCTTCGGTTAAAGGATAGTTGAAGAACCATTTCCAGATGAAAGATCTGGGTAGGCACAACGCATTTTGGGAATCCGTATCTACTGAGATAGATCACGACGGACGTTATCACTTAGTCAGGAGTCTTATTTGGATAAGATACTTGAGAGGTTCAACATGACCAACTCCAAGAAGGGGAACCTTCCAATGACGTATGGGATGCAGTTGAACAAGTCTCAGTCACCCACGACGCCTGAAGGGGTTGAACGCATGAGTCGGATTCCTTATGCATCTGCAATAGGATCGATCATGTATGCCATGATATGCACACGTCCAGACGTGGCATATGCATTGAGTATGACGAGTCGGTACCAAAGAATCCAGGTGAAACACACTGGATAACGGTTAAAAATATCCTCAAGTACCTACGGAGGACTAAGGATTGGGTATTGACTTATGGAGGAGATACTAAGCTATGCGCAATCGGTTACGCAGATGCTAGCTTCCAAACGGATCAAGATGATTCAAAATCTCAGTCCGGGTTCGTGTTCACTCTTAATGGTGCTGCGGTCAACTGGAAGAGTTCCAGACAAGAGTGTTGTAGCAGATTCTACTACTGGATCGTTGAATTATGATAAGCATGTAGGGCACGTTATTTCCATGGGAATTAAACGTGTTCCTGAGTTGTAGTAGTTGATTATGAATTCGATACATTATCTTTTTCATATACTATTTATAACTTCATTGTTTTATTATAATATTTAGTTTTTCATGTGGATTGTACTGACAACTTTGAACGCCACAAAGTGAATTGAATTACATTATATTTGTTTTGGTCCGTAATCGCCTTAATGAGCTGATAACTTTGGCTATTATATTGTGCAGTCGATTGATGGTGAGTTCAACGAGCCATAAGTCAAACGGTTGACTGATCGATCACAGAAGCGAGAATATAACGATACCTCGTAGAACAAAATTTTTGTGACAACGTAATGGAGTCCTAAATGTTTAATAACATTCGGTGCCAGGTCGTGGATAGGACATCCGTTGTGTTCCTAGAGTCGATTCTTTTAACTATCGACTGTCTCTTGAGATTAAGGCAGTTTTTGGGTGACTTTGGTTTCTTTCTCACGGTCTGCCGTAAATGGAGGCTAAGTAGATTTTTTCTGGGTCATTTCATACTGTGCTTACATCTGCAGAATACGTAGTGAGGCGGGAGATTAACAAGTTTCATTGTTTTAATTGATGATGGATCAATCGAAAAACCATTTTCCAGACTTGATTGCTGCAAATATTCATCGTCGTTAACCACCATCGCCAGAGTACAATGTTTCTTTGACGCGAAGTTCGTATGTTCGGCTGGTGTATTGATGTGACCATAATTAGCGCATACTTAGCCCCCGAATTAGCCTTATTCCCATGCTTTTTAGTGCATATTTGGGTCATTTATTATCTTTAGTTCTTTGTTTTGCATATTCTTTGAGTTTTTGATCCCTTGGTAGGAAAGAAGTAAGAATCTTGCATTTTCATGGCAAAACAAGACTAAATTGATCGAATTCAATGACCAAGCATCAAGGAGAGACAAGATTAGAAGGCCTTTGTACATATGATAGTAGATGAGCAATGTTGAGAAAGGATCCTTGAGTCCCCAAGGAAATCTCCAAGGAATTTATGAAGAAAAAGGAAGAAAAGAAGAAGAAGCCTTACTGAGGCACAATCCGTGCGGATTGTCTACAATCCGGCCGTCCTTCACCTGCACAATCCGTGCGGTTTTCCACCAAGACGCCCGGGTTCCATCGCCACAATCTGCCCGGATTCTCTTGAATCCGCTCGGATTCCATCGCCACAATCCGCCCGGATTCTCTTGAATCCGCTCGGATTCCATCGCTAGAATCCGCCCGTCCCGACCCTAATCCACCCGGATTCCTCTACAGCGCGATTTCCTCTTCTCCAAGCTACGAAGAAAAAAGCCCTTCCTTCGGAAAATACCGGCTCCTCCCTGCTCAATCTAAAAAGTGTAATTACTAGTTTAGCCCTTAGTTAACCCTAATGCATCCCCCTAATTTCCACTATAAATACCCCATTAGTCTAATTAGAAGAGCATGTTCTTCTTATCAACAATTAGAGTAGTTAATACCAATCAAATCTCTCTTTAGTTTTGTAATCAACAATTAATCAAGTTCTAATACAAGTTTTATTTCCTTCATCTCTCTTTTGTTCATCCTTTATTTTGGGTAATTGAAGATTATTTGGGTTATTATTGGGAGATTGACAACCTCTCAATCAAGCATTCAAGTACTTCTTTTATCTTTGCTTTATTATTGGAATCATTAGTGGGTATAATTCTCTTAATCCCTTTTTAATTATTGTTAATTACTTTCATTTATTCATCATGTTTCATTTTGTTGGTATGATTGACAACCTTGCTAGCATGATCAACATGATAATGAGTGAGTAGTCTATTAGCTAGGGTTAATGGGTGATTAGGGGAAACCAACATGGGGAATGATTCATGCTTAAATTAATATGCTTTCATGTTTTATTTGCTTGCTTGTTTTGATCTCAACTCATGCACATGTTATATTTGATGAAATGGTAAGCCTATGAATCCTTGCATTTACTACCATCTCATATCTTTTCAATGAGACTTGTAAGACATAACCCAACTCGAGTCTCATTAGACCATGCATGTTGTTGAGTAGGGAAGATTAAGTCGACTTGTAGGTGTTGTACAATCTAATCGATTCGGCTCCGGGACCCAAACTTTCCTAGGACTGTAAGATATAACCCAACTCAATCCATCACAACAATAATTGCTTGCTTATAATTTGAGAACATGTTTGTATGATCAATTCCCATGATTCCCCTATGATCCCATGACACCCTAGTGCTTTTTAATCAATTGTTTACACCCCTTTTAATTCATCTTGCTAGTTTATTTTCATTGCTTTTTTAGTTAGTGACCTTCTACATCAACCCAATTTGTGACACCCCCAAGACACCACTAGTTTCAATAGAAATCTCATTTCAATACCCGTCCCTTGGGATCCGACCTTTACTTGCCTCTTTACTAATTGTAGAGTTGTTTGTGAAGCTATAAATTGTGTTTGGATTAGGACGTGACCCAACGACCACACCTTTAATTCTGAACACGAAACGGACCGATCAAAAATGGCGCCGTTGCCGGGGACGGTGTTTGTTTGATTTAGATTTCCTTTTTACTGTTATTAGTTGTGTCTTTCTTCGCCTTGGGGAAGTAAAACTCCTCAAGGTTTGTTCTAATTGTTTTCGAGTTGTTCGATATTTTGCGAGATGGATTTTATAGATTTTTTTGTAGAGGACCACTTGAGTATACCTTTCTTCAAGGATCCCATGCAAGCATTGGAAGCCTTGGAAGCAAGTGAGGCTAACAATATGTATTGGGAATTGGAGGTGGATCTTTTTGAGGCCGCTCTAGCTAACAAGGAACCTACTCGTGCACAATCCGAATTAGTGCATAACATTCTAGAGGAAGCATGTCAACCTATAGAGGATGAGCAATCCATCCTAGAAGAGATTTTACAAACTCAAGAGCAAGAGAAACCCATCATGGAATTTGAATATGATGAGGTTGAAAATGAAGTTGAGTATGCTATGAGAATGGAATGTCTAATGGAGATGGAGCAAATTCTCAATGAAACTCCAAAGGAGGAAAGTAAGGTACAAACCCCCACTTTAAAACCCCTTCCCCCAAATTTGAAATATGCTTACCTTGATGAATCAAAGACCAAACCCATGATTGTTAATGATAGACTTGATGATGACCAATTGGGAAAATTGCTTGATGTGTTAAAAAAACATGAGAAGGCTATAGGTTATAGTCTAGATGACCTTAAGGGGATAAGCCCTAACTTTTGCATGCATAGAATTCATCTAGAGGAAGACCATAGACCTACCATTCAACCCCAAAGAAGATTGAACTCCCACATGCAAGAAGTTGTCAAAGGAGAAGTCATGAAATTACTTGATGCGGGAATCATATATCCCATATCGGATTCTTTGTGGGTTAGCCCCGTCTAAGTGGTACCTAAGAAAGGAGGTACTATGGTAGTGACAAATGAAAAGAATGAACTAATACCCACAATAATGATCACCGGTTGGCGTATGTGCATTGACTACCGGAAATTAAACTCCGCAACAAGAAAGGATCACTTCCCCTTACCATTCATTGACCAAGTGCTTGAGAGGTTAGCCTCCAACAAATTCTTTTGTTACCTTGACGGGTATTCGGGATTCTTCCAAATCCCTATACACCCGGATGACCAACATAAGACCATTTTCACATGCCCTTATGGCACTTTTGCTTATAGGAGGATGCCTTTTGGATTATGTAATGCCCCCGCCACTTTCCAAAGATGCATGATGAGTGTCTTCTCCGATTACCTAGAGACCATAATGGAAGTTTTTATGGATGATTTTAGTGTTTATGGAAAGGACTTTGACTCATGTTTGCATAATCTTTCTCTTGTGTTGCAAAAGTGTGAAGATGTTAGTCTTGTTTTAAATTGGGAAAAGTGTCACTTCATGGTCAATGAAGGAATTGTCTTGGGTCATTTGATTTCAGAAAAGGGCATCGAGGTCGATAAAGCTAAAGTTGAGGTGATAGAGAAACTCCCACCTCCCGTGAATGTTAGAGGGGTGAGAAGTTTTCTCGGTCACGCGGGTTTTTATCGTCGTTTCATAAAGGATTTTTCAAAAATAGCGAAACCCCTCACTCAAATTTTTCTTAAAGATGCCCAATTCCTCTTCACTGATGAGTGTGTTGAAGCTTTTAATAGAATCAAAGAAGCACTAATCTCGGCACAAATCATCCAACCCCCGAATTGGGAGTTACCTTTCGAGATTATGTGTGACGCTAGCAACTACGCCGTTGGAGCGGTTCTTGGCCAACGGGTAGGGAGAGCTCTTCACGCCATCTATTACATAAGCAAGACCCTCGATCCCTCCCAAGTGAATTATGACACAACCGAAAAGGAGCTTCTTGCCATTGTATATGCTTTGGATAAATTCCGTTCCTACTTGCTTGGATCCAAGGTGATTGTATTTTCGGATCATCGCGTTCTCCGACATCTCTTGATAAAGAAGGAGGAAAAACCAAGATTGTTGAGATGGATTTTGCTTCTCCAAGAATTTGACTTGGAAATAAGAGACAAGAAAGAAGCCGAGAATGTAGTGGCGGATCACTTGTCAAGGATCCGGTTTCATGATGAAAATGGAGAAACCTCGATCAATGACTCATTCCCCGACGATATTTTGATGGCCATTCGAACACAACTTGAAAGGCATATTACCCCATGGTTTGCCGATTATGCCAATTATATTGTTGGAAAGGTACTCCCTCCAAACTTGAACCACAACCAAAGGAAGAGATTCCTATTCGAAGTGAAGAGGTACTTTTGGGATGACCCAAACCTCTATAAGGAGTGTAGTGATGGGCTCTACCGGAGATGCATCCCTCAATGGGAAATCCAAGGAATCTTGGAAGGATGTCATTCATCACCCTACGGTGGGCACCATCGAGCAAGGAGAACCGTTGCAAAAATTCTCCAATCGGGCTTCTATTGGCCTACAATGTTTCAAGATATAAGAGAATTCATCATTCATTGCGACACTTGTCAAAGAACGGGAAATATCTCTTGGAGGAACGAAATGCCACAATGGGGCATTCTAGAGGTGTAGATCTTTGATGTTTGGGGAATCGACTACCAAGGGCCCTTTGTGACATCCAATGGGAATAAGTACATCCTTGTGGCCGTAGATTATGTCTCAAAGTGGGTGGAGGCGATTGCCACCCCAAATGATGATGCAAAAACGGTCACCAAGCTTTTCAAGAAGATAATTTTCCCAAGCTTTGGAGTTCCTAGAGCAATCATTAGTGATGGAGGAACGCATTTCCATGAGAAGAAGCTTGCATCCCTTTTGACCAAATATGGTGTCCAACATAGAACCGGCTTGGGATATCATCCTCAAACAAGCGGTTAAGTCGAGATTTCAAATAGAGAGATCAAGCAAATCCTTGAGAAAGTTGTGAACAAGACTCGGAAAGATTGGAGCACAAAGCTTGATGATGCTCTTTGGGCTTATAGGACGACCTATAAGACTCCCATAGGAGCCTCCCCTTACAAGCTTGTCTATGGAAAAGCATGTCATTTGCCAATCGAATTGGAGTACAAAGCTTATTGGGCAATCCGAGCACTTAATCTTGATCTCAAATTGAGCGGTCAAAAGAGGATGATTCAAATCCAAGAGTTGGAGGAGTTCCGACTACAATCCTATGAGAATGCAAAGATTTACAAAGAAAGAACGAAATTGCTTCATGATAAGAGAATTAGACAAAAGCCTTGCACAAAGGAGACAAAGTCCTTTTATTCAATTCCCGTTACCGACTCTTTCCGAGAAAATTGAACTCTAGATGGATGGGTCCCTATGTGATAACCGAAGTTGGAAAATATAGAGATTTCAAACTCAAGGCGGAAGATGGAAGCAAGTTCAAGGTAAATGGTCAAAGGTTGAAGCCATACTATGAAGGAGCATTTGTTGGAGAGGTCGAGGTCACCTACCTCGGGCCTCCTCACCCTTGAGAGGACCATCTAAGGGAGAATTTGGTGGAGTCCTCACTAAACCACCACTTGTAAATATACTAACCCTCTAACTTGTATTTATTGTTTTATTGAATTTGTTTTAATAAATAGCATGAACTCTTTTCATGAGCGTAAGTGAGGGAGGGTTACTAATGAATTTTGAACGAAGGAAGGAACGAATTCTCGAGTGTGGGGACGCATCTAAGAGAGGAGAAAAAAGTCAAGGGAAGAAATTCACAGCCCGAATCCGTGCGGATTCCCTGGAATCCGGCCGTATTGCTGCAATCCGGACGTCCAGAGGAGAATCCGTCCGTCTAGCTACGCTGAGAATTTGAAGATTTTTGGACTGAGGTTAAATACGAGCGTCCAAGGAAGAAATACGCCCGTCTTGTAGAATCCGGCCGGATTTGAAGAAAGACGCCCGTCTTTCTACCTGTGCATTTCAAGGAAAAACTCTGTAGAGGAATCCGTCTGTCTTCAAAAGGAGACGCCTATCTTGGTGAGAAAGAATCCGAGCGTCTTAAGCTCGGGACCCCGTCTTTGAGGCGTCAAAATTTTGGAAATTTTTCACTATGACAGAATCCGGGCGTATTGCCCAGAATCCGCCCGTCCCGAGGAGCACCAATCCGAGCGTCTTCAGCACGAATCCGCTCGTCCTCCCACGCTGTTTTGACCCGAATTTTCCCTAATTAAATTACACCCTACCACACATATAGTGACAAATCACTACTCCTTCCACTTGAACTATAAAACCCACCTCCTTATGACTCCCATACATACCCAAATCATTCTCTTAACCCACAAGATCAAAAAGCCCCAATTTTCTAGGGTTTCCAAAAGGGCAACACTCAATCAACAAGGAACATCCTTACCCTTTTCACAAATCCAAAGAATCCAACTAAAGAATAAAGAATGGCACCAAGGAGATCCTCTTTTAGGAGTGCAAGAAGACCAAGGATGATGGGAAGTTCTTCTACCTCCCATCTCAACACTTTAAGAAGGGAACATGAAGAGATTGTAGATCTTACAAGGCTTGATGATTTCTCAAATGTGGAATTTCTCAATGATGTGCAAAGATTAGTCTTCCACCGGCTTCTAAGTAAGAATATTCTTCCCACTAAGTTTTTATGTCATGCTACATTGAAGAAACTTGGGATTTATCACCAAGTGGAAGCTCTCTTTGAGGTTTTCGATCTTTCAACCCTTTTTCGCATATATGAACCAACCTATCGGTCTCTTGTGCTTGAATTTTTGTGCTTTTTGAAGATTACAACCTTGAACAAAGTGATATGCATAGAGTTTAGGTTGGAGAATGTTTCTAGGATGATGACCCTTGTAGAATTCGCAAATGTGTTTGGACTTGATGTTTCGCCTACCCGAACATCAAAACCCAAAAAGTATAGTGTTGAACCTTTGTGGAGGGCCATGACGGGCCGGGATTTCATTCACACCAAGGAATGTCTTGCTTTTCATATCCAAAACCCGATCTTGAGGCTTACATATCGATTTCTTTTGGGCACTCTACTTGCCCGCCAAGATCTGGCCATCGTGAACCAATTAGACCTTGTGTTTATGGAATCCTACCTCAACATTCAAGGGAGAAATGGGTATCACTTCAATGCACCTCTAGTTTTGCTAGAGAAATGGGCAAAGTTTAGAAATGGGGATGATGATGGAATGAAGCACATAGTGAATGGAGGACTCATTACTAGACTTGCAAAGCACTTCAACCCAAGGTTCAATGAGAACAATGAGTACACTCCACTTACGGGAAACACGAGAATTAATGAAGATCTCCTTCTCGTCCATCACCATTGGATAACCTTTGAGGGGGTCGATAAGCGGATAAAGTGGTTGACAAAAGGAAGAGATCCGATTTATCTTCCAATGGCCGATCTACCACGGATCTCCCCAAGAAGAGGAAACTTGTCTCCAATTCCATCTTACCTCATCCCAAGTCAAACAAGGCAAGCACCACCACCACCAAATCCACCACCACAACAACAAGAACAACAAACTCAAAATGAGAAGATAAAAGTGCCTCCCTACCCTTTCCCCTACCAACCGTATAACCATCCAAACCCCTTCATCCTCTCCCGTGACGACTTTGTCACGAGAATCTTACAAGATCTACACTACCGTCAATACGAGACCTCCGTGGACACTTACTATGCACTCTATCCTCAATATCACGAGATGGTTCGAAGAGGACGGATTAGTGAGGAAGGAGCTTTCCCCTCATGGGCTCAAATGGATTTGCTCTTCCCCAACTCGGAGAGAGCTAATGAAGGGGCGAACGGTAGACAAGAGGAGGAGAGTGGCAGTTCTTGTGGAGGTGACACGGTGGAACTTGAGAGTGAGGAAGACGAATTCATGGACCCAAGTTTGAGTGATGCTTCAAAGGATATTTGGGATAGCGATATAGAGGGAGATGATGCCGATGTCTAGAAGACTACTTCATCACTAGGTGGAGCGAGCGAGAGGCACCCACCTAAGTTTAAGTGAAGTTTTCTCATCTCTCCTCTTTATCTTTCAAAGTTTCATGAAAAGAAGTTTGTGTCTTGTTACCTTGTATTTTAATTATTTTCTTGATCATTGTTGGAGTAGTCCTAGCACCATAGAGGACTCACACCTCGGTACCATTGAGGTATTCTCATTTTATTGTTCCCATTTTCAAAATCCAAAATGACAAATTAGTTTCATGCACTGCATAGTGTGTGCATGAACTACACCCATCCTTGGACATTAGCAATAGTGCCTAACTCGGTTTGGGGAAGTTAATGCATACACAACGGGAGGTAATCTAAATTATCCTCTCCGTCATAACAAAAACCATGCATCATGTAGTGTAGCTTAGTATAGATTGCATTTAGTATAGAAATCATGCATCATCTTTGCATAGTTTACAGCATTTTGGCCATTGAGGACAATGACCATATTAGTGTGGGGATGGGAATTCTAACATTTAACTCTTATTCAAAAAAAAAAAAATCCAAAAAAATTGAAAAATTTCGAAAATCATAAAAATTTGAAAATTGAAAAACCTAAAAACATGTTTTTTTCCTTTTGTAGTCTTGTGTATATATTGTTTTGTATATATTGTGTTTGTTATATCCTTGTTCACATTGATTGACTACGCCACATCCGAGACATGAGGATATTGAAGACCGCATGGTATGATCTTTCCAATCTTCTTTTTCCTCTTTATGTTAATGACTATGTGGCTTTATTTTGATTGATGCGGTATAACAATGTGAATTTAGGACTTGCATGTAGTTTATATGTCATAGTAGTTGATAGAATCACTTGCATTAGGATGTTTATATTAGTTGCATCATGGCATGTAGTTGCATGTTAGAAATGTTTTGAAAAATGCCTAATTAGGAACTTTGACAAGAGCAACTAAGCCATTACAAATACTTGTTCAACTTAAGACTTTGCCTACTAGAATGGTTGTAAAACACCCTAGATAGTGTCATACTAGTGTCTTTTGACCCATGACCCAAGGCCTAGTCAAGGGTTTGCATGTGAGTCACCTATCCAACCCCGTGATGCGATTTAGACTTGGTTAACTTGTCTAGGTGACCTTGATTGACCTTGTGGTAAGGCAACCCAAAAATATTTTCTATCAATAAGCTTGAAGTGCTCATTTCAAGGAATTTTGTCATGTGGAAGTAATTTAATGCCAAGGAAACCTCAAATGTTATGAATTGTTGAATGTTGAGAAATTTAAGTTGTTTTGATGGAGGCGTACCACTTCGATGTGCTTTGGTGCGTGATCCATTGAATTGGGCCCCCACACGGTTGTGAATTCGGCCGCCCAGAGACAGAGTGACTATCACCCCGAAAAGCTATTGTCTAGAGGTTAACCGGTTGCCTAATAAGCGATTGGCGAAAGCAAAGGACACTAGACCGGAAGGGACAAACCCCATCTTAAATTTTTGAAATGTGAAAGTGAAATGAGGACAATTTTGAATACTAGTCATATCCACCCATTGTGTATAAAGATTTGAGCATTTCATTCCCAAAAAGCCTTTTTGTCAAGCCACTTGGTCGAACTTGGGACGATCCATGACCTTTACTTTTGTAGAGAATTCGAGACTTGTCATGTCATATGCTACTAGCATCATAGGGATCATCATTCCACCACCATCCGATCGCTCTTGACGAAAGCATTTGGAAATTGAGGACGAAAGTAGTCTAGTTTAACACCATTTGGAGGTGATTTAGTGCCATCCTCTTAGCTTTAGTAATTTGTTGAACTAGTACTTGTGAAGGATTACATGCTCTTAAATTTGTTCCTCTTTAGTGCCTCCGCCACTTGATGAGGAAGTGGCTATTCCTTTTGTAGATGCATCCATTATGTGATTTTGTGTGCTTAATGTTTGGATGTGTCGCCATTTTGGCAAGACCCACCTTGCCTTGCAAGAAGGCATCCTGCCTCATGGTTGTCTTGTTGTGAGTTGAAGGGGCGGAGTGAGACCCGCTAATTGTCTCATATCGGATATGCTATTAGGTTAGTTTAAATAATGGTCCTAGTCTTTGTCACCTCTTTACTCGGGACGAACAAAGGTTCGGTTTGGGGATATTTGATGTGACCATAATTAGCGCATATTTAGCCCCCGAATTAGCCTTGTTCCCATGCTTTTTAGTGCATATTTGGGTCATTTATTATCTTTAGTTCTTTGTTTTGCATATTCTTTGAGATTTTGATCCCTTGGTAGGAAAGGAGTAAGAATCTTGCATTTTCATGGCAAAACAAGACTAAATTGATCGAATTCAATGACCAAGCATCAAGGAGAGACAAGATTAGAAGGCCTTTGTACATATGATAGTAGATGAGCAATGTTGAGAAAGGATCCTTGAGTCCCCAAGGAAATCCCCAAGGAATTTATGAAGAAAAAGGAAGAAAATAAGAAGAAGCCTTGCTGAGGCACAATCCGTGCGGATTGTCTACAATCCGGCCGTCCTTCACCTGCACAATCCGTGCGGTTTTCCACCAAGACGCCCGGGTTCCATCGCCACAATCTGCCCGGATTCTCTTGAATCCGCTCGGATTCCATCGCCACAATCCGCCCGGATTATCTTGAATCCGCTCGGATTCCATCGCCAGAATCCGCCCGTCCCGACCCTAATCCGCCCGGATTCCTCTACAGCGCGATTTCCTCTTCTCCAAGCTACGAAGAAAGAAGCCCTTCCTTCGGAAAATACCGGCGCCTCCCTGCTCAATCTAAAAAGTGTAATTACTAGTTTAGCCCATAGTTAACCCTAATGCATCCCCCTAATTTCCACTATAAATACCCCATTAGTCTAATTAGAAGAGCATGTTCTTCTTATCAACAATTAGAGTAGTTAATACCAATCAAATCTCTCTTTAGTTTTGTAATCAACAATTAATCAAGTTCTAATACAAGTTTTATTTCCTTAATCTCTCTTTTGTTCATCCTTTATTTTGGGTAATTGAAGATTATTTGGGTTATTATTGGGAGATTGACAACCTCTCAATCAAGCATTCAAGTACTTTTTTTATTTTTGCTTTATTATTGGAATCATTAGTAGGTATAATTCTCTTAATCCCTTTTTAATTATTGTTAATTACTTTCATTTATTCATCATGTTTCATTTTGTTGGTATGATTGACAACCTTGCTAGCATGATCAACATGATAATGAGTGAGTAGTCTATTAGCTAGGGTTAATGGGCGATTAGGGGAAACCAACATGGGGAATGATTCATGCTTAAATTAATATGCTTTCATGTTTTATTTGCTTGCTTGTTTTGATCTCAACTCATGCACATGTTATATTTGATGAAATGCTAAGCCTATGAATCCTTGCATTTACTACCATCTCCTATCTTTTCAATGAGACTTGTAAGACATAACCCAACTCGAGTCTCATTAGACCATGCATGTTGTTGAGTAGGGAAGATTAAGTCGACTTGTAGGTGTTGTACAATCTAATCGATTCGGCTCCGGGACCCAAACTTTCCTAGGATTGTAAGATATAACCCAACTCAATCCATCACAACAATAATTGCTTGCTTATAATTTGAGAACATGTTTGTATGATCAATTCCCATGATTCCCCTATGATCCCATGACACCCTAGTGCTTTTTAATCAATTGTTTACACCCCTTTTAATTCATCTTGCTAGTTTATTTTCATTGCTATTTTAGTTAGTGACCTTCTACATCAACCCAATTTATGACACCCCCAAGACACCACTAGTTTCAATAGAAATCTTATTTCAATACCCGTCCCTTGGGATCCGATCTTTACTTGCCTCTTTACTAATTGTAGAGTTGTTTGTGAAGCTATAAATTGTGTTTTGATTCGGACGTGACCCAACGACCACACCTTTAATTGTGAACACGAAACGGACCGATCATGTATGTGGTGCTCGGCGTTGGGAGGGACGGCCAGTATACGTAGTGAGGCGGGAGAGGGTGGCCGCCAGTGTAGGGAGGTGGTGGGGGTCGCGTGATTGATAGGGGACGAAGGGTTTATTTTTTTGGGGTTTTCATTTTCTCTTTTGGTTGGTATGAGAAACGAGAGGGGTACACTCGAAATAATGGGAGAAAATGTGCGAGATTTAGTAAAATAATGTGCGAGATTTAGCACGTCCCAATTCATTTTTCCAGATTCATTTCCTCTCACTTCAATTTTTGAAAACCTCTTTATCACTATCCATCCTTTTCCACTCAAATTAGTTTGTAACAAAAAAAATCTGAAAACATCATCTTCTTTATCCTATATTATGCCATTTAAGAAAATAAAATAAAAATTATAACCATATTATTTAAACAAGCCAACAAAAATGGGGAAGAAATATATTGAAAAAAATCACTACAAACTAAAAATTTGAGAAATCTATAGAAATAAAATCACCACAAACTAAAAAAATGGTTGAGTACGTTTATTTTCTTTACTTTGCACATTTTAATGGTCATTGTTTGAATTTTCTTTCTAAATGCATTGATTTTAATTATAATGAAGTTTTATGTCTTGCTTTTGAATGAAACATGACAAATCTAGATTATTACGAGTTTTGTTTCCTACTTTGAAATCTTAAAAAATGGGTTTTATTTTTGTACTTGTTACTTATGATTTGGTCATTAATTTACTTGTTACTTACGAATATATTGATTAATTTGTGCAATATGTGTTAATGGTCGGTTATTTGTGTAATATGTGACCATTTGTGGACAAAATGTTGGATTACTATATGTCGACAAAATTATGGTTGAATAGTTAACATGTCTGATGAATTTGTTGATTTATTGAGTAATTTTTCCTGTGTAATAATGGTAACATATTGCACATACAAGTTATTGTTATATGAATGTATATTTGTTGATTTATTTGTTTTATTTTCTCAGTACCAATGGTGACATTTTGCAGCACCAGTGGTGACATATAAAATGTATCACTAATATACTAAAATGTTATCAGGAGAAGGCAAGATCCAAAGACGATAGGGGGAAGAGAAAAGGTTATAATTGGAGGTTCAAGAGATGATTCTCCAATGGAAGAGTCTTGAACAATGTTACCAGTTTTGTAGATGACATGTGATGAAAAAATTGATATAGAGTGTTGATATGAGTTATAAAATCAGGAAAGTATATGTTATGGATAACACTTGATGTAAGATGTTAGTTTGGCAGTATAAGCACTTTTATTTGACAGTGGTCCTCATAATCATGTTACAATTTTTATGAAACAATGTTATCAGTAAAGCTTGATTTTAGAATTTTTGTTGTTTAAATCATGAGAAACATATTTTCAGTTTATATCATAATGTTACCAACTTCGTATCTTGAACTAACGAGCAATAAGTAATGACATATAAGTAAAGTTGGATGTATATCCTCACAACCATGCTACCATTTTGTTTAACAATGTAACCAATTTTGTGGATGATATTAGTTATGAAATCAGAAAAGTATAATAATGTTACCTTAGTTATTGTGAATGTTATCATAATTAGTTAAATGTAAAATGTTACCAGTTTAGTTTAACAGTGTTACCAATTTTCTTTAACAATATTCCTAACAAATATGTTACCATTTTCACGAACAATGTTATCAGAATGCTTGATTGTATAAATTTGGTTTATATATATATATATATATATATATATATATATATATATATATATATATATATATATATATATATATATATATATATATATATATATATATATATATATATATCATGAGAAACATATTTTTGGTTTGTGTCGAATGTTACCAACTTTGTTTAATATGTGATCTTAGTTAGTGTACCATGTTAAAGTTACCATTTTATTTGATTATGTTATCAATTTTACATAAAAAAAGTTATCATTAACATCTATGTGATCATGAGAACTATATTTTCTCAATATGTAGTACAAAAATGTGACCATTGTAACTTACCATGTCACCACACAATATTTTTATTTTGTAGGTGAAATTATAATGGAGAAGAAAACAAAAATCACGCAAACTAGTTACATATAACATTAGTGTGGTAACAAAGTTTTTAGAGATCGCTTTGAAGAACTTAAAAGAAGATATGTGATTGAGAGTGTATATTATACATATCCCTAAAATGAAAATAAAGTTAAGAACCCATCTAACGAAAAATATATATATATATATATATATATATATATATATATATATATATATATATATATATATACGAGAGAGAGAGAGAGAGGAGTTCTAATGAGTCCTTTGCAGCTTGTAAGTGCCTAAGTTCTTCTAAGACCATTGGATGAAGGGAATGGAGGGAACATCTCAATGAAGGGTCATAAATCTCCCTCCCTAATCCTTCATAATTTCTTTCTAATCCTGCATAACTTATTCCTCATTCTAATATCCCTACTCACTTCCTCTTTATCAGAAACTCCTCTCCTCTCTCTATATCTCACATTCTCTCATCAAATAAAACCAAACAAAAAACCAAAAAAAAAACCCCTTTACACTCACCCCGACAACAACAACACCGCCTACCTACCGCACAACCATCCCACCACCGCACAACACCCTTGGCCTCCACCACCAAAACCCACTCGCCGGGCCCAATGATACCGACACCACCGCCGCAGCTCCCCACCACCGACCACTCTCTCCCCAACAACCGCAGCTCTTTCTCCTCCCCTGCCGCACAACCTCACCACCACACCGAGCCACCACCTCCACTGCCGTACCTCCTCTATCGACCCCAACAACAACTGCACAACCTCACCACCATAACGACCACCACCAGAAACAACACCAACAACAAAACCCACGATTCTCTCTTAGATCTGAAAAAAATAAAAAAAAAAAATGAAAAAATGAAACTTCAAAAAAACAGATGGCAGTTATAGGCAGGTAGACCGTGGGCTGTCGGGAAACGGTGTTGGGTTGTCGTTGGTGTTGTCGTTGACTCGTTGGTTTTCCACTCACCCTTTGTTTTGGTGTTGTAGTTGGTTTTCAATTTTTTTGCTTTATTTTTTTTTCAGATTTTGTATTTATTGTATTGTTTTTTTTTTTTTTGTATTTTTTTTTAGATTTGACTTGCTACAAATTAGACTCAATTTGTCTACAATTCTACATGACTTTACCAATAAAGTTAATTAACATCTTAGAATTATAATTATCTGTGACATATTGACACATGGTGATATCCAATTCCAAGGTTGACCAATAGTCAACTACTTAATGGGACCCACTCTTGGAATTTTTTTGTCTCAAATTCTCATTTGCATTTCATATGCATTGCCATTTCATTTGCATTCCAATTGTTAAAGAACTCAAAAATAAAAATAAGTCACTTTTTCATTGACCATTGCTAAAGAACAGAGGTAAACAGAGAAAGGAAAGTCTTTTTTCTACATTTATAATAATATTACTCCGTATTAAATATAACAGTATTATTCCTCGTCCTTATTATTTCGTTACATTTCTTATCCGACGTTGCAATCATTTCTTTACATTTTCGTTTTAAGCACAAATTAACAATTTTTCTCATTCATAAAACTCCTAAGTGACTTTTTGACTTTTTGTAACTTTAAACTATGCATCGAAAATAACCGTAAGACTATGAGAAGTCTTGTGAACACATCTATTAGTACCAAGGTAAACACATTGCTTTAAAGAGCGCGCTGCACTTTGAAATCGCGGAACGATCATAATTTGAAGGTATGTTATGTGTTGTGAAGGGTATTGACCGAAACTCAGTTAGGAATTCAAATCGAAAGATATTCTCTCGCTGTAAGTAAGTTGTTTCTTCACTTCACTAATGTGTCAATTCAAATCGAAAGATATTGATACCTAAGCATCCAATCCTTCCTTTACCCAGGAATTCTGTTTCTCTGTCTCTGGCGCCCCTAAAGGGGGATTGTTGGAAATAGGGGCTTTTGAAGCCATGTAAAATGTTTCCAATTGTCCCACATTGATGAGGAAAAGAGTGTTTGATGGGTTTATATATATCCACACTCCTTACCATATCACTAGTGGGTAAAGAGAGCCTTTTGTAGAGCCTTTGTGAGGTGCTTAATCCAGCTCGCGCGCACCGTGTTTGTGCCCGAGCCCGGATATTCGGGATTGGGAATTTAGGATTTGGCAATCGTCTGCGGCGGGCTATGCATATCTTTTTGGACCGGGCCTGCTCTGTTTTTGTTGTGTGGTAACTGAACTATCTAAGCTCATTTACACATGTGCAAATTAGTCAGTCAATGACTATTAGTGGGTGCGTTTTTTACTCCCCACTTCCAGCCTTGACTGCTGAATTCCAGGGGCGGTTTTTAGCTCTTCCTTCCGGTCTTTCTTGGCTATAAATAGGAGCCTCTACTGCACTCAGAAACATACAAGAACACAAAACATCAACATACAAGAACACACAGCATCTCCTCTCTTCTTTCTCTCTTTACTCAAAGTTCCTGGGTACTATTTATACAATCGTTCCACGCCACTCAGGCTCGAGTGGGCATGTTTGACGGAGGCAATAGTGTAAATCCTTGGAGAACTACCGGTAACTTATTGATCGCCACCACGGTCATACCGAAATAGTTTTCAAGGCAGTGGCTCCCTTACCATGGCACTACAATTCGGGTTATATCTTTTTGTTCCTTTATTTTACATTGTTACTGCAATATTTCCGTCCTACATAGATTTCAGTTTGTTTGTTGTTGGGTTGTTATGAATTTAGTCGAAGTTTCAATCTTTTATCTTAATTTTTGTGTTATGTTTTGGGTTTGTGTGTGTGTTCTTACTAGTGAACTTGTATATCAGATGTTTGTGAATTAAAGTTTGAAACTTTTTTGGATGATAGATAATGATTCTTCATTTAGTTGCTGAGAAATCTGATAAAAATACCACTTACAAATAATAATAAAAAGTAAACAAATGATCGGGATTGAGGGAATAAGTCTTTATGCCTAATAAGTAATGATTTCAAGCATTTTAGCTGAAGCAACTTCATTGATTGTTGTGAAATTGAATTAAAGAATGCAACTTGATGCTTGTACTCGTATAATTTCTTTGTTATGATTGTGGGTTTGATGGATATTGGATGTGTTAGTAAGATGCTTGAGGTTTTAAATAATTAGGGTTTTCTTGATTAATCAAAGTTTCGATCTTGAAGTTCGTTGTTGTTGCTGGCTTATTTTGACAATTCTATTGGTTGTGAAGTAACAGTCGTCCAATAACAATTTTTACTGAAACTATTTCAATATGGTGCTAGCACAAAAGGAAGACAGATTCCAGACTCCTTATCGGCATTTATTTGTTTGTTTGTTGAAAATTGATGATATGAGCAATTAGTTGATGTCCATTTTTGTAAATCCTTGGAGAACTACCGGTAACTTGCTGATCGCCACCACGGTCGTACCGAAATAGTTTTCAAGGCAGTGGCTCCCTTACCACGGCACTACAATTCGGGTTATATCTTTTTGTTCCTTTATTTTACATTGTTACTGCAATATTTCCATCCTACATAGATTTCAGTTTGTTTGTTGTTGGGTTGTTATGAATTTAATCGAAGTTTCAATCTTTTATCTTAATTTTTGTGTTATGTTTTGGGTTTGTGTGTGTGTTCTTATTAGTGAACTTGTATATCAGATGTTTGTGAAATAAAGTCTAAAACTTTTTTGGTTCATAGATAATGATTCTTCATTTAGTTGCTGAGAAATCTGATAAAAATACCACTTACAAATATAATAAAAAAAAGTAAACAAATGATCGGGATTGAGGGAATAAATCTTTATGCTTAATAAGTAATGATTTCAAGCATTTTAGCTGAAGCAACTTCATTGATTGCTGTGAAATTGAATTAAAGAATGCAACTTGATGCTTGTACTCGTATAATTTCTTGGTTATGATTTTGGGTTTGATGGATATTGGCTGTGTTAGTAAGATGTTTGAGGTTTTAAATAATTAGGGTTTTCTTGATTAATCAAAGTTTCGATCTTGAAGTTCGTTGTTGTTGTTGGCTTATTTTGACAATTCTATTGGTTGTGAAGTAGCAGTCGTCCAATAACAATTTTTATTGAAACTATTTCAATATGGTGCTAGCACAAAAGGAAGACGGATTCCAGACTCCTTATTGGCATTTATTTGTTTGTTTGTTGAAAATTGATGATATGAGCAATTAGTTGATGTCCATCTTTCCTGGTTTCCAGCAAATGGGTTGACACGCCTAAAATGTCGCAATAAAAGACGGCCAAATTAACAATATATATACCATAAAGCATACTAATTAACACTAATTCTAAACTCCTAAAGTAGTAAGCAAGGGATCGTACCCAAGAGAAGGGGGTTTTGCAATAATGAAATTAAAAGAGCACAAGAGATTCAATAGGGGTAATTAGAGACAATGAAATCACGATTAATGCCTAATTATAAGTTAATCCTTTACTTTCTAATTAAGTCAAGAAGAAATCACATTCATTAGCATAATAACAAGGTGTTGCAAATATGAGATTACAAGGAAATCAAACTTAATAATCCCAACAACAATAAATTAAGGAACTTGATTAATTAAGCAACAAGGAAATCACACTTAATTACTCAATATAAATAAGGTTTCCAAAATTCAAACAATAAACACAAAAGGATTAACAATGATAATAAAAATTAAGGAAAGATTAAGGAGTCTTACAACCAAAGATTACACCTTTGAGCCGGATTAAGAAAGGGAGATTAGTTCTCCATGCTAGATCTAAACCCAATAACAAAGATGAATAATTTCCAAAATTACAACTTGATTAATTAAAGTGGCATCAGATGTCTTAAACTAGAGGAAAACATCCTATAAATAGTCTAACATAACCTAATAATCATGGGCTTAACGCAAGAAAAGCCCGTAACACAAAACGGCATGAAACCCAGAAAAGTCGCACCGTGCGAGTTCTGGTGTCTAGAAACTCGCGCGGTGCGAGTTCCTTGCTGTAGTGCGCTTTTCTTTCGTGCTTTGCTTGATCCTTGGAAGGCTTTCTCGTGGTATTTCTTCAATGCTTGTTCTTCACCCTTCTTTGGACACTTCCATTGTTTTCTTGGCATCTTGTTATTCATTAGAAACATGCTAAATGATAATGCATTCGAAATTGGTTAAATAATGTGAAAATCGTCAAAAACCATCCCCAAATGTTACCAAATGAGCTCCAAATGATGCCAAAACTATGTAGAAATAGGAGCTCATCATGGGTCTTTGATTAATAAGTGTTCCGTACGATGCTAAATTTTGTTAAAATAGTACTCCTATTTATTTGTGGCTTTGTGCTATCCGTGTCATCACATGCGTATGATCTTTGATTTGAATCTAAAAAGGGATTTGATTTTGTCATATTTTCAATTAAGCAAGAAAGAATAAGAGGCAATAGAGGGAACTTTTCTTGTGCAATGGTTCAAATAGGCAAGTGTCTTCTGCTAAGGGTGTCATGAAGAACGAGTTACGAAAGAAAGATTCAGCTGGAGATCTCCCAACCACTTTAATTTGCTTGAACTGTCAGCGGCAGATGATCTGAACACCTTTAAGAATGTTGTCGAGGAAAAGGGTCACGATATTGACAAATTAGGCCTATGGTATAGCAGAAGAGTCGGGTTAAAAAAGATGGGATTTGAGGAGAAGACGCCCATGATGGTCGAGGCTATGTTTGGAAGAAAGGATATTGTTAAGTATCTCCTCCAAACGGGCCAGGTCGATGTGAATAGGGCAAGTGGGTCAGATGGGGCCACTGCCCTCCATTGTGCGGCTGCTGGTGGGTCCCTCTATTCTCATGAGGTGATCAAGCTTCGGGTTGATTCAGGTGGGGATGTAAACCAGGTTGACTCTAATGGAAATCGACCTCTTGATGTGATTTCTCCTTGCTTAAGTTTCTCTTCGAGATTGAAGGGAAACACGTTGGATAACCTGTTGAAGAAAGAAGGTGTTAATCCAAGAGAAGAAGAAAGGTTGTCTCCCAAATCGTCAAATGATAGTCCCATGTCAGAGAAGAAGGAATACCCGGTTGATCCTTCCTTTCCTGACATAAAGAACGGTATATATGGGACCGATGAGTTCAGGATGTATATCTTCAAGGTCAAGCCATGCTCAAGAGCATACTCCCACGATTGGACCGAGTGCCCGTTTGTCCACCCGGGGGAGAATGCCAAGTGAAGGGACCCACGAAAGTACCATTACAACTGAGTCTGATGCCCTGTGCTTCGCAAAGGCGCGTGTACCAAAGGAGATGCTTGTAAATATGCTCATGGTATATTTGAGTGCTGGCTACATCCAGCCCAGTATCGGACCCGTCTTTATAAGGATGAGATCAGTTGTGCTAGGATGGTGTGCTTTTTTGCACACAAAAAGGAGCTTCACTCTTTGTATGCCTCCACTGGCTTGGCATTTCCTTCTCCTTGATCATATTCATTTAGCGCACCTTCATTTGATATGGGATCATTCAGTCTCCTTGGTGGGGTCTCGAGAGGTTCGTCTCCGATTGGTGGGGCCACTGCGTGGCAGAATCACCTTAACGTCATGCCACCTCCTGCCCTGATGCTTCCCAGTAGCAGGTTGAAAGCTGCCCTAAATGCCCGGGACATGGATTTTGAAGCTGAATTTCGACGTTAGCCATTGTTGGATGAGTTTGCTGGTCTGACCATGTCCTCCCCTACCAGTTGGAACAGTTTCTCTAGGGAGATGGGTCGCCTAGGTGGGCTAAAGCCCAGTAACCTTTGTTGGACCTTTAGTCCTAATTAGTTGTTTTGATAATGGCAGTAATGATTTGTATGTGGACTTAATATTATAAACATATGCGTGTAATTATGTGCTCAAGTCTTAATATAGAAAGGAACAATTACAATGACGCAAGCTTGAAGTTTGGACCATGGAGGTACAACTTCAAAGATACTTGATCGTTGTATTCAAGCAAGATCAAGATCAGAAATCAACCACAAGACTCAAGATGAGAGACTTGTGAAAAGACAATTCGTTTATTGAAGATCTACTGAAGATTAGATAGTATAGGTCGTTATCCGGTAATGGTTTTACTTTGTTTGATTTAAAGGTTAGTGAAGTTATGACCTCATAGCCATAACTTCACTGCTAGACAAAAATGATGCGTTAATTTTTGGAAAATATATTTTTAATGTTTTATAAGAATAAGAGGGTATTTATATAATTGGAATTATTTAATTAGAATTTAAGTTGGATGTACTATTGGTTTGTAACACGATATTTATGTCGTCATGCAACCTAGGGTTTCAACTAAAATTCTATCTTGATTTGCTGTGGGCTATGGAGGCCGAATGGACCGAAAAAAACCCTAGGGGCCGGCCGAAAACCCTAGTGGCCGGTCCATTCCTTAACCCTAGCCTCCTACTTGTTCATGAAGTCATTTATGGTTTCACACCTTCCAGAATATTATAAAACCCTAATTCCCTACAACTATAAATACCTCTCTTCATTCAACATTTAAAAAGGGACACACATCTACACCTTCAAAAAGAAAAATATTTAAGCAAAAATTATTTGAGCTTTAATTCTTATTTTACAAATTGCTTATACAAAAGTTGCGCATCATATTTGTCAATCACTCAAAGAGAAATCGTTATAGGATACTAAGTACACAAAGATATTATACTCACTCGCATAACGTGAGATTAGTATTTATCGTTGTACTTTTCTTATTAAAGTAAGAGCAATCTAGAGTATTTAGCGATACTCAATCTGAGTTATAATCATATAGTTGATTATACGAGTGGATTGATAATTTTTGTAATCCTTATAAAGTTACTAAAAATTATTAATCGAGAATAGTGGACGTAGGTTTCGACTTGTGAAACTGAACCACTTCAAAAATCATGTGTGTCTCTCTTTCTTTATTTTTGTTATTTTGATTTTGCGTTTGTTAGTAAATTAATTAGTTGATTTTAATCAATAAAATCAAATAATTAATATTACATCATATATTTCGAAAAAGTGGGCATCATTTTTAATACTCAATTCACCCCCCCCCCCTTCGTATTCGATCAATAGACTCCTCAATTGGTATCAGAGCGTCGTGCTCTTGATAACCTAACAGCTAGAGTCTGATCTTTTTTTTTTGAGTCTATTTATCGTTTTTTCGCTGTATTTATTTTTTATCAAATGGATTCCAAACACCTTAAGTGTCCTATATTCAATGGGAAGAACTATGATTTATGGAAAAATATGATGACCCATTTCGTTAAAGGTAACGATTGAGAGTGTTGGTTGATTATCAAGAATGGTCCGAATAAGATCTTACTTTCAACCACTAATGGCACTACCGTCGAAAAGAATGAAGAGGATTATATTGAGGCGGATTATAAAAAGGTTGAGAGGAATTCAAAACCAATAAGCTTATTAAAAAACGGTATGATTGCAACTGAATTCGATCGTTTCTCAACCAGTTCATCTGCCAAGGAAATATGGGATGGTCTAGAATTAGCCTATGAGGGAACCGCAATTGTTAAAAAGCAACGTATGGCATTACTAATGCGAAAATACGAGCTGTTTGCCGTGGAGCAAAACGAGTCAGTTGACAGCATGTCCTCTCGCTTTTCTAGTATCATTAATGAGCTAAAGAATTTAGGAAGAACATTTGACTCCGAGGAAATTGCTAGAAAAATTCTTAGAAGTATGTCTCGCAGATGGAGACATAAAGTGTCTGTCATAGATGAATGTAAGGACCTAACTTCGTTATCCTATCAGGAGCTACTCGGAACCTTAATGGCTCACGAGATTACTCAATCGGGATGAGGAGGAAGTCTGGTACAAGTAAGAAGATGGCCTTACAAGCTGAGTCCAGCAAGATTGATGATTCTTCAGATATTGAAGATGAAACTGCGTTGCTTGTTAAACGTCTTAAGAAAAGGTCTTTCTTTCAAAATCAAAATAAGACATATAACAAATCAAAGCAAACTCCCAAGAAAACTGTTGAGTCAAAAGGGTCCTTCTCTAATCGTGGATGCTTCAAGTGTGGCGATAATGATCATATGATCAAAGATTGCCCCACATGGAAGAAAATAAAGGACAAAGATCAACATAACGAGATAAAGAAGGAATTTAAGCAAGTTTTGATGGCATATTGTTGGGGAGACTTGGACTCCGAAGATGGTGAATCCGAAGATGAAGAAGAGATGGCAAATCTTTGCCTACGCAACGCCAGTCTTGACCTATTCTCTGACAGCGACAATGAAAGTAATGCTTCAAATGCTGAGATGTGTCTTGTTGGAAATTCAGATTCAGAATCAGATGATGAAGAGGTAAGTTTTATTAAACTTAAAAATCAAATTAAGAAACTTTCTAAGAATGACTTAATTAATACTCTTGAAGAAACCCTTGATTTTTGTCATGAACAGAAGTTAGAGTTAAGAGACCTTTAAGGAACAAATTCTAGACATTGCTGAGGAAAACGACCAACTTCTAAAAGCCAAAGCCAAAAAGCTCAAATCTAAAGTTATGGCTGCTCCAGCTACAACTTCAGACATGACAAATGCTGAGAAAAATGCTCTTGAATCAAAAGTTAAGGCTAGTGATGCCATAACTTCAGAGCTCAAACTCAACATTAAGCATCTTCAAGCTAAAGTTACAGCTAGTGATGCTATAACTTCTGAGTTGAAGAAAATCAATGAGATTTTAAAAGATGAACTTAGTGGCAAAGATAGTGTGGTTTTCGAACATAAGAGAGAAATTACATTTCTCTCTAAGCAATTGAAAGAAGCTAGTGATAGTATGTCTGAACTTAAGACGAAACATGATAATGAGAAACGTGTCTTGAATGAACGTTTTGATAAATTTCGTGAAGATTTTGAGAAAGGTAACTCTTCCAAGGATTCAAGTGTAGATCATTCAAAATGTGAAAAAGAAATTGAGTCCTTGAAAGAATTACTCTTACATGCACGAAAGGTTCATGATAAATGGGAAGGAAGCACAAAGGTTTTAAACTTCCTTATTGAACAATCTGATAATAACATGAAGATGGGACTTGGTCATGAATGCTATAGCCGTAGAGACCATGATAAATGCAAATCTAATCCTTCTGATCACGACTTCAGAAAAAGAAAATATGTTAATCTTCCAGAATACTTGATTTGCAATTACTGTGGCTCTACTGGACATATTCAAGTCAATTGTGTTAAACTTGCTTCGGATAAGCAAAAGAATGTCGAATCTGTTAAGACTTGTGAATTCATAGTGGAAGATGATGTCTCAACTATAGATGAATGTAACGACAACGAAGAACGTAATAATGAGTTTAGATGGACTTATGATATGGCTTTTGATTACTCATCGGTTCCTCCAAAATCAAACAAAATAAATGAGAATCAAAAGCATACATTCAAGTCTAAAGATCATAATACTAAACCTAGAGCGTCTCATGAAGGTACTAGACCAAGAGTTACTTCTGTTAGAACAAAACCTAGAGTACCTTATGTTCCGATTGTTAGACAAAGACCAAGACAACCCAATGTGAAAGCCAAAAGAATAATAAGACAAGTATGGGTTAGAAAGGATCAAATCTACAGAGTCACTAACCATAAAGGACCCAACTTAGCTTGGGTACCTAAAAGTTGTATTTGATTCATTTGCAGATAGTAGTGAAAGAAAATAATCTATGGTATCTCGACAGTGGATGCTCGAGACACATGACAGGAGACAGAAATCTTTTTCTTTCACAAGAGCCCTTCTTTGGTGGCAAGGTTACTTTTGGAGATAACAAGAAGGGTAGGATTATTAGAGTAGGAAAAATTGGAATTTCAACCTCCCATTCAATCGATAACGTATATCTGGAAGTGGTCTTAAACATAACCTACTTAGTATCTCTCAATTATGTGACAAAGGTAACAAAGTTGTTTTTCATGCCAATGCTTGTCGTATCATAATTGTGTTGGAATATGTGTCCTCCGACAATAATGCGATCACGACTGTTGATCATGATAATCACATGTATAAATCTCATTATAAAGAATACAATTGGGAAGTAATATTGTTACTGTCAACTGGTCAATATATATCGGTAATGATTGGCTGACTAGAGTTTGACATTCGTCGCCGTGCGACGGTGGTGATCAGTTGACCCCCTAGGTCCTACCTATAGGGCAACACTCTTAATTGATTATTTAATTAATCGTATAACGTTACGAGTTAATTAAATTATTTGAAAATTGACGGACAATTTTGGAAGTAAAATTTACGTATCATATTGAAATGTGATTAAATGAGATACGGTCTGAGTAATTGAATTGTATCATTACTCGGATGAAATTATTGTTTAAAGAAACAATCGAAAATTGAATGAATTATTATAAATACAATCAGTTGTGATTTATAAATGGAAAAATATTTTGGTACAAGTAATTATGAAATTACTAAGTCAATTTTGTATGTGACGTATTTTAATAGTACGTTGATTTTTAATATGTTAAAAATACACAACAAATTTATGCTACATGTGACATGTTACATATTGACAAATTGACAAAAATAATATGGATCCCATATTATCAAGTGTACCGAAATTAAGGGGGTGATTAAGCTAATATTGTGTTTGATTAAGATAATGGAAAACACAATGATTACCTACATTCCTAGCCATGCAACCCTAATGCTCATTGTAAAGAACAATTCTTGCATGTATTGGCTCCCTCCACCCCTCTACTCCACCCGGTTTTTAGAGGAGGAAAAACAATTGTTTTTCCTCTCCTTTTTGCCATATACTCAATATTATTATTGAGGGATTCATTCATTCAAACACATCATCCAAAATTAGAATTCTAGAGAGAAAAATAATCCTCTTCTTCTTCTCTCTATAAACCGAAATATTAAGTGTATTATAATATTTTTGGGTCATTTTCTACTAGATTAATATTGTACTAGTTCTTATAATATTAATCTTAATTAAGAGAAAGCTTTGGGTATAAATCCTAAGGAGAGATCCTACACTTGGATCTTGGTTCTTCCATTAAAGGAAAGCTCAAGAACAAAAGAAAAGGAGATTTCTTTTGTGCCCATAAAACCGAAACATCCAATGTAAGAACATGATTTCTCCTCTATTTTGCTCTTTTGTTTGCATGCATAAAATCCATATTTAATTTTATGACAAATTAAATTAAATCATATATGAATATGTAAGTATATAGATCTACTTTTCCTTCAATTGGTATCAGAGCGCCACGGTTGTTTGCATGCAAATCGGTTAAAAGTTTTTCCGAGTTATAAGAATAACATATAAAACTTGTAAAATTTGTGTTATTATGATATATCACGAAATTAATTCATGCATGTTAATATTTCTGGTCCTAAAATGTTTTAGGATATTTTGGTTAATTTTACGGATTTTTATTGTTCATATTATACAATAATGGCATTTAAATATGATTTTATGGGTAAAAATGTCATTTTCGGTCTAAAATTAGCTATACTTCGAATTTTACATTGATTTTTGGATATGTTGTCACATATATTATTTTGAGATAACCTGTAAATTTCATAATTTTTGGACTTGTTATGCTCGAAAAATGGATTTTTCATTATTAAATTCGGATTTAAGTGAAAAATAGGTTAATATGAGTTAAATTTCGAATCTGGTCATAGAAATTTAATATGTTGTCACATGCAATTTTACAAGATGTGTGTAAAATAATTGCCTATAAAGAAGTCTTTTTGCATGATTTATGGATTTTTGAAGAAAAATAGCATAAATAGTGACATTATTAGTGAACAATTAATAAAACATAATCTATGCCTTAGGAAAAACGTCTAATGTTGCATTTTATTATCTTTTTCAGATCTAAAATTGAAAAGTTAATGAATATAATTTTTCCATGTTTTTTATGATTATTTTAGTTAAAATCGATAAACCGCAACATTGTTTTTCCGGAAAAATTTCGAAATTTTTAACCTAAGATTTTGAACATTATGAGTGTCACGGTATTTTTCCAGAATGTTCATGTGTTTAAATTTCAAATTTGGAATTTATTTAAAATTTTGTGATTTATTTGAAGTTTATAGCTTATTTTTGTAATTTTTAGTCCATTAATGAACAATTTTATAAATATGAGTTAATTATGGTCAAATTATTAGTGAAGACTAAATTTTGAGTCCTAAAAGGTTAGAGTAATTAACTAATGCATAAATATGAATTTATGTATTTTTGTGATTGTAAAATGTTGAAATCACGCAAATCCGTAAAAACCAAGTAATATACGATATTGGCTAATTAAAGGCGATTTAGCATAAAATTGAGCATGTTCATACATATTATAATGCTGCATTTTTCTTTATGATTGTCATAATTTTAATTTATGTAATTTTGAATTATGTAATTTTACTTAGTATGGCCTTAGATTTTAATTGGTATTTCCCGAAATGTATGGGAATATCGATTCGGTTGTAATTTTATTGTGATCTCGTATCACCGTTTTGTAATTTAATAGATTTATTTTATTTTAGTTACAAATGTATAATAGGAAATTATGTAATTTATTATGTAATTTTATTCATTCCGGAGTTCCCAAAGACGGATTTCTTCAAGAATGACGATACATAAAGACGGTGTTACCTCGAGATGCGTGCCACAACCGAAGTTCAAGGGACCAATGGAGTTGGTTTCCGAATATGTAATAGTTAAATAGTTTTTCTATTTTAGGAAAGGCCATACTAGGATTTATTTATTTATTTTTATGCTTGCATTTTATTTTATGTCACATGCATCGCTAAATCGCCATAACTAAAATATGCATCCTTATTTCATCGAGTTTATCGACCGTGTCAATTAACATTATCGTAGTTCACCGCTTTAGTTCACTTAAAACGTGATAGATAATAAATTGACATGACCTCTCGCTAAAACAATTAATTGAGACATAGCCTTACCAAATAGTAGAAACCATGAAAACCTATTTCGCGAGGGAGTGCACTCGGCTACCCCGGGGTACAAACCTTGTTACGTAGGGGAAGTGGGTGATAAATGTATAATCCACCGAATTCATGTTGATAAGGGTTTCATCGGCTACCCCGTGCCTAAGTTGATGTGGGTTTGGATAATGGACACATTTATTCGAAATTTGGATTGAACTCAACAAAAGTAATTGATAAGGGTTTCATCGGCTACCCCGTGCCCTTGTTGATGTGTTTTGGGCTATAGATAAACATTAGAGTAAGTTTATCTACCAAGAGTTCTAAAAGTAGAATCGATTAAAAGGTTAATCCACCGAGTTATATTGATAAAGGTTTCATCGGCTACCCCGTGCCTAAGTTAATATGAATTTGGGTCTTGGAATCATTTATCTAGTTGAGTAGAGGTCACTAGAAAAATGCATAAAACTTGTTTAAATCATACATTTTTACGAGTTTTATTATTAAAACGACATTTGTTTTACTTCTTATATTTTGTTTTGTAGACCACTTGTTTTCTCATAACAAATGGCAACACCAACTCCAAACGCCACACCTCTCGCTAGTTCATATTGGCTCCGATCCTTTATGGATCGATGTAAACTTGAAAAGAATGGGTCAAATTTCTCCGATTGGGATGCCCAACTCAAATTAGCCTCCGAAGGTGACGACAAGCTTCGTTACCTTAGCGAGGCCTCTCCACCCGAACCTACTACTAGGTCAACGGCCGCCACTAGGGAAGCATTTGAGGCTTACCAAAAGGAGTCCGCCGCAATGAAAAATGTCTTGATATTTGCGATGGAGGCGGATCTCCAAAGGAAAGCCTTTAAAATGGGCAATGCTAATGAGATTTACTCCAAACTTGTGACAATGTTTTCACAAGCTCCGCGAATCGTCCAATATGAGGCGGCCGCGGCATTCTTTGATCTCGACTTCAAAGAGGGCCAAAAGGTTAGCCCTCATGTGCTCAAACTTATGGAGCTTGTCGAGACCTTGAAAATTCAAAAGGTTGAAATCCCCAAAGAACTCATTGTAGATAGGATTCTACACTCCTTGTCCAAAGTCAAAGCGTATGTTCAATTCCGGGTGAATTTTAACATGCAAGACAAGGATGTGTCTCTTGAAGAGTTGCACAAGTTACTTGTGTAAGCCGAGAGGAACATGGGGTTAACTGTGAACCCACCAAAGGATGTGCTTAACATAAGCACTAAGAGTAAGGAGAAGTTCAAGAAGAATGGGAGAAAGGGCAAGAAGCAAGCTCCCACATTCACCAAAGCTAAGACTTGTGAAGCTAGCACTTCAAAAATCAAGAAGGGTCCTCTTGATAAATGCCATTATTGTAATGGTATGGGACATTGGAAAAGAAATTGTTCCAAATACCTTGGTGATATTAAGGCTGGAAAGATTACTCCAGTAGGTAAATGACTATCCTTCTTTTATGTTTCTAATTCAACTATGGTATTATGATGCAAAGTTGTGATAATGTATCTCCCTTTTTATTGTAAATAGGGCCTCCACCAAGCAAAGACAAGGGAAAGGAAAAGCAAGCATGAGAAACCATGGAGAAGCTATGGATAGCTTTTATGGAGCTTTGCTTTTCATTGTCTTATTTTAAATTATGTTTTGGATTTTTAGAACTTTAAGTTTCCGTGTTCGACATGGAAAGGTATTTTGGATAATGGTGACTTGGTTTGCAATCCAAGTCACCCGTTTTATCATTTATCCTTTTATGTTCTAAAATTCATCTTTAAATGCTTGTACTTTGAAACATAAGATTATTCACTTAAAGTGATCTAATAGACAAATATAATGACGGGTTTCATTATATGTCCACATGCTTAAGGCTTGTGTATGATCATTTATAAAGCGATTTTGAGTCTATGAACTCTCTTAAAGGAATGTCAATCACCAAGTACACATATAAAATCAATAACTATTAGTCTAACTATGAGATAATTCTCCTTATACTTCAACATCATTAATTTGTGTCTCATATGCTATCTGTAAATCTATAGTGTATTTATTCTAAAGATAGAGTGGGAGAAAAATGAGGACACAACACACAAGGCAAGATAAAATTGTGTACTTGTATAAATGAAGATCTACGCAAGAGAGAATGATTTGAATGAAGGTATATCTATTTACATAGTATACCGAATAGATGAGATCTATGGTCTCAAGTAAGTTCTATATGACTAAAGACACCAAGTGAAGTAATCGAAAAAAAAATATATTCTTATGATAACTACACGAGGAGACCAAAAGAAAGTTTTGGAAGAAAAATGACTAATGTAAAGTCTTAACAAGTTTTTGACTAAGTTCTATATGATAAATTTTGACCTATAGTTTCAATCTTGAGATTTACTTAAGAGCCTAAATGAATCAAAGTTACATACTAGTTATGATCGAGTTGCAAAATTTGATATACCGATATCTTCAATGGCCAAAGTTTTAACCACGCAAATGTCATTGCTTAACCTCATTATGAAATGGTTAAACCTCCTTCCGAAAGGGTATTTTGAAGGACGTGTTCTAGATATTATTTATATTCGAATAATGACATTGCTACACATCATTATGACATGAGTGTATTGGAGATTTAAAATCTCTTTCCGTAAGGTTAAGATGAGACCACTTCAAAATAGGTATTTTGAAAGGATATGATGGGTACATATATGGTTTTATCCTAATAACTTGGAAATGCAATTTATGTTTCAATTCTTGAAAAGTTTCGATTGAGAAGTCAATTTCGAAATATGTAGAATTGAGTGGGATTTAGGAAATTCTCATGTGAAGACATGGAATCTAGTGGGAGCTATCATCCTTTGAATGTTTACAACTCATCACTCCTTAAAGAATGACGAGCTAATACCTTCTTTCATTAAGAAGCTTTTGAGTTTTCAATTCTGGATGAAAATGGACTATGATGAATCCAATTACATCAAGGGATGTTGGATTAGTATTAAGAGATACACATCGTATCAACATTCACATAGGTTATTCATGTAAATGAAAATGGAATTGCCATTAGCAATCATGGTCGTTCATTGAACCTATGAACGGTTGATCTCATGATTATTAGTAACTAATGTTTCCGCCATTAGAATAATCATGTACATGTCCAATTATGAATCATATGCATAAGAGCATGATGATTGATTGGTAAGCCATAATAGAAACGTCATGAATTCTCGAGTAGAATCCGATGAGCAATTTCAGTGTTTGACGGAATGCTCTATTGTGTGTCAAGAGGTTGCACATATTATAGAAAATCCGAACACATATATTGATTTATGAGAATCCCAAATCTTTCAAGCCTAGAAAGAGAAATAAGAAGTTTTGAGAAAGATGCTTAGTTGAATAAGAGGTTATTCAAAAAAAATAATCTTTCCTAGTTAAGCTAGGACTTGTGAGAAGTGCTAGGCTAATAATCTTGACAAATTGTTACAAGACTCTACAAAACATGTACCTAGTGCATCGTGTGTGGATGGAGTACTTGATCAGTACAAGTTATATCATTCATCACAAATTCGTTCGTTATGTGATAATCGATAAGAAAGTTCTTTCAAGTTAAAGAACCAAAACCAAGGTCGGGAACCTTGATGTGTACTTGGTAAGATTCATGCTATGAAAGAGGACATGAATGTAAAAGAAAATGCAAGTGTAAGAAGTTTGAACATATGGACACATGGCATGTTAAACTTCTATTACAATCAATAAGTGTTTACACTTACGATATACATCACAAGGTTGTAATATGATATTGACTACCCGAGTGTGATGTCGACATTTATCGTTTGAGTTATTATTAACTCACCTTGTACATTGTTATATCCAAACGGGTTGTGGAGACAATTGAACCCCGTTAAAGTGAACACGGATTAACATTGTATTTGCCCATAGTTACTTGTATGAGGTGACGTCTCGAAGTGACTAGAGTGTGATGCGATTGATGGCAAGTTCAAGTGCCATAGAGTCATGTGAGATGACTAGTCGATCACATAGGCAGACTGTTAGGAACTTTTTGTCGGGCCTAATGACCGCTTATAGAGTTCTGGCAAATTTATATGGCCTGGTCGTGGCGAGAGCTACTATAGTATTCAAATGAGTCGATTCTTTTGACTAAAGACTATTCGCCTAAGGTGGCACAATTTCAGATTGACTTTGATTTATGTTACTAAGACCTTCGTAAATGGGGTCAAATGGGCATATTTTGGGTTATGATGGCTGTGGCTAGTCGAAGGGAATGAGTGCGATAGGAATTGTCCACCCCTAGTCAGGGTTATAACAATATCTCAGGGCCACTCGAGGAGTAATGAACTGGAAATGCGTGGCCCCGCTCGGAAAGTATCTATGATAGATAAGTCCGGTCAATCAGTTATTCTCCAGATCGAGGAAACCACTCTCGATATGATCACTTGCAAGTACGACCTAAAAGACACCTTGCATTGAGTGGGAGATAGTAATAGGACAAGAGAATTGGTGACGCACACTTGTCGAGGACAAGTGGGAGATTGTTGGAATATGTGTCCTCCGACAATAATGCGATCACGACTGTTGATCATGATGATCACATGTTTAAATCTCATTATAAAGAATACAATTGGGAAGTAATATTGTTACTGTCAACTGGTCAACATATATCGGTAATGATTGGCTGACTAGAGTTTGACATTCTTGTCGTGCGACGGTGGTGATCGATTGACCCCTAGGTCATACCTATAGGGCAACACTCTTAATTGATTATTTAATTAATCGTATAACGTTACGAGTTAATTAAATTATTTGAAAATTGACGGACGATTTTGGAAGTAAAATTTACGTATCATATTGAAATGTGATTAAATGAGATACGGTCTGAGTAATTGAATTGTATCATTACTCGGATGAAATTATTCTTTAAAGAAACAATCGAAAATTGAATGAATTATTATAAATACAATCAGTTGTGATTTATAAATGGAAAAATATTTTGGTACAAGTAATTATGAAATTACTAAGTCAATTTTGTATGTGACGTATTTTAATAGTACGTTGATTTTTAATATGTTAAAAATACACAACAAATTTATGCTACATGTGACATGTTACATATTGACAAATTGACAAAAATAATATGGATCCCATATTATCAAGTGTACCGAAATTAAGGGGGTGATTAAGCTAATATTGTGTTTGATTAAGATAATGGAAAATACAATGATTACCTACATTCCTAGCCATGCAACCCTAATGCTCATTGTAAAGAACAATTCTTGCATGTATTGGCTCCCTCCACCCCCCTACTCCACCCGGTTTTTAGAGGAGGAAAAACAATTGTTTTTCCTCTCCTTTTTGCCATATACTCAATATTATTATTGAGGGATTCATTCATTCAAACACATCATCCAAAATTAGAATTCTAGAGATAAAAATAATCCTCTTCTTCTTCTCTCTATAAACCGAAATATTAAGTGTATTATAATATTTTTGGGTCATTTTCTACTAGATTAATATTGTACTAGTTCTTATAATATTAATCTTAATTAAGAGAAAGCTTTGGGTATAAATCCTAAGAAGAGATCCTACACTTGGATCTTGGTTCTTCCATTAAAGGAAAGCTCAAGAACAAAAGAAAAGGAGATTTCTTTTGTGCCCATAAAACCGAAACATCCAATGTAAGAACATGATTTCTCCTCTATTTTGCTCTTTTGTTTGCATGCATAAAATCCATATTTAATTTTATGACAAATTAAATTAAATCATATATGAATATGTAAGTATATAGATCTACTTTTCCTTCAAATTGAAGGTACTAGTAATGTTTTACTTGAGGGTCACCATATGAGGAATGTGTATAACTGTATATGATTGACTTAAATGTTGTCAATACAAATTCCTTCTCGTGTATGAAAGCAACCTCAGATGATTCTAGCTTGTGGCACAAGAGGTTTGCACACATAAGTCCAACTATTTTAAAGAAACTTAAGTCCATGGATTTAGTTGAAGGCTTGCCCTCAATTAAATTCGAGCAAGAGACAATGTGTGACTCATGTGCCCACTGCAAACATGTTAGATCCTCATTTAAACCTAAAAGAGTAGTTAGCACTAAACGACCACTTGAGATGGTACACATGGATTTATGTGGACCTATGAAAGTTAGAAGCCGTGGTGGATCAAACTATATATTTGTTCTAGTCCACGATTACTCAAGGTATGTCTGGCCAATCTTTCTTTCCTCTAAAGATGAAATTTTCGATGAATTTGTGGTATTAATGAAGCTTGCCCAAAAGAAATATGATAAAAAGCTTATTTCGATTCGGACGGATCACGGCACAGAATTTGATAATCAATTGTTTATAGAATTTTGTAGGGAAAATGGTGTGGAACATAACTTCTCCGCATCACGTACCCCATAACAAAATGGTGTCGTGGAACGTATGAATCGAACCCTATAGGATATGGCTCGAACTATGCTTTTGTGTAGTGGCCTTCCTAGAAGTTTTTAGGCAGAAGTTTTTAGTACCGCATGCTATGTGCATAATAGAGCTATGATCCGACCTATTTTGAAAAAGACTCCCTATGAACTTTTAAGAGGGAGAAAACCCAATATATCACATCTCCGTTGCTTCGGGAGCAAATGCTTTATTCACAATAATGGAAAAGACAATTTAGGAAAATTTGACCCTCGAAGTGACGAAGCTGTTTTTCTGGGATATTCAGATCATAGTAAAGCTTACAAAGTGTTCAATAAAAGAACCTTGCGCATAGAAGAAAGTATTCATGTTCACTTTGACGAAGATAATGTGTTTGATAAAGTTGAACAGGAAGAAGAGGATCCAGATGAGCCCGATTTCTTCTTAGCAAGAAATGAGCCCTTATATAAAGATGAAGATATTCAAGGTATCAATGATGAACTAGATAATTCTGCAAACGATCCTAAGAGAAGTGATGAGTCCGTAGTTAATGATACTATTGACCCTTCCTTAGATAAGGAAAAAGATCTTGAAGTTACACCTAATGATGTTGTAACTTCCGATCCAAATCATGATATTTCTAATGAAGTTAGTGATACTTCTGAAGAAAATCCCGAGTCCAACTCAGGGGGAACAAGTCATGATTCTTTGTCTGCAGATGATGCTAGTCCATCAAATGATAATGAGCCTAGAGTTTTCAAAAAGTGGAAACATCAAAGCTCCCACCCTTTGGACAAATTCCTAGGGGATCTAGAACAAGACATTAAAACTAGAAGGTCCTTGAATAATTTTTGCTCGTTCTTCTCTTTTCTGTCAACCATTGAACCTACCAATATTAAAGAAGCTCTTACTAAACCTGATTGGATAATTGCTATGCAAGATGAGCTTCAACAATTCGAACGCAATAAGGATGGCACTTAGTGGCACGACCTAGTGATCGAACTGTTATTGGTACAAGATGGGTGTTCAGAAATAAATTGGACGATGCAGGACTTATTACAAGAAATAAGGCACGACTAGTTGTCCAAGGCTACAATCAACAAGAAGGGATTGATTATGACGAGACCTTTGCACCCGTAGCAAGACTTGAGGCTATTCGTCTCATTATTGCCTTTGCTGCTCATAAAGGAATGAAATTATTCCAAATGGATGTTAAGACTGCATTTCTTAATGGCTATTTGGAAGAAGAAGTTTATGTAGAACAACATCCCGGATTTTTAGATAACAAGTTTCAAAACCACGTTTATAAATTAGACAAAGCCTTATATGGTTTGAAACAAGCTCCAAGGGCATGGTATGACAGATTATCCAAGTTTTTATTACAAAATAATTTTATAACAGGATTTGTCGATAAAACCTTGTTCCTAAAATCCGAGGGTTCTAATTTACTTGTTGTGCAAATTTATGTAGACGATATAATATTCGGCTCTACTAATGAAAAATTGTGCAAGTATTTTTCAGATCAAATGACTTCTAAGTTTGAAATGAGCATGATGGGAGAATTGAAGTA
Source organism: Silene latifolia (assembly GCF_048544455.1). Lineage (NCBI taxonomy): Eukaryota > Viridiplantae > Streptophyta > Magnoliopsida > Caryophyllales > Caryophyllaceae > Silene > Silene latifolia. The sequence continues at coordinate 129,635,490 of NC_133538.1, forward strand.
CTTTCTATGTTTACAAATTCAACAAACAAAGGATGGTATAAAGATTCACCAACAAAAATATATCAATGAACTGATTCGAAAATTCGGTATGGAAAATGCGAAATCTTACGATACACCTATGGTACCTGAAAAGAAGATAACTATAGATGAACATGGTAAGTGTGTCGATGAGACTATATATCGAGGTATGATTGGTTCACTTTTATATTTAACTGCAAGTCGTCCTGATATAATGTATAGTGTATGTGTCTGTGCGCGATATCAATCGTGTCCTAAAGAGTCACATATGATTGCAGTTAAACGTATCTTGAGATATTTAATTGGTACATCAAATTTATACTTATGGTATCCAGTTGAGTGTAATTTCGATCTAGTAGGGTATTCAGATGCAGATTATTGTAACACCCTCATTTATTCGGGAGCCTTTAGCTAGACATTCCCAAATAAGTAGGACTGTTACCATCTCGGTTTCCTGAGTTAGTGAATAACAGAGACCAACTCACCAAAGTACTTTAAATTAAAAACTTTAATGATTACATGTTTATTACAAAATTAACCAACTAAAACTTAATATAAGATATTTACAACTCGCAGCGGAAAATAAATAAGTGATATAACTATATATGTGATCTAGACTTCATCTAAGGTTCCAAGTTTGGCTCTCATCCCAATGCTCCCAAGTCAGCCAATCTTTAGTACCTGTCAAATCTGCTCCCCATAAAACGGTTCACCGTAGGTGTTCACGAATACACAGTCAACCACGAGGTTGAGTAGGAATAACCAACAACAAGTCAAAGTGAAATGATATGATATATAATGCAAACACAATTGTGCTCATCACCCAAAACACCCGTTCATCCCGCCAATTCCTGGCCCCGGGTATTAATCATTCCAACCGAAGTTGAAGTATTCACCATCCCAACCGAGGTTGAGGTATTCATCATCCCAACCTAAGTTGAGGTATTCACCATCCCAACCGAAGTTGAGGTATCCAATTATACACCATGCCAGTTATAAAAACCATCTCAGACACAAGCTGAGGTATCCAATTCAAACGAAATTCCAATATAAATAATCAATAATAAACAATCCAATGATATATAATCCACATCCATTAATCCATCCAATTTCACAATACTTTTATAAATTCCACATACCAACAAAGACAAGACGAGTTGAGTAGTTATCCTACCTTTTCGCAAATCTTCGAGTCACGCGAGTCACACAAGCAATCAAAATTGATTCTTTACCAATTCATAACCTACATAACATAATTATGTACAATTACTATATAACCAATAATCAACCAACTAATCATGCACTTATCCTATTCCCATCACGTCCTAATCCTTTTGACAACTTCAAAGCTAAATCTCTAATTCTACCGTTTTACAGCACTGTTCAGTCTCGCTATAAAATTCATAATTAATTCATCAAAAATCAAAACGATGCAAGGCCAGTGAGGTTGGAACCCTAAGACACATATCTACAATTCTTGTGAAATAGACTTTCTTCAAATTCCAGACTTATCAGGGTTTTCTTGAATAAATCATAAATACTGACGAATTCCGTCGCATAAAACGTATTGACCTCTAAAATAAGTTTAACAAATCCTTTTTAAGTGAAACAAAAGCCTAACATCATCTAGACTCTCCAATTTTAATGTTTGCAAAAGACGCAACTCAATTTCAATTTATAAATTAGGTTTGCAAAATAAACTTTAGACCACTAGTGCATTCGCGGATTTTCAGTCGACATGTTCATAACGAATTTTTCTGGAAAATCTTCACGTTCAATTGCTACGGAATTTTATAGACATCAACAAGACTTGAAAATAACCTAAGTCTATTCTTTACGTTTTGAAGACAACGACTTTAAGATAGTCTGGTAGTTCGTTTAAGACAACTTACAGATTTATTGAATTGCTATAACTTTATTCTAAACATTGAAAGATTAAAGACGAACTTACAAAATAAAAGATGATGAACTTCCCTTCTTTTTCCCCTTTTAATTCTCTCTCTCTCTCTCTCTCTCTCTCTCTCTCTCTCTCTCTCTCTCTCTCTCTCTCTCTCTCTCTCTTTTATGTGATATTATGAGTTTTTATATGGAATAAGGATTTATGGTTAGGTTAGCCTTGTTTATATAATAGTAAGGTAGTATTATTTTAGGAAAGTTTCTCTCTTTATTATTATTATACTAGTCTTACCATAAGTAGGATTACCATACATCTCTTTTACTAATTTAATTATTAAGATATTAATATAATTATTATTACTTTCCCATATTATTATTATTTCCATATTATTTATTATTAATTCCCGATATAAAAACCCGATCACACCCATACTATACTAATAAATTTCAGTCCATATAATAATGGTACACGGCCCAAAGCACAAATATAAGCTAAGCCCAATTCCTGACTTGGATGCTTAATTTATTATTTAATTAACGTCTTGTTATAATTACTATTAGAAATGTCTTAAATCAATTATTAAATTACATAAATTATTCTTATAAATTATTATTAAAATACGGGGTATTACAGTCTTCCCTCCTTAAAATGAAATTCGTCCCGAAGTTCGCCTACAACTACTACCACAACACTTATAAACATTCTCATAACTAAGCACCATCCAACATAATCAAGCATTTTACGATTATCAATCACGTCAATTTTATCATAAGGTAACACAACAATAAACTCAAATATTCGTAGTATTACATTCCTTCCCCCTAAAAATAAACTTCGTCCTCGAAGTTTAGAATAACAGGAACAACCAAATCATTGTTGTAATGTCACAAAATAAGGAACACACCTTGTAACAAGACAACTATTATTTCCAACACAACTCCAATTAATGATTAAATGAATAACAAAATCTCTGATTTACTTCTTAAATGGCAAAACCAATCATATAGGATATTCGAACTAATATTTATTTAAACCCAACTACTTTACTTAACTAGCAACGAATACATTGCCAGACTAAATCGTAATCTATAACCAAATACGCATAATTGTTTAGTTAATCTTTTCTTAATAATGACATCTAACTACAACATGGATGTAATTAATTTGAACATATATATAGGCTTAGGGAACACATTCCGCATATCACTAGACATAGTAATCTACTTCATATAATTTACAACATTAAATTATCAATGTGCAAAAGATAAGAAACAAAAACTTACACATTTCAAGGCTAGGAAAACATGTTATAATTTCTAAAAATCGTAAATAAATAATAACTTAATTAACCTCGATAAATTATACTTTTTAGAAAATACAGAGAGTTAGTAAATTTTGAGAAAAAGAATCAAGTCAAAAACTCATAAGGTCAATTTATAATGCATTTTACAATTTATTTGGTCAAAACAGAAATTTCACAGCAACTTGTCAGAAACTTAGGTCAAATTGTAAAAATCACTATTAATTGTCAAAAATTTATCTTGAAACGTGGCTTATCAATTTAGAAACATATACAAATCTTTTTAATAATTTAGTTTGAATTACACTAAATCGACAGGTAAATTTTAAATGGCAAATTTTACAAAAACATGGCGCAAAAACATCATTGTACAGGTAGTTCGTTTAAGACAACTTATGAGTAAATTTTGCAAAAACATGGCGCAAAAACATCATTGTACACTAAATCGACAGGTAAATTTTAAATGGCAAATTTATCTTGAAACGTTTTTGAAGACAACGATTTTAAGATAGTCTGGTAGTTCGTTTAAGACAACTTACAGATTTATTGAATTGCTGTAACTTTATTCTAAACATTGAAAGATTAAAGATGAACTTACAAAATAAAAGATGATGAACTTCTCTTGTTTTTTTCCCTTTTAACTCTCTCTCTCTCTCTCTCTCTCTCTCTTCTCTCTCTCTCTCTCTCTCTCTCTCTCTCTCTCTCTCTCTCTCTCTCTCTCTCTCTCTCTCTCTCTCTCTCTCTCTCTCTCTTTTGTGATATTATGAGTTTTTATGTGGAATAAGGATTTATGGTTAGGTTAGCCTTGTTTATATACCAGTAAGGTAGTATTATTTTAGGGAAGTTTCTCTCTTTATTATTATTATACTAGTCTTACCATAAGTAGAATTACCCTTGATTTTACCCTCTTTTCTTAAAAACCCCATTTTTTTACCACGTTACCATTTATCTGGTATAGAGGGAGTATTAAAATACGGGGTATTACAATTATGCAGGATACTCTTTAGATAGGAAAAGCACTTCTGGGTATGCAACGTTTGTTGGACCTTGTATCATCACATGAGGATCAAAGAAACAAAATTCAGTTGCAATGTCTCTCTTTGGCCGAGTATGTATCTATCTCACTGGTATGTTCTCAATTACTTTTTCTAAAGCAACAACTATGTGATTATGGTATAAATATAGGTCGTATGCCTAATATGTGTGATCTAAGAACCCTGCTCAGCACTCGAGGACCTAACATATAGATATTAGACACCATTTTCTACGAGATCACGTAGGGAAGGGCAACATTTCACTTAAATTTTGTAGTACCGAAAGGCAATGGGCTGATATCTTGACTAACCCGTTAGCTAGAAAACACTTTGAGTTATTGAGACTAGAGATTGGTTTAATTAACGATAATTAAATCCGTCATAATTATGCCTGGGAACTTGAATGACTGGCTAGGAAGATGAGATTGTACGATTGTGTCCGTATATTTTGTTGCAAGTTTAATTACGTTAAATAATGTTTATTTTACGTGTTATATCTTGCTTATGTGTATGGTAACATTTAATACTCTGTATAATCACATATTCTTACAAAAATTCGACAAAATCTACAATAAAATGCCTAAATATAATAAAGTTATTTTTATCTTATTATATTCCTACACAAATCCTGCCTAAACACCAGCACAAAAGATTCTTTCCTTATCTCACATCAAATAGGATTCTTTTCTTATTCTTAACATATAAGAAATAGGAGATAATACCAAAAATAATAAAAAAAAGTGCCGAAAAAAAAAGGGAAGTGCCGAAAAAAAAAGAAAGCACGAAAAAAAAGAAAGGAAAAGTTGCCGAAAAAAAAGGGGCACCGAAAAATAAAAAGGGGGAAGGCACCGAAAAAAAAATAAGGAAATTTGTATTATTTTCTTTCCTTAAGAATTATATGGTTACCAAAACACAAACTCCTTAATACTATTTAAACCCTTTTAACCTCTCCATAATTCTCATCAAATTAATCATCTTCTTCCCTAATACTTTTTCAAAACCTTCAAGATTAATAATGGCAAATCATCGTACAACCCGTTTTCAATCTAAGAAACCCGTTGTTGGAAAGAAGGTAACCCGATCACCCCCGATAACCTCCCGCTCCGTCACGCCGCCCGAGACCCCACGGTCACTCCGGTCCGCCGCCGACCTACCCGACACCCACAAGAAGAGGAGAAAATTGGCTAAGGGTAAAAGAAAATTGGTTTCGGAAACTGAGGTAAGCTCGAAAACTGAGAGCTATATACTTCAAGATGGTTCTTCACGTGTTCTTTACGCACAAAATATGGATGATTACACTAACAATGGACTGAATAATCTTCGATTAACTCAAGTAGAACGAAGGAATATCAATCAAGTTGCTCAATATCGCATTCACGCAGGATGAGTATATTCGGTTGATTGGTTAAAGCAATATAAAGCACTTGGGTTCTTCAGGAATTTTCTCAAATATCAAGGTTGGGAAAATATTGTTGCTGTAAGTGGTCCAGTCTTTCCTATTGAGGTATATCAATTTTATGCTACTGTTCAATTTAAGAAAGGAAATTTACTTGCTGTGGTTAATGAGACATCTATACGTGTCTCACCTGGTGATTTCTGCGACTTGGCTCGAGTTCCTAGAGGAGGAATCGAAATTAATCCAAGCGTAGAATGGGGAAGTATGTCGCCTGATGAGAAGTTAGTAGTGAAACGATATTTTAAAAAGATGCGACTTCGTCTGAAAGTATTTTAACAACTAAATTGTCGCCATCTTTGAGGTTCTTTTTGAACTTTCTTTGGACTACTATTGTTCCTCGCAAAGAAGGTAGAGATAAATTTGGGGTTCACGAGATGATTATTATGAAGGCTTGGCTTGAAGGAGAAAAGGTTAGTCTACCTATGCTTGTATTTTATAAAATTATACAAGCTAGTGTAACAGCTAAGATGGACGATTTAGCTTCTACTTTAAATTTGCCTTATGGAAATTGGATCTCTCGAATTTTAGAGAAGAAATGAGTTATTGGGATGCATAGTTATGGCGTTATAACAAGTGATGAGATGAACGATCTTTATTTATCTTATATGAAGCTTGTTATTAATGGCCCGGAATTGTGTTTTGACACAAAAGGAGAAAAACGAGGAAAAACCAATGTGAGTTTTGAGATGTTGGATTCTAAGATGGAATCAAATTTTACTTCTATTCTTGGAAGGATTAATGAGCAAGACAAGAAATTATGTGAGTTGTTTGATCTCATTAAAAAGGAATGGAGAGTTGATTCTAGTGGACCAGTAGTATTAGCCCGGCACGAGTATACACCATGATTTCACGGTTGGACACGCAAATCGATCATGCTCTTAAGGCCGTCGTGCGAACACACTCCGAATCTACTCATATGAGGGAAGGTTTGGATAGTTTGGTTAAGTTTGGTGATGAGCTATTACAATCTGGAAAGGAGATGAGGTCTGAGATGCATATGATATATGAAGCAGTTAAAGCTATGACTTTGAGGATTGGTAATTTCGACACTCGATTGACTGCTCAAGCTGCACTCCTAGACCATTGTCACGCGCGACTCGAGGATTTGTAATTTCGGACCCGTCCTAGGTCACGACCACCGAGCCCCCACTACCCGTGATCATCTCGTCATACCCATCCAACCTAGCCTTATCTTTTAAATTCTTTTGCTCACAATAAAAATCCATTCATATGAATATTAGCTTTTTCAATTCGCATTTTATTCCTTGTGTGATTGCAGGTTTATAATATTATTATGCTAATTAAGAACTAGATTGCGTTTAACATAATATGTTTGTCATGATTAATTATTGTCTCATAATATATTATTCTAGTTGTTTTATGTTTGTTCTCGTCTTTTCAATGATGGCAAGAGGGGGAATTGTTTTTATGATTTGCGACCGTCTCAAGTTAATTCTCTCAAGGCGTTCAATAGTTATAACATTGAAAAGATTATTAGTTTCTGCACTCGACTGTTCTATAATTTGGGAAGTATTATATTGAGGGGGAACTAGACTTAGACACAAATCATAGGAGACTTGTCATCATCAAAAAGGGGGAATTTGTTGGACCTTTATTCCTAATTAGTTGTTTTGATAATGACAGTAATGATTGTATGTGGACTTAATATTATAAACATATGCGTGTAATTGTGTGCTCAAGTCTTAATATAGAAAGCAACAATTACAATGACGCAAGCTTGAAGTTTGGACCAAGGAGGTACAACTTTAAAGACACTTGATCATTGTATTTAAGCAAGATCAAGATCAGAAATCAACCACGAGACTCAAGATGAGAGACTTGTGAAGAGACGATTCGTTTACTGAAGATCTACTGAAGATTAGATAGTTTAGGTCGTCATCCGGTAACGGTTTTACTTTGTTTGATTTAAAGGTTAGTGAAGTTATGACCTCATAGCCATAACTTCACTGCTAGACAAAAATGATGCGTTAATTTTTGGAAAATATATTTTTAATGTTTTATAAGAATAAGAGAGTATTTATATAATTGGAATTATTTAATTAGAATTTAAGTTGGATGTACTATTGGTTCGTAACACGATATTTGTGTCGTCATGCAACCTAGGGTTTCAACTAAAATTCTATCTCGATTTGTTGTGGGCTATGGAGGCCGAATGGACAGAAGGAAACCCTAGGGGCCGGCCGAAAACCCTAGAGGCTGATCCATTCCTTAACCCTAGCCTCCTACTTGTTCGTCAAGTCATTTAGGGTTTCACACCTTCCAAAATATTCTAAAACCCTAATTCCCTACAATTATAAATACCTCTCTTCATTCAACATTTAAAAAGGGACACACATCTACACCTTCAAAGAGAAAAATATTTAAGAAAAAATTATTTGAGCTTTAATTCTTATTTTAGAAATTGCTTATACAAAAGTTGCGCATCATATTTGTCAATCACTCAAAGAGAAATCGTTATAGGATACTAAGTACACAAAGATATTATACTCACTCGCATAACGTGAGATTAGTATTTATCGTTGTACTTTTCTTATTAACGTAAGAGCAATCTAGAGTATTTAGCGATACTCAATCTGAGTTATAATCATATAGTTGATTATACGAGTGGATTGATAATTTTTGTAATCCGTAGAAAGGTACTAAATATTATTAATCGAGAATAGTGGAGGTAGGTTTCGACTTGTGAAACTGAACCACTTCAAAAATCCTGTGTGTCTCTCTTTCTCTCTTTCTTTATTTTTGTTATTTCGATTTTGTGCTTATTAGTAAATTAATTAGTTGATTTTAATCAATAAAATCAAATAATTAATTTTACATCATATATTTCGAAAAAGTGGGCATCATTTTTAATACTCAATTCACCTCCCCTCTATCGTATTCGATCAATAGAGTCCTCAACCTTGATGACGTATTTGGATCTATGGACCCAGCTTTGCTCGCTCACGTTCAGTCCTAGAGCCCAAGCTACCGCTACTCTACTGGCATGCCTTCCTCACCCGTAAGGTTTGGATCCCATTTCAACATGGAACCGTGTGGCTCACCTGTTTCAAATGCCACGATGGCGTCTTTTGCTAACCGAAGTCAAAGCTTCATTGACAGGAGCACAATCAACCGACTTCCTGACAGAACGCCATCTCATCTGTCCGATTGGGGTTCACCTGATGGGAAAGTGGAGTGGAAAGTCCACGGTGACGAGCTTAACAAACTCATAAAATCAGCTTCATTTGGGTTTCGAACCAGTAAGACTGCTCAAAATCCTAGGAACGAACCCGATGTTTCTTAGGTGCAGTCTCTTGTAAAAGATGGTCAACCTATAACTTCAGCCAAGCTCAGTTTTGAAGAGCAATTGAAACAGGAATATTATCTTAACAATGGTGGTTCTGGTAGGATACCGCCTTGGGTGGAGCAGGAGCCGATGATGGCTTAACAATACAGTAATCGCTGATTAACATTCGTTCATTTCATTTTACTTGAATAAACGTTCGAGAGAGTGTCCACGGGAGCTGTCAACCAAGAAGATTTGGGGTAGAGAATAAAAATCATTCTTATTCTTATACAAGTAGTCAAGGAATTTTAGGATATTATTCTTGCAGAAGTATTCTTTTGGTTGAGGCCTTGCATAGTTTTCTTCTTTTGTACTGTGAAATTTGTACTATTAAATTTGACTAATACATTTCTCTTTTCAATCATCTATAATACATATGAACACTCTAGCCTCAGATTGTATTTTTCATCTCTCTATTTTATCACAAAGCTATATCCACGTGAAATTGTAGTATATTTAGTGCAGTAATGACCAATGATCTTCAATTTGTCAGTTGAAGCACTGTGGCATTCAGTTTCGTCGATTTTCTAACTCCGTATATGTTACTTCGACCCAAATGTAACTGTCCGGACGTGCCTTGATGTTCTTCGACGCAACTGTAACTGTCCGGACGTCCATGCCTTGATGTTCTTCGACGCAACTGTAACTGTCCGGATGTGCATGTTCGCATACCGCACAACTATTTTGTGACCTTTATTTATGTTTTATCCTAAAGGGAAGGCCCAGGTCAACCAAAGTGAAGTGTCGAAATAGCCGTATTGACTACAAGTGTCGAAAACGACAACTTCTGATTGTCGAACACTACTACCCCGTATTTCTTACATTTTTTTCATGATTTATTAAATCGAAAGTATTGTCACACTGTCGGAGAATCGAAGACCTGACATTCAGTCTTGAAGTAAAATGTCCAAATAGCGTGGTTAGGAACTGTTACATAGCTAATGACTTCTTTTTCACGTGTACAACCTGGTGTAAGGGTGCAAATTTAGATAGTAAAGTAGCTTTTGTTGTCTGTAAAAGGAATCGTAACTCGTAAGGGCGATTTTGATGCGGGCGAATTTTAGTTCTGAAATTTGTTACTTGTTCTATTTGTCTTCCTTTGCAAGTTGTACTTAATCATCAAGTCATCACTTTTTGTTAGTGCAACTTAAACATTCCTTTTGACACCCAAAAAAAAAGGTTTCGTGGACGGTTTCTTAATAAGTTTATTGAGGGTGTAATTTATAATTTTAAGAAAAAGTGGTCTAAAAGGTAATAAAATAGGTACAAATTATGATTAAAGATAAAATGAGTACATTTGTTATATATATAAGTACGAAATTACTATGTCATGATTACCAACAAAAGGGTCACGAAATACAAATAAAAAGATACGGAAGACTAGTCTCTTAATAATTTATTGAAAAACCGTCTCTCCCAAGTTTTAGTATTTGTCCTTTGTTGTTGTTAAAGGTAACATGAAAAATAATGTTCAAAGTTTATAACTTTATATGTGAGTGGAAGGAGCATTATTTTCAAGTATGAGGAGACTGGGCATATACTAGACCCGGCTATCATTAGGGTTAGCCAAATTAGGGTTAAAGTTCATTAAAATGAGAGGTATTATAAACACCTCACCATAATCATGTAAGTTATCAATCAATAATACAATTCTCCCTACACAATCATCTCCCTTATATAATCTTATCATGGTATCAGAGCCTCGTTCTCGAGGTCTCTCGCTTCCGCATTCTTACCGGTGGTGATCAGAAATTTACACCCACCGGTAGGATTTTCAACTACAAATAATAATTTCATTTTTTTGAATTCATGATTTGTCATTAGGTACAAGGTGGTGAATAATCAAGAATCATCATCATCTTATCGATGTGGTAGGGGCAGCAACATCCCCCTATTTCTTCGTCCCTATTTTTCTTTATTTTGATTTAAAATTCTTTTCTTCGATTAAGGTGGTATTTAAATTGACTGGCGAGTTACGGAATTTTAATCATCATGATGGTGGTTTAGATCTATTTGGAGTTCAAAAAACTTAGCGTTCTCCAAACTTTAAATTAACGGATAATTTTCCGTCTTTCTGAAATTTGTTTAGGTCCGATTAGTGTTCCTAAAAAATTATTTGATATTCGACAAGTTCGAAAAACTTAACGTTCTTGTTCGAAGACATTGTTCAGCGAGTTTACACTCGTTTATCTTACCAACCTTGCAAAGGTAAGAAAGAACGAAATGAAGATGGAGAAGAGATGAAGATTTTGATTTTCCTTTTTTTATATTTTACTTTGTATTTCTCCAATCGTAAAGTTCGTAATATATACTGCCTTTACGATTGCGGGAGGGTATTAGGAGATTGGGCATATACTAGGCCAGGCTACCATTAGGGTTAGCCAAATTAGGGTTAAGGTTCATTAAAATGAGAGATATTATAAATACCCTCACTATAATCATGTAAGTTATCAATTAATAATACAATTCTCCGAACACAATCATCCCCCTCTATAATCTTATCATCAAGTGCTATAGAACCCCACATTTATTTCTTTTGATGAATGGAATACGGTTTAAAATGGCTCACAAAAGTTATTGTGCTTTTTTCTCTTGTCAAGTAGCAGTTTCTTCGATGCAGTTCTTAACCCAATTTTCATCTTGGGTCATTTGGAAATAACCTATTCGAGTTGCTTACAATATGGATAAGGCTGTGTACATCGACATCCCCCTACCCCGCAACTACTTGTGAGAGCTATTGAGACACTAGGTTAATGTTGTTGAGGATGGAATACTTGTTCTATGAACCAGTTGTTAAATCTGAATATAGAAAGACTTGAGTTGTGGGTTAGATAGGATATCACGCCTACTTAAAAGCATAGATCAGAATTCAGAAACTTTTTTTTTGTCTCCATTTGCTCTTTTAGGCTTTTTCAGATATTATAATCGATTTTTATACAAGTAACCGTAACACAAAAATAGATGTGAGACGGCAATTAGTTAAGATTGACAACTAACAATTGCCCGAGATGATACATTGGTACCTGTGAGATTCTGATAGTAATGTATTGTGTCGGTCTAAGGGGGTGATTTTATCACCCTCGTGTCTTTTAATATGGGTCTTTTAGTACACTTTTCCTAGCATTTGGCAATTGGTTATGTGGTGGTAACTTGTGCACTTTACCTCGGTTGGATACTTGATCTTAATGCACAAAACCCGAGAGGTGATAGAGCACCTTTCAAAGGTCAAGACAAGGCACGAGAGGATCACTTGCAACCCGAAAGCCAGTTGGGAGAAGTAAGAATGAAGATTAGAAGAAATGAAGGCAATTGAAGAGGTCTAGCTCGTGGAAAATAGAAGTCCAGAAATGCGAGCCTGTGCGCAGCCTGCGCAAAACAGGGTCTTGCAGTGCGCACTATTGCGCAGTAAGAACGATGAGTTGCATGCGCGCGCACTGCGCGCTACGCTTTACGGGTTTTCTAATCTTCTTTTTGGGCTTCTTAAGTGGAAATCTTTCAAGGTTTTTGTGAAGCCCTATATATACCCGAGAGTTTGAAGACCTAAAACATTCACCTACCATCCTTTCATCTCATCTAATCTCATTTTTAGGGTTCTAATCTTGTAATAATTTAGGGACTATTTCCATTCAAAGTTGTAATCTTTCCTTATTTCTTTGGGTTTTGAAGACTATGGAAGGCTAAATCCTTCCCTTCTTGGTGTAATTCATCCAAAGTCTCCAACTTTGGTATTGTAAGACTCTTTTAATCTCCTTTTATTTATCTAATGATCTTTCCTTATGCTTAATCTTCATGTTGAATGAGTTTATGTTTGGGTTGGCCATCCATGCTTCTTATTTGTTCAACTTTTGCAAATTCTAGAGAAATGGTTTAATCTATCTAGGATTGTTTGGAGCAAGCTTGTTGTAAGTTGATTTGGTTTAAAGGATTCATGCAATAAGTAGGAAATTTCATGTCTTTTCTCATTTGTATGGTTTAATCTTGTGAGAATTGATCTTAGCTTCTTGTCTTGGCACAACTCTTAATGCTCATGTTTTATTTGCACTCATGGTTTAATGAATTGTTGATTAAACTTGGAGGACATGCATAGATGGTTTAATTTGTGCATGTTATTATCTTGACTTGAAAGTATTGGGTAGAAATTAGGAGGAGAATTATTAAAGAGTTAAACTTTACCATTGTTGGTTACAAAGGAAGAATTGCACCAAGTTCTCTTAGTTATTGAATCATCTTACTCACCAAGTGTTTCTTATATTGCTTGTTAGATTAAGATTGCAAATTTTACTTTGTTTCATGTCACCAATCAACTCAAAACCCCCCCTTTTCACGTCTCTCTATTGTTTGCCATTGTGAATAACCATTGTTTGTTTATAATCTTGTCTTTAGTAGTCAATAGTTTACAATTCAAGTATTTAGCTTAAAAGACCTTCTCTTGAGACCGACCCTTACTTGCACTATATTACTTTATCATTTAGAGTAGTCTAGAGTATAGTTTGGCTTATAAATTGTTAATTTGCTAGCTTAATTCTAGTATTTTACGACACCTTGTTTTATCGCTACCAAATTTTGGCGCCGTTGCCGGGGAAGGGCAACATAGCTAAAGGCTTGATTGTTAAATTGCATGTTAGTTATTTCTCTTCTCTTTGTTTTGGATAAGTAAGTGGAAGTTCTAACTTGTGTGTGTAGTGCGAAGGTTTATGTTTAGTTCTCCACAACACGGTGAATCAACCCCCGTGGAAGAGGACGCTTTTGGAGCATATTCGTGGTTATTTACTAATCCTTGGTACAAAGGAGCACAAAGAGAACATAGAGTAGAATAAGCACCTTTAGAAGAACCTATTGAAGTAAATCCGATTGAAGTAGAGTATCCCCCTATGGCGAATGACACGAGAACCATCCGGGAGATACGAGCAAGGAATTATGATGAGCAACCCTTGTGTATCACCTATCCCCCTTTAGGATCCAATGCAAATTTCGAACTCAAAGGCTTCTTTATCCATAACTTGCCTAAGTTCCATGGCCATGCGGGGAATGACCCAAACCATCACCTTTCGGAATTTCACATGATGTGTGAAGGTGCTATTCCGAATGGGGTGACGGAAGATCAATTCAAATTACGGGCCTTCCCATTTTCTTTGTTGGATTCGGCCAAAGATTGGCTCTTTTATCTTGATCCGGGATATATAAGAACTTGGAAGGAAATGAAGGCGGCCTTTCTTGAGAAGTACTACCCCGATGCTCGTCACAACCGTGCTAAGAAGGCCATTACTACCATAGAACAAGACCTCAATAGTGAAACCATGTATGAGTATTGGGAGAGGTTAAAAAAGTTGGTAGCTCAATGCCCATACCACGGGTTGAGCGATGATGATCTTCTTGTGAACTTCTATGAAGGGCTAGGCCAAGATGATCAAAGAATGGTCAATTCCGCTACCGGAGGAGGGTTGGAAAATTTTTCCATAGTGGATGCCAAGGAAATCATTGAGAGACTTGCCTCTACTATGAGGAATTATGGAAGAACTTAAAAGGGAACAAGGAATACTTCTTCAATGGGAACCTCTTCCTCATCTACTCAAAACCTTGAGCAAAGTGTGAATGATTTGACTCACTTAGTGAAAAATATGATTGTGAACAATCCAAACAAGGATGGGGGAAGGGGGAATCAAGTGGAATACAACTATTGTCAAGGTCCTCATTTGGAGGAAAATTGCCCCATCATGATTGAAGAAGGAATTGGCGTGGAGAATGTAAGTGCAATGGGGTATGAGAATTACAATGCTAGGAATCCTTCCGGAGGAGGATACTACAATTATGACCCTAGTGGCAACAATTACAATGTTGGGAGTAGAGACAATCCTAGACTTGGTTGGGGTGGTGACACCTCAAAGAGCTTTGTGAATGGTCAATTCAACCACTTGAGGGGCCAAAATTCCCGACAAGGTCAAGGTTCAAACTCTCAAGGAAATAGGAATGTGAATTTCAACAACCAAGGTAGAAACCAAAACCAAGGTCAATCATCCCAATTTGGAAATCAAGGTAACAACAACAATTCTCAAAAGGAACCAAGTGTTCAAGACTTGCTTAAGAACATTTTGCAAGAGCAAGTCAAAACGAACAAGAGGCTTGACAAGATTGATGCCGACAAGAATGTTAGTGATGCCAAGGTTGCCAACCTTGAAGTCCAACTTGGCCAAATTGCCCAAGAACTTGCCAAGAAAAATCAAAGGAGCTCAACTTCTATTCCCTCCACTACATTTCCTCCTAGAGAGAATGCTAGTGCTATGACATTGAGGAAGGGGAGAACTTTAGAATCCCCTCCCAAGAAGAAGAGAAGGGGCAAGTCACAAGAAAGGGTTATTGACATTGAAGAGAAAATTGATGAAGAGCTTGTGGTTGAACAAGAGAAAGGATCAACTTCAAAAGCTAATGAGGAAAAAGAAAGGAGTCCTTGGAGCATTGACAAAGGAAAGGAAGGAAGCACCAACACAAAGGATCAACTCAAAGAGATTGAACAAGAGTACGAACCGGAGGTACCATTTCCTAGTGCCCTCACAAGTCCCAAGAAGTTTGATAAAGACACCGATCTTTATGAGACTTTTAGGAAATGTGAGGTCAACATCCCTCTTTTTACTATCATTAACACCGTTCCTAGGTATGCAAAGTTCCTCAAAGAACTTTGCACCCCTAAACGGAAGCCAAGGAAAGGAGTTGAAAGAGACACGGTTAGTAGGCATGTCTCGGCAATTTTCAAACAAAATCTTCCCAAAAAGTGCGATGATTCGGGCATGCTAACTATACCGTGCTCAATTGGAGGCAAAGCTTTTGCTAGAGCTATGCTAGACTCGGGGTCCTCTATTAATGTCATGCCTTATTCCATTTATGAGACCTTAGAATTGCCTCCCTTGTCTAGGACCAATGTTGTGATCCAATTGGCGGATCTTTCCACAATTCACCCTAAAGGTCTTGTAGAAGATGTGGGAAATAAATCTGTATACTTCCCTTAAACTAGAAGGATTATAACGATTTAATAAAGATGATCTAAGGTCATAAAATAAAATACATAAACATAAGTAAAAAGATTTAGAATTAACCTTCGGTCCTAGCAAATATGGCCTAAGAACAATATCAAAATTGATATTCGCCTATTAGTTGCACCCAAGACGATCTTAGATATGCCCTTTGATTATGCTAGAAATCAATCTAAAATTTTCTGTAAAATTTAATTGTCTTTGTGTTCTTGTGATGAGAAAGAGGAGGCTAGGTCAAGAAAAATCATTAGGGTAGAAATAATTCTCTCCCTTTCTTTTTATACAGACCAAAACTTAGAGTCAATTAGGAAAAGGAAAACTTTCCCGAATTTCGGCTAAGTGAACCGAAATAAGGAGTATTTTTCTCCTTATTTTGGTCTTTCCAAAAATATATAAAGTGTGTTAAATTGTCATCTAGTGAGGATCGAACCCATGACCTCTTGGCTTGTGTACCCTCACTATTACCACTATGACACATTCAACTTGTTGATATTAAATACAACTGATTATATTTAACTACGAATTAACAGATTAATTCGTCCAAACTAACCTTATATATATTTAATTTAAATATAACTTATTATATTTAATTTACGAAATGACAGTTAATTCGTCTCAATTTAATATTATTTAATTTTCATTAAATAAATATCTCATCAACACATTGACTAACTTTTTAGTCATTTTGGGCATCAATGTAATTATATTTCTATAACCACATTTCTCAAACACGTCCTATAGGTGTGACCTTTAGGGACCAGTTGATCACCGCCATCTGTATGATAATAACGTCAAACTTTCTAGCAAGCCAACCGTTATTAGGTAAACGTTAATCAACTGATTAAATATACGAAGTATACCCTTGTGAACCTGTAAGAGATTTACAAATGTTATCACACTAATTTATGGAGGACACCAGCTCCAACAAACTCCCACTTGTCCTCATAAGTGTATGTGCGATAACCGATTCTCATATCCTATAAAATTTCTCCCACTCAATGTAAAACAATTTGCAAATCCGAATTCACAAAGGTCGTATTTTACAAGCGATCAGTATCAAGAGTGGTTTTCCCGACTAGAGAGTAACTTAACTGATAAACGAATCAACATTCGAGCATGACCATGCATTTCAGTTACAACTCCTCGAGTGGCCCTGAGAAATAACTATACCTGATAAGGGTGGGATATTTTCTTCAACTCGAATCCTGCAGATGTAAGCAAAGTATGAAATGACCCAGAAAAAATCTACTTAGCCCCAGTTACGGTAGACCGTGAGAAAGAAACCAAAGTCACCCAAAACCTGCCTTAATCTCAAGAGACAGTTGATAGTCAAAAGAATCGACTCTAGGAACATAATGGACGTCCTATCCACGACCTGACACCGAATGTTTTTAAACATTTAGGACTCCATTACGTTGTCACAAAAAGTTGTCCTACGAGGTATCGTCGAAATCTCGTATCTGTGATCGATTAGTCAACCGTTTAACTTATGGCTCGTTGAACCCACCATCAATCGACTGCACAATATAATAGCCGGAGTTATCAGCTCACATTGGCAATTACGGACCAAAACAAATATAATGTAATTCAGTTCACTTTGTGGCATTCAATGTTGTCAGTACAATCCACATGAAAAACAAAATATTATATATAACACGATGAAGTTATAAGTAGTATATGAAAAAGATAATGTATCAAATCCATAATCAAGTACTACAACTCAGGAACACGTTTAATTCCCATGGAAATGACGTGCCCTACATGTTTATCATAATTCAACGATTCAGTAGTAGAATCTGCTACAACACACTAAGAGTGAAGACGAACCGGACTGAGATCCATTTGGAAGCTAGCATCAGCGTAACCGGTTGCGCATAGCTTAGTATCTCCTTCATAAGTCAATACCCAATCCTTAGTCCTCCGTAGGTACCTGGATTCTTTTGGTACCGACTCGTCATACTCAATTCATATGCCACGTCTGGACGTGTGCATATCATGGCATACATGATTGGTCCTATAGCTGATGCATAAGGAACACGATTTATGCGTTTAACCCCTTCAGGCGTCGTGGGTGACTGAGACTTGCTCAACTGCATCCCACATGTCATTGGAAGGTTCCCTTTCTTGGAGTTGGTCATGCTAAACCTCCCAAGAACCTTATCCAAATAAGACTCCTGACTAAGTGATAACGTCCGTCGTGATCTATCTCGGTAGATACGGATTCCCAATATACGCTGTGCCTCACCCAGATCTTTCATCTGGAAATGGTTCTTCAACCATTCTTTAACCGAAGATAGGAGAGGAATGTCATTCCCAATCAAGAGTATATCATCGACATATAATATCAAGAATACAATCTTGCTCCCACTCGACTTGATATATAAGCATGGTTCTTCGACCGATCGAGTGAAACCATACTCTTTTATCACTTGGTCGAAACGATGATTCCAACTCCGAGAAGCTTGCTTAAGTCTATAAATGGAACGCTTAAGCTTGCATACTTTCTTAGGATGTTTAGGATCTATGAAACCTTCGGGTTGCACCATGTACAACTCTTCCTCCAAATAACCGTTTAAGAAGGCGGTTTTCACATCCATTTGCCAAATGTCATAATCATGAAATGCGGCAATCGCTAAGATTATCCGAATGGAACGTAGCATGACTACAGGTGCAAAAATCTCATCATAATGCAATCCTTGCACTTGAGTGAAACCTTTTGCCACAAGTTGTGCCTTATAGATGTCTGGTTGCGCGTCTACAGAATGCTTTATTTTGTAAAGCCATTTGCACTGTAGAGGTTTTACCTTATTAGGTAAATCAACTAGATCTCATACGTCATTCTCATACATGGAGTCCATCTCGGATTGCATGGCTTCGAGCCATAGCTTTGAGTCGGAACAGGCCATATCACCTTTATAGTTAGCGGGTTCATTACTCTCAAGGAGTAAAACGTCATTCTCCTCGACCATACCAATGTATCTGTCCGGAGGATTAGAGACTCTACCCGACCTCCAAGGTTCCTCAGGTATATGAACCGTGTCATAAGTTGGAGGAACAACTTCCTCCATCCGTTCCTCGGTTGTTGGTTCTGGAATCTCCGACAGCTCGAATGTTCTACTACTCGTCTTGTTCTCGAGAAATTCTTTCTCTAAGAACGTCACACTAGCCGCAACGAAAACTCGATGTTCGGTTGGCGAATAGAAGTAATGACCAAATGTTCCTTTTGGATAACCTATAAAGTATGTCTTGACCTATCGCGGGCCGAGCTTATCCTCGTGTCTCCACTTGACATAAGCCTCGCAGCCCCAAACCCGATTAAAGGACAAGTTAGGTACTGTTCCCTTCCACATTTCATATGGAGTCTTGTCGACAGCTTTAGACGGACTTCGGTTAAGTATAAGAACAGCTGACAAAAGAGCATAACCCCGTAATGAATCAGGCACTATGGTGTGACTCATCATGGATCGAACCATATCAAGTAAGGTTATATTTCTCCGTTCGGACACGCCATTCAATTGAGGTGTTCCAGGTGGAGTTAACTGCAAAACGATTCCACAGTCTTTTAGGTGTTGATCAAACTCATTTGAAAGATATTCGCCACCACGATCTGAACGGAGTGCTTTAATATTTCTACCCAGTTGGTTCTGTACCGTATTCTGGTATTCCTTGAATTTCTCAAAGGACTCACTTTTATTCTTCATTAAGTAGACATATCCGTATCTACTCAAATCGTCCGTGAAAGTGATAAAATATCTATAGCCATCTCTAGCGGTAATTGACATAGGTCCACATACGTCCGTATGTATGAGTCCTAATAGGTCACTAGCGCGCATTCCAACACCTTTGAAGGAAATTCGAGTCATCTTGCCAACGAGACATGATTCACACGTGCCATATACAGAAAATCCAAATGAGGGAATAGTCCCATTATCGACGAGTTTCTTTACGCGTTTCTCATTTATGTGTCCCATTCGACAATGCCATAGATAGGTTTGATCTTTGTCACCAACCTTTAATTTCTTATTATTCATGTGTAATACTTCTGTGGTTTGATCTAAGATATAAATTCCATTCATGGAAACTACTTTGCCAGAAATCATTTCATTAAAAGAGAAAATACAACTATTATCCTTTATTGAAAATGTAAAACCGTCTTTAGCAAGTACGGAAACAGAAATAATGTTCTTAGATAAACTGGGTACATAGTAACAGTTATTTAAAGATAACTCAAAACCACTAGGGAGTTGGATTACATATGTTCCTTCGAGGCAAAGCTACTACTCGTGCTCCATCCCGACTCGCAGGTCCACATCACCTTTTTCGAGAGGTATGATGTTCTTTCGGCCCTGCAAATGATTACACAGATGAGAACCACAACCAGTATCTAGTACCCAAGTTCCGAAACTTGCATGGTTAATCTCAATCACATGAATATAATATGACATACCAACAGGAACGACGTGGCCTGCCTTGATGTCCTCACGGTAGAGGGGACAGTTCCTCCTCCAATGTCCAGTCTTGTGACAATGGTGGCACTCTATGTCACCGTCCTTGCTCTTTGTCTTGCCCTGTGAGCCACTAGTCTCACCAGGCGCACTCTTACCGTTTCCTGGCTTCTTAAACTTTGGCTTACCTACAGCTAGGTCGCCCTGAGCCTTGCCCTTACCTTTACCTTTGTTGTAAATTGTGAGAACATCCTACTTCATGCTCCCACTCAATTTCATATCCTTCTCGGTCTGTACGAGAAGGGAGTGTAGCTCATGAGGACTCTTTTTCAAGTCATTCATGTAGTAGTTCGCCCTGAAAAGGGCAAAACCATCGTGAAGAGAATGAAGCATTCGGTCAATGACAATGCTCTCACTGATTTTACAATTCAGTGCCTCCAGCTTATCGACATTCTCAATCATGTGAAGAATGTGTGGGCTAACTGGTTGGCCCTTCTGGATTTCGCATCAAAGAAGCGACATGTATGCTCATATGTGATGATTCTCGGTGCCTTTGAGAACTCATTAGTGAGCGTGGTGAAAATCTTGTTTGCACCTTGGGCAATGAAGCGTCTCTGCAAATTGGTTTCCATTGCAAAGATGAGTACGTTATTTATCGCACCCGCTTCCATAACGAAATCACTATAAGCGAGTGACTCGTTGACTCCTGCATTTGGGCCTGGGTTGACCGGTATTGGCTCAGTTAAATACCGAGCTTACCGTCAGCAGAGTAAAGACATTCCGTAGTGCCGCCTCCCGGTCCGCAAAATTGGACACATCATTCTTCAGTCGAGTGGACTGATTCATTTGGTCCATGAACATTTTAAGCCAAGACGAACGATCTAGTGTGGCACTAGGCATTGGGATTGTGTTATTTCCAGCCATTTGTTGTAACAGTATAATTGATAATAAGCGTGTTCTACACTGCGAAAGAAGAATAAAATAATAAGCATGCATCGTTTTTATTTTAAGTCTAATGAACTAATGTCATAACGAGAAGACTAAAAACCATTTATACAATTGACCACTCTCAAGAATTATATAAATGACTCCAAGACTCAATTCTCTGTAAATTGATAAGCTAACCTCTTAGCTAATTCTACCGTTAGAATTCCTGGTCGATAAATTTCTGTAAATTCTATCTTTAGTCCATCATAATCACGAGAAACTCTTCGGACTGTGATGTTGAGGTAAACTAAGTCAACACAACTACTTACCCAATGTAGAAGGGGTCATATTAGGCCTACCGACGAAGAAGGGACTCATAGATGTTTGCCCTTATAAAGACTAATCTTAATTTCCGTTTTAGAGGAAGATCCCATCAACTATTTTTAATTCATTTTAAGTGAACTATAATCTAGCATGCGAGAATGATTTAAACTAAAGTGATGGCTTATAGACTGTGACATCTGCATGTCCATGAAAACTAACATACAACTATATGAGTCCATTTTCATGCATTTTAGTAGTAGGTGGTTTGGTTTTAGGCGGAATATGATGCAATTACTAGCATGTGAATGAAAAGCAATAAAATGAAAAACGTAAAAAAAAACAGTAAAAGTCCTAGTGTGGCCTATCCTATCAAAATGAACAATAAATACAAGTTTGGAATCCATCCTTGGACCCGAGAAGCTTGTCTTGATGTTCCATCTTGATCCATGTAGCGGGAGTGAGCTTGAATCTTCATCTTTAGTCTTCTTTGAAATTACAATAAATAAAATTACATAATTGACCTATTAATTATATTCTAATTTCAAAACCCAAAACTAAAATAAAGGAGATTCGAGATCTCATAATTACATAAAAATCATGTTTCCTTCATTACGAAAACATAATTGACTAAGGCCACACTAAGTATTACAAATTACAACCGATTGCAAAATTAAATACGTAAATAAAATTCATTCATTCGATTCATTCAACATAATTAAAAGCATCAACTAAAATAAATTAAACATACATAATAAAATACATTAATTATGTTGATTAATTTATCCAAACCACCTATTTAAATTAAATTAAGTGACAATTCCGCAATTTAATCACATTAATTTCATTTCAATCCATATTAAACTTGTAATATGAATTCTATCCGTCAAAATTTTAAACCGCTTTAAAATAACTCGGTATCTTTAATTTGTGAACCGATTCACAATAACTAATTGGCAAAAAAAAAAAAAACAAAAACCAATTAAAATTGGTTCGGCTGAAAAAAAATAAATTTTTATTTTTTTTATTTTTAACATCTACTTCACGGCTGATCATAAAAAAACAGCCCCTTCCCCCTTTTTTTTATACGACAATTAAGAAAAGAAAAAAACTTTCCATAAATTTTTTTTTCCGAAAAAAAAAAAAACTTTCCTTCCTTTCCTTTTTTTCTGATTCGGTAAAAGGAAAAAAAAAAACCTAAAAACGATGTTTTTTTTTCAACGGCATACCTAAAAAAAATTTAGCCGTCAAAACTATTTTCCTTTTGCGGCAAAAAGCCCTAATACAAAAATTGATGAAGAACAAAGTTTATAGTTGCTAATAGAACATGGTTTAGCAAATGAATTAACAATCATGATTAATCTTATATGCTAAAACTATATAGCAAAAACAAGTTCTTGTATCAATGACAATGATGATACTATATCTATTCTAACTTAATCTGCATTAAATCAAAATTTCCCAATACTTCATATGATAATTTTAACCGATTAAAACAATAATATGATCAAAAGAAATTGAATATAAATCATCAAACAAAAGGAAAAACGAAATAAAAAACAGGCCGAAAGGAAAAAAGGTCTCGGCTAAAAAAAATTTTCAACCGAAAAAAACGAAACCCTAATTTATTTTCTCGAAAATTAGGTTATAGTTTACATACAAATTTTATGAAAATCATCAAAATTAAAATCGTGGCCTAGTGCTCTGATACCACTTGTGGGAAATAAATCTGTATACTTCCCTTAAACTAGAAGGATTATAACGATTTAATAAAGATGATCTAAGGTCATAAAATAAAATACATAAACATAAGTAAAAAGATTTAGAATTAACCTTCGGTCCTAGCAAATATGGCCTAAGAACAATATCAAAATTGATATTCGCCTATTAGTTGCACCCAAGACGATCTGAGATATGCACTTTGATTCTGCTAGAAATCAATCTAAACTTTTCTGTAAAATTTAATTGTCTTTGTGTTCCTGTGATGAGAAAGAGGAGGCTAGGTCAAGAAAAATCATTAGGGTAGAAATAATTCTCTCCCTTTCTTTTTATACAGACCAAAACTTAGAGTCAATTAAGAAAAGGAAAACTTTCCCTAATTTCGGCCAAGTGAACCGAAATAAGGAGTATTTTTCTCCTTATTTTGGTCTTTCCAAAAATATATAAAGTGTGTTAAATTGTCATCTAGTGAGGATCGAACCCATGACCTCTTGGCTTGTGTACCCTCACTATTACCACTATGACACATTCAACTTGTTGATATTAAATACAACTGATTATATTTAACTACGAATTAACTGATTAATTCTTCCAAACTAACCTTATATATATTTAATTTAAATATAACTTATTATATTTAATTTACTTAATTGACATTAATTGTCTCAACTAAATATTATTTAATTTTCATTAAATAATTATCTCATCAACACATTGACTAACTTTTTAGTCATTTTGGGCATCAATGTAATTATATTTCTATAACCACATTTCTCAAACACGTCCTATAGGTGTGACCTTTAGGGACCAGTTGAATACCGCCATCTGTATGATAATAACGTCAAACTTTCTAGCAAGCCAACCGTTATTAGGTAAACGTTAATTAACTGATTAAATATACGAAGTATACCCTTGTGAACCTGTAAGAGATTTACAAATGTTATCACACTAATTTGTGGAGGACACCAGCTCCAACAGAAGATGTGTTGGTAGAGGTTGATAAGTTCATATTTCCGGCCGATTTTTATGTTTTGGACATGGAACCGGACTCTAAGGCTACACCCCTCTTGCTAGGGAGGCCTTTTATGAGAACCTCCAAAACCAAGCTTGACATGTATGATGGAACTTTGACCATGGAATTTGAAGTGAAAGTTTTGAAATATAATGTGTATGAGACGATGAAAAAGACTGATGATTTGAGTTGTTGCTACTTTCTTGATAAAATTGAACATTTGGCAAATCGAGTTTACCAAATTAGTCATAGGGACCCACTTGAGGTGGCCCTCACTAACAATGTCGAGAAGGAAGGGTTGCGGTTTTTGTTGTCTCATGATGTGAAGGAAAATATAGAGGCATTGGAAAAGGAAGAACCACTAGAAGAAGTAAAGGAAGAAAAAGAAATGAAAGAAATTGAGGAAGAAATGTCGAGCACAGGCGCAGCCTGCGCAATCCCCATGCGCAGCCTGCGCAATTCCCAGCTCAACCAAATCGTGTTTTTCTTCCTATTCTTATGACAACCCATCCAAATTTCTTCCCCTAGAGGCCTCCCTTGAAAGACCACTTCCATCCATAATTAAGCCACCCACCCCAAATCTAAAACCACTCCCAGACCACTTGAAATACGTCTTTCTTGGGGCAAACAACACTCTACCCCTCATAATTTCAAACCAACTTGAGAGTGATCAAGAAAAGAGATTGGTGGATGTTTTGCACAAGTACGAGGAAGCTTTCGGGTGGAGCATTGCGGATCTAAACGGGATAAGTCCAAGCACTTGCATGCACAAGATCCGTTTGGAAGGGGAAGCAAAGCCGGTTCGGCAACCACAAAGAAGATTAAACCCACCAATGATGGAGGTGGTGAAGGAAGAGATCATCAAGCTACTCCAAATGGGAATCATCTACCCCATTAGTGATTCTCAATGGGTAAGTCCCACTCAATGTGTACCTAAAAAGGGTGGTGTGACGGTAATCGAGGGCAAAGAAGGAGCTTTAATTCCCACCCGAATTCAAACCGGGTGGAGAGTTTGCATCGATTATCGCCGCCTAAATGCCGTGACTTTCAAAGATCATTTTCCTCTACCCTTTCTAGATCAAATGCTAGAGAGGCTAGGGGGAAAGGAATTTTATTGTTTCTTGGACGGATATTCCGGATACTTTCAAATTCCCATACGTCCGGAGGATCAATCCAAGACAACATTCACATGCCCTTTCGGAACATATGCATACCGAAGGATGCCCTTCGATTTGTGTAATGCTCCGGGTACATTTCAACGTTGCATGATGAGTCTTTTCTCGGATCTTGTTGAAAGAGTCTTACAGGACTTCATGGATGACTTCACCGTCTATGGAGATAGTTTTGAAGCTTGCTTGGACCACCTAACTACGGTCCTATCATGATGCATGGAGTCACACCTTGTGTTGAATTCCGAAAAATGTCACTTTATGGTTAAAAGCGGTATCGTGTTAGGTCACATAGTCTCAAAGAGAGGGATTGAGGTGGATGTGGCTAAGGTTGAAGTGATAAAAACCTTGCCATATCCTACTAATACTCGGGAGATAAGGTCGTTCCTAGGACACGCGGGCTTGTACCGTCGATTTATTAAGGACTTTTCCAAGATTTCTTACCCCTTGTGCAAGCTTTTGCACAAGGATGTGGAGTTTGTTTTTAATGATGCTTGTAGGTTGGCATTCGATAAGTTGAAGGAAAAGCTTGTAACGGCCCCGATAATTCAAGCTCCAAAATGGGACCTCCCGTTTGAAATCATGACCGATGTTAGTGATTATGCCCTTGGCGCGGTTTTAGGCCAAAGGGACGGGAAGATTGCTCATGTGATACAATATGCTTCTTCACTCTTGAATGATGCTCAACGGAACTACACCATCACGGAAAAGGAATTTTTAGCGGTGGTGTATGCCATTGAAAAATTTCGGGCTTATCTCTTGGGTGTCAAGGTCATTATCTACACCGATCACAAGTCTATAAGGCAACTTGTAGACAAGAAAGACACCAAGGCAAGGCTCATGAGATGGGTGCTTTTGTTGAGTGAGTTTGACATAGAGATCAAGGACAAGCAAGGGAGTGCTAATGTGGTAGCCGACCATTTGAGTAGGCTTCACATCAATGAGGATCTCGTGAAGACCATGGGAGTAGTTGACGGTAGCTTACCACATGAATATCTATATTCCATGAAGGCCGTTGAGCCTTGGTATGCCAACCTTATCAATTACATGGTAACCAAGAAGTTTCCCTCCTCACTCTCCTCAAGTCAAAGAAATAAGATCAAGTCTGATTCTAGATTCTATATATGGGATGACCCATATCTATGGAAAATGTGTCAAGACCAAGTCATCCGATGTTCTGTACCGGATGTAGAAATCCCATCCATACTCAAACATTGCCATGAGTACGCTTGTGGGGGTCACTTTGGGCCTCATAGAACGGCACGTAAGATCCTTGAGTGTGGGTTCTATTGGCCCAAATTGTTTAAAGATACTCACGTTTTAGTCAATACTTGTGACAAATGCCAACGGGTTGGCAACATCTCACGACGAAACGAAATGCCCCAACGACCGATGCTTTATTTGGAGGTTTTCGATGTGTGGGGGATAGACTTCATGGGTCCATTCCCCAAGTCGGATGGGTATCTCTATATCCTATTGGCGGTGGACTATGTTTCAAAATGGGTCGATGCTATACCAACTCGGAATGATGACGCAAGGACGGTCTCTAGCTTTGTTCACAACAATATCTTCTCAAGGTTCGGCTATCCTAGGGCGTTGATAAGTGACCGGGGGACTCATTTTTGCAATAGGATTTTGGAGGGATTGTTAAAGAGGTACGGGGTCGTGCACATAGTCTCCACCGCCTATCACCCACAAACCAATGGGCAAGCGGAAGTTTCCAATCGGGAGATCAAGAATATCTTACAAAAAACAGTGAACCCCGATAGGAAAGATTGGAGTCAAAGATTGAATGACGCTGTTTGGGCATACCGCATCGCTTACAAGACACCCATTGGTATGTCCCCATATCGACTCATTTATGGGAAGGCATGTCATCTTCCTTTGGAAGTGGAGCATAGAGTCTATTGGGCCATCAAATCCTTCAACCAAAGCATAGATGATGCGAGGCTCCATCGGAAGCTTCAACTTCAAGAAATTGAAGAAATCCGTCTTGACTCTTATGATAATGCCGCCATATACAAAGAGAAAGCTAGAATATGGCATCATCGAATGATAAGTCGGCGGGTTTTCAAGTAGGGCACCAAGGTTCTTGTTTTTCAAAACCGGTTAAAGTTGTTCTCCGGGAAGCTAAGATCAAGATGGATTGGACCATTCATTGTGAGCAAAGTTCATCCTCATGGAGCGGTCGAAGTTGAGAACCCGAGCACGGGAAAGACAATTAAGGTGAATGGGCAACGACTTAAAGAGTATCATGAAGGCATGGAAGCACAAATCGTTGAACAAGTCACTTTGGAAGACCCCATTTACCAAGCATGATCATGAGAAGCACTATATCGAGCCATCGACGTTAAATAACGGCAATTTTGTAAATATTCTATCCCAATTTAATTGCTTTCTTAGCGTAGTTTATTTCCGCAATTTAATTCCGCAATTTATTTCCGCAATTTAATTACTCTTATGTTAATTTCATTAGATTAATTTCATTTGCATTGACATGTGAAAAGGCACTTGAGGTTTGTTTAATGATATAGTGATTTGCAAGAACCCTCTTGGAAGGCGTGCCCAAGAGGAGATGAGAGCCGGGTTTAATAGACAAAGTCATTGGAAGAGACCAAGGGAAAGGGAACAAGAAGAAATGGGTAAAAATTCGGCTAAGTAAGAAAATTGTAATCAAACGAAGAAGAGCCAAACTGCGAAGGTATGCGCAGCCTGCGCATAAGACTTGCGCACGTGCGCACGATTGCGCAGGCAAGAGTAAAATTTGCGCAGCCTACGCAGGGCTGTAATCTCGGCTCTTTATTCTTCTCAAGACCGAATTATTCCTCATTCCTCATACATCCTTCATCGACAACTCCCCCAAAACCCTCCTCTCAATCACTCCAAATCCAACCAAATCACCACTTATCATCAACAAACCCCAACTTCTTCACCAAATTCTTCAACAAATTCATCTCTGCAATCAAAAACACCTTCAAACATCCCATTTTTCGACAAAATCCCCAATTTCCCAAACCCTAGAATTTTTCCGGGTCGATTTGAAGCTTGTTCAAGTGGATTTCTGGGTTATAAAGGGATTTTTATGCAACAT
The DNA here is from genome assembly GCF_048544455.1 of Silene latifolia. NCBI lineage: Eukaryota > Viridiplantae > Streptophyta > Magnoliopsida > Caryophyllales > Caryophyllaceae > Silene > Silene latifolia. The sequence continues at coordinate 129,664,250 of NC_133538.1, forward strand.
TCTTCTTTATTCCAGCAAGATTGAGGATTTCCGGGAAGGTATAACAACTTTCTTCACTATCTTTGTCTTAAATTTATTCAATTCAATTTCCATTGAGGAGTTGAGTTGATTTCTTGCTTGTAATTGGTTACTTGGGGATTGTTGGCAATCATTTTCTGTTAGGGAAGGCAAACATTCAACAAAATTACCTTAACTACACTCGATTGTGCTAGTGCCCACAAGGTGTTTGTTGAATTGCCCCTTAGATAATTTTTCAGATTTTGTGGTTGTTTTGAGTAATTGTTTTTGAAAATTTTTAAAGAGTAAGATGGTTTTTGGACTTGGGAAAGGAAAGTCTAAGTAGAAGGGTGAGTCCTCCACCCAACCTCCACCCATTGCACCACCCAAACCTTTTAGAGGGGATGAAGGGTTACCAAACAACATTAAGACTTACTTTAAGTTCCTTGAGAGTAAGCCCTTACCGATTTCAAAATTCCTTCACCCGGGGACCTTGAGGGACATGGGTATCTTTGACCAAACCCTTTGCTTCCTCACCAAGGTGGGGTTAGAGAGGTACATTAACCTCCAACCTCATACATACCCCGCCTACACCTTAGAATTCCTCTCGACCATCCAAATCACGAGGGAAAGAGCGAATGAAAGGGTGAGTTTTAGGTTGAACAAAACGTGGCATACCCTAACCTTTGAGAGGGTGAGGGAAATTTTGAGAATCACCAAGCCTCCCTCCTCCATCAACCCCCCGGGATTAGCCTTAAATGACACTTGGTGTGCACTCACGGGGAAAATGACCATGTCCAATAATGACAAAATCTCCTCAATCACAAACCCCCCCATCCGGATAATCACACGTATGATTTCATGTTTCTTCTTTACGATGGGGGAACCTACCAAACTAAATGAGGGGGTCCGTGAGTGCATGTGGGCGATGTTGCCCGAGGGGGAGGGGGTTCCGGATTGGGCAAGACTTTTTGTGGTTGGTGAATCTAAGCAACGAGAGAAGAATTGGAGCATTAATTGTGGAGGTTTGGTCACTATTTTTGTGGCTAGTTTGGTTGGGGATATTCCGGATGAATAACCTCGAGTGTGGGGGAATAACCTTTACAATGAAGCGGGGTTGGTGGAGACCCGTATGATTCATCCATTGGACACGGTCCCATGGAGTTGTCATTGGTTGGGGGAAGGGGGTGTCCAATACATGAAGCTACCATTGAATGGCCCCCTCCCAAGTGGACCACGAGCCTGGGATTTCTTTTGTCCCGCTGAGGCCAATCTCCCCAACCCACCACCACAAAGAATAAGGAAGAGAAGAGCCGTTGAATCTTCCCGTGGTCCCCAACAAGAGGAAGAAAGAGAGGTTGAAATTATTGAGGGGGGATTCCATGCTACCCCCCACATTCCTTCGTCCTACCAAACGCCTCAAGACACTCCTATGTTTGAGGCCGGGGGTTCCTCAAGTCCACCTTTAGCACCATGGAAACACCAAATGTTCAAGTACTTTGAGGAGACCCGGGGGACGTTGGAAGCACTTAGTGGGAGGGTTGAGAGCTCCCATTCTTGGCAATAACAACAAGCGTCAAGATTGGAGAGTTTTGATCAATTTCGGAGATTTTTGAAGAGCATAAAAGGTTGGGAGATGAGGCCGAATTGGCCCAAAGGAAAATGCTTGAGGGGATTGCCAAGAGGCTAGAGGAGTCGTATGCGTGGCAACAACAAAGGGCCAAGGCTTGGGCGGAGAATCAAGCAATGTGGCAAGAGCAAAACAAGTGGCGTGAACAAGTGAGCCAACAATTTGGGGTGCAAAACGAAAGGCACCACCAATACCTTGAGGATTCTTACTATGACGCTCAAGCCCATGAAGACTCCTTTGGCCTCATTCAAGGCCTTTTTGGAATGACTCTCCACCACCATGAACCAACCTATCAACCCACCATCAATGAAAATCAAGTTAATGAGGCCTACATGAGGGCCGAGCAAGAGAAAGAAAGAAGAAGAAACAACCAAGGGGCATATGAGCGAGGCGAAGGCTCGGGCCCCTCCAACTAAAAGTTTGAAGAAGTTGGCACTCCCTCACATTGAGGACAATGTGAAATTTAAGTGTGGGGGAGTGAGAAATTGTAACATATGTAAATTGTCTTTCAAATCAATGCAAATGCAAATGAAAAAAAAAAAATTTGAAAATTCCGGCTAGGTGAAAACCCACAAGGGTGGGCACCTAGGCAAGATTGGAAAAGGTGGCCGAGGACGGAATGAAAACCCGAAAGGACATTCCGGGCAAAATGAAGAATCGAGTCACGAGCCACCGATGAGAGGAAAGAAAAAAGCTAAGGTGAAAACCCGAAAGGGCACCTTAGGCAAAATGAGGGATTTTCAAACAAAAAAATCGAAAAATTGAAAAATGCAACACCAAAAAGATGGAGGGATAAGAAGGGAGCAATAAGGAGGGTCTTGGAAGGAGGTTAGATTTAGGATTTAATTTCTTTTTGAGTCAAAGAAAATTGTTTCAAATTGGTGGTTTTTCATGTTGGCTACTAGGTTGTTGATCTTTGTTGGTGTTTGGCCAACTTAGTAGCATGACTTGCATTGCTTGGAGTGATAAGGGGGTGATATAAGGGGAAGATGAATGAGTTGGAGGATTGTTTAGGTCACTTTGCTATTGCCTTGGGATAAGGCAAGAGTGACCACTTCTACTTTGGTGATATAAGAAGGGTGGAGTTGTGTTATGAGTCGGCGTTGGTGGTGTGTCGTGTCCGTGTTTGAGGGAGAAATAAGGCGGGGGAGTGAGTGAAGAGTTGTGTCAAATTTGAGTCAAGTTATTTTCTTTTTAATTGGTGGTTGTGTTTTGAGGGAGATATAAGAAGGAAGAGGAAAGGGGAGAGTGATCATTCACTCCTACACTCTCTTATAGACTTCATGTTTGCTTATTTCGGGTTTTGCTCGGGACTAGCAAAAGTCTAAGTGTGGGGGAGTTTGATAGTAATGTATTGTGTTGGTCTAAGGGGGTGATTTTATCACCCTCGTGTCTTTTAATATGGGTCTTTTAGTACACTTTTCCTAGCATTTGGCAATTGGCTATGTGGTGGTAACTTGTGCACTTTACCTCGGTTGGATACTTGATCTTAATGCACGAAACCCGAGAGGCGATATAGCACCTTTCAAAGTTCAAGACAAGGCACGAGAGGATCACTTGCAACCCGAAAGCCAGTTGGGAGAAGTAAGAATGAATATTAGAAGAAATGAAGGCAATTGAAGAGGTCTAGCTCGTGGAAAATAGAAGTCCAGAAATGCGAGCCTGTGCGCAGCCTGCGCAAACAGGGTGCGCAGGTGCGCACTATTGCTCAGGCAAGTACGGTAGTTGCGCAGCCTACGCAGCTCTGCTTTACGGGTTTTCTAATCTTCTTTTTGGGCTTCTTAAGTGGAAATCTTTCTAGGTTTTCGTGAAGCCCTATATATACCCGAGAGTTTGAAGACCTAAAACATTCACCTACCATCCTTTCATCTCATCTAATCTCATTTTTAGGGTTCTAAACTTGTAATAATTTAGAGACTATTTCCATTCTAAGTTGTAATCTTTCCTTATTTCTTTGGGTTTTGAAGACTATGGAAGGCTAAATCCTTCCCTTCTTGGTGTAATTCATCCAAAGTCTCCAACTTTGGTATTGATGATGTGACCATTATTTGCGCACATTTAGTACCCTAATTGAGCCTATTTTGCATACTATTATAACATTCTATGACCATTTTATCCGTCAAAACCTTCCTATTTGCTTTTCTATCGAATTTCATATGTTTTGTAGAAAAGGAGATAATAAGGCGGAAATTCCCGTCTTTCGTGCATATTTGGAAGCTACTTGACGATACTAGATGGACTAGTATGAAGAGGAAGCAAAGACTAAAGACCAATCCCGCAAGAATAAAATAGGAATGAGCAAAAGGGAAGAAAAGAAGGAGAATCATTGCTGAAGAACAATCCGAGCGGATTGTCTCCAATCCGCCCGTCTCCACATTACACAATCCGAGCGTCTTGCTTTGAATCCGCTCGGATTGCCCCACAGAATCCGCCGGATTCTAGCAAATCCGCTCGTCTTCCTCTCCCTGAATCCGCCCGTCCCGACCACAATACGCACGGATTCCCCCACAGCACAATTCCGTCTTCTCCAAGCTACAAAGAAAGAAGCCCTTCCTTCAAGAAATACCGGCTCCTCCCTGCTCTAAACTCAAAAGTGTAATTACTAGTTTAGCCCTTAGTTAACTCTAATGCACCCACCTAATTTCCACTATAAATACCCCATTTGTAATAATCAAATTATGGAGTTTTATTAGATTGGACACGAGTTTTTAGGAGAAAATCCTTCTTTAGATTAGATTAGGAGTAGATTAGAATAGATTACTCTTTAATCTTTCCACAAATCTCACATTAATCTCTCCTTAATTATTGTTCAAGTTTATTATTCAAGTTTATTATTGGGTAATTGAAGATTATTGGGTTATTATTGGAGGATTGACAACCCTTCATCAATCAATCAAGTTTCTTCTATTATTCTTTGCTTTATTATTTGGATCATCTCAAGTTTGGTATAATTCCTTTACTCTTTAATCTTTATTGTTTATTTCTTCATTCTATTATCATGTTTATACTTGTTGTGATGATTGACACCATTAATGACATGTTTCCCATGATAATGAGTGAGTAGTTTCTTTAGCTAGGATTAATGGGTAATTAGGGGAAACCAACATGGGGATTGATTCATGCTTAATCTAATATGTTCACATGATCAAATTGCTTGCTTGTTGTGATGTCAACTTTATGCACATGTTATGTTTGATGAAATGCTAAGCCTATGAATCCTTGCATTTTTACCATCTCCTATCTATTCAACTTGACTTGTAAGATATAAACCAACTCGAGTCTTGTTAGACCATGCATAGAAGTTGATTAGGAGGAAAGTAAGTCGACTTGTAGGTGTTGTACAATCTAATCGATTCGGCTCCGGGACCCAAGTCTTCCTAAGAACCGTAAGATATAACCCAACTCGGTTCCTCCACAACATTAATTGCTTGCAACTTTGTAAACATGTTTGTATGATCAACACCATGAATCCCCTATGACCCCATGATATCCTAGCACCTTTAATCAATTGTTTACACCCTTCCTTTTATTGCTTGTTTTACTTTATTGCTTTTATTAGTCTAGAACACAACTACAACCCAAACAAATCGTGACACTAGCATAAATTGAGATAGATAGACTTAGAACCCAAAGCACACCGTCCCATGGATCGACCTCGACTTACCGCTAACTAGTTGTATGTTGAGTATTATAAATGTGTTTGATTGGATGAGTGACGACCTCAGTCCGCATCAAAATGGCGCCGTTGCCGGGGATGGTGCTATGTGATTAAGTTCTTACTTGTTTGTCTATTTTGATTTTGCTTCCACCTTGAGGAACTTGTTCCCCAAGGATCATTTTTACCATTTTTCTTGTAGTTTCCATGTTTGTAGTTGTATCTTTATCTTGACTATGATGATGACCCAAGACTTGGTACATGGAGTATGTGGTGGATCTTTTGAGTATGACTATGGGTATGGGGAGTTTGAGGAGCAAGTCAATACAAACCTACCTTATTATTTGTACAACGAAAATCCTAACCACTACCCCAATTTTTCCCACTAAAATTACCACACCCAATATCAACAACAACCACTCACCCGATACCCATTTCACAATGAACTTCAATTGCCACAAAACAACCACTTTCACACATACCCACAACAAAAAGATGAACCCATTCAAAATATGATTCTCCAAATGATGGGAGATCAACAAAACTTCTTCAAACAAATGCTAGAAGAGAGCCGAAAAGAAGATAATGTTCTTAAAGACATTGTTATCCAAAGAGAGGAGTTGAGGATTCAAATTGCCCAATTAAAAGAATTCCAAGCAAACATTCACCACCGTTCTTTGGATATTGAGCATAAATGCGAATTTGAAGTAGTGACATTTGACATGGAAGACGAGAAGTGGGAAGAGCCAAGTTCCTTGAGCTCTTGTGACTATGAGAGTGTTGTGTTCGATGAAGAAGACATGAGGTTGAGCAAACCAAATACTCTTAACCTTTGTGAGTATGAGGGTGTGTCTTTTGATGTGAACGTTGAGGTGTTGGAAAAAGAGCTAAATGAAGCCCCCATTTATGATTCACGTGAGGATAGCAACAATGATGATGAGCCTAGAGGAGGGATTCATAAAATCACCCTGCTTGAGGAGCCTATCCTTGAGGCATTTGAGATACCCTATCATGAAGAAGACCGTCCTTCCTTTATCCTTCGTGAAGACCACTTGGCACCTATCATGGAGCCAATGATCATTGAAGAGGATATGATAGACCTTCTTCAAAAGGCCAAAGTTTCTTACAAGAGCCATTTGGTGAAAAAGCTTAAAGAGAAAATTGCTCGTGAGGCTACTTGTGAAGATTTGACCCCCATAATCCCAACCCCTATGGTATCCGGTCATCAAAGACATGAAAATTCTCCTTCTACCTCGGAAGGATTGAATAATCAAAGTGCTATCATCATCACCAAAATTGAAGAAGAAGTTGGTAAGTGGAAGTCCATGGATGGAAATGAACCACACTTCATGCTTAGTGTTGGCAAGAGTCATGGGTTTACCTATTTGAAGCATCGGGAAAGTTCTAACGCTAAGGAGAAGCCAAGAAAAAGAACATTCTACAAGCTTCCTTGGCCAAATTTCATATTCAAATTGAGCAACCCATACTTATGCTTATTTGGAGCTTGTTCACAAGCTTTTGATCTTTTATTAAGAGCTTTGAGCTCTATGTATAAGAGTTCCTACAAATTGAACTAGTTTGGTGGAGTCCTACCTCAAAACCACCATTTGTAAGATATTTCTAGAACCCTTTTACTTTGCATAATATTGTACATTTCCATTTTGCATTTAATTTCTTGCATAAGAGAGAAGAGAGAGAGAGAGTCATCTTACATGTCTCATGAGCAAATTTCAGGAAAAGATAAGGAAAAAGAGAAATTAGTGAAAAGGGGTTTGTTGTTTCATGAAAGGAGAAAGAAGCAAAGACGCCCGGATTCTAGCAAATCCGCCCGTCCAGGGCCCACGGGAAAGCAAAAATTGAAACTGAAGAAGAATCCGTGCGGATTCAAATAAATCCGCCCGTCCCGGACAATCCGTCCGTCTTCTCCATGGGACGCCCGTCCCGTGTGTCGTCCAGAAGCGAGATTTTGAACTGTGACAAAATCCGTGCGTATTATCGAGAATCCGCCCGTCCAGATCAAGCCGTCCGTCCCGATCAAAATCCGCCCGTCTTTTCCCTGCTTCTCAGCCAAAGAATTTCTCTGTTCTAGAATCCGTGCGGATTCTACCAAAGACGCCCGTCTTCTTTCCCAGAAATCCGGCCGTCTCGACTGAAATCCGCTCGGATTGTACTGTTCCCTCAGATAAAGCGGGTTCGATCCAATCTTATCCGTTCGGATTCCCTACTTCTTCTATATAATCACCCCCCTTCTCCCTCATTTCCTCACCTTACCAAACCCTAAAACACTCATCTCAACCCTCAAAATCACCCTCCAATCCTCAAAAACACCCCCATTACCAACATGAGCACCAAAGGAAAGGCCAAGAAATTGATTGAATCATTCGGGAAGAAGCGCAAGGGTTCAAGCTCTTCAACACCACGAGAGGTAATACTACCAAGGAACACCCGACCCTTAATGAGGGGAGGGATTGAACAACTCAACAGCTTCCAAGAAGTGATCTTCCTATCCGACGAACACCGCGAAAAATTCGTCGAGCTCCTAGGTAAGAAGTACGAACCTACTCAATTTGTTGATACTAGGGTGTTGGAAATCCTTAAGATAAGGTACCCTACCGAGATGTTCTTTAATGGCCTTGGCATTGGGAGCTTTTTCCATGCACATGAAGAGACTTACCTTAGTCTCACACTTGAATTCTTGAGTAGCCTTCGCATTGTGGCGGATACCCACAACAATGTAGGCATGGAGTTTAGGTTATGCAACCTAGACCATGTTCTTTCTCTTGAGGAATTTGCCTATGTTTTCGGTCTTGAAGTACCCACCGACTATAACGAAAAGCCCAATAATTTAATGTGGACTTTCTTTGGAAAGCTATCTCCGGGAGGGACTTTACCCATATAAAGCGTTGCTATACATTTGCTATCCAACATCCGGTGATTCGATTCACCGAACGCTTTGTAGCCGGTTGCATCAATGGGAGGTACGAGCAAGATCGGTGTACTCTCATCGACTTAACTTTTCTTGAGTCTTATTTGAATGTTCGAGCGGTGAGGCGTTATAACTTCAACACGCCACTTGAGATACTTACTAGGTTCAATGATTTTGCTCAAGGGACCGCCCAACTCAAAACCTTTGTGATGGGAGGTCTAATTACAATTTTGGCCAAACACCTTTGTCCCGGGTTCAATGCCCGAGGAACCTATATTCCTCTTGAGGGGAGGACTTTGATTGATGAGCACACCATCTTCCACAGTCACCGATGGTGCAACTACACTCGAGATGGGAGTGTGGAGTGGCACACCAAGGGATGTACTTCAATGGTCCTTGAGGGATGGAAGATACCGGGCATTGACCCAAGATTGAGTCCATACTCTCCTCCACCAAGCTACCTCCTTGAAATCCAAATTCTTGATAATCCCCCTCAAAGGGAAGAGCCACACCGTCAACCACCTCGTGGAGGGCCGGGTGCACCTCTTCGCCCACCTTCCTACGTCCCTATCCCGCCTTACCCCACTCCATATACCCAATTCCAACCGGAAATCCCCAACACCCCGGGTATTAATGATTTGATGTCACTCATGAATAGAGTGGACCTTGGGGTGCATAAAGGAAGGGAGGACAACTACTTGGCCCTCTACCCCCAATACTATAACATGGCTCAACAAGGGTATGTTGACCCTAATGGCCCTTTACCCTCTTGGGCACAACCGGAGCTCTTGTTCCCAAATTATGGGGACCAAGCTTGGGGTCGAGGAGACGGAGGGCATTCTAGCCAAGATGGAGGGTACTCGGGTCAAGGAGGAGGATTTGACCAAGGAGGATATTGGGGCCAAGCACCCGGATATGATCAAGCCGTAAGTTCTCATGGTTATGGCTATGATCAAAATGAGGATGACGAGTGAAAGAGGCCTAATTCACCACTTCCATTTGTATGATACCCATCTCTCCCTCTCTCTTTTGTATATACATTGCATTTAGTGTAGCTTTTGCATGCATTTGTATTGTATTTCATATTGCATTTACATTAGTTAGATCATTAGTATAGTTGCATTGTAATTTAATTCATGTAGATAGTTGCATATAGACTAGAATTCATGCATAGTCACTAATGACCAATCCTATTCTTTTCTACACTAGAAATAGTGCTTAAATCGGTTTGGGGAGGTTTGATCATAAGTGACTTAAGCATTTAGCATGCATCATATAGTATAGTTTAGATTCCATTCATTTGTTATATATGTCATATAGAATTGCATTTAGTTAGAGCATGCATTCATTCATACCATATCATTGCATTTGTACTTTATTTCAAAAAATCAAAAATCCAAAAACATGTATTTCTTTTTCATTCCTACTCCTACGTGTACATTGAGGACAATGTCCAAAATAAAGTGGGGGATGGGAATTTATATTCCAAAAATACATAAAAATTGAAAAATTTCGAAAAATCCCAAAAATATGTTCTTTAATTTCATAAAATCAAAAACCATAAAAATTTGAAAAATTTCAAAAACCAAAAACAAGTTCATTTCCTTTGTAAGTATAGACTTGTATATATTGTTTTGTATATATTGTGTTTGTTCATCCTTTTTCACATTGATTGACTATGCCACATCCGAGACATGAGGATATTGAAGACCGCATGGTATGATCTTTCCAATCTCCTTTTTCCTCTTTATGTTAATGACTATGTGGCTTTATTTTAATTGATGCGGTAAAAACAATGTGAACTTAGGACTTGCATTTAGTTTATATGACATATTAGTTGGTAGAAGCATATGCATTAGGATGTATATATGCTAGTTGCATCATGGCATGTAGTTTGTATGTTAGAAAATTTTGCGAAACCGTCTACTTGGGAAGCTTGACAAGTGTATATAGGCCCTAGTAGATGCTTTTTCTTCTTAAGACTTTGCTTGTTAGAATACTTGTAAAACACCCTAGGATGTGTCATGCTAGTATCCTTCGACCCATGGATTAAGGCCTAGTCAAGAGTACCTTGTGGTGTGATAACTCCTTGGCTACCGTTTATTCCAAGGTGACCCTTGAAACCATGCATCCATCCATCCATCATCCATGTCATCAAAGGGAATGGGCACAAAAAGAAATTATTCAAATTTGAGTTCAAGAAATGAAATGAAAAGTGAAAGAAAGTTTGCAAAAATGCATCAAAAGAAAAAAAAAGGGAGGAGCAAAAATAGACTCCTAAAGCTTCAAATATAAGGCACCCTCGTTACTAATTGGGGTGACTTTGAAAATGTTCAAAAGAAATGCAAAGAAAAGTTGAAAGTTGTCAAGTATTGAAATGCCAAAAATAAAAAAGAAATGGCAAAGAAAGTGTTCTCAAATGTTATATGCCACAAGAAATTGGGGGGAAAAACAAAAACAAAAGCAAACTCCCAAAAGTGAAACTCAATTATCTATTGATCCCTTTATCCATCATATCCATTTTTGTGCATGGTAGAGAGGGGACGACCCTTCTTCTTGTCTAGGCAAGAGGGGGAATTCCACGATCCTCCAGTGTTTCTAACACCATACGGAGTCTACTCTTGACAAAAGCATTTAACAATTGAGGACAAAGGTACCCTAGCTTGACACATTTTGGAGGTGATTTATTGGTATCCTTCTAGGCTTAGTAGTTTGAAGAAATTGTATCTATGAAGGAGTGTGTACCCTTGAATTGCTTCCCTTGTGGATAATTTCCGCCACTTAGATGAGGAAAGTGGCTATTCTTTTGTAGATGCATCCATTACTTGATTTTGTGTGCTTAATGATTGGATGTGTCGCCATTTTGGCAAGACCCACCTTGCCTTGCAAGAAGGCATCCTACCTCATGGTTGTCTTGTTGTGAGTTGAAGGGGCGGAGTGAGACCCGCTAATTGTCTCATATCGGTTATATTAGTAGGTTAGTTTAAATAAAGGTATAGTTTTAGTCACCTCTTTACTCGGGACGAGTAAAGGTTCGGTTTGGGGATATTTGATGTGACCATTATTTGCGCACATTTAGTCCCCTAATTGAGCCTATTTTGCATACTATTATAACATTCTATGACCATTTTATCCGTCAAAACCTTCCTATTTGCTTTTCTATCGAATTTCATATGTTTTGTAGAAAAGGAGATAATAAGGCGGAAATTCCCGTCTTTCGTGCATATTTGGAAGCTACTTGACGATACTAGATGGACTAGTATGAAGAGGAAGCAAAGACTAAAGACCAATCCCGCAAGAATAAAATAGGAATGAGCAAAAGGGAAGAAAAGAAGGAGAATCATTGCTGAAGAACAATCCGAGCGGATTGTCTCCAATCCGCCCGTCTCCACATTACACAATCCGAGCGTCTTGCTTTGAATCCGCTCGGATTGCCCCACCAGAATCCGCCCGGATTCTAGCAAATCCGCTCTTCTTCCTCTCCCAGAATCCGCCCGTCCCGACCACAATACGCACGGATTCCCCCACAGCACAATTCCGTCTTCTCCAAGCTACAAAGAAAGAAGCCCTTCCTTCAAGAAATACCGGCTCCTCCCTGCTCTAAACTCAAAAGTGTAATTACTAGTTTAGCCCTTAGTTAACCCTAATGCACCCACCTAATTTCCACTATAAATACCCCATTATGGAGTTTTATTAGATTGGACACGAGTTTTTAGGAGAAAATCCTTCTTTAGATTAGATTAGGAGTAGATTAGAATAGATTACTCTTTAATCTTTCCACAAATCTCACATTAATATCTCCTTAATTATTGTTCAAGTTTATTATTCAAGTTTTTTATTGGGTAATTGAAGATTATTGGGTTATTATTGGAGGATTGACAACCCTTCATCAATCAATCAAGTTTCTTCTATTATTCTTTGCTTTATTATTTGGATCATCTCAAGTTTGGTATAATTCCTTTACTTTTTAATCTTTATTGTTTATTTCTTCATTCTATTATCATGTTTATACTTGTTGTGATGATTGACACCATTAATGACATGTTTCCCATGATAATGAGTGAGTAGTTTCTTTAGCTAGGATTAATGGGTAATTAGGGGAAACCAACATGGGGATTGATTCATGCTTAATCTAATATGTTCACATGATTAAATTGCTTGCTTATTGTGATGTCAACTCTATGCACATGTTATGTTTGATGAAATGTTAAGCCTATGAATCCTTGCATTTTTACCATCTCCTATCTATTCAACTTGACTTGTAAGATATAAACCAACTCGAGTCTTGTTAGACCATGCATAGAAGTTGATTAGGAGGAAAGTAAGTCGACTTGTAGGTGTTGTACAATCTAATCGATTCGGCTCCGGGACCCAAGTCTTCCTAAGAACCGTAAGATATAACCCAACTCGGTTCCTCCACAACATTAATTGCTTGCAACTTTGTAAACATGTTTGTATGATCAACACCATGAATCCCCTATGACCCCATGATATCCTAGCACCTTTAATCAATTGTTTACACCCTTCCTTTTATTGCTTGTTTTACTTTATTGCTTTTATTAGTCTAGAACACAACTACAACCCAAACAAATCGTGACACTAGCATAAATTGAGATAGATAGACTTAGAACCCAAAGCACACCGTCCCATGGATCGACCTCGACTTACCGCTAACTAGTTGTGTGTTGAGTATTATAAATGTGTTTGATTGGATGAGTGACGACCTCAGTCCGCATCAATTGTAAGACTCTTTTAATCTCCTCTTATTTATCTAATGATCTTTCCTTATGCTTAATCTTCATGTTGAATGAGTTTATGTTTGGGTTGGCCATCCATGCTTCTTATTTGTTCAACTATTGCAAATTCTAGAGAAATGGTTTAATCTATCTAGGATTGTTTGGAGCAAGCTTGTTGTATGTTGATTTGGTTTAAAGGATTCATGCAATAAGTAGGAAATTCCATGTCTTTTCTCATTTGTATGGTTTAATCTTGTGAGAATTGATCTTAGCTTCTTGTCTTGGCACAACTCTTAATGCTCATGTTTTATTTGCACTCGTGGTTTAATGAATTGTTGATTAAACTTGGAGGACATGCATAGATGGTTTAATTTGTGCATGTTATTATCTTGACTTGAAAGTATTGGGTAAAAATTAGGAAGAGAATTATTAAAGAGTTAAACTTTACCATTGTTGGTTACAAAGGAAGAATTGCACCAAGTTCTCTTAATTATTGAATCATCTTACTCACCAAGTGTTTGATATATTGCTTGTTAGACTAAGATTGCAAATTTTACTTTGTTTCATGTCACCAATCAACTCAAAACCCCCCTTTTCACGTCTCTCTATTGTTTTCCATTGTGAATAACCATTGTTTGTTTATAATCTTGTCTTTAGTAGTCAATAGTTTACAATTCAAGTATTTAGCTTAAAAGACCTTCTCTTGGGACCGACCCTTACTTGCACTATATTACTTTATCATTTAGAGTAGTCTAGAGTATAGTTTGGCTTATAAATTGTTAATTTGGTAGCTTAATTCTAGTATTTTACGACACCTAGTTTTATCGCTACCAGATACCGTATACACATAAAGCTAGAAGACAATTTGAGGTGTATACAGTTATAGACCATGCAAACTGACGTGGTTCGAATGGCACAACAATTAAATCGAGTAAAAATCATTGAAAAACATCTATAGTAAATATCAACATTATTATGCAATATTGAACCAGAATGTTCATTTACATTTTGTATACAACACAATTTTACAAGAGCTGTGGACTTACTAAAACACACCCACTAAACCAATTTGTGAATATTCAAATCTATTACAAAAGTTTTTTACGTTGAACTATCTCCAGGGTCGGATCGGGCCAGAAATCTTCCCACTGGCACCGGGTAACTACTTCAGATTAGTAAGGGCATCCTGAGCAAGTTTTCTGGTGTCGGCATTTCCGTGTTTCAAAGCTTCCACTAAAGCGCGAACCAAAGACTGGTTTAGAGCAAATCTTTGGCTCGTGCTTTCTCCTATCAACAGTCTCTCCACCATCCATATGGCCTTTTCTTGGAGTTCTCCAGGCCGAACGTAAACGAAGAGGTTAATTATGGCTTCTACCACTTCCCGGTGATCGAGCTCATTAAGGGCACGCCTGTAGTTGTGTGACGTTTCTGGAATGAGAGACGAAAGTGCTTCCACGGCTGTAATTTGGACATCTGGGTTTTCATCGAGGAGTAGATCGATCAAGGGTTTGATGCAATTGTTCTTCAGCAAGCAAACTTGGATGTCTCTTTCACAGGGATCATTGTGTATGGGACATGTTGAGGGTTCGGGAAGTGCTCTTCCACACATGAATACCATGGAGGAGCAAAATCCTTGTGGTGGTAAAATATGGGATTCACCCTCTGTAACAAGGGCTCAATCAGATTCTGGCAAGTTTTGCAATCCAAGAATCGCCATCTGCTTACATCTTGGTTGAGAAACGTAATTCAGTTGCTCCCGGAAGATGGCCATGAGGTGATGCTCTTTGACCCAACCCAGTATTTGTGTGTCTGTGCAAAGTGGAGTAAAAGGCCAAGAAGCCCTTCCGACAAGCTTGCCAATGATCTCGATACTCCTCCACTGGGGACACGTGACTTCTCATTCAGGGTCATTACTGTCCATTTTAGGAAAACTGCCCCTAGAATTGTCTTCACTTCTGTTGAATAATGCTTCAAATAAGTAATTACAATAATAATGTGTTAGTATAAAGGTGAGTTATTGATATTATGAGTTAGTGTGTTAATGTTGAGAATAAGTTATTTAGTTTATGATAGAAACGTAGAAGTATTTATTTTATATATTTAGTTTCTACGTTAAAATTTCATATTGTAAGACTATATAAAGGCCTCTAATTTACTTGTAATATACATCAAATAATAAACAATTATCTCTTTATATTATTTACTCTCTCCTTTACCAACAAGTTTGGTATCAAGAGCATCTAGGCAAGAGAGAAATTTTAAGAGCAACGCAGCTCCTATAAGATCAAATAAAAAATTAGTGAGTGAAATATACGGAGTTTTCCCATAAAATAATTTTTAGAGTGTCATGGCCACTAATGGAGTCTCCACCAGTTCTCAACCTAATTCCCATTTTTGAGGGGGATAAATATGAGTTTTGGTCGATTAAAATGAGAACTTTGTTATCATTTAAATCATACTCCATGAATTGATCTCCTTTTCTCTCTAAAAACCCTAGCTTCCAACAATCAAATATGGGGCTTCCATTGACCATTAATCGATGATAAGCCCCATAAAAGTTTTATTTATCAATTATTAGTATGAAAAATTATGATTCCAGTAATAAAAGTCTCTCTTTTGGTGAGATTCGTTTGTCTGTCTCGAATTTCGGAGTTTTTTCCTTCCTTTATATCATTCTAAGGTTTTGTTTTATTGGAAATATAGATAAGAGTGGTTTGTTGATGGTTTGTCATACGACTCTACAATTGATACGCTTATTCGACGAGGATCTATGGTGCCGATAAAAGGTAAATTTTCTCCATCAATGAATCAAACGAAAGATCCCCTTAAAAGCTACATAAAGAGAGCGATACAATGACGAGCCGAATTGTCATATCATGCTTTTCCTTCAAAAAAAAAAATGACAACTTTCTTTAAATCTCAAGAGCTATGGGATTTAGTTGAAGATAGTTTTGACGACTCGGATGTCGAACAACAAAGATTGAAAGAAAATAGGAAAAAATGGTGCAAAAGCGCTCCTATTTCTTTAATCATCTATTCATGAAAATATTTTCTCTAGAATTGCATCAGCAGCAACTTCGAAGGAGGCATGGCAAATTTTAAAAACTGAATTCAAAGGCTCGGATAAGGTAATCGCTGTTAAGCTTCAAACGCTACGCCACAATTTTGAAACTTTAAATATGCAAAATAATGAGTCCGTGCAGGATTACCTATCTAGAGCTAGTACAATTGTGAATAAAATGAAGTCTTATAGGGAAGATATTTCAAATAAAACAGTGGTTCCAAAAAATTTGAGAAGTATTACTTCTAGATTTGATTCTATTGTCGCTGCAATTGAAGAAGCTCATGATATGTCAACTTATTCTTTTGATGAATGAATGAGTTCTTTGCAAGCTCATGAAGAACGATTAAATTGTTCAAAAGAAAATAATGAAGAAAAGGCATTTCAGGTGAAGGGAGAGTCTTCAAAAGAAAATGACAATAATAATTTTGGTGGACGTGGAAACGGTAGAGGTGGTTTCCGCGGTCGAGCTCATGGCGGTGGCAGAGGCCGTGGCCAACATTTTGAGCAGCGACAACATGGACAAAATTTGTCGATTCAATGTCATCATTGTAATAAATTCGGTCACAAAGAAGCGAATTGATGGATAAAGGCACAAAATCAAAAACAAAATCAAGCAAATTTTGTAGAAAAAGAAGTGGCAGAAACTCTTTTTATGGCACACTTTCATGACAATGCAGTCTCGGGTGATGTCTGGTTTGTTGATAGTGGTTGTTCATACCATATGTCTGGTTCTCAGTCTTTGTTCATGGATTTAGACACCTCACAAAAATCAAAAGTTCGCCTTGGTGATGATAAGGTAGTACAAGTCGAAGGTAAAGGTACAATTACTCTTTCCACTAGCTCTGGCAAGAAAAAATTAATTCATAATGCGTTGTTTGTGCCTAGTTTAGCTCATAATTTATTGAGTGTGGGACAGTTGATGTCTAGTAGGTATAAGGTCTTATTTGATGATGATAGCTGCACAATCTTGGATAAGAAATCCGGGCAAACTGTAGTTACTATTAGTACGACCCAAAACAAGATGTTTCCGTTAGACATAAATTGTTTTGAAAAGAAGGTTTTTATGGCTAAGAAGTTATGTGTGTAATACCCGCCCTTTTAGGGGCCCGTTGACCAGCGTTGACTGACCTTGGGAGCGGTAATAGTCCTTAGGAGTGCGTACCAAAGTCATCCTGTGCTTTGAGTTAGGGGTGGTACTCGATAGAGTAGAGGCTACTCGATCGAGTAGCTTGGATACTCGATCGAGTAGGGGCCACTCGATCAAGTAGGTGGGCCACTAGATCAAGTAACGGGTTTTCAGCGAGGGTTTATAATCGTGTTTTTTTAAATCCGCAAATCATTTCCGCCTCATTTCTTCAGATCCTTAGGTCACCTCATTCCCTTCCCTTAACCATATAACCTCCATGGAAGCCTTTGAAGGTCCTTGTGCCTTAGGAGTGCATAACTTAAGTCGGGTAGCGGTCCTTTGCCAGTTTTCCTCATGTAGGTATGTCGTCATTATCATCTGTGCCTTGTGTTTTCAGTTAGGGTTTGCTTGGTGGTGATAGATGGTTGTATTGTGTGTATAGGTGTTGCTTGATTGCTGGGTTTTGTATGTGTGGACATGGAATGGTTGGAGTTGCTTAAAGGTAGGTTCGCCTACTCAGTTTCTGTGGATGGTCTAGTGTGTCGATTGTTGTGTCGTGGTTGTTGTGTTCTAGTTGTGTTTGTGTGGCAGCGTATATGCGGTAATCGGTTGGTGTTTACAGTTTGTTGGTTGTCGTTGTATTGCATCTGTCTGTGATTGGTTGTCTCTGGTTCTCGAGGTGAATCCTCGGCTGAGTGGAGTCACTTGCGTTTCACCCTCCGTGGAACCCGCCACGGGAGTGGGTGTGATTATGTGTGTGACCGATTGTGCTGTGTTGTGTTAATAGATGATGTTGGTTTTGTCATGTCTTATCTCAGTACTGGCCTTGTGTGGTTGTCTTGTTGTTTTATGTGTCTGCTGTGATCCCTTATGGTGAGCAGTCAGTCTTAGCAGGTGTTGATAGCGTTGATAGCTGGAGTTCTAGCTGGATGAGTCCTCACGAGTTTTGATAGAGATAGTGTGTAGCTCATGAGTTGTATCTTTATTTTGTTAAGTTGGTTGTAACGCTTGTAATATAACTATAAATGTTCTTTTATCGAATTTTGATGATTACTTACCTCGGGCAACCCGAGATGGTAACGCCCTTATATGCTAAAGAAGGCCTAGTTAAGGCTCCTCTGATATGGGGGTGTTACAAAGTGGTATCAGAACGACGATTTTGGAACCTGTAACCAATGAACGTAGTGAGTCTAATAAAATGAACCTGGTGTATGTATGATGAGAGCCCCAGCTGATGCTAGGTTTTGGGTGAGTAGGCGACCTCATTTCAAAATCTTGGCCTGATTGTACTTAATCCAGTCACTGGGTATGGGAATGTGGAGTCCCTGTGTATGTATGTAATGTGTATGTTGACTGCGTCGAAATTATCCGTGGTTGAGTCTTTGTTAAAGTTGGTATGGGCATGAGAGTTTCATTTGGATTGTGTGTGGTGAAGTTTTGGTAGAATTAGTGAGCTTATGCGATGTTTATGAGAGACGTAAAAGGGTTTTAATTAATAGAAATGCGTGAAAAGTGTGGAAGTGTATGTTGTAATATGAAAAGTGATCATGTTGGTGTTTGCATAAGGTTGTTGGTAATGGTGATCCTATATGAGTTTATAAGTCCTACGGTAGCTATAGTGATGATAGTTAAAGAAGTGTTGAGTCATAATATGAGAAATAGCAGCTAATGATGCTTCTGTGCAATGTTTAATGGTTGAAAGTTTCCGCTGTGTAATAATCAATTTGTGTAGAATAATTTGCTTATGATTGAAATTGGAACATGATAGTAATACATTTGAATGACATATGGAAGAATAATTATCGTTAATTATATGTTTTACATTAACATGAGAATAAGCTGATAGCCATGTGGTAAGACGAGTTTAGATATGATACAATGACGTAATTGTGTATATGAATGACTCGGTAACAGGTAAACCGTGTTGTGTGAATTTGTTCTGGCGTAACATGATATAAATCTTATCTGATAAGACGGTATGGTATGCTTGAGTAGTAATGGTAATACATGAGTGAGACTAGTGACGAATTCCGAACATAGTTTGGAATCGACACGCGATATTGTTTTTGCAGGAATCTTCAATTTACTTCGTATTTCTGACCGAGTACTCAACCTTACTTGACCGAGTGCGAGTGCTTACTAGACCGAGTAGACCTCACTCGATCTAGTTAGGAAGCTATGACGTCGGAATGTGGAAATTTTCTGCAGATACACGACGAAGTAGCACCTACTCGATCAAGTAGAGGGTACTCGATCTTCGAGTAGGCTACATTGCAGAGGTTCTTGCGGGTTTCTTAAAACCCTTATTTCTTCTCATTCTTCTTATTCTTTCTTCTTCTATTCGAACCCTAAGCCCTAAATCTCTTAAAACTCTCCTATTCTTGTGTTGGTGGTGAGTAGTTTGGGTTGTTTGCTTTGTTTAATTTCGTCCTCCTACTTTCCTATCTAATCAAGGTATGAATTTCTTCCCTATTTACATGTTTTATCACTTTGAACTTATTAGAATGGTAGAATTAACTGAAATTTCGATTCATACGGACGAATCATTGCTTTTAATTGTTGTAATGTGATTCATATGCTTCCCTTTCATGATTGTTGATGATTAATTGCTCAAAAAATAGAATATAAATTACCAAATTGGGGACGAACTTTCGAGGGTTTGCAAAAAAATCAAAATTGATTTTGGTTGTTTTCTAAATGTTGGATGGTGAAATTGAGTACTATATGTTGTATATACCATGTTAAAAGTTGGATTTTGGTAATTTTCACCTTAAAACTTGCATTAAAACTCCGTCTTAAAAGTGCCCTAAGTTAAAATTCGCTTTCTATAATTGAGATTTTGTGTTGGATATGAATGCATATGCAAGAGTTAAACTTTTAATATGGTAATGGGGATGTTAATTGTTGAAGAATGTGTCAAAATCTTCACAGTTGTAGAAATCGTATGACTAGTCTAATTGAGTTGTTTGCTTCAAATGTTGAAGGTTGATAATGACGTGTTTTAAGTTGCCTTTCTATGAACATATATGAATTTTTCACATGATTATCAGGTCTATATAAAGTGTAACATTTGAGCCATGCCATGATATCCGAATTGACCGAGTAGATTATGTCTATCATGTTAAATTTTTACAGCTATAGAGATCGTCTGAGTTACTTTAAACTGAATTTATGTATCAAATTGGGATTTGTTGGAGAAAGTGTGTACCTAGCTGATTACTAGAGGTTCAATTGTGTGCATTATGTGCTTAACGTGCTTATGCAAGTTTGTTTAAATCGTATGCTGAAACAGATGTCGAGACTAAACATAGGGACCCGTCAGAGTAAGAGGGGGAGGGCTTCACAGCCTGAGGTTGGGGAAGGTAGTGGACCCGTAGTACCCGCTGTACCGGAGTACCCTTCGGTGGTGTTTGTGGACTTTAAACAAAGGGAGAGATTTGTGGCGTTGCAGAAACGCAAAATGAGGCCTACCCGTTGTGTGGATACCACACTTCTTGAGGACTTGGGAATTGAGACGGATCTCCGTCACATCTTTGAAACCTTGGGGTTTATGGGGTTGTATCGGCTGAGGAAGCATTCTTACCCTTTTCTGACCTTAGAGTTTATGAGCTCCTTTAATTACGAGCCAGCTGCATAAAAGGTTGAGTTTCGTTTAATGAACACAAGGTTCATGTTGACCATGGACCTTTTTGCTTCTCACCTTGGGTTGGCCAAGCCTCCCAATGATTCCATCGGTCAAATTCCTTCCGAGTGTGGTGTTTGCCGCCTCATGCCTTGTCTTTCCGGAAAGCCAGCTCCCACCTCCAGCAACATGTTGATTAATGATTTTCAACATGTTACCTTGAGGATCTTCCTTCATTCTTTGTCAAACCTTCTTTATGAGAGGCCGGATATGAGTAAGCTGAACAATCATGAACTGTTGCTTTTGATGTCTTATTTGAACCCGAAGTGGACCGAGAAGGTGGTGTTTAATGCTCCCGCCATGGTGTGTGCTAGCCTTGCTTTGATGGCTACTTCTACCACCCGGTACCTGAGTTGTGGCGATATCGCCACTCGGCTAGCTGAAAAGCTAGCCTCTTTGAGGCTTCTTCGGAGTACGTGCCTCTATCTACACCGGTACCTACGATGGACAGAGACTACTACCTCGACCTGAAATGGTTGATAACTTTAGCTGATGGTGGCCTAGCTTGGAGGGTGTGGGGTATGAGCTGGATGAGGATCCCGGCTCCTGAGCACCTCCCACCGACAGAGCTGATGCGTGTCTTTTATATAAGGTTTTCACCTCATTTTTACACGCATTTCTGTGCTTTTTATGTAGCATCTGGCTACAAATACCCCCGAATATTCTACTTTGGCCCGTTTATTGTAATTTGTAGGAATTGACCAAGGAGGAGCTAAATCGAGCCTTAATTGTCCCAATTGTATGCATTCATGGGAAATATGGAGCCGGAGCTTAGGAATTTCACACTTGGAGTACGCGTGAGCTGAGCAAAGGGAGAAGCTCAAGTCCTGACGCGCTTATGTAGCTCGATCGAGTCCTTTAGTGCTCGATCGAATGCTTATTACACTCACTATTGGTCGATCGACCAATTCATGGAGTCGATCGAGGAGGTTCAGCAGGCAGTGCTCGATCGAGGGGATGTCCTAGCTCGATCGAGTGACTTGGACGTCGATCGAGTAATCATCTTACTCGATCGAGGGGATTGCTTGTGTTTTTGGTTTATTTCCGCCTAATCTTCTATGGGCTTTTGTAATCAGTCCATAGATTAGGTTTAAGATGTTTTTACAGTATAAGACTGAGGAGTACACGATGTGACTCCCATCTCTTTTACTACGTACATTTTTCATCTGTCACTTTGGTCATGTTCTTTTGGAATTCTACTCTCTACCTTGCTACTCGGAATCGGTATTATCAATTTAATTATTTCTTTATCGTATTTATTGTTTTTAATTCCTTTTCTCTCTTTACCTTATAATCGTTCAATCAATTAGATTATTCATCATGTTTAGTTTTAATTGCTTGGTTATTGTTATTGTTAATCTGACAATTATGAGTAGCTAATTTCCTATGCTAAGACTATAGGGGACCCATGATTTGAAGGGAGAGTAATCGATCCACTAGGTTGATACCGGCATCGTCTTTGTTGTTTAAATGCTACAAATAACTGTAATTGCCTAATTGAGTCGACGCAATTAGACCTTTATCCTTGGTGGACCTTGACCTGGACCGAAAGGTTGGAAGAGGGAGACTAGTAGCGAACAATAGAATATTGCAACGAGGGCGAGAGTTAAGCTGTTTACGTTTTAGGGTGAATTAAGGACCGAAAGGTGACGTTCGCTACCCCTTGGACCGTGTTGTATTGACCTGGGACCTAGATTACTCGACCAGATAATTATGGTGAACCGCTTGTCTTAGCTATCCTCTTTTATCTGTTAACTCCCCCTTTTTATTTCTCTTTTCCTTACTCTGTTAGTTTAGAAATCACAATTTTATAACCCCCAAATTTGGTTACTTAGACGAGCCTAGTTTTAGCAGTCAATTTCCTACCTCTCTGTGGATTCGACCCGACTTCCCTAGCTATATTAGTTAGTTGGCCAGTTGGTTATTTTTGACAGGTACGCGACAGCCGTGTCAAATTTTGGCGCCGTTGCCGGGGAGGTGGCGCATATTTGTTGCTTTAATTAAGTTTGTCTCTCGTCTCAAGGAATTCATTCCTTGAGACTGATCTCATTTTCGCGAAGCTTTGATTAGTTTTGCAGGTTAATAGTCTATTCGTCAAGATGCCTACGATTACAGAGCATACAGAGCCATGTGGAAGATGCGGTGAAGAAGGACATGACCTTTACGAATGCACGGCAGGTGTAGAGCGTGCCCTTGCATATAAGAAGTTCAAGCAGGGAGTTCCTTTCTCCCAGCTATACGACGAGATAAAGAGCATTTACGCCCCTTCGAACCCGTACCACAACCGGTCTCTCCTTCTTCAAGAGAGGCAATTGCCGAATTGAAATCCATCATGTTGAGTAGGTCGAGCAATCGATCTTTGTTATATCGGAATTGAGAGAACAAGTCGCTGCAGCGATTAACACTCATGTGAGACCAAACCAAGACTCCTCCAATTTGCGATTCCGTCGAGTGCCATGAATTCTCAAAATGACATCATTCATGGAGAGGATGAAGTTTTTGGCGGTGATGATGGCTCGGATGACGATCTAGACGAGTTTCTACGGAGATGCTTGCTGCGTGTGAGTAACCACTCGATCGAGCAACTCATCTACTCGATCGAGCGGTTCTAACCATCCAGTCATTCGATCGAGTGACACTAGCGGTTGATCGAGAAGTACAGAACTCCAAGTTACTCGATCGAGAGACCATGCTGAAGAAGACACTCGATCGAGTGTCAAGATAGGTCGATCGAGTGATATCGAAGAAGAAAGCGGTCGATCGACCCGAAAGGTACTCGATCCAGTGCATTAAGTGGCGGAATTCCTAATTCAATATCTAATACCACCACCGTGTCATCTTCCCCCTTTGTGGAGACGTCACGCATTGATAAGGGTAAAGGAAAGGTTGCGGGACCACTTATCGCTACCAGGGTACCCTTCCCAAGTCGTCCAAGGACGCAAGGATCGAACAACAAGATGGTAAGTTCGTGGACATCGTGAAGAACCTTCGTGTAACTGTCCCTTTTTCTGAACTTGTTACTCAAGTTCCCACTTACGCTAAGTTTATGAAGGATATTGTGACGCGTAAGAGGAATTTGAGCGAATTTGAGACGATTTCATTTATGGAAGAGTCTAGTAACCTACTGTTAAATAAGGCCCCTCCAAAAATGAAAGACCCGGGCAGCTTTTCTATTACTTGTGTCATAGGCAATATGATTATTGATAAGGCCCTTTGCGATTTAGGTGCCAGTGTTAGTGTCATGCCCCTTCGTCCGCAAGCAATTGAAACCGAGTCACTTCAAAGTGACTAACATTACCCTACGGATGGCTGATAGATCGTTAGGAAACCTTTAGGTGTCTTGGAGGATGTGCCCGTGAAAATAGGCAAGCTTTACATCCCAGTAGATTTCATTGTTTTGGATATAGCTGAGGACACCCGGACCCAGATTATTTTAGGAAGACCGTTCCTTTGTACAGCTGGGGCCGTGATTGATGTCAGACAGGGGCGTCTGACTCTTGCAGTAGGAGATGACGCTATCACATTCAGTTTGCCCACTACTTTAGCCCACCCAATGATAGAGGACACTTGTTATTCGGTCGATATCATTGATGAGTCTATTTATGACTTCTGGTCGGGTTCTTTTATGAAGGACCCACTGGAAGCTCTCATGCTTTTTGATGAGTGTGCAGATAACCCAGAGGACGATGACGCTGCGTTGGAGCTTCTTGTTGATGATCTAGACGAGCATGAGGGAGAGCAGGTGGAACAAATGATCAGCACTCTTTGCTCCATTGAGGTAAAGGTACCGGAACGTAAGCCTCTCCCTTCTCATCTTAAATATGCTTTTCTAGACGATACAGAGCAGTATCCAGTCATTGTTAGTGCTAAGCTTAGTGATGATCAGCTGACTTCTTTGTTAGCTGTAATTAAGAAAAACAGGAAAGCAATGGGCTATTCACTGGATGATATCACGGGGATTAGTCCCGATATCTGTATGCAAAGGATAGAGCTGGAGGATGATCACAAACCTTGCAGACAGGGTCAGCGTCGGCTGAACCAGAAGATGCAGGATGTTGTGATGACTGAGGTAATGAAGCTGCTGGATGCAGGTATTATTTATTCTGTAGGTAATTCTAGATGGGTAGTCCCGAAGAAAGGAGGGACAACTGTAGTTAAGAATGAGAAGAATGAATTAATACCTACCCGAGTAGTGACGGGTTGGCGGATGTGCATAGATTACAGACAGCTGAATGCCGCCACCAAGAAAGATCACTTTCCCCTTCCTTTTATTGATCAAATGGTAGAAAGGTTAGCTTCCCACAAATTTTTCTGCTATTTAGACGGGTATTCAGGGTTCTTTCAGATCCCTATCCACCCAGACGATCAGGCCAAGACTACATTTACCTGTCCTAAGGGTGTTTTTGCGTATCGCAGAATGCCTTTTGGTTTATGCAATGCCCCTGCCACCTTCCAAAGGTGTATGATGGGGATATTTTCAGAGTATATTGAGTCTATCATGGAAGTTTTTATGGATGACTTTAGTGTATATGGAAGTGATTTTTCTAACTGTC
This sequence comes from Silene latifolia, assembly GCF_048544455.1. Classification (NCBI taxonomy): domain Eukaryota; kingdom Viridiplantae; phylum Streptophyta; class Magnoliopsida; order Caryophyllales; family Caryophyllaceae; genus Silene; species Silene latifolia. The sequence continues at coordinate 129,689,619 of NC_133538.1, forward strand.
TGTCTAACCTTGAGAAAGTGTTCAGTATTTGTATTGAGGTTAATCTTGTGCTGAACTGGGAGAAGTGCCACTTTATGGTCAACGAGGGAGTTGTCTTAGGGCACTTGGTTTCTGATAGGGGAATAGAAGTTGACAAAGCAAAGGTGGAAGTGATTCGGCAATTACCACCTCCTGTTAATGTCAAGGGGGTGAGGAGCTTCCTTGGTCACGCTGGCTTTTATCGCCGGTTTATCAAGGATTTCTCCAAAATTGCTAAACCACTTACACAGCTGTTGCTTAAGGATGCCCCTTTTGTGTTTACTGATGCTTGTCTTTCTGCTTTTAACAGGTTAAAGCAGGCTTTGGTCTCCGCGCCGATCATACAGCCTCCCAACTGGGACTTGCCGTTCGAGATCATGTGCGACGCGAGTGACTATGCACTAGGAGCGGTGCTAGGCCAGAGGAAAGACAAAGCCTTGAATGCTATTTACTATGCGAGCCGAACTCTGGATGAGGCTCAAGTGAAGTACACTACCACTGAGAAGGAGCTTTTAGCTGTAGTTTATGCCTTAGAGAAGTTCCGTACTTATTTAGTTGGGTCAGAAGTTACTGTTTTTACTGACCATGCAGCTTTGAGGCATCTCCTTGCTAAGAAGGAGGCAAAACCACGGCTACTGAGGTGGATACTCCTCCTTCAGGAGTTTGATTTGCAGATCAAGGATAAGAAAGGAGCTGAGAACGTTGAGCGATCACTTGTCGCGACCGACGCGACAAGAAGGGGAAGATTCTCTCCTATTGATGATTCTTTTCCCGACGATTCTTTAATTGCTCACATATCGTCTATTGTTGACCAGGAACCCTGGTATGCAGATATAGCTAACTTCGTTGTCGTGGCAAGCCGCCCGACCTTTCTTCTCGCCAGAACAAACGTTTTCGTATAACGCTAAGCATGATTTCCGGGATGACCCTTACTTGTTTAAGGAATGTGCAGACGGTCTCTACAGACGGTGTATTCCGCAGTGGGAGACCAAAATAGTCCTGGAAGGCTGTCACTCCTCTTCATATGGTGGTCACCACGGTCCATCGCGCACCGTGGCTAAGGTACTTCAGTCTGGTTTTTACTGGCCTTCTTTGTTTCCGACGCTAAGTCTTTTGTTTCACTTGTGATGCATGCCAACGATCGGGAATATTTCGAAGAGACATGAGATGCCACAAAACGGCATCCTAGAGGTTGAGGTTTTCGATGTCTGGGGCATTGATTTCCAAGGACCGTTCCGCCCAAAAAGGTAACAGTACATTTTAGTAGTCAGTAGACTATGTGTCAAAATGGGTTGAGGCAATTGCGTCACCTCATTGTGATGGTAAGACCGTGATAAAAATGTTCAAAAAGATCATATTCCCCCGCTTTGGTGTCCCTAGGGTCGTCATTAGTGATGGGGGGATGCATTTTAAGGAAAAGAAACTCACTTCCATACTGTCTAGAGTTGGTGTCCAACACGGGCGTGGTTTGGGGTATCATCCCCAAACTAGTGGTCGCAGAGGTCTCTAATCGCGAGCTGAAGGAGATCTTGTCTAAAGTAGTTTCTAAATCACGGAAAGACTGGAGTCTTAAGCTAGATGACACATTATGGGCTTATAGAACTGCCTTTAAGACACCAATTGGTGCATCACCTTATAGGTTAGTTTATGGGAAATCGTGTCACTTACCTGTTGAGCTGGAATGTAAGGCCTGGTGGGCAATTCGTGAGCTTAATTATGATCCTAAGCTGTGTGGTCAGAATCGTCTTTTGCAGCTAGATGAATTAGAGGAGTTTAGGCTTAATGCCTATGACAGCTCGCGCATTTACAAGGAAAAGACGAAGAGATGGCATGACAAGAGAATCCTACCTCGGGAGTTTCATCTGGGGCAAAAGGTGTTGCTGTTCAATGCCCGATTGAGACTGTTTCCTGGCAAGCTGAAGTCCAGGTGGACTGGTCCATACACGGTGACGGGTGTTACCAAATTTGGATCCGTGGAGCTTGAAGATTCCGAGGGTCATAGATTCAAGGTGAATGGCCAATATGTGAAGCATTACTATGAGGCAAGTGAAGCAGACAACCGTGTTGAAGTCTTGCGCTTCGACGAGCTCGACGCGCCAGTTACTTGATACCAGAAAGGTCGTGCGGGACCTCTTAAACAGCGCTCTCAGGGGAGGCGGCCGGATAGAGTCTTTTTTGTACTTTTTGTTGAACTATTTGTTTTTCTTTCGCTTTACGTTAAACGTTAGACGCTGCTTTATGAACAATTTTTGTGCCTTCCTTGCGTTTTTGCGTCCTTTGCAGGTTAAAGTGCTCGATCGAAGGGTTTTTGTGTTCGATCGAGCATTTTCCGATGCGGCTGTTACTCGATCGAGGGTGATGTCCTCGATCGACCATATCCCTATCCGTGCTTACTCGATCGAGTGATTATGTACTCGATCGAGTCCATTCCTCACGCAAAACACTCGATCGACCAAGTAAAGGTACTCGATCGAGTAGCTATGACTTCCACATTGTTGTTGTTACGTCTACAAGGCCACTGTTGACTTTCTTTGACCTCCCATGTTCATGGTCGGTTTGGGGAGGTCCCGCTATATGACGTTTTGTAAGTTCCCAACTCCACTTCTCCCTGTTCCTTTCGGTTTGCATTTCTTTCCTATTTTTGGTACAATGAGGGCATTGTACGGTTTGGTTTGGGGAGGTATGCATCCATATCTCTGTCTGCATGTTTCTTGCATTTTTGCTTGCACGTTTATTTATTTCCGCATGCATTGTTGTTTTAATTAATGCCAAACAATCATAAAATTCAAAAAAATTTCAAAATTTTCATGTTTAAATTGAGTCGGAACGTTTGAACACTGACGCTACTTTGAACCCTTACTTGAGCCCTGCATATCCTTGACATTCAGTTGGCGTGACTATGTGCATAATCTACGAGTTTTTGTTTCTCTCTTACCTGAACAAATAGACTTGATTCTTTATGTCGGCAAGCTACATTACATTCTGAGGTTAGAGCTTATTAAACTGGTGACATTCATGACCGGTTTCATTTAGGATGTGAGTAGTACTCTCTTTAAGACATGTAACATCAATTTGCATAAGCATGAGTCTAGTCTTCTTAATACCTGTATGCATTCGGTCTGTGGATGGTGACACGTGTTAGGAGAGGCAATTGCCCTTGTTTCATTCTACCCATGAACCTCACATAGCCAAATTGCCTTTTTTGTCCTAACAACTACTTTCTATAATATTTCCTACCCTATTTGAGCTAAGTAACGAGTAGTTTTTGGAATGTGTTATTGCAATATGGTTATTTCATCCGATTTGAGGAAGATGGTGGAAGAATTGAAGGAAAGAAAAGAAAATGTGTTGAATTGAAAAAAAAAAAAACAAAAAAAGGAAAGAAAGCGAAAAAAAAAAAAGAGACAGAAAAAATTCAAATGAAAAAAGAGAATGAAAGAAGAAAAAAATGAGAATTACACATTGTTTCACACTCCCATGCCTTATTTATATCCTATGGGGAGTTGACGACTTTTGGTTTTGTGAGTTTAGTGCATAATTTTGCACCGTTTTATCTTCTTTGTTATGAGTACGAAGTGGGATGCAGTCTATATTTGGATCCGTTGTTACTAGCCTAGCTTTTAACCCCACATATCCAAATTCATTTTGGCCCCTTCTTACCCATTACCTCACTAACCCAAATGTAAGTCCTCGGCACGTGTCTTGGTCACTAGTATGGTTGGAATGCGTATGTACGGTTGTAGAGACTTTATTCATGTTAACTGCATGCATGTTCTTATAGGTCGAGTTAGGTGAGTGTCTTGCTTTTTCCTATCTTTCACATACATCCTCACCTTGTACCTGATTTTGAGTGACGAGCGACCCGTGAGAGTCCGACATCTTTGAATCTTGCAAGGTCGACGGTTGATAAGCTTGAAACATTAATTTAACTCGTTTGCACTTTTCATTGCCACTTTGTCATTTTGTTGCATTAAATTGGTTCGGTGGATTATTGTAGCCGATGCGTTGGTCCCGTTCTATTGTTCACCCTTAGTTGCATTCATATTTGCTTGGGGACAAGCAAAGGTTTGGTTTGGGGAGATTTGATGCGTGTCTTTTATATAAGGTTTTCACCTCATTTTTACACGCATTTCTGTGCTTTTTATGTAGCATCTGGCTACAAATACCCCCGAATATTCTACTTTGGCCCGTTTATTGTAATTTGTAGGAATTGACCAAGGAGGAGCTAAATCGAGCCTTAATTGTCCCAATTGTATGCATTCATGGGAAATATGGAGCCGGAGCTTAGGAATTTCACACTTGGAGTACGCGTGAGCCGAGCAAAGGAGAAGCTCAAGTCCCGACGCGCTTATGTAGCTCGATCGAGTCCTTTAGTGCTCGATCGAATGCTTATTACACTCACTATTGGTCGATCGACCAATTCATGGAGTCGATCGAGGAGGTTCAGCGAGCGATGTTGCTCGATCGAGGGGATGTCCTAGCTCGATCGAGTGACTTGGACGTCGATCGAGTAATCATCTTACTCGATCGAGGGGATTGCTTGTGTTTTTGGTTTATTTCCGCCTAATCTTCTATGGGCTTTTGTAATCAGTCCATAGATTAGGTTTAAGATGTTTTTACAGTATAAGACTGAGGAGTACACGATGTGACTCCCATCTCTTTTACTACGTACATTTTTCATCTGTCACTTTGGTCACTGTTCTTTTGGAATTCTACTCTCTCTACCTTGCTACTCGGAATCGGTATTATCAATTTAATTATTTCTTTATCGTATTTATTGTTTTTAATTCCTTTTCTCTCTTTACCTTATAATCGTTCAATCAATTAGATTATTCATCATGTTTAGTTTTAATTGCTTGGTTATTGTTATTGTTAATCTGACAATTATGAGTAGCTAATTTCCTATGCTAAGACTATAGGAGACCCATGATTTGAAGGGAGAGTAATCGATCCACTAGGTTGATACCGGCATCGTCTTTGTTGTTTAAATGCTACAAATAACTGTAATTGCCTAATTGAGTCGACGCAATTAGACCTTTATCCTTGGTGGACCTTGACCTGGACCGAAAGGTTGGAAGAGGGAGACTAGTAGCGAACAATAGAATATTGCAACGAGGGCGAGAGTTAAGCTGTTTACGTTTTAGGGTGAATTAAGGACCGAAAGGTGACGTTCGCTACCCCTTGGACCGTGTTGTATTGACCTGGGACCTAGATTACTCGACCAGATAATTATGGTGAACCGCTTGTCTTAGCTATCCTCTTTTATCTGTTAACTCCCCCTTTTTATTTCTCTTTTCCTTACTCTGTTAGTTTAGAAATCACAATTTTATAACCCCCAAATTTGGTTACTTAGACGAGCCTAGTTTTAGCAGTCAATTTCCTACCTCTCTGTGGATTCGACTCGACTTCCCTAGCTATATTAGTTAGTTGGTCAGTTGGTTATTTTTGACAGGTACGCGACAGCCGTGTCAAGAGCCGTTAGACCCGGTGGTGGTAGCTGTTGACTCCGATAAGGAGGAGGAGGAGGAGGAGGATGTGCCCCGGCAGTTACAGACATACCTCATCAATGACACGATCCTTCAGGTGATGCCCGAGCCGAAGAAGGGGGAGAATGTGGCAGTGGTGGAGGAGAGACCCAGGTTGGGGAGAGGACCTCGTCGGGTGAGGGAGAGGACAGCTGAGACTAGACCACGACCGACAGCACCACCGCAGCAGCACCCTTTTCCTTGTTACCCCTACCTCGACACCCCGGAGACGTGATCGAGCTACTTGGCAAAGAGAGTGTCATCTACTTTGACACTCCGGAACATGCATGAGATGGCGTACACTCAGGGGATTGGGACTGAGGGACCGCATCCAGTGTGGTAGAGCGGAGTTGGGGACTATAGTGGGGTTTTCCACTCTTACGGGGTGGATCAGTTAGCCTGGGGGACACCTCAGTCCTTTGCTTATGGTGGCTTGACCTCATGGTAAGTGAGTCCTAGAGCTGGAGCAGGGGTTGATGCGGGTATTGGGTCGTCAGGAGTAGGCACCTCGAGAGGAGAGGGTAGTGGAGATGAGATGATGGATGAGCAGCAGCAGCAGGAGGAGTGATACTCCTATTCTTTATCCTTATTTATGGTTGATGGAGTTGGACGATAGTAGTCGTTGTTAGTTAGAACTTTTTTTTTATTTTGGTTTGTATGGATGGCTATAAGGCCAGATTTGCTAGTTTGACTTTATTTGCAGAATTTTGGGGGTCGGTTGTCATTCCGACTCGTGTTTCCGTGACGTTTTATGTATGTATACGGTGTTATGACAGGAATTTTCAAGATTTTGACCTGTAGGTACTCGACAGAGTACCCCATACTCGGTCGAGTAGCTGCAGGTGTGACAGAAATGAGATATTCTGATCTCAGGGCTACTCGATCGAGTAGCCAAGACACTCGATCGAGTAGTAGGCACTCGATCGAGTACCTTATATACTCGATCGAGTAGCACTGTTACAGGAACTTTTCGTAAAATTAAAATTGCTAAATGGTTCTATAATTACATGTTTGGTGTTTAACATGGTTATTGATGATTAGTAACATATTGGAACCGTTAATTTCATATGTTGGAGGTCGTGTTTGGATTTTAGATGCGTATCTGTAACAAATAGTGAAGTAGTAATTGTTTCTTATTGCATTCATTTTACATCCGTAATGTCTTCTTTTTATATTTCACCGGAATGGTGTATTTCCTATCTAAATGTACAATTGATATATACATGCATTCTTGACGGCGGCTAGTTATTCGAATATGCTTGCGTGTGTTTTATGGCTTAAGGGTTGTCTGATTAATGAGTAATGTCCATAATGAATGCTATGGGTTAGATATATGTGTCAAGTCGTAGGTAGTACATAACATGTGTAGTGATTTGGTGGTGAAATTCGGGGACGAAGTTCCTTTTAGAGGGGAAGAGTAATGTCGCAAAATAAAAAGGCTGATATTGCAATTATTTTGTTGTTTGTTTATAAGGTTTTCTATTACTTTGGTTACATTTCTTGTATGAAGTTATAACTGTTTGCATTTGTTCGTTGGGAAATTTGTGTGTTGAAGTAAAATTGATAGTGTGCTTTAAAAGACGGTCATAAAGGGACAAGTTATGATGTCATGTGTTGGAATAGAATCGTATCGTTGGATAACATAGTGGTGTTAATGTGATTTATTTCGTTTTGATGGTTGTTGTTAATGAAAGTGTAATCTCGTAATGTGTTGGGTAATCGTTAGTTGTGCCGGTTCGTGTTGTGAGGTTGCTATTTCAAGTATTAGTTTGTCGAGGTCGATCTATATGGAGTGTTAGACAGTTGATGATGATGACATGGAGGATGGTATTTCCGGGGAGTAGTGACCTTTGTCGAAAGAGTACTGATGTCGTTGTGTTCCCGTGTCTTGTGCTTTGAGATAGGTGAGTTGAACTTCGGGGACGAAGTTCTTTTGAAGGGGGGAAGACTGTAATACCCGCCCTTTTAGGGACCCGTTGACCAGCGTTGACTGACCTTGGGAGCGATAATAGTCCTTAGGAGTGCGTACCAAAGTCATCCTGTGCTTTGAGTTACGGGTGGTACTCGATAGAGTAGAGGCTACTCGATCGAGTAGCTTAGATACTAGATCGAGTAGGGGCCACTTGATCGAGTAGGTGGGCCACTCGATCGAGTAATGGGTTCTCAGCGAGGGTTTATAATCGTGTTTTGTTAAATCCGCAAATCATTTCCGCCTCATTTCTTCAGATCCTTAGGTCGCCTCCTTCCCTTCCCTTCACCATATAACCTCCATGGAAGCCTTTGAAGGTCCTTGTGCCTTAGGAGTGCATAACTTGAGTCGGGTAGCGGTCCTTTGCCAGTTTTCCTCTTGTAGGTATGTCGTCATCATCATCTATGCCTTGTGTTTTCAGTTAGGATTTTCTTGGTTGTGATAGATGGTTGTATTGTGTGTATATGTGTTGCTTGATTGATGGGTTTTGCATGTGTGGACATGGAATGGTTGCAGTTACTTAAAGGTAGGTTCGCATACTCAGTTTCTGTGGATGGTCTAGTGTGTCGATTGTTGTGTCGTGGTTGTTGTGTTGTAGCTGTGTTTGCGAGGAAGCGTATATGCGGTAATCGGTTGGTGTTTACAGTTTGTTGGTTGTCGTTGTATTGCAGCTGTCTGTGATTGGTTGTCTCTGGTTCTCGAGGTGCATCCTCGGCTGAGTGGAGTCACTTGCGGGAGTGGCTTCACGCCCTAGTTTCGCCCTCCGTGGAACCCGCCACGGGAGGGGATGTGCACATTAATGGAACAGTGTTATCTCTCGGTTTTATGAGCGGGAATTTGGTGGGTACGGCTGCGGTCCCCCACTAGCAGGGCTAGTCCAGTGGACAGTCGCTGACGGAGATTGATTGGAGTTGGTGTGATTGTGTGTATGACCGATTGTGCTGTGTTGTGTTGATAGATGATGTTAGTTTTGTCATGTCTTATCTCAGTACTGACCTTGTGTGGTTGTCTTGTTGTTTTATGTGACTGCCGTGATCCCTTCTGGTGAGCAGTTAGTCTTAGTAGGTGTTGATAGCGTTGATAGCTGGAGTTATGGCTGGATGAGTCCTCACGAGTTTTGATAGAGATAGTGTGTAGCTCACGAGTTGTATCTTTATTTTCTTAAGTTAGTTGTAACGCTTGTAATATAACTATAAATGTTCTTTTATCGACTTTTGATGATTACTTACGTCAGGCAATCGAGATGGTAACGCCTTTATATGCTAAGTAAAGCCTAGTTAAGGCTCCTCTGAATATGGGGATGTTACAATGTGAGTCTGATTTATGGCACTTACGATATGGTCACTTGCATGAAAATGGATTAAAACTCCTAAAAAGGAAAGACATGGTCTTAGGGTTGCCAAAGGTTTTCGACCTAGAGTTTTGTGAAGGGTGTGTCCTTGGGAAGTATAGCAGAAGTTCATTTCCTGTTGGGTAATCGTGGAGAGCGTCTAAATGCCTAGAACTAGTGCATGCAGATTTACGTGGACCAATGAAAACATCATCTATGAATGGAAGTTATTATTTCTTGCTGGCTGTTTACTGATGACTACACCCGAATAAGTTGGGTATATTTCTTAACCTTAAAATCTGCTTCTTTAGAAGTATTCAAAAAGTTCAAAGTGCTTGTAGAGAAACAGTCAGGAAAGGTCATAAAGATACTCCGTCCAGACAAGGGGAGGTGAGTTTTGCTCGCAAGAGTTTGATAACTTTTGTGAAGAGCATGGTATTCGTAGGGAGCTTACTGCACAACGCACTCCGCAACAAAGTGGCATTGCTGAACGGAAAAATCGTACTGTTGTTTAAATGGCCAGAAGTATGTTAAAGGCAAAACAGCTTCCAAATAAGTTCTGGGCAGAAGCAGTTGCTACATCAGTTTATCTTCTAAATTTATCACCCACAAAAGCAGTTCTTAACAAAACACCTTATGAAGCATGGCAAGGTTCTAAGCCTTGGGTAAGTCATTTAAGGGTTTTTGGTTGTGTAGCCTATGCTTTAATAAAACCTTATCGTCATAAGCTTGATGAAAAATCCGAGAAATGTGTGTTTATTGGTTATAGTATGATGATCTAAAGCATATAGGTTATAGGATCCTGTTAGTGGCAAGATTATTCTAAGTAGAGATGTGGTGTTTAATGAAGATGCTTGCTGGCCATGGAACAGTACTGATGATAGATCGATTCTATTTCCTGAAGAGGATGAAATGCCAAAAGCAACAATTGAGAAGCATGAGAATTCATCTTCTTCACTGGAAAATGGTGGTAGCTCTAGCCATAGTTAATTTCAAATCCTTCTGCTAGCACAATTCATACACCACCCAGCTAACCATTAAATAATTCATCTCCTACGTGTTCATCTTCAAGCTCGTCCGAAGAGACACCTCCTAGGCATTTTAGATCACTTCGAGATGTGTACACAAATTGTAATTTTTCTTTATATGCCTCAGATCCTCTTACTTATGATGATGCTGCAGAAATTTAAAAATGGCAGGATGCAATGCACGAGGAGATAAAATCCATAGAGAAAAATGCTACTTGGGAGTTGGTAAATCCACCCGAAGGGAAGAATGTTATAGGGTTGAAATGGGTGTTTAGAACAAAGTATAATACAGATGGAAGTGTACAAAAGCACAAAGCACGGTTAGTTGTTAAAGGATATGCACAACAATATGGAGTTGAATTTGATGAAACATTCTCACCTATGGCTTGCTTTGAAACGGTGAGAACTTTCTTGGCCTTATCTGCACAACTTAATTGGCCTATTTTTCAGTTTGACGTGAAGTTAGCTTTTTTAAATGGAGAATTTAATTAGGAAGTATATGTGTACCAACCGGAAGGTTTTGTGAAAAATAGAGAAGAAGACAAAGTCTACAAGTTGAGAAAGGCTTTGTATGTTCTTAAACAAGCTCCGCGCGCATGGTATAATAAAATCGACTCTTATTTCCATGAGTATGGATTTACAAGGAGCAAAAATGAGCCGACTCTTTATTTGAAAAAATGTGGTAATGAATTTTTGGTGGTATGTCTATCTGTTGATGACATGGTGTACATGGGATCGTCGGACTCAATTGTTGCCGAGTTCAAATCTTCTATGATGAATAAATTTGAGATGTCGGATTTGGGATTGTTATATTATTTTCTTGGTTTGGAAGTGAAGCAAGATGAAAATGGCATTTTTATATCTCAAGAGAAATATGCAGTGGACTTGGTTAAAAGGTTTAATTTGTTGGGTTGCAAAACTTCAAGCACTCCAATGAATATAAATGATAAATTGTCATCAAATGATGACACTGGTGATGTTAATGTCAGATACTATCAACAAATGGTAGGTGGCTTAAACTATTTAAGTCACACTAGGCTTGATATTTCATATTCAGTGAGTGTGGTTTCCAGGTTTATGCATAATCCGTCAAAACATCTTGGAGTAGTTAGAAGAATTTTGAAGTATATAGCCGGCACTACCGAATATGGAATTTTCTATTCAAAAGTATCAGACTTCAAGTTAGTCGGATACACAGATAGTGATTGGGCCGGTTCTCTTGATGATCGAAAAAGCACTTCAGAAGCTATTTCATGGAGTTCAAAGAAGCAAGAGACAGTTGCTTTCCTCATCTAAAGAAGAGTATGTGGCAATTTCTTCAGCTACATGTCAAGCTATTTGGCTTAGACGGTTGCTAAAAGATCTCCTCCGTGAGTAAAAGTCTCCTACAACTATTTACTGTAACAACAAAGCGGCCATATCACTGACGAAGAATGCCGTTTTTCACAGCAGGACTAAGCACATTGATGTTCGTCATCATTTCATTCGTGACATGGTTGCAAAAGGAATGATCGAGCTCAAGTTTTGTGGAACAAATCAACAAGTAGCGGATATCCTAACGAAGTCACTTTCAATAGCAAAAGTTGATGATTTCCGATCGCAGATGGGTGTTTGCAAGCATTGAAGCAAGGGGGCGTGTTGAATAATACGTCAAAGAAGTTATTACAATAATAATATGTTAGTATAAAGGGAATCCATTTTTAAAATAATGCTAAAAAATAAAGTATTTATCGTTTTGGGTTGGTTTTGAAAATATTTGTCAAAATGGTGTCCACGTAGGCTCGGGTTTGCAAAACTCAAAACACGGAGTAAACACGCCATTGACAGTGGTGTGTTTGACATTACTAAGAAAGTCCGTATCAAAATAAATTAGGAAGCCCAGACACGCCATTAACAATGACGGGTCTATTGAAATAGACACGCCATTTGAAAGGGCGTGTCTTTATACCCATAAATCATACGCCAACTGCCAGCCATTTACCTACCCCTTTTTACCTTTCCTTGAATGTTTCAGCCTCGATTCCAAGTCCTCCTCAATGACACCATCTTACACCATAGCCATAGCCAATTTGCCCTACCACAAAATCAACCATTCCTAATTTCTCTTCAATACCTCTTTTGGCTTCTTCAAATTCTACCTTCGATAACTCACCGTCACCGCAATCGAGCCACCATGGTCCCGCCCCTAAATCAACCACGACCACCATCACCTATTATCCTCTTGCCATTTTCGGATCACCAAACTCATTATTATGCACCATTCGATATCAATAACTAGTTCGAACCACCATCAACTTTGTGTGGTCGATTTATATAAAGGTATGGTGCTTTGGTTTGTTGTGAACTTGACAATAGACTAAGGTACGAAATGGAGGATGATCGATTTGGCCTACCTCGATTTCGTAGCAGCAGCTATTATAATTCCACCACCAGCGTACCTTCTGTTAGAGCTAGTGTCCTCCACAGTTAGTGTGATAACGTGTATAAATCTCTTATAGGTTCACAGGGTATACTTAGTATTTTATTAGTTGATTAACGTTTACTAATAACGGTTAGCTTGCTATAAGTTTGACGTTATTATCATACTGATGGCGGTGATCAACTGGTCTCTAAAAGTCACACCTAAAGGATGTGTTTGAGAGATGTGATTATATGAAAATATAATCACATTGATGCCTTATATGACTAAAAGGTTAGTCCATGTATTTGACTAAAAGGTTAGTCAATGTGATGATGAGTGGATTATTTAATACAATTAAATAATATCAGCTGAGATGAATTAATTGTTAATTCGTAAATTGAATATAAACTGTTATATTTAATTAATGTATATAATATTAGCTTAAACGAATTAAGATATTAATTCGTAATTAAACATAAACGCTTATATTTAATTAGCAAATTATAAATATACGATATTTATAGTTAATGTATATATTATACGAAATTGTCATAAGAAATGATGACAGACCGGTATTAATAAATCGACTACAAACTGTTGTGTGTGGACTTATTAATACGTGACGACATAAATTACAATTGATAATGATACACATTTTATACAATATGATAACAACCTAAAATAAGAAGACTTTTCTCCTTATTTGTTTGGTTGTTACACGTTTAAAGGGGAGAAAAATAAGAAAAAGATCTTCCCCTCTTTTCTCCTTTTGGACGGTTAAATAAGAGAGAGGGTAGGATCATTTTCTCTCTTGATTTTTTTTCTCGATACTCTCATCACAAAACCCTAAAAATTATTAGGAATTAGGGTTCTCTTTCTAGCAAAAAAAAGGCTTTTCTCTGAGCATTTTGGGTGCAACGATTAGGAGAATATCGATCTCGATATTTGTTCTTAGGCCAAATTGCTAGGACCGGAGGTTAATTCTAATCTCTATTCTTTTGTTTATGCATTTCGTTTATGACTCGTAATTTCATATTTCATAATTTCGTTATAATCCGAATTTTCTTGATGAAATATACCGATATTTCTAACAAGTGGTATCAGAGCTTAGGCCACGGAATTATTTTATATGATTTTCATAAATGGATTAAAGCAAAAAGAAAAAAAATTTAAAAAATATTTTCGGCCGTATCAATTATTTTTTTTTTGCCGAGATGTTTTTTTGTTGTTGATGCCTTGTTTCCATTTTGATTTATTGATATTGTTGTTTTAATATGTTCAGATGATAATATGATAAATTTGTAGATGCTTTGACTTAATAAGAATTAAATTGAAATGTAAATGGAAATTGTTTTGATTGATGATGTTCATTTGTTTTTGCTATATAGTTTTGGCATACATGGTGTTAAATTGTTGTTTAAGAATCATGATTCATTAATTTAATAATGTTCAAATCAATTGTGATGAATCAAATATTCAGATAATCGATTTAATCATAATATAGATATTCATTTTAAGAGGTTAAATTGAATCATCTAGTTTGGATCTATGTTTAAATTAAACGTTGATGATTATGCCAATCTTGTTATAGTAGCAACATTAAACAAATTTGTTCAAATAAAAGGGGTTGTTTTCGCGAAAAAAAAAACCTGTTTTTCGAAATTTTAGGGCAGAATGCCGAGAGCAATAAATTTTTTTTTTTGGTGTGTTTTGGGCAATAATGATTATACATTATATCTATAATGTATGATTGTTTGTTGTGAAAATGTTCACAAATTTTAGATACCCAATTATTTTAAAGTGGTTTAAAATGATGTTAGATTAATTCATATGACAAGTTAATGTGTATTAAGACTGGAATTATTGTGAGTAATTGTGGAATTGTCACATAATTTTGATCATTTTAAAATAGGTGGTTTGGATAAATTACTCTACATAATTAAGGAATTATGTCTTGAATGATTAATTTATTGTTCATGCATTTTATTTAGTTGTATGAATTGTTGAATGGTTTATTTACGTATTTTTGCAATCGGTTGTAATTTGGTATTACCTAGTGTGGCCTTAGTTGATTATGTTTTCGTAATGATGGAAACATAATCTTGATGTAATTTTGAGATCTCGAATCTCCTTTGGTTTTCTTTAGTATTATGTTTTTGAAATTAGAATGTAAATAGGTTTATTTTGTAATTTATTAATTGTAATTTTGAGAAGACTAAAGATGGAGATTGGATTGCTCACTCCCGCTACATGGACCAAGATGGAACATCAAGACAAGCTTCTCGGGTCCTAGGAAGGATTCCAATGTTATATTTATGTTCATTTTGGTAGATAGGCCACACTAGGACTTTGTTTTTGTTTTACGTTTTTCCATTCTTGTTGCTTTTCTTCGCATGATAGTTAGTGCATCATATTCCGCCTAAACCAAACCACCTACTTATATGCATGGAAATTGACTCATATAGTTTGGATGTTAGTTATCATGGACATAAAGATGTCACACTATTTTAAGCCATCATCTTAGTTTATTCATTCTCGCATGCTAGATATTAGTTCACTTAAAATGTATTAAAATAAAGTTGATGGGATCTTCCTCTAAAACTAAAATTGAGACTAGTCTTTATAGGCCAAACAACTGTGAATCCCTTCTTCGTCGGTAGGTATATAGGACCTTACTCTCCATATGACCCCTTCTACGTTGGGTAAGTAGTTTGTGTTGACTTATTTTACCTCAACATTATAATCCGAAGAGTTTCTCGAGATTATGATGGACTATAGATAGAATTTACAGAAATTTATCAACCAAGAATTCTAAAAGTAGAATTAGCTAAGAGGTTGGCTTATCAATTTACAGATAATTGAGTCTTGGGATCATTTATATAATTCTTGAGGAAGGTCAATTGTATAAATGCTTGAGTCTTCGCATTATAACAGTTTTGCATTAGACTTAAATCATAACGATGAGTATGCTTATTATATTTTTCTTCTTCTTTTCGCAGTGTAGAATTCGTTTTATATAGATAATACTGCTTACAACAAATGGCTAGAAATACTAATATCCCTATGCCAAGTGCCACACTTGCACGCGAGTCCTGGCTCAAAACTTTCATGGACCACATGTATCAGTCCACACGACTGAAGAATGACGGGTCCAACTTTGCGGACTGGGAGGCATCATTATGGAATGCTGCCATTGCTGACGGTAAGCTCAAGTACTTGACTGAGCCAAGACTGCCAAACCCAGGGCCCAATGCAAGAGCTAACGAGTCACTTGCTTATAGTGACTTCGTCATGGAAGCGGGTGCGATAAAGAACGTACTCATTTTTGCAATGAAAACCAATTTCCAAAGACGCTTCATTGCCCAAGGTGCAAACAAGATTTTCACCACGCTCACTTATGAGTTCTCAAAAGCACCGAGAATCGTTACTTATGAGCATACCTGTCGCTTCTTTGAGGCGAAACTCTAGAAGGGCCAACCGGTTAGCCCACACATTCTTGATATGATTGAGAATGTCGAGAAACTGGAGGCACTTGATTGCAAAATCAGTGAGAGCATAGTCATTGACCGTATGCTTCATTCACTTCATGATGGTTTTGCCCTTTTCAGGGCAAATTACTACATGAATGATATGATGAAAAGTCCTTATGAGCTACACTCACTTCTCGTACAGACCGAGAATGATATGAAATTTAGTGGGAGCATGAAGCAAGATGTTCTCATGATTTCCAACAAGAATAAGGGTAAGGGCAAAGCTCACGACGACCTAAATGTAAGAAAGCCAAAGTTTAAGAAGTCAGGAAATGGTAGGAGTGGGCCTGGTGAGACTAGTGGCTCACAAGGCAAGGCAAAGAGCAAGGGCAGTAACGTTGAGTGCCACCATTGTCACAAGACTGGGCATTGGAGGAGGATCTGTCCCGTGTACCGTGAGGACATAAAAGCAGGCCGCGTCACTCATGTTGGTATGTCATCTTATATTCATATGATTGAGATTAACCATGCAAGTTTCGGAACTTGGGTACTTGATATTGGTTGTGGTTCTCATCTGTGTAATCATTTGCAGGGCCTAAAAAACATCACACTCCTCGCAAAGGGTGATGTGGACCTACGAGTCTGGAATGGAGCAAGAGTTGTTGCAGTCTCAATGGGAACAAACGTAATCCAGCTCCCGAGTGGTTTTGAGTTATATTTATATAACTGTTACTATGTACCCAGTTTATCTAAGAATATTATTTCTGTTTCCGTACTTGATAAAGACGGTTTTTCATTTTCAATAAAGGACAGTAGCTGTATTTTCTCCTTTAATGAAATGGTTTATGGCAAAGCAGTTTCCATGAATGGAATTTATATCTTAGATCAAACCACAGATATATTACACGTGAATAATAAGAAATTAAAGGTTGGTGACAAAGATCAAACTTATATATGGCATTGTCGAATGGGACACATAAATGAAAAACGTGTAAAGAAACTCATTGAGAATGGGACTATCTCCACATTTGATTTCTCATCATTTGGCACGTGTGAATCATGTCTTATCGGCAAAATGACTCGATATTCCTTCAAAGGTGTTGGAATGCGCGCTAATGACCTATTAGGACTCATACATACTGATGTATGTGGACCTATGTCAATCACCGCAAGAGACGGCTGTAGATATTTTATCACTTTCACGGATGATTTGAGTAGATACGGATATGTCTACTTAATGAAGCATAAAAGTGAGTTTTTTGAAAACTTCAAGGAATACCAGAATAAGGTTGAGAACCAACTGGGAAGAAAGGTTAAAGCACTCCGTTCAGATCGTGGTGGCGAATATCTTTCAAATGAGTTTGATCAACACCTTAAAGACTGTGGAATAGTTTTACAGTTAACTCCACCTTGAACACCTCAATTAAATGGTGTGTCCGAACGGAGATATCGAACACTACTTGATATGGTTCGATCCATGATTAGTCACACGGTAGTACCTGATTCATTTTGGGGTTTTTCTCTTTTGTCAGCTGCTCTTATACTTAACCAAAGTCTATCTAAAGCTGTCGACAAGACTCCGTATGAGATATGGAAGGGAACGGTCCCCAACTTGTCCTTTATTCGGGTTTGGGGCTGCAAGGCTTATGTCAAGTGGAGACACGAGGATAAGCTCGGCCCGCGATCGGTCAAGACATACTTTATTGGTTATCCAAAAGGAATGTTTGGTCATTACTTCTATTCGCCTACCGAACATCGAGTTTTTGTTACGGCTAGTGCAAAGTTCTTAGAGAAAGAGTTTCTCGAAAACAAGTCAAGTAATAGAACCTTCGAGCTGTCGGAGATTCAAGAACCAACAACCGAGGAACAGATGGAGGAAGATGTTCCTTCAACTTATGATACGGTTATTATTCCTCAGGAACCTCGGAGGTCGGGTAGAGTCTCTAATCCTCCAGACAGATACATTGGTATGGTCGAGGAAAATGACGTTTTGCTCCTAGAGAGTAATGAACCCGCTACCTATAAAGGTGCCATGACCTGTTCCAACTCTAAGCTATGGATTGAAGCCATGCAATCCGAGATGGACTACATGTATGAGAATGACGTATGGGATCATGTTGATTTACCTAACAAGGTTCGACCTCTTCAGTGCAAATGGCTTTACAAAATAAAGCATTCTGTAGAAGGGCAACCAGATACCTATAAGGCACGACTAGTGGCAAAAGGTTTCACTCAAGTGCACGGATTGCATTATGATGAAATCTTTGCACCCGTAGTTATGCTGCATTCCATTCGGATAATCTTAGCAGTTGCCGCTATTCATGACTATGAAATTTGGCAGATGGATGTGAAAACTGCCTTCTTAAACGGTTATTTGGAGGAGGAATTGTACATGGTACAAACCGAAAGTTTCATAGATCCTGAAAATCCTAAGAAAGTTTGCAAGCTTAAATGTTCCATTTATGGACTTAAGCAAGCTTCTCGGAGTTGGAATCATCGTTTGGACCAGGTGATAAAAGAGTATGGTTTCACTCGATCGGTCGAGGAACCATGCTTATATGTCAAGTCGAGTGGGAGCAAGATTGTTTTCTTGATATTGTATGTCGATGACATACTCTTGATTGGGAATGACATTCCTCTGTTATCTTCGGTAAAAGGATGGTTGAAGAACCATTTCCAGATGAAACATCTGGGTGAGCCTCAACACATATTGGGAATCCGTATCTATCGAGATAAATCACGACGGATGTTATCACTGAGTCAGGAGTCTTATTTAGATAAGATTCTCTAAAGGTTCAGCATGACCAACTCCAAGAAGGGGAACCTTCCAATGACTTCTGGGATGCATTTGAGCAAGTCTCAGTCACCCAAGACACCGGAAGGGGTCGAACGCATGTGTCGCGTTCCTTATGCATCAGCCATAGGATCAATCATGTATGCCATGATATGCACACGTCCAGACGTGGCATATGCATTGAGTATGACGAGTCGGTACCAAAGCAATCCAGATGAAACACACTGGATGGCTGTTAAAAACATCCTTAAGTACCTACGGAGAACTAAGGATTAGGCATTGACTTATGGAGGAGATACTAAGCTATGTGCAATCGGTTACGTAGATGCTAGCTTCCAAACGGATCGAGATGATTCGAAATCTCAGTCTGGATTCGTCTTTACTCTTAATGTTGATGCGGTCAGCTGGAAAAGTTCCAAACAGGAAGTTATAGCAGATTCTACTACTGAATCTGAGTACTATGCCGCTTCAGAAGCAGCAAAGGAAGCTATATGGATGCATCAATTCTTACAAGGACTAACCATAGTTCCTAGTTCGACTGACCCAATCACCATCTATTGTGACAATAGAGGTGCAATCTTCCAGGCCAAGGAGCCTAAGTCTAGCAACAAGTCTAGACATGTACATCGGAAGGCTCACCTGATCCGTGATTACGTGGAGCAAGAGGAGATAGTGATTGACAAGATTGCTTCGGATGACAACATCGCGGATCCTCTCACTAAACCATTGAAATATGATATGCATGAAGGGCACGTTTTTTTCATGGGAATTAAACGTGTTCCTGAGTTATAGTAGTTGATTATGGATTAGATACATTTTCTTTTTCATATGCTATTTATAACTTCATCGTATTATTTCATATTTTGTTTTTCATGTGGATTGTACGACAACATTGAACGCCACAAAGTGAACTGAATTACATTATATTTGTTTTGGTCCGTAATCGCCTACATGAGCTGATAACTCTGGCTATTATATTGTGAAGTTGATTGATGGTGGGTTCAACGAGCCATAAGCCAAACGGTTGCCTGATCGATCACAGATGCGAGTTATAACGATACTTCGTAGGACATTGTGACAACGTAATGAAGTCCTAAATGTTTAAAAACATTCGGTGCCAGGTCGTGGATTGGACGTCCATTGTGTTCCTAGAGTCGATTCTTTTGACTATCGACTGTCTCTTGAGATTAAGGCAGTTTTTGGGTGACTTTGGTTTCTTTCTCATGGTCGACCGTAACAGGAGGCTAAGCAGATTTTTACTATGTCATTTCATACTGTGCTTGTATTTACAGGATTCTAGTTGAAGAAAATATCCATCCTTTATCAGGTTTAGTCATTTCTCAGGACCACTCGAGGAGTTGTAACTGAAATGCATGGCCATGCTCGAATGATGATTCGTTTATCAGTTAAGTTACTTTCTAGTCGGGAAAACCACTCTTGATATTGATCACTTGTAAAATACGACCTTTGTGAATACGGATTTTGCAAATTGTTTTACATTGAGTTTGAGAAATTAAGGATATAAGAATCGGTTATAGCACATACACTTGTGAGGACAAGTGGGAGATTGTTGGAGCTAGTGTCCTCCGCAGTTAGTGTGATAACGTGTATAAATCTCTTATAGGTTCACAGGGTATACTTAGAATTTTATCTGTTGATTAATGTTTACTAATAACTGTTGGCTTGCTAGAAGTTTGACGTTATTATCATACTGATGGCGGTGATCAACTGGTCCCTAAAAGTCACACCTAAAGGATGTGTTTGAGAGGTGTGATTATATGAAAATATAATCACATTGATGCCTTATATGACTAAAAGGTTAGTCCATGTATTTGACTAAAAGCTTAGTCAATGTGATGATGAGTCGATTATTTAATACAATTAAATAATATCAGCTGAGACGAATTAATTGTTAATTCGTAAATTGAATATAAACTGTTATATTTAATTAATGTATATAATATTAGCTTAAACGAATTAAGATGTTAATTCGTAATTAAACATAAACGGTTATATTTAATTAGCAAATTATAAATATGCGATATTTATAGTTAATGTATATATTATACGAAATTGTCATAATAAATGATGACAAACCGGTATTAATAAATCGACTACAAACTGTTGTGTGTGGACTTATTAATACGTGACGACATAAATGAAAATTGATAATGATGCACATTTTATACAATATGATAACAACCTAAAATAAGATGATTTTTCTCCTTATTTGTTTGGTTGTTACACGTTTAAAGGGGAGAAAAATAAGAAAAAGATCTTCCCCTCTTTTCTCCTTTTGGACGGTTAAATAGGAGAGAGGGTAGGATCATTTTCTCTCTTGATTTTTTTCTCGATACTTCCATCACAAAACCCTAAAAATTATTAGGAATTAGGGTTCTCTTTCAAGCAAGAAAAGGCTTTTCTCGTAGAATTTTGGGTGCAACGATTAGGAGAATATCGATCTCTATATTAGTTCTTAGGCCAAATTGCTAGGACCGGAGGTTAATTCTAATCTTTATTATTTTGTTTATGCATTTTGCTTATGACTCGTAATTTCATATTTCATAATTTCGTTATAATTCGAATTTTCTTGATGAAATATACCGATATTTCTAACACCATAGCCATAGCCAATTTGCCCTACCACAAAATCAACCATTCCTAATTTCTCTTCAATACCTCTTTTGGCTTCTTCAAATTCTACCTTCGATAACTCACCGTCACCGCAATCGAGCCACCATTGTCCCGCCCCTAAATCAACCACGACCACCATCACCTGTTCTCCTCTTGCCATTTTCGGATCACCAAACTCATTATTATGCACCAATCGATATCAATAACTAGTTCGAACCACCATCAACTTTGTGTCGTCGATTTATATAAAGGTATGGTGTTTTGGTTTGTTGTGAAGTTGATATTAGACTGAGGTACGAAATGGAGGATGATCGATTTGGCCTACCTCGATTTCGTAGCAGCAGCTATTATAATTCCACCACCAGCGTACCTTCGTCCTCCATGCCAAAACCGACACATCTCGCATCATATCATCACCGAATTCAGTCCACCACCTCCATCCGATGCATCTCCAGCGAACAACCAGGTAACCACCACTTGCACCTGCTCGCATACAACCCAGACACGTCGGGTTCATGTCACATCATACCACCATCAACGTCAGCAGTTTAATTTGTGTGAGGTAGGGAGGATAAGGAGGATGGTTGATTAGCATAAATGTTACAGTGCCATGTACTGTTTTCAATTGAAATTTTTTTATCCATGAGTCACGCCACTATCAATGGCGTGTTTCCTCAAGTATACCCGCCATTCTGTGTGGCGTATTTGGGTTCCTAGTTTATTTCGCTACTGCCTTTCTTGGTAACTTCAAACACGCCACTCCCTATGGCGTGTTTACTCCGTGTTTTAGGTTTTGAAAACCCGAGCCTACGTGGACACCATTTTGACATATACTTTCAAAACCGACCCAAAACGACAAATACTTTATTTTTGAGGATTATTTTAAAAATGGATTGGTATAAAGGTGAGTTATTGATATTATGAGTTAGTGTGTTAATGTTAAGAATAAGTTATTTAGTTTATGATAGAAACTTAGAAGTATTTATTTTATATATTTAGTTTCTACGTTCAAATGTCATATTGTAAGGCTATATAAAAGCCTCTAATTTACTTGTAATATGCATCAAATAATAAACAATTATTTCTTGATATTATTTACTTTCTCCTTTACCAACAACTTCGTCTTCTGATAGTGGTAGATTAGATAGCACGCAAGAGGCTTCGGATCACTCATTATTTGTTAACTGGTTGTCTTGTAGTTGGTCTCTTAGAAGAGATAGTTTGTTCAAACGTCTGAGTGCGACTAAAAGATCTTCACCGGATCTTTCAAATATTATCCTCATAAGCTTGAAAGTGAAGATTCTATGTTAAGTTTCAGGGTGTTCAAGATATTCTATCATAGTTTTCATGCCATTCCCAGATTTAATTTGAGTTGCAACCTGTTATGGTATACCAAAAGAAAGTGAGTTTATAAACACGATTAGCATAGATGCGAGAGGGAATTGGACAAACATTACAATAGCATAACAAGCCACTATCGGAAAACTAGCCTGCTAATTCAACGCCATAAAGAATACCTTGCTAATCCAATACCTTTTATAAATCACTGCGTATGTCAACTAGCTTAGCTGGTATAGTCGTTTGAGGTGCTACTCATGATATGACTCATATGAGTTTGAAATAATACCATCAACTAACCATTCCTGTTTAAAGCAATTTGGCAATCCTCAACGAAGAGGCGGTATGATGAGCAAAAAGAGCAATATTTGCATCCCCACAATAGACAAAAAGTACTCTGTGTAAAGCAAAATCAACATAGAACTCACCAGATGCTTTAGGAGAAGAAGCAATTCCACAAAGGATCTGGAGAACACATGCTTGGTGTAACGAGCCGCACAATCCCTAAAAATTGCGCCCGTGATCCGTTCACTTCGAGCCCTTAGATTTTATGTTTCTACTTATGTATTTTCGTTTCTATTTTTTTAGTCATGTAGTACTCCAAGATTACTTCCTGCGTGTCGAATCTTGGAGCTAGATTTTTTAGTTTAAGATACGTTTTTAGGTGTTTAGAAAACGTATCGTTATTCTGTACAGTCAATGTTTCCTGCTACCCGGCTTGTAGTATCAAATTTTTCCTCTTTGGGGGAGTACTAGTCAATGAATCTGCTTTCTACCCAATTTCCTTGATGTGACTCGTATTTGCACACATTTAGTCCCCGAACTAGCCTCATTCCTAAGCTTTATTTCTTACATGTATTAGGGCTGTTTCTATCTTAAGCTTCCTAATTTGCATATGTTGGGGCTGGTGTCCTCTACAGTTAGTGCAATGACATATAAATCTCTAAAAGGATCAAAGGGTATACTTTTGTATTATTATCAGTTGGTCCACGTTTATCAATAACGGTTGGCTTGCTAGATAAGTTTGACGTTATTGTCATACTGATGGCGGTGATAAACTGGTCCCTAAAAGTCACACCTATAGGATACGTTTGAGAGATGTGACGGTATGAAAATACAGTCATGTTGATGCCTAATATGACTAAGCAGTTAGTCGGAGTTATTGACTAATAATTAGTCAAACGCGATGTTGAGATATTTATTTAATACGGATTAAATAATAATGGCTAAGGTGAATTAAGCAGTTAATTCGTAAATTGAATATAAACGATTATATTTAATTAATGTATATTGAATTTAATTAATTATACAATATTGTCATTATCGGACAAGTATTAATATGTGTCGACTAATTCATGTTACTAATCGATGTTTTCTTATCCGATAACGAGTGACGATTTATAATTCAAAACCCGTCATATACATTTTAGCAAAACGAGTCGGACCACGAGTTAAAATAAGGAGAAAGTGGAAAGCCCACTCTCTCCATTGGGAACCGTGCGGACCGAGTGAAACAAAAGGAGAGACCTTCTCTCCTTTTGAATTAATTGATTTCATTTGCACAAAAATTAGGTTTTTGGAGCATTTCTCTCTGAAAACCTAGATCTCACATCAGAAAAAACTCACAAAAACTCTCTCAATATTGCAAGGCAATTAGAGAGTAATTTCTAGCACAAGGGGCATAGTCTCAGACGGTCTTGGATGCAACGATTAGGAGGAAATCTATATTGATTTCTGTTCATTAGGCCGAATTGCACAAGGAACCGAGGTTGATCTTATTCTCTTATCGTTTTCTCTTGTTTTTCGTTTATGACAATTATTCACATGTTAAATTTGCGTTATAATCCTTAATTATAAGGGAATTTTACGGATATTTCCCTACAACGTATTCTATGAGGTTTTGTGCCCTTGGTAGGGAAGGAGCGCTAGCCTTGCTTGTATGGAGCAAAAACGGAGCTAAATTGACCGCATTTAATGACCAAGCATCAAATAGGAGACCGATACTAAAGGCCTAGATTAATAATAAAAGTATTTGGGCAATGATGAAGGACCCCCAAGGCTCCTCAACGATCCCCACGGATCTTGAAGCAGCAAAATGAAGAAGAAGCCACACTGACCTGTAAGATGGGTGTCCCAAGCTCAGCCCGAGGGTCCTGATGCTAAAGTCGGGCATCCCAAAGACACAGCCCGAGCATCCCACAAGCAGGATGAGCGAATTTCCTTACAGCATGGGCGTTCAACAGGGTTAGGTCGAGCGGCTCCTTAGGGACCTGCAAGGCGTTAATCTTTATCTTAGGGACTTCATCGTCATTTAAGCCCTTAATTAACCTAATATTTATACTTAGTATAAATATGATACAGTCGTTTTGTACCAAAAATAAAAACCTAAGTTACTACCAACAGAAGTCAACGGTAAGTAGGGTCGATCTCCACAGGGAGGCTAAGTTGCTATCTATCTGTTTAATTTGGTCTGTCGGTGTCACGAAATGGGGGTTTTGATTGAATTGGACTAATCGAACTCGAGGCTAAAGGCAAGAGAAAAGGGATAAAAGAAATTAACAATAAGAGAAAGAAAATATGCTAGGAGTCGGTCCACCGTGGTAGCTATACTATCGGAAATACTAAGGCGATTAGACTATTGATAAGAAGAGCTATGGTCGTCACCTTTCGGTCCTTAAACCGCCCTAGAGCGTAAATAGCTTAACTTTCGTCCTCACTACAATACCCTATTGTAATTAAGCAAGCCTTCCCTTCCAATCTTTCGATCCAGGTCGGGGTTAACTAAATTTATTGGTCTCCCGCATGCATTCATTCGATAGGATAACAATTAAATTCCTAATACAATTCTTATCGCAAGGCTAATCTACTCAAGTCAATTAAAACATGCTACCACGGCTTCCCTAATCCTAACATACTACGGGATTAGCTAGACATAAATAAGGGGGAAACGAGAAATGAAGGAAGAACAATAAACATAAATAATAATTAAAGAGGAAAAGAAAGAGAAAGAATTAATACTGAATTATTGATCCGGAAATTAAGAACAAAGTAACAGTAGCAGTATATTCGAACCAGAGAGAAAGGGAACGAAGTGAAAGTGTGTGAGAGAGTTTATAATGACAAACTGACTTCCTATTTATAAGAAAATAGGATTAGCTAAACCTAATGACGGAATTAAACCTAAAAAGCCCAGCCCGTAGCAAAATTCACTCGATCGTGTGGAATAAAACCACTCGATCGAGCAAACCCAGCCAGAAACCGCTCGATCGAGCAAACCCAGCCAGAAACCGCTCGATCGACCAACTAATTCACTCGATCGAGTAAAGGCATATAAGGAACTGGTCGATCGAATGAATAAACTACTCGATCGACTGATTATTGAATCCTAAACCACTCGATCGACTAGAAAAGCACTCGATCGAGTGGATCTTGACTTCAGGAGCTCATAATTCACGTTAGTTTGACTTTGACTTGTCCTTTTAGCTCGAAACAGACTTCACGCATCCCAAGATGACTATAATTCCCGCTCCAAATCTACTCTTCCTCCAAATGCATGCTAAACGGACGGTAAATGGCTTGATTTCACTACTTTATGGTCCATTCCTGCAAATAAGACAAAGTAACCCAAAGTAGCATATTCGGGGCATTTCGTAGCATAAAACCACGATAAAATCATAGAAATACGTGTATAAAATAGGCTAAAAAGACTATATAAAATGCACGTATCAAATCTCCCCAAACCAAACCTTTACTCGTCCTCGAGTAAACTAAAATGCAACTAAAGGAACGGAAAAGATAACTCAGAGCTAGCTACAAATGCCCACTTAAGCCAATTTAATGCAAGCGAACTAACACTTATAGGAAGACAGCCAAATGCAAACGAGTTATAGGATGTTTATAATAAAGCTGAACCGTCGACCTTGCAAGACCTTTAACAATGGACTCTCACGGGTCACTCTTCCCTCATGAAGCAAAGGGTAAGCATATTGATGTAAGAGAGAGAGAAAAATAGTCGCTCACCTAGACTACGACCCACATAAACATGCATGTAGCTAATATGATAAACAATTCTAGCTACCGTACATACATTCCAACCAAACAAGGTCCTGTCACAGCCGAGGGCTTACAAAAATATGGTAAAGTGAGGCAATGGGTAGGAAAAGGCAAAACGTTTATGGGAATGTGGAGGTATAGGTGATCAAGCTAGTACCTAAACAAAACCATATGACAACATCCATTTCCAACTCAATTATGAATTAAGCACATGCCCTTCATTTGGCATAAAACTCACCAAACCGAACTAGAAATACTCCTCAAATGATATAAATAAAACATAGTAGCGGAAACCGTCAACAACCAAACAACATCTTTTTTCAAATTTTTCCTTTCTTTTTCTATTTTTTTTTCGGTTTCTTCTTTTCTTTCTTCAACTTTTTTCAACTTTCTTTTTTCTTCTTTCTTTCTTTTTCACGTTTTTTTCAACTCTTTTTTTTTTCTATTTTCCTCCTTTTCTTCATAAATACCAATTCCAAAACAATAGATATAAGCCAAACTTGATACAATAGACAATATACCGCAGAACAATCTAAACTAGCTTGACAAGGCAGGCTAAATTCGGAATGTAGCTAAGGGTCAACAGGCAAATTTGGTTAATGTGGAGTTAAATGGGTAAAAATGAAAGAAGGGGAAATTGTAAGCACCTCCCTGCATGTGACACCAACCACTAACCCGAATGTATGACGGCAAAAAGCAATTGAATTCATATACGTGCAAATTAATGAACATGCTATGCAAGGAGTATACTACTCACAATCCTAGATGAAACTGGTCATAAATGACACCAGTTTATAAGGCTCTAAATCTTAGAAATTATAAGTAGGTTGCCAAAATTTCAGGTCAAGTCTATTCGTTCAGCTAAATTAAACATTAACTCGTAGATTATGCAATAAGACAAAGCTAAAAGAATAATAGTATAATGCAAGGCTTAAGCAAAAAGACAATTGCAGTGCAATTTCATCATTGACATCTACCGTTCCGACTCAACCTATATGCTAAAATAAACGTGAAATTTTTGAATTTTAACAATTTTTTAAAAATTTTTATGGAAATTTTGAATTTTTAACAAAAATAAACAACAATGCAAACATAAATTAAACGTGATAACTGAAATGCAATGAAAACAAAATGCGGAACTGAGATATGGATGCATAACCTCCCCAAACCAAACCGTACAATGCCCCCATTGTACTAAAACATGGGAAGGAAATGCAAACTAAAGGAGGAAAGGAGTAAATACGGAAAAACTCACAAAATGCGCGAATAAGGGGACCTCCCCAAACCGACCATGAACATGGGAGGTTGCTAAAGGCCCGGAAAACCGTTTCAGGAAGCTAATCCAAGTCAACAATACTCGGTCAAGAGGAATAGTGTCTGATCGAGTAGAATGGGCGCTCAAAACTGCTCGATCGAATGGAATTTAGGTCGATCGAGTGGTTTCTCATCCTACAGGTGGTCGATCGAGTAGATTAATCACTCGATCGAGTGAATTCATCAGCAAAAGTGCTCGATCGAGTAGAATGACTACTCGATCGAGTGATCCTCGGTGTAATTCCTGCAAAACGCAATAAAAACAGCCCACAACTAACAAAAACAAGCTTAACTGAGACCGTCTATGGTGTAAAAACCATTTATTACAACTTAAATGAAAAAAAATGCAGAATAAAATTGCCGGGTTGCCTCCCAGGTAGCGCTAGCTTCAGTCTGGTCCCAGCTCGACCTTCTTTTCTTCGAGCCTCTCTAATAGTCATAATCAAAAAACATTTCAAAGCGCGCAAAGCATTAAATCATACATCTGCGCATGTGCTACAAAAAAGCATAAGTAGCACCAAAGTGGAATAGCAAAATAGGAAATAAAAATGTTTAACTTTTTAAGTCGTACAAATTTCCTATGAGCGCTCCTAAATTTATCCACAAAATATAGGAGCGCGGGAGCAATTAACGATAATCTAGGGCTCCATCTCAGATTAACAGTTTGGAAATGATGAGAACGGTGAAAAATCGTTATTTTACGCGTCCACATGTGAGAGGGTATAACATTAAAATAGATAGCACGAGTCAAACGAGGCAATATACTATTAAAACAAACAATAATTAAATTATCGTTTACTACCTCAGGTTGGTCGCTCTCAATGACAAAATCGTAGATAAAAGAGTTTATTACCTATTCCGTGCTAGGAGCAATTACCGGCTCAGCTGTCCTTTCGTCGCCCTCGGTGGAATTCAGCCCATAAATCTCAAGTTCAAGTGTATCCGACTCAGCCTTGGATAAGGGAGATTCACCGTAATCGTCATCATCATCAAAATCATCATTCAAAGTGAACCCAAGTGACGAATCAAAGCTTCCCATGGCCAATTCAGTCGTTCGAGCAAAATACTCACTCGATCGACCAACTTCCTCCTGAATTCCACTCGATCGAGTGGAAATATCACTCGATCGAGCACTTTCTCCTGGAAAATCACTCGATCGACTAATATCAGTCACTCGATCGAGTGATTCCTCCTGTACAGGGCTGAAATCTTCGCGTAAGCTAGTGAAATATGATAGAAACTCGTCGTCGAAGTCATAGAGGTCATCTTCAGCATTGGGCAACACGGTTTCCTCAGAGGAAAAACCGCTCTCAGCAAGGTATACCTCTTCTTCTTGCATCTCAGCTGCTAACTGAGCAATGTCAGTTTCAAGCTTAAGGAATCGAGCGTCCATATTTTTATTGCTCTCTTGCATTTGTGATACAAGCGTCACCATTGAATATGTCAGCTCCGCGATCTCTTCTATCTCCATCTCAGCTGCTAACTGAGCAACTACAGACCCGAGCTTATCAACTCGCGAGAAGTGTTGTCTATCATAATCTTCCTGAGCTTGCATTTGAGATGCAATTGTCTCCATTAAAGATTTCAGCTCCGCGAATTCTTCTTCTTGCATATCGGGAGGATCTCGTTGCGGTGGCCATTGATAGGGTGGATGTGGTGGCACAACTACAGCTGCATTGTGCTCCGTAGTACTACATCCCCAAGATTTCTTCCTTTCCCAACTAGCAGGTCTTTCATCTTGGGCTTCAAACTGAGCAATTAGTCGGGAGACAGATGTCATCTTGGCAAGAGGGATCGGAGGTACTCAAGCCTTCCCTTCGATAATCTCCCTCAGTAGCCTGTTTAATAAACCTGTAGGCCTATCAAAACAACACTAAAGAAAAAGATAAGAACGGCCTCAAGGTACTTAGTCTTCCCTTGAGGCGGAAAGACAAACAAAATAAAACAGATAAAAAGCGTCGCCTCCCCGGCAACGGCGCCAAAATTTGATACTGTCGTTTTGTACCAAAAATAATAACCTAAGTTATTACCAACAGAAGTCAGCGGTAAGTAGGGTCGATCTCCACAGGGAGGCTAAGTTGCTATCTATCTGTTTAATTTGGTCTGTCAGGGTGTCACAGAAATGGAGGTTTTGATTGAATTGGACTAACTGAACTACTGAGGCTAAAGGCAAGAGAAAAGGGATAAAAGAAATTAACAATAAGAGAAAGAAAATTTGATAGGAGTCGGTCCACCGTGGTAGCTATACTATCGGAAATACTAAGGCGATTAGACTATTGATAAGAAGAGCTATGGTCGTCACCTTTCGGTCCTTAAACCGCCCTAGAGCGTAAATAGCTTAACTTTCGTCCTCACTACAATACCCTATTGTAATTAAGCAAGCCTTCCCTTCCAATCTTTCGATCCAGGTCGGGGTTAACTAAATTTATTGGTCTCCTGCATGCATTCATTCGACCGGTTAACAATTAAATTGCCTAATACAATTCTTATCGCAAGGCTAATCTACTCAAGTCAGTTAAAACATGCTACCACGGCTTCCCAAATCCTAACATACTACGGGATTAGCTAGACATAAATAAGGGTGAAACGAGAAATAAAGGAAGAACAATAAACATAAATAATAATTAAAGAGGAAAAGAAAGAGAAAGAATTAATACTGAATTATTGATCCGGAAATTAAGAACAAAGTAACAGTAGCAGTATATTCGAACCAGAGAGAAAGGGAACGAAGTAAAAGTGTGTGAGAGAGTTTATAATGACATACTGACTTCCTATTTATAAGAAAATAGGATTAGCTAAACCTAATGACGGAATTAAACCTAAAAATCCCAGCCCGTAGCAAAATCCACTCGATCGAGTGGAATAAAACCACTCGATCGAGCATACCCAGCCAGAAACCGCTCGATCGACCAACTAATTCACTCGATCGAGTAAAGGCATATAAGGAACTGGTCGATCGAATGAATAAACTACTCGATCGACTGATTATTGAATCCTAAACCACTCGATCGACTAGAAAAGCACTCGATCGAGTGGATCTTGACTTCAGCAGCTCATAATTCACGTTAGTTTGACTTTAACTTGTCCTTTTAGCTCCCGAAACAGCTTCACGCATCCCAAGACAGCTATAATTCCCGCTCCAAATCTACTCTTCCTCCAAATGCATGCTAAACGGACGGTAAATGGCTTGATTTCACTACTTTATGGTCCATTCCTGCAAATAAGACAAAGTAACCCAAAGTAGCATATTCGGGGCATTTCGTAGCATAAAACCACGATAAAAGCATAGAAATACGTGCATAAAATAGGCTAAAAAGACTATATAAAATGCACGTATCAAAATACTCCCTTGTAATAGGAGATGAGTATCAACTCATTAGAGTACATTAGAAATAAATTAGCTTAATTACATATTAATCCTTCCTGAATTATTGTTGAAGAATTCTTAGATCTAGTTGGGTAATTAGAAGATTATTTGGGGTATATTGAAGAATTGACAACTCTTCATTCATCAATCAAATTTTCTTCTATTATTCTTTCCTTCCATTTGTTCATCATAAGTTTGGTACAGTTCCTTTACTCTTGCTTAATTATTGTTTATTGCTTTACTCATCCATCATGTTTAGACTTATTGATGTGGTTGACATCCTTGTTAGCATGCTTTCCATGATCATGAGTGAGTAGTCTCCTAACTAGGGTTAATAGGGGATTAGGGGAATTAATTATGGGGTAGATCTTAACTTAATGAGTTCACATGATTGCTTGCTTGTTGTAGTTTTAACTTATGCACATGTTATGCATGATGAAATGCTTGATTGACAACCTAGCATGAATCTCTTATCCATTCAACAAGGCTTGTAAGACATAAACAAACTCAAGGCCTGTTAGACCATGCATATAGTTGAATAGGAAGAAATTAAGTCGACTTGTAGGTGTTGTAAATTGTTGACCGACTCGGCTCTGAGACCCAAACCTTCGTAGGAGTTGTAAAATATAAACTAACTCGATTCCACTACAACAATAATTTGGTTGCATCTATGGGACTTGCTTTTGTGATCTCACCATGATTCCCTAAAGAACCCATGACACCCTAGTGACTTTTGTCAATTGTTTACATTCCCATTTGCTTTACTTGCTTTGCTTTTCTATTTTTTTACTTTTACCTTGCCTAGTAGTTTAGACAACCATCTCAATCCAAACTAAATTGTAACTCTAAGGCATAACTACTTGCAATCGATAATTTAATCCAATACTCGTCCCTTGGGATCCGACCTTTACTTACCGCTTTGCTAAGGGTAGTTTGTGGAGACTATAAATATTGTTTGAGGGCGTACAACGACACGACCATCAAAATGGCGCCGTTGCCGGGGACGGTGTTAAATTGAATTGTTATCAATCTTTGTTTCTAGTTGTGTCTTTCTTTGCCTTGGGAAAAAACATTTCCTCAGAGTACTTCTCGATCACGTTTTTCTCTTAGTTTACATTGCAAGATGACCTTATAGATTGTTGTGTAGAGGACCATGCAAGTTCTACTCTCATCAAAGACCCTTTGGAAGCATTAAAGGCCTTGGAAGCAAGTGAGGCCAATGGCAAACGTTGGGCATTGGAAGTAGACCTCTTTGAGACCTCTCTAGCCAACAAAAAGCTCACCTATGAGCAATCCATGAGGATGGATAGCATCTTCAAAGAATTATCACAACCCATTAAGGTGGAACAAGCAATGAGGGTAGAAAGTGTGATAGAGGAGGAAAGCATAATAGAGGTGGAAAGTATTCCCAATGAACCATCAAAGGTAGAGGTTGAGGTACAAACTCCATCTTTAAAACCCCTTCCCCTAATTTAAAGTATGCTTACTTTGATGAGTCTAAAACCAAACCCGTGATTGTCAATAAAAAACTTGATGATAGTCAATTGGAAAGTTTGCTTGGTGTGTTAAGAGAACATGAAAAGGCTATAGGTTATAGTCTAGATGACCTTAAGGGAATAAGCCCCAACTTTTGCATGCATAGGATTCATCTAGAGGAAGACCATAGACCCACCATTCAAGGACAAAAGAGACTAAATCCCCATATGCAAGAAATTGTAAAAGCATAGGTTATGAAATTACTTGATGCGGGAATCATCTACCCTATATTGGATTCCTTGTGGGTGGACCTGTCAAAACCTGACCCGACCCGTAAATAACCCGCAAATAACCCGTTTTTTTCAACCCAAACCCAAAAAATAGCCGAACTCGTTGACCCGTAAATAGCGGGTCGAAACCCGGCCCATAATGGGTTGACCGTTGGTCAACGCATCAATATATTTTCCTTAAAATTGATTATGTCAAATAGGTACTGACTTATAAAATATTAAGGAAAGATATGTATATATACGGAATGACACGTCATCACCTAAAACCATATCCCATGTCATCACATCAAAGTGTGTGCCACGTCGTCACTTTCACCATATTACGTCGATCCGTATTCTACGTCAGCACTGCCATGTCATCATTTTGCATTTCAGGCGACATGCCATGTCATCACCTTGAAGTGTGTGCCACGCTATTACTTTCACCTTGTTACATCGAACCGTATTCCATGTCGGTACTGCCATATCATCACTTTGCAGTGCATGCCACACCATCACATCCATCGTATTACGTGGAACCTCACTCCACGTCAGCATTGCCACCTCATCACCTGGAATCACATACCATGTCATCATTCTCATCTTATTTGAGTATCACTGTCGTACTTAGCGAGTTAGTGAGGGTAATGATGAGGAAGACGAGGTGATGATGGTGAGAATGGTGACAATTAAGTTGACTAAGACGAGCAAGAGGAGAAAAAACGTATAAATGGTAGGAATTACTATATAAAAGAAGTTTTAAAAAATGACATAAAAAGGTGTTGATCAACCCTTTTTTACCCGAAACCCATATCAACCCGTTTCATATAAGGGTGTGATATTGAAAATATTAAGCAAAAAATGTTTAATCTTACTAATATCATATATTAAACTACATAATAATAAAAATTTAAGAATAATTATGTGTTTATAAGTAAAATTAAAGAAAATGAATAATTTTTAAAAAGGCGTTAATCTGACCCGTTCTGACCCTAAACCCCGACCCGAAACCCGTATAACCCGTATTTTTCAAACCCGAAATAGACCCGACCCGTATTTTACCCGAATCTAAAATGACCAATCCCGTTACCCGCCCGTTTGACCCGTTTGACAGGTCTACTTGTGGGTTAGCCCCATTCAAGTGGTACCCAAGAAAGGAGGTACCACGGTGGTGAAAAATAACAAGAACGAGCTAATACCCACAAGGAAGATCACCGGTTGGCGAATGTTTATTGATTATCGTAAGTTGAATAACCCAACAAGAAAGAATCATTTGCCTCTTCCGTTCATTGATCGAATGCTTGAGAGGCTTGCATCTAACAAATTCTTTTGCTACCTTGACGGGTATTCGGGATTCTTCCAAATCCCGATACACCCGGATGACCAACATAAGACCACCTTCACATGCCCTTATGGTACATTTGCCTATAGGAGAATGCACTTTGGGCTATGTAATGCTCCCGCCACATTTCAACGTTGCATGATGAGTGTCTTTTCCGACTACTTAGAGACCATAATGGAAGTTTTTATGGAGGATTTTAGTGTTAATGGGAAAGATTTTGAGTCATATTTGCATAATCTATCTATTATCTTGTAAAAATGTGAAGATGTTAGCCTTGTTTTGAATTGGGAAAAGTGACATTTCATGGTCAATGAAGGCATTGTCTTGGGTCATTTGATTTCGGAAAAGGGCATCGAGGTTGACAAAGCAAAAGTTGAGGTGATAGAGAAATTACCGCCACCCGTGAATGTCAAAGGGGTACGGAGTTTTCTCGGTCATGCGGGGTTTTACCGACGATTCATAAAAGATTTTTCCAAAATTGCAGAACCCCTCAATCAACTTTTGCTTAAGGATGCCCCGTTCCAATTTACTCATGAGTCTGTTGATGCTTTTGATAGGATCAAGGAGGCTCTAATTTCGGAATTGATTATTCAACCGCCAAATTGGGAGTTACCTTTCAAGATAATGTGTGATTCAAGCAACTATGCCGTTGGCACGGTTCTTGGTCAACGGGTTGGGAAGGCTTTACATGCTATATATTATATAAGCAAGACCCTTGACACCACACAAGTCAACTATGATACCACAGAAAAGGAACTTTTTGCTATAAGTGTATGCTTTGGACAAGTTCCGCTCCTACTTACTTGGATCAAAGGTGATAGTGTTCTCGGACCACCGTGCTCTTAGACATATCTTGGTAAAGAAAGAATCAAAGCCACGCTTGTTAAGGTGGATTTTATTGCTCCAAGAATTTGACTTAGAGATAAGAGATAAGAAAGGAGCCGAGAATGTAGTTGCGGATCACTTGTCAAGGATTCAGTTTTATAACAATGAAGAAGATACACCGATCAATGATTCCTTTCCCGATGATGTTCTAATGGCCATCCACACACGACTTGAACAACACACAACACCATGGTTTACCGATTTTGCGAACTACATTGTGGGAGGAGTCCTTCCTCCAAACTTGAACTACAATCAACGAAAGAGATTCTTATTTGAAGTGAAGAGGTACTTTTGGGATGATTCCAATATCTACAAAGCATGTAGTGATTATCTTTACCGCAAATGTGTGCCATAATAGGAAGTTCAAGGAGTTTTGGAAGGTTCCCACTCATCCTCATATGGAGGACATCATGGAGCAAGAAGAACGGTTGCCAAAGTTCTACAATTGGGCTCCTATTGGCCCACCATGTTTGAAGATGCTAGGGAGTTTATCATTCATTGTGATCCTTGCCAAAGAACCGGGAACATATCTTGGAGGAATGAGATGCCACAACGAGGCATTTTGGAGGTTGAAATCTTTGATGTTTGGGGAATTGATTACCAAGGTCCCTTTGTATCGTCCCAAGGCAACAAGTACATTCTAGTTGCCATAGATTACGTGTCAAAGTGGGTAGAAGCAATTGCTACTCCAACCGACGATGCAAAGACGGTGACCAAGCTCTTAAGGAAAGTGATATTCCCAAGGTTTAGAGTTCCTAGAGCAATTATTAGTGATGGTGGAACACACTTGCATGAGAAGAAACTTTCTTATCTCTTAACAAAGTATGGTGTTCAACATAGGACCGGCTTGTGATACCATCCTCAAACAACCGTTGAAGTCGAAGTTTCCAATAGAGAGATCAAGCAAATTCTTGAGAAAGTTGTTAGCAAGACTCGTAAGGATTGGAGCATTAAGCTTGATGACACTCTTTGGGCTTATAGGACGGCCTATAAGACACCCATATGAGGTTCACCTTATAAGCTAGTCTATAGAAAGGCTTGTCACTTGTCACTTGAATTGGAATACAAAGCCTTTTGGGGAATCAAAGCCCTCAATCTTGACCTCGAGTTAAGTGGAGAGAAGAGGATCTTGCAAATTGAAGAACTAGAGGAGTTTCGGCTTCACTCATATGAGAATGAAAAGATCTACAAAGAACGAACTAAATTACTTCATGACAAGAGAATCAAGCAAAAGGCCTTGCACAAGGGAGACAAAGTCCATCTATTCAACTCTCGATATCGCCTCTTCCTCGAAAGGTTGAATTCACGATGGACGGGTCCCTTTGTAATCACAAATGTTGGAAAGTATGGAAACTTTGAGCTAATGTCGGAAGATGGGAATCGGCTCAAAGTCAATGGTCAACATATCAAGCCTTATTATAAAGGAGCCTTTGTAGGAGAAGTTGAGGATATCTGCCTTGAGCCTCTCCCACCATGATCAAGCATTAAAATTGAGGAGAGTTTGGTGGAGTCCTCCCTAAACCACAACTTGTAAATATACTAACTTACTTACTTGCACTTAACTTTAATTTCTTTGCGTTTTAATTCCTTATTTTAAGTACAATTTTTGACATGAGAGTAAGTGTGGGAGGGTTACTAATCAAGTTTAATATGTGAAGGATTTGAGATTCAAGTGTGGGGAAGCTTTTGCCTAGGCTAAGAGAGAGCCTATGGCACTCAATGAAGGAGGAAGAAACTATAGAAGAGCTAAAAGGAGGACTCCCATGAGTTGGCCTCGACTCGTGGGAGCTGGAGCCAAGAGAAATTGAAAGTTTTTATGCTGAAACGAAAATCGGACGTCCTAGCATCAGGAGCATCCCAAAAGCTCAGGACGGGCGGACCACCTATAGGGACGCACGTCCCTATCTTCTCATCCAAGAAATATTTTCTTCTTGTTACGAAATTCGGGTGTCCCATGACCCAGGTCGAGCGTCCCAATGCTCGGGACGGGCGAGCCGACTTCATGTCGCGTGTCCCCCTTTGTGCATACAAAAATATCCTGAAGCTTAAGACGCTCGGCTTGCCCTAGGAACCGTGTATCTCCCTCCTGTGCCGCTCTTCTATTAGCTAAAACCTTTCTTTATTTTCCTAATTTCCACCACATATTTCAAGCCATATCAACTTCTCTCACTTAGTAAACCCAAATCTCCCTCACAAATACACAAAATCACCCCATCTGATCTCCAAACAAACCAATCAACCTCTCTAAACTTGAGTTCACTCAACCTAGGGTTTTCCACAAAGCAAAGAGATCTAATTTAGAAGGTTTGATTTCACTCTCACACAATCACAAACAAAGTCCTTAACCTAAATCAAAATGAAAACACCAAGAAGGTTCATGACCAAGGAACAAAGGAGAACAAGGATAATTGACAGTTCTTCAACATCATATCTCAACACAAGAATGAGGGAAAATGAAGAGATTATTGATCTTTCAAGACTTGATCGGTTCCCCCACATCGAATTTATTAATGATGCACAAAGAGTTGTCTTCCACCGGATTTTGGATAAAAACATCCTCCCAACTAAATTTGTTTGTCATGATACATTGAGAAAGTTAGGGATTTATCATCAAACCGAAGCATTGTTCGACTTATTTGGACTCTCTGCCATGTTTTATAAGCATGAGCTTACATATAGATCACTTGTGCTTGAATTCCTAAGCTTCTTAAAGATCTCCACCCTTAACAATACCATATGCATAGAATTTCGGTTGGAAAATGACGCAAGAATGATGAAATTAGTTGAGTTTGCGGATATTTTGGGCTTAGATGTATCAACCTCTCGAACATAAAAGCCTAGAAACTACAGTGTGGAACCACTTTGGAGAGCCCTAACGGGACGTGATATGACAAAGATTAAAGATTGTTCGGCCTCCTACATCCAAAACCCCATTATTCGATTCACTTACCGTTTTATCACGAGGACCCTACTTGCTCGACGTGACACGACTATTGTTAATGAGCTTGATCTTACCATCATGGAATCATACTTGCTAATCCAAGGTAAAAGTGGCTACCACTTCAATGCTCCTTTGGTACTACTTGAAAGATGGGTACGGTTTCGGAAAGGATGTGACAATGGGATGAAGCATATTGTGAATGGAGGCTTAATAACAAGAATTGCAAAGTAGTTTAACCCAAACTTCAACAATGATAACTCGTATGTGCATCTTTCGGGCAACACTAGGCTTAATGAAAGGCTTATTTTCATACAACACCGTTGGATAGCCTATGAGAGATATGAAAGGAGAATCAAATGATTGAGAAAGGAAAGCTCCCTCTTAACCCTTAAAATGGAAGGTTTGACAAGAATTTCAACGAGAAGAGGGCCCCATTCCCGACTATCTTCCTACTTAGTACCCGAAAACACAAGGCAAGAGAACCTACCCCCACCCCTACTCAACAACAACAAGAGCATGCGAACAAGAATGAAGGGGATAAGATCACTATTCCTCTGTACCACTTCCCGTACCAACCCTACAACCACCCTAGCCCCTTCATTCTTCCAAGGGATGACTTTGCCATGGGTCTACTTCAAGCTATGCACCACCAACAATATGATGATAGGGTGGATGCCTACTATGCTCTATATTCTAGTTTCCATCAAATGGCCCGCCAAGAGCGCATTAATGAAGAAGAAATACTTCCCTTTTGGGCTCAAGTCGTCATACTCTTTCCAAATTCGGCCCATGGGAATGGTGGAGCAAGTGGCAATGGTGATGGAAGGGAGAGTGACAATGACACCGTGGAGATGAATAGTGAAGGGGATGAATTCATGGACTTCTATGAAAGTGACGAGTCTAGAGCGAATTGGAGTGATGTGGATGGAGGAGATGATGACGATAAGTGAAGAGTTCTTTGGCTAGGTGGAGCGGGCAAGAGGCACCCCATCATGGATTATGTGAGCTCTTTCTTCCTCTCTCTCATCTCTTTATCAAAATTTGATTTGTTTAAATAACTTGTTTTGAATAATTATTATTGCTTCGGCTTTTTGCCTAGTGAATTGTCCGAGCAACACCAAAGGAGTTTTTCCACCTTAGCCACATCAAGGTGATGGCAATTTTTGTTCCCACTAGAAAAAATCCAAAACGACAATTTGCATAGCATTGCATGCATGGCCTTGTGGCCAAACTTCCCCCATAAATTTAACCGGTTTGGGAAAGTTTAGTCACAAGCATCCCGAGTTAATCCAAATTAGATCTCCAACCAATAGAAAGCATGCATCATTTAGAATAGTTTAGCTTGCATCATTTTGTAATATATTCCATATAGCTTGCATTTAGTGTAGATTAATGCATTTCATATCATTGCTTTCGCACAATTTCTTATCGTTTTGTCCATTGAAGACAATGTCCATACTAAGTGTGGGGATGAGAAATTCTAACATTTAACAATTTAACATCTAACCTCTAACCTTTATTTCAAAAATGATAAAAATTTGAAAAATTTAAAAAATTTCGAAAACATGTTCTTTCGTTTGTAGTGTAGAATTGTATATATTGTATATATATATTTGTTTGTTTGTTTGTTTGTTTGTCACTATTATCACATTGGGTCGACTACGCTACATTCGAGGCATGAAGGAAATAGAAGACCGCATGGTATGATCTTTCCAAATCTCCTTCCTCCTTCTATATGTTAATGACAATGTGGCTATATTTTGATTGATGTGGTACATACTAGTGTGTTGTTAAGAGTTTACATCTTGTTTATATGGCATCTTAGTTGATAGTAGCATATGCATTAGAGTTGTATATATGATAGTTGCATCATGGCATATAGTTGCATATTAGAAATTTTTTGTGAAAATGCCTCTTTGAGAAGTTTGACAAGTTTATATAAGGCCCTTGTAAATAATTTTTCTCCTTGAGACTTTATTTGCTAGAATACTCTCAAGACACCCTAGGATGTGTCATAGTAGTATTCTTTGACCCATGGACTAAGGCTTAGTCAAGACTGCCTTGTGATGTAATAACTCCTTGGCTACCGTTTATTCCAAGGTGACCCTTGATGCCATGCAACCGTTCTTTTATTTACCATCTATCATTTTGTCAACAAAAAGGGAATGGGCACAAAATATCAAATTGAGTTCAAGTTATCAAATGCCAAAAAGAGTTTGCAAAATTGCATCAAATGAAATGAGGAGCAAAAATAGACTTCTATGCTTTAGTAGACCCTCGCTACAAATGGGGTTACTTTGAAAAATGTTCAAAGAAAATGCAAAAAGTTGAAAAATGGCAAACATCAAAGAATGGCATGTTCTTAATCGTTAAATGCTACAAAAATGGGGGAAAAAATAAACCCAAAAAGCGAACCACTATCAAAGAATCTCATGTACTTTGAAACCCTTTTATCCTTTGATGATCCCACTTCGTTGCATGGTGGAGAGGGGACGACTGTGATACTACGATTTTATGAGTCTCTGGGTACTCTATCGAGCGGGCCTTAATCTGTTGAGTAAGGGTGTGTTGCGTTTTAAAATAGTTTCTGACCTGTTGGGTACTCGATCGAGTAGCCTAGGCACTCGATCGAGTAGGCAGCACTCGATCGAGTACGTCAGTTACTCGATCGAGTAGCTCGTTTACGGGGGGGATGATTTGTCGGGTTTTTTTAATAATGCGATTTAATATATAAACACTTCCGTCACTTTCATAACACACTTTTACAAACCTAATTACTTTTAAAAGAGATTGCAACCTACGTTCTTCGCACTCATCGCATTATTGACAAATCCGGGAGCTTGGAAGGTCGGAATTCGTCTTTCTTTACACCTTTGTGATCCTTGCGTCGAGGGTAAGATCTAAGTACTGTTTTTATGGTATTTTGTTAAAGTTAGTTAAACCCTAATTTGGGATTTGGGGGTTTTGTTGCCTTTCTTGATTGGTAGTAATTGTATGATCGTATGTTAGGAGGAGGATTTGTAGAAGAGGCCTTTTGATAACAGCTGTTGAGATCGTCTGACTATATTGTATTCTAGGTAGGGTTTCCCTACTCATTATTAGTCCCATAATGTGTTGGTGGTGATTTGTGATTGTTGATTGTTATCATACGAGTATTGCGACGGTTGTTGGTTTTGATTGTTGTTTAGTAGTTGTGATTGTTTGTATCTGTCTGTGTTCTTCGGGGCGCGTCCCTGGCTGAGTGGAGTCACATACGGGAGTAGCTTCACGCCCATTATTCGCCTTCTGTGTAACCCGCCACAGAAGAGATGTGTACATTAATGGATTTGGGTTTATCGCTCGACGGAGATGAGCGGGGATTAGGTGGGAATGGCTGCGGTCCCCCACTGGCGGCGTGGAGTGACCCATTGCGATGGGCACTCTGGCAGGGCTACACACTTTAGTGTGTAGTCAATATTGTGGAGTTGGGAATGGAGTTCGGAGTATATCTGTGATGATTGAGCTGTGTTGTTTGTTGTGTTGTTGAATTATATAAATTGTGTGATTAGTACTGACCCCGTTTATTGTTTTAAAAACTGTTTTGATCCATTCGGGGATGGTGAGCAGTTGTTGAGTAGGTATGAGTAGAGATACATGGGCTAGCTGGGATGAGTCATCACTGCAGTTAGAAGAGTCTTCCACTGTTGTCAGACATTATGTTTAGCTTTTAGACATTTGATTTTGTAGAACATGTATTCACATTTTATCAGTTAGGTTTCCGGATTGTAACCTTTCCCTTAACTTGATACTATTTAAATACTGTTTCATTATTGTCTTATGATTATCATTGCCTCGGGCAACCGAGATAGTAACATCTTTGTACCTGAGTTGTCCTGGTAAGGCACTTGGATTATGGAGGTGTTACAAAATGGTATCAGAGTGACGATCCTGAAACCTGTAACCAATGAATCTAATGAATATAGGGAGTCAATTAAAATGAACCAGGGTAAAGGTTATAGGAGCTAATGCAAAGGCTTGGGAGACGTCCTAAAGTCGCGAACTCGCCCTACAATTTTGAACCGGTCATATGGGGGGTATATGTCAAAGTTGTATGTGGTGTTTACTAGTTTGTATGTGATGTGACGATATTTGTTATGAATTGTTGGATGTTGGGAGTAGAGATTGAAAACATGATTGAAAAATTTGGTGGGGTGTGTTTGTATGTTGGTTGCATAAAGAAGCATGATGGATGTTTACTATGTGGCATTTGATAACTTGAATTAGTGTAATTATTGATCATATGAAGAGTTTTGTAGAATTGCATGCATAGTTATATTATAATGTTGAGTTTATAAAGTTTCATAGTATGTTGGGTTATGAGAGATAACATGCGGGTAGTATGTACGAGTCAGCATGACTCAATCGAGTAGGGGGCACTCGATCGAGTAGGTGAGGTACTCGGTCGAGTGGGTCTGACTCGATCGAGTGGGTATTTGACATTTTTATAACCAGAATCGTGTTTTTGGGTACTCGATCGAGTATATAGGGCACTCGATCGTGTAGGGGGTCACTCGATCGAGTGACTGTGCTACTCGGTCGAGTATGTTAGAGATCAGAAGGTCTGTTTTGGGTCTGAGGTCGGGGCACTCGATGGAGTATGGTGGGCACTCGATCGAGTAGCCTCTACTCGATCGAGTAGGTTTAGGCACTCGATCAAGTTTGTTCTGGGCAGTCTGTTTTCGTGTTTTGGGGTTATAGTGCGTATGTTCATATCTACCCTTTTCTTATATAGTTTCAAGATGCCGCCCAAGAAAACCGCGTTGTATGCGAGAGCTGAGAGCATGAACATCAATGATATAGTTAAGATGTTGGAACATCAAGATTCTCTTACGGAGGCCCTAAAGAGAGTGGGAAAGGATAAGGAGGTTGATCACTCTAAGATCAACCTTTATATAGCGAGGTATAACCCAAAAGAGTAGAAGGGGACCGGGGAGCCAATTCTTTTTGACAATTGGCATCGTGAGATGGAGAACATACTGGACCTGGTACATTGTTCTGATGAGATGAAAGTAGAACAAGCCGCGTTCTACTTGAGGGAGACAGCTGGTGAGTGGTGGGACAAGGTGAAAGCGAGTGCTAGAGAGATGTATACGAAGCAGGGCTTACCTGCTATACCTTGGGATGAGTTCCGGAGGGATATGAGGAAAGCGTTTGTACCTGAGCATGTGAGGAGTAAGCTGAGGGAGGAGTTTGAAGGGTTTAGGATGACATCTGAT
Source organism: Silene latifolia (assembly GCF_048544455.1). Lineage (NCBI taxonomy): Eukaryota > Viridiplantae > Streptophyta > Magnoliopsida > Caryophyllales > Caryophyllaceae > Silene > Silene latifolia. Next base: position 129,733,028 of record NC_133538.1, read on the forward strand.
ATGTCAGTTGCTGAGTACTACAAGTAGTTTAATGTGAAGTCTAGGTATGCTGAGGACATGGGTTTGAGTGAGGAGAACCTAGCGCTATGATTTGAGAGGGGGTTGACTCCCAAGATCATGGACAAGTTACTCGTGGGAGTCCTTACTGATGTTAAGGAAGCTTATGAGAGGGCTGGGAGAGCTGAGAGGTTGGTGGAGATGGCCCGGGAGAGAGTGGGTGAGAAAACAAAGGCTGAAAGTGAAGGTGGTGGCCAATCTAACTAAAAGAAAGGCAACCACAATCAGGCTAGAGCGTTTTCTTACTAGTTCAGGGTTCAGTGCTGGGGCTTCCTTTGGGCGTGGCCGTGTGAGTAGTAGTGGTAGTTGGGAGATGACCTGCTATAGCTGTGGCGGTGTAGGCCACAAGAGATATGAGTTCACGAGTGTACCTGGAGCTTTTCAGAGATCGGCTCAGGGGAGCTATTCTCAGGGACCGGCACAGAGTTATGCGAGTAACAGACCAACTGGGTCATGGTCTAACCGGGGAGGTCAGAGCAACCAGGGTGGAGGTAACCGCAATGGCGGTAATTCCTATCAGAAACTAGCTACGAACAACAACAACAACAATCAGGGGTCGGGTGCTAAGCCGACCACATCAGCCAGTACTGTCCAGGGAGGTGGACAGAAGACCAGTGGAAGGTTGTTCATGATGGACAAGAAAGCAGCTGAGGACGATGAACATGTTATCACTGGTACTTTTCTTGTTAACGGTATTCATACCTTTGTTTTGTTTGATTCGGGGGCGTCTCAGTCGTTTGTATCTTCGAGTCATGTTAAACGGTTGGGTTTGAAGGTATATGAGTTTGTAAGTGAGAAAGTTTTTATACCTTCAGGTGAGTCTGTATCATGTGGGAGGTTGTATAAGGATGTCTCTATGATAGTTGGGCAAGTTGATCTACCTGTAGACTTACTGGAGTTTCCTTTAAACGGTTTTGAGATGATAGTCGGGATGGATTGGTTGGGAAAGTACAAAGCTAAGATAGACTGTCATCAAAAGAAAGTGTCTTTGAAAGGTCCTAAGGGTGTTAGCGTGTCTTATCGTGGGTTTGTGGTCAAACCCAAAGTTAATTTGATTGCAGTTGTGACCTTGAAGTCTTATCTGAGGAAGGGATGCCCTTTGATCTTACGCCATATGAGAGATGACCGGATAGAGAGTCCGACGGTTGATCAGATACCAGTGGTGGGTGAGTTTGCAGATGTCTTTCTAAAGGAGATTCTGGGGTTGCTACCGAAGAGGGAGATATATTTCACGGTTGAGTTGAAACCGGGGACGGGGCCAATCTCTAAGGCACTGTACCGGATGGGTCCTAAGGAGATGGAGGACCTCAGGAAACAGTTAGATGATCTGATAGAGAAAGGATAAATTAGACCTAGTGTATCACCGTGGGGAGCACCAGTTCTTTTTGTGAAGAAGAAAGATGGGAGCTTGAGGTTGTGCATAGACTACAGGGAGCTGAACCGAGTGACGGTGAAGAACAAGTATCCTTTGCCAAGGATAGATGGCCTGTTTGATCAGTTGAGTGGTGCATCAGTTTTTTCCAAGATTGATTTGAGGTCGGGGTACCATCATGTGAAGATTAGAGAGGTGGACATACCAAAGACAACTTTCACGTCTAGCTATGGCCATTATGAGTATGTGGTGATGCCTTTTGGGTTATCTAATGCACCGGCTGTGTTTATGGACTTGATGAACAGAATCTTCAGACAGTTTTTGGACAAGTTTGTGGTGGTGTTTATCGATGACATATTAGTCTATTCCAAGATTAAGGAGGAGCATGAGGAGCATCTGAGGATTGTGTTGCAGACCTTGAGGGAGCATGAGTTATATGCTAAGCTGTCCAAGTGTGAGTTCTGGTTAGAGAAAGTTGCTTTTCTGGGGTATGTGATCTCTAAGGATGGGGTAGCTGTGGATCCGGCAAAGATTGTGGCAGTGACAAAGTGGGAAGCACCAAAGAATGTTGCTGAGATCAGGAGTTTCTTGGGTTTAGCTGGATACTACAGACGGTTCGTGAAGGATTTCTCCAAGATTGCTAGACCTATGACAGCTTTGATGAGGAAAGAGAACATGTTTCGTGGGATGAGAGTTGTGAGACGGCGTTACAAACATTAAAGGAGCATTTGACCACATCTCCTAACTTAGCATTGCCTGAAGGGATCGAGAACTGTGAGGTTTATACAGATGCCTCAAAGAATAGGTTGGGATGTGTGTTGATGCAGAACGGTAAAGTGATTGCCTATGCTTCTAGACAATTAAAGCCTTATGAGGAGAACTATCCTACACACGATCTAGAGTTGGGTGCAGTGGTGTTTGCTCTCAAGATATGGAGACATTATCTTTATGGAGCGACCTTTAAGGTATTTTCTGATCACAAGAGTCTCAAGTACATCTTCACTCAAAAGGAGTTGAACATGAGACAGAGGAGGTGGATGGAGCTGATTGGCGATTATGACATGGATATTATCTAACATGAAGGGAAAGCCAATGTTGTTGCAGATGCTTTGAGTAGGAAGAGTGTACATTCTTTGTGTACAGCTTTATCTTTGATGAGGTTGAGAGATGAGGTGGGGAAGTTTGGAATACATATGATGTAGAGAGGGGATGCCATGGGAGATTTGACAGTGAAGCCTGATATTTATGATGATATTCGAGGTAAACAGGTGTTGGATCCTAAGATAGTTGAGTGGAGAGCTCGAGTAGAGAAAGGGACAGTGTCTCGATTCTCTATTCATTCAGATGGTAGTTTGAGGTTTGATGGTAGGTGGTGTGTCCCTAATGATGGTAGGTGGTGTGTCCCTAATGACAGAGGCACATTGTACACCATATTCAGTACATCCAGGTTGTGACAAGCTATACAAGGATTTAAAGAACACGTACTGGTGGCCTGGGATGAAGAAAGAAACAGCTGAGTTTGTGGCCCGTTGTTTGACATGCCAGAGAGTTAAAGGGGAACAACGACGACCACAAGGTAAGATTCAGTCTTTAGAGGTACCTGAGTGGAAGTGGGAATCCATTTCCATGGATTTTATCGTGGGTTTGCCGAAGAGTCAACAGGGTAACAACATGATATGGGTAATAGTGGATCGACTGACCAAGTTAGCTCATTTTGTGCCAATGAAAGATACATCGACTAAGGCACAATTAGCGATGGCTTATCAGAAGAATGTGCTAAAGTTGCATGGAGTCCCTAAGGATATAGTATCTGAGAGAGCTGCGAGATTTATCTCAAGGTTTTGGAAAGAGTTGCAGGAATCTTTGGGAACGACTTTAAAGATGAGTACTATACAACATTTCATCCTGCGACAGACGGTCAGACTGAGAGAACGATCAAGACTCTTGAGGATATGTTACGAGCTTGTGTAATGGACTTTGGTGGTAGCTGGGAACAGAGGTTGGATTTGACAGAGTTTTCTTACAACAACAGCTATCACACTAGTATTGGCATGACACCGTTTGAGGCCTTATATGGGAGGAGATGTAGGAGTTCGATTTGTTGGGACGACGGTGCTGAGGCAGTGGTTCTAGGACCAGAGATGGTACATGAGATAGTTGAACAGATTAAGATGATAAGGGAAAGGATGAGAGCAGCTCAGGATAGGCAAAAGAGTTATGCAGATCTACATCGCCGGGATAAAGAGTTTCAGGTTGGGGACAAGGTTTTTCTGAAAGTGTCTCCTATGCGTGGGATTATGAGATTTTGGAAGAAAGGCAAGCTGAGTCAGAAGTTCATAGGGCCTTATAAGATCTTAGAGCGGGTTGGAGAGGTTGCATATAGTTTGTCTTTACCAGCTGTGTTAGAGAGGGTGCATAATGTGTTTCATGTATCTAAGCTGCGGAAGTATGTGAGTGATCCGTTACATGTGTTAGAGGCAGAGAGCTTAGAGCTAGATGAGTCCTTGTCATAATTTGAGGTGCCTAAGAAGATTCTTGACCGGAAGGTTAGGAAGACTAAGAGTGGAGAGACAGTTTTGCTCAAAATCTTTTGGTCTAACCACGAGACTGAGGAAGCTACATGGGATGCAGAGGAGGCTATGAGAGGGCGTTACCCTTTCCTTTTTGATCAGGTATGTATGGTTACGGGGACGTAACCTTGTTTCTTTTAGTGGGGTAGGAGATGATCACGAAGAGTTTTTAAGAGTTTTTACATCTTTTTGTGTTCTGTCAGTATGCTTAGTAATGGTTTGAGTCGGGTTGAGTTTGGTTAGTAGCATGTTTTTATGTTGAGTTTTGTTTTGGTTGTTGTGTCGGGAGTGTAGGAGTATGTCTTTGTTTTGTTGTGGTTTGAACTTCGGGGACGAAGTTCTTTTTAAGGAGGGAAGACTGTAATACTACGGTTTATGAGTCTCTGGGTACTCTATCAAGTGGGCCTTACTCTGTCGAGTAAGGGTGTGTTACGTTTAAAAATAGTTTCTGACCTGTTGGGTACTCGATCGAGTAGCCTTGGTACTCGATCGAGTAGGCGGCACTCAATCGAGTACGTCAGTTACTCGATCGAGTAGCCGGTTTACGGGGGGATGATTTGTCGAGTTTTGTTAATAATGCGATTTAATATATAAACACTTCCGTCACTTTCATAATACACTTTTACAAACCTAATTACTTTCAAAAAAGATTGCAACCTACGTTCTTCGCACTCATCGCATTATTGACAAATCCCGGAGCTTGGAAGGTCGGAATTCGTCTTTATTTACACAATTGTGATCCTTGCGTCGAGGGTAAGATCTACGTACTGTTTTTATGGTATTTTGTTAAAGTTAGTTAAACCCTAATTTGGGATTTGGGGGTTTTGTTGCCTTTCTTGATTGGTAGTAATTGTATGATCGTATGTTAGTAGGAGGATTTGTAGAAGAGGCCTTTTGATAACAGCTGTTGAGATCGTCTGACTGTATTGTATTCTAGGTAGGGTTTCCCTACTCAGTATTAGTCCCATAATGTGTTGGTGATGATTTGTGATTGTTATCATACGAGTATTGCGACGGTTGTTGGTTTTGATTGCTGTTTAGTAGTTGTGATTGTTTGTATCTGTCTGTGTTCTTCGGGGCACGTCCCTGGCTGAGTGGAGTCACATACGGGAGTGGCTTCACGCCCATTATCGCTCGACGGAGATGAGCGGGGATTAGGTGGGAACGGCTGCGGTCTCCCACTGGCGGCGTGGAGTGACCTGTTGCGATGGGCATTCTGGCAGGGCTACACACTTTAGTGTGTAGTCAGTATTGTGGAGTTGGGAATGGATTTTGGAGTATATCTGTGATGATTGAGCTGTGTTGTTTGTTGTGTTGTTGAATTATATAAATTGTGTGATTAGTACTGACCCCGTTTATTGTTTTAAAAACTGTGGTGATCCATTCGGGGATGGTGAGCAATTGTTGAGCAGGTATGCGTAGAGATACATGGGCTAGCTGGGATGAGTCATCACTGCAGTTAGAAGAGTCTTCTGTTGTTGTCAGATATTATGTTTAGCTTTTAGACATTTGATTTTGGAGAACATGTATTCACATTTTATCAGTTTGGTTTCCGGATTGTAACCTTTCACTTAACTTTATACTATATAAATACTGTTTCGTTATTGTCTTATGATGATCATTGCCTCGGGCAACCAAGATGGTAACATCTTTATACCAGAGTGGTCCTGGTAAGGCACTTGGAGTATGGGGGTGTTACAACGACCCTTCTTCTTGTCTAGGCAAGAGGGGGAATTCCGTGATCCTACAGTTTTTCAACACCATAGGGACTTGGCTCTTGACAAAAGCATTTAGCGATTGAGGACAAAGGTAACCTAGTTTAACACAACTTGGAGGTGACTTGTTTGTGTCCTCTTGGACTTAGTAACTAGGAGAACCAATATCTATGATAGAGTGTGTGCCCTTGAATTGCTTCCCGTGTAGGTGATTTCTGCCACTTAGATGAAGAAAGTGGCTATTCTTTTTGTAGATGCATCCCTTACTTGCTTTTATGTGCTTAAATGTTAGGATGCATCGCCATTTTGGCAAGCCCCACCTAGCCTTGCAAGAAGGCATCTTACCTCATGAATTTCTTGTTGTGAGTTGTAGGGGCGGAATGAGACCCGCTAATTGTCTCAAATCGGCTAGTAGTATTAATAGAGGTTATAGTTTTAGTAACCTATTTACTCGGGACGAGCAAAGATTCGGTTTGGGGATATTTGATGTGACTCACGCACACATTTAGTCCCCGAACTAGCCTCGTTCCTATGCTTTCATGCATATATTAGGGTCGTTTCTATCTTAAGCTTCCTACTTTGCATATTCTATGGGGTTTTGTGCCCTTGGGAGGGAAGGAGCGCTAGCCTTGCGTGAATGGAGCAAAAACGGAGCTAAATTGATCGCATTTAATGACTGAGCATCAAAGAGGAGACCGACACTAAAGGCCTAGATCAATAACACAAGTATTTGGGCAATGATGAAGGACCCCCAAGGCTCCTCAACGATCCCCACGAATCTTGAAGAAGCAAAACAAAGAAGAAGCCACACTGACTTGTGAGACGGGCGTCCCAAGCTCAGCCTGAGCATCTTGATGCTCAAGACGCGCGTCCCTAGGACACAGCCCGAGCGTCCCACAAGGAAGACGGCCGGATTTCCTTACAGCATGGGCATCCAACAGGGTTAGGTCGAGCGGCTCCTTAGGGACTTGCAAGGCGTTAATCTTCATCTTAGGGACTTAATCGTCATTTATGACCTTAGTTAACCTAATATTTGTACTTAGTATAAATACTCCCTTGTAATATGAGATGAGTATCAAGTCATTAGAGTAGATTAGAAATCAATTAGCTTAATTATATATTAATCCTTCCTTAATTATTGTTGATGAATTCTTAGATCTAGTTGGGTAATTGGAACATTATTTGGGGTATATTGAAAAATTGAAAACTCGTCATTCATCAATCAAGTTTTCTTCTATTATTGTTTCCTTCCATTTGTTAATCATAAGTTTGGTACAATTCCTTTACTCTTGTTTAATTATTGTTTATTGCTTTACTCATCCATCATGTTTAGACTTGTTGATGTGATTGACATCCTTCTTAGCATGTTTTCCATGATCATGAGTGAGTAGTCTCCTAACTAGGGTTAATGGGCTATTAGGCGAATTAATCATGGGATAGATCTTAACTTAATGAGTTCATATGATTGCTTGCTTGTTAAAGTTTCAACTGATGCACATGTTATGCTTGGTGAAATGCTTGATTGACAACCTAGCATGAATCTCTTATCCATTCAACAAGGCTTGTAAGACATAAACAAACTCAAGTCTTGTTAGACCATGCATATAGTTGAATAGGAAGAAATTAAGTCGACTTGTAGGTGTTGTAAAGTCTTGACCGACTCGGCTCCGAGACCCAAACCTTCCTAGGAATTTTAAGATATAAACTAACTCGATTCCACTATAACAATAATTTGGTTGCATCTATGAGACTTGTTTTTGTGATCTCTCCATGATTTCCTTAAGAACCCAGGACACTCTAGTGCCTTTCATCAATTGTTTACATTCCCATTTGTTTACTTGTTTTGCTTTTCTATTTGTTTACTTTTACCTTGCCTAGTAGTTTAGACAACCATCTCAGTCCAAACTAAATTGTGACTCTAAGGCATAACTACTTGCAATCGATAATTTAATCCAATACCCGTCCGTTGGGATCCTACCTTTACTTACCGCTCTACTAAGGGCAGTTTGTGGAGACTATAAATATTGTTTGAGGGCGTACAATGACACGACCATCATGCCTTCTTATTGCTTGTTGCTTGCATTCTTATGAACAACTCTTACCTTCATAACTTACTAACAAGCATTTGTGTGGCGACCGTTGATGATCGAGACTAGGATTCTGACACATGCAAAGCAAGACCGATTACGAATGAACTAGTGCTTGACAAACACTTGTGCTTGACGCTCTCGCTAGCATTCTTGTTGTGAGTTTAGAAAAGGGTGCGTTCCACGATCTGGCTTAAAGTTCGGACCGTGACATTTGGTATCAGAGCCCGGTCTTCACGACGGGCTGCATCATACGATGGCAAGAAGAACCGTAGAACTGATAGGGTTATTTTCAGCCGTTGGTCTATAAAAATAAATCTCAAATTACTACTAACTGGTAGCTAGTGGCAAGAGAGCGTCGAATCCATAGGGAGGCGAGTTTAATTGTTCTAGTTTGTTTATATTTAAGTTTGTCTTAAAGTAACCAATTTCTTGAAGGATGTTTGTTTGCTAAAGCTAATTGTGGTGTAAATAAAAGACAAATTCAATAATATTAAAGATTCTAAGGATCAAGTTCACTAGGTAGTTATCCGGGGGTCAGATTTAATTCATTAACAGAGCTAATTACGTTGTTCAAGGTTATATGATCGGTCGATTTAGTATTCCCTTTAGATCTAATTTAACATGCTATCGCTATCATTAAATTATCTCTATTCAGTTATCGCAATCTATATTGATTCTAACCCGGTCAGTGAAAGCCTCAATTCGCTATACAAGTCAATTAACCCTGGCCAGTAATTAACTAACTAGAAGAAGAACAATAAACTGAACAACAAAAAATAAGCAATTTAACTATAAATTCATTAATTATTCCCCCTTCTAACAACCTAGATCCCCATTTACCCTAGATAAAAGGTTTAGCTACGCATACTAGGAAGAACAACAACAACAATAATAATATTAGAAGACATAATTAAAGACATGAAAGATGAACAATAACAATTGAATAACTATTGAAGGAAGACTAATAACACCGTACCAAATTAAGGTAGAACGAGTTGTAGATCCGAAAGTAATAGCAATAAAACTAAACTAAGAGTTTTTAGAGAGTTTTCTAGGGTAAAATCTACATAGTTAGGTAAAATAAAGCGTAAAAATAACATAGGGTACGAATTGGGTATTTAAAGTAAAACACAACCGACTTAAGGAAATTGTGGAAAATCCTCAATCTAGTGTGTACTCGATCGAGCCCGGGTGCACTCGATCGAGTACATTCTCAGTTGATCGAGTCTGCTTGGGCTTGATCGAGGACTCTCCCTGTTTCAGCTCTTTTCTTCGTGTTGTCTTCTTCACTTCTCATCCTTTCTTCTTCTAGATTCCCGTGCTATGATCCGTATATTTCTTCATGTCCACTCCATGGTGCTCATTTCATTCCTTTGCTCCATAAATGCATCATTCCTGCATTAAAAACCGAGTAGCGGAAGTATCGACATTCTAGCATAAAATGCATGTAATTAATATAAACTAGCACGAAAACTGTATCAAAAGTAACTAAGGGGAGGCATAAATATGTATGTAATTATGACTCATCAAACTCCCCGAAACCATCTATTTGCTTGTCCTCAATCAAAGCATTAAACAATACAAAAGACTATATACAAATGGCAAATAAATAACTCATAGCTTATGTTGATGCACATACAAATCCCAAGCTATCCATATCTGTAAGAAAGCAATGACCAAGGTGTACCAATAAAACAAATTCAAAGGTACGGGTAATAGAAAATGCAGCTCAAGTCTCATGTCACCGTACTATAGACAACTGCCAAATACCTTTCTATCTTGCAAGATAAATTAGTCGGATTCTCGCGGATTCACTCACGCACTCATAAGTTTTGGTGATTTATATGTGAAGATAGAAAGAAGTAGAATCACTCACTCAACTTATGAAACATGCATGGAATCTAATGTGATAGAAATTTCTCCAACTAATATGCATTCACAAAATAGACAAAAGTACATGGCAAATGAGCAAATGGTATAGAAGTGGTTTTTGCCAATAACATGTTAAGGATATGTGGAGCTAAGACGGTAGTCGCAGCGCTAAACTAAAACCAAAACCAAATCTATGATGGCAGATACAAATAAACCCAACTTAGAGAAATAATCTTGACTTTACAACACATGAGAGCTTATGAAGTACTATCCAAATATGCATTAGACTCTACTAACCAACCTTCTGTTCCCCTTAACAAATGACAATGAAGCATATATTTTTCTTTTTCTTCTTTTTCTTTCAATTTTTTTCCGAATGTCTTTTTTCTTTTTTTTTTTTCCTTTTTTTTTTCTTTTCCTTCATATTTATCTTTCTTTTCAACATAAGAGATACAATACAATTGCTAAATAATTCTATTACACCCCATATTGACAATAATAGTCCCAACTCATCCATAGTAGCAAAATATACATGATAAACAAGCAACTACGACTGTCTCGAAAAGGTAGGCAAATTCTTGGACTGTAGCTATTAAATGGGATATAGAACGGCTACAAGGGTTCAAACGGGCTAACAAAAAGGATAATGTATGGCTTATTTAAACGGTAAGAACCGCATATCCTCATGTACTTAATCATATGAACGCGTAAAATTAAAAAACTAATGTCACACTTATGCATTTTGATATTACATATTCCACAAGGAGAAACCACACTCAAGCCTAATAAACAAACGAGACCAGTTTATTGATGTTCCTATCCTAGGAAGCTCTATAGATCTCAGAATTTAAGTAGTTTACCAACATAATTTGGTCAAATCTAATTAGTATAAGGCATGTCAAATACGGTCAAGACTCGAGTTATGAGCTTTGTTTTCATGGATAACGGGTCAAAACAATGTACATGGACAACTTAATTGGGATTCAAATGCAAAAACATGTTTTTGTATTATGAAGTTATTTTTTATTTTTTTTATTTTTATGGATTTTTGTTTTAACTTTACACAACAATAAAGTAAATCACGCAACATAAATAAATCACACAATATAATTAAAGACTCATCCCCCAAACCTAAATGTCACAATGTCCTCATTGTGACACCTACAACATAGCATTCACATCTAACAAAAGAATTGGGAAATAAATAGAGATAATAGAATAAAAGAAGGTACAAGGAAAAAGAATACCGGGTAAGAGGATAGGAGTTCCCCCAAACCAGCTGGAAAAATAGGGGAGAAAGACCAACCGCGCAATTCCATAATCATCTGGCTACATTTTAAACCCAAAAAGTAAGGGTACTCGATCGAGCCTAGCTGGACTCGATCGAGCACCAATCCAACGGACAGTTCCTGCATTTAAAAACATATAACATGCAAGGCATAATCAATACAACTTAAAGCACGCAATAATAAATCAAAAAGTTGCGCATGTGCTACGCACAGACATAAGTAGCACCAATAAATAGTCCAAGCTAAGAAAATAAGCAACGAATAAAGTTCCGGCTCATCAAACTCAAAATCTAATATAAAATATGAGCAAGCATGCTCAGTGCTCTTCAAGTCATCATCATTAGGAAGGAGATGGGGTGCTTCATCCGTCATAGGAGCTTCCTCAAAAACTTTGACAGGCTCCTCTCTAAAAATCCCGGCCTCCAAGGCATCCAATTCTGCTTCTATGTCAACATCATCATTAAAGCTATAAAGCGGCTCAGGATGAGCCTCATCTCCATAAATCATCTTCTCTATCTCATCCACTTCCTTTCTCCATGGTCCTGACGCGGCAGTAGGGGCGTCAGACTAATTCCTGTCCAAACATAAAGCAAATGAATCATGAATAGGTGGATCAACAACATTAAGCATATAAGATGGAGCTGCTAAATGGGGACGCTTTAAAGCGTTATCAAGAATAAATTTAATAGTATCATCCCGAACCCTTAGTGTCAAACTACCATCCCTAACATCTATGAGTGCTTCTGCGGTGTGAAGGAACGGTCTACCAAGAATGATTGGTACTTGTGAGTCTTTGGCCATATCCATAACAATGAAATCAACCGGAATAAAATATTTCCCTACTCTAAGTGGCACATCCTCTAAGACACCTATAGGTCTCTTTTAAGATCTGTCAGCCATTTGCAAGGTCACATTGGTAACACGGAGTTGACCCATATTTAACTTTTTGCATATAGAATACAACATGACACTAACACTGGCCCCTAAATAACAAAAGGGCTTTATCTATAGCTATACTACCAATATGACAAGGAATAGAAAAACTCCATGGATCCCCTAGCTTTGGTGGTGAGTTAGCTTGTAATGCGGCTGTGGATTCCTGAGTGAATACCACTGTCTCAACTTCATCAAAAGATCGCTTCTTGGACAAGATCTCTTTCAAAAACTAAGCATACGCCGGCACTTGAGTGACCAATTCAGTAAATGGCATACTTACTTGAAGATTCTTCACTACCTCCATGAACCTCCCGAACTGTTGTTCAAGCTTAGACTTCTGTAATCGATGTGGAAAAGGTAGTTGGATTTTAATTGGCTCGGCTTCTTTTGCTTTAGAAGTAGTTTTAGAGGCACTGTCGTCAGTTACAGGGTGAACTCGATCGAGTCTTGTGGTCACTCGATCGAGGATACTATTTTCTTCTAACTTCGTATCTGAAACACGAGAAAAATTGGCTTCTGGGGAGTGTTCTCGATCGAGCCCTCTTGTACTCGATCGAGTACACAAGTTTTTCCTCGTTTTTTCGCTTTTCTTCTTATCCCGTGTTTGATCCTTGCTTAATTCTTTCTCGTCATCACTTAGCTCGAGATTACCTAGTCCCTTAGGATGCATGTAAGGGACTTCATCTTCATCAATGGGTACATACAGACTTTGATAAGAAGTACCGTTCCTTAGTGAAATAGCATTAACTTGTTCATGTGCTTGTTTATCTTGAGGAGGAAGATTGCCGGGCTGTTTTGAAGGATCTTGAACCGCCATTTGAGCAACTTGAGTATCCAACATTTTGTTATGAGCTATAAGTTCAGAAATTCGAGTCATTTGCTTTTGTTGAATCATCAAAGTCTGCTGCAACAAAGCTTTCATCTCGGCCAGTTGATGCGTGTCATTTATATGATGTTTTACATCCCATTTTACACACATTTCAGAGCTCATTCTTATAGTTTATGCTACATTTCTCCCTATTTCCGTCTACTTCCGTATTTTGTACATTATTGCAGAAATGTGAAGAAATCAACAGAAAATCAAGACAAATCCGTCCCCGAGTAATCTGCATTGCAATGACGTAAAGGAATCACTTAAGGAACGAGCTTGGTGCGCAATCCAAGGCCCAAAAGACAAGTCCACGAGTTTTAAGAAGTCAAGTAGCAGCTCAAGTAGTCGATCGACCATCACCCTCGGTCGATCGACCAATGTTCGGGTTCGAAGCCTTTGTTCATTCTTGAGTGGTCGATCGACCACCTACCTTAGTCGATCGACCAGTCGCTATTCCGCACGAGAATTAAAAGACCGTGAATCTTGAAGCCCAAAGTTATGCTAGGTTTAGGAAATAAAGTTACGTTAGTTGCTATATAACGTAACCTAGAAACATTCAATCATCATCAAGTTATTATTCAGTTTTCATTCAAAGTTTTATTCAGTAATTTAGATTAAGTTTTCGCATACTGTTCTTGATAGTTAGGGTTTGGGATTGTTGAGCATTGGATATTCGGTTCTTAATAACTAATCTTTCCTCTGCAATTCGGTATTCTTCTGCCCTAATTATAGTTCATCTTTATTTTATCAATAGTTTAGAATTGCTAAGTAGATTCCCGCAACCGTTATCATTATTTATGTTAATTGTTTACTTTACTGTTTTAAGCATGAATTCATTAGTTAGCTTTATCGTTTATGTTGTTGTTTCTACCCTTAGCATGAGTAGCTAATTCTATAGTGCTAGGATGTAGGCGATTTATGGCATAGGCGGCAATAGATTATACACGGACTGACCAGCGTGTTGGTCGATCGACCACCTTACCCGGTCGATCGACTGACCTCGTGAGGTTACCTTTCGTTTTAATTGATTTTAATTGTTGTATTTAACGAATCGAATGCATGCGACCAGTTAAGTACCCCTTTTTGACTGACCCAATAGATCGAAAGATAGGGTAAGTTGTTAGACCATCAATTGAATCGACTAAACTGTGCTAAGATCGAAAGATAGGTATAGTTTAGACCGTTAGTCACTTTTCAGAACGAAAGTTGGTATTAGTGATATTAGGGACCTATAGCGAGATCGAAAGATGCTATTTGTTAAGAGTGGACCGAGAGGACCTCTTTATTTCCCGCCTCACCTGTGTTGACTCAGACCGACTTAGTTTGCTGCCGCCGAAGCTATAATGAACCGATCATCCTAGTACCCCCTTCTTTATCTGTTAGACCGTCTTTTTAGTTTTTTATCTGTTCTTAGCTTTAGACCATCTCAACTCAAACCCCCACAATTGTTACCTTAGACTGAATATAAATCAACTACAATTTACATCTGCCTCCTTGTGGTTCGACCCTGTTACCACTAGCTTAGGTTAGTCTTAATAGGAATTACAAATTTTATCTTTGGTACTCACAACGACGGGTATCAAATTTTGGCGCTGAATTCGGGAGGCAATAGTCCTAATTTTAGTTGTTTTATTTTTAGTCTTTCTTAGTTTAAGGGACTTCTGTTCCATAAATTTTTCTCATATTCTTTTTGTAGTTTCCTCTTATGCGCAGGTCACAGGGTGGTGAACTAGTGCCATTTGACCCTGAGATAGAGAAATCTTTGCGCGAGTTGAGACGAACACAAAGAGTACTACCGACAGAGGAAGAGCTGAGTACTCTGTCAAGCTATTACGAGAACGATCTCGTTCGTAGAAGACCCACAGTCTTCACCGTTTCCACTTCTTCACCGAGACGAGTTACTTCTCCGAAATTCCAGTCATGGCCGAGGAAGCAAGTATAGCTAGTCATTCTGAGCCGACAACTGAAAACTTATATAAGGGGTTCGAATTACCAGGAGATGCCGGAAGTTCGAACCAAAGCCTTCATACATTAGCATGGTTGAGAAGAACGAGTTCGGGGAGCTGCAAATGAAGATGCGACTAAGCATATGGAGACCTTTATTGACTCATCATTGCTCCATACCCCCCCACCGGTGGCGTGACCCAAGACCAGATCAAGGAGACCATGTTCATCTTCTCCCTTCGTGATGCCGCAAGGGAGTGGTATAGAGATTTGGACCGGATCGTTCGGGGATCACCGATTGGAATACCTTGGCATTGGCATTCTACAAGAAGTACTTTTTCTGCTTCAAGGACGATTGCTATCAGAGCCTAAATCACGGGCTTTAAACAAGGGCCGGATGAGAATTTCCACGAAGCATGGGTCCGTTTAAGAAGTGGTGCGAACCATACCGCACCATGGGTTCGAAAAGTGGAGCTTGTGCAATCATTTCTACAATGGGTTGTACGACGATCAGAGGGCCATTTTGGATCTTTGCGACCTATGGACGATTTATTTGAAAATTTGGGAGCAACCAAGGGGTGGAAGATCATTGATGATCTAGCTACCCACAAGGCCGAGTATGGGAATTCTAGAGGGAACTAGAGGAGAGTCTGTGAATCTTCTCTCTGCCATTTGCGCTTGAGGCTCTTCTTGCGAGATTTGACAAATATGAGCTAGGAGGAGCCTCTAAAGGTGGGATGTACCAAGTCAATCTTTGTGTCGACGGTCCCTTCGTCTCGTGAAAGGTGTGGAGCCGAGGGGCACGTTTCAAGAACGCCCTAGTCCTTTGAATCTTGTGCCTTTCAACACTATAGGCGGACCAACACCTACTACGAGCCAACCCACCCAAACTTGAGTTGGAGGAGCCAAAATGTCCTGAATCCAACTCAAGCTCCGCCGCAAAGATCAACCCTATGTGCCCCCTCATCAAAAGCAACAACAACATCAGAAACCTCCTTATGTGCCGCAGCAAAGCAACAATCGCACTTTCTGAATTTTCCGAGCTTAAGAAACTGTTGCTAAAGGAGTCCCAAGCAAGAGAGGCCGGGATGAAGCTACTAGAGAGCCAAATTGCTCAATTGGCTAGCAAAAGTAACACTCGAGCTCCCGGACACTTACCGACTCAACCCGAACAAAAGGAGACCCTAAATGCCATCACTTTGAGGAGCGGGTCCACCCTTGATGGTCCTGCCATGGTCGAGGACGCTGTTGAAAAAGATGAGCCGGAAACAAGTCAAAAGAAAGCTTCAACGAATAAATCAAAGAAACATTTGTCTACTGGGTATATCGGTCGATCGATCGATATACCTAGTCGATCGACCAAGCTCGGGTTACGTGAGCTTCGAATCGTACATCTCGTCGATCGATCGAGGACGGTGGTCGATCGATCGAGATCGCCGCCGATCCGAGGAATTTCGTCCTTTGATGCCAAATAATCATGAGACCACTTGTTTGGGGTACCACGATCCGAAAATATTGGTGCCGACGAGTGCGATGGGTCGGGTCGCGGCTCAAGTTCGACCCAATGATAGTTAATGGTTCTCATTTGAGACGGTCTGAGGGAGGGTCAAGCTTCAACAAGGAAAAAGTTGTGGACTTCCAACCAAAGTCCAAGGATACCAAGACGCGCGATTTAGAGGAGAGGGCTAAGGTACTCCTTACGACCCCATATCCGGAGAGTCTCATGCCGACGAAGGAACAGGGTATCTTTCAAAGTAAGTTTGAGAAAGTTATTCGTAGCTTGAATGTTCAGGTACCCTTCCTCGAGTTAGTTAACCAAGTGCCAAAGATACACTAAATTTATGAAACAGTTATTATCAAAGCAAAAATTGCTTGAACATGTTCACACTGTTGCGTTAACTAAAGAGTCTTGCTCCTACTTGTCTCACACTGCGCCCCATAAGTTAGAGGATCCGGGTAGCTTTTCTGTTCCTTGAAAAATAGGTACCTTCTCAATTGAGAAGGCTTTATGTGACTTAGGAGCTAGTATAAGTGTCATGCCCTTGAGTCTAGCTAGGAAGCTTAAGTTGACCAGGTTTGCTATTACCGATATGACAGTACAGATGGCTGACCGATCTTCGGTCCAGCCAATAGGGGTCTTAGAGGACAATCCTGTCCAAATAGGGAAGTTTTTCTTCCCCATTGACTTCGTTGTACTTGACATGCCTGAGGATGCTCATATTCCCATTATTTTGGGTAGGCCATTTCTCGCACACCGCCGGGTGCGAGTCATCGATGTCGGTCTAGGAACCTTGACTTTCAAAGTGGGAAAGCACTCTATTGTCTTTGCCCAGCCGGCTAAGAAAAAGGATCCCATATGGCCTGTTACTTGTAATACGGTCTCTGAAAAGAATCGTACTTTGTGCTTCCTGAATTACCTGTCTCTATTACTACTCCTGTGATAACCCCTCCGCCCCAGATTGGGAGCAAAAAGGAGGAAAAACTTGTTGTTTCAGACATTGCAGGAGCTGGTTTGGGGAAGGAGAAGCTGCAGGTTACTCCCGCCGCGACAGAGCAAACCATTTCAAGAGGAGGTCTTAGATGCCTTAGCTATGCGACTGATGAGGAACTGGAAGATGAGCCAGCCAAGGTGAGATGGTCTGATTTGGAGTCCGACGAACCCAAAGAGACCCTTGATTGGGGAGATGACGAGGTTGATCCATTGAGCTTTCCGACTGTTGAAGCTAAGACGGGTGCAGCTGATAAACTGAGCACCATTGAGGCTACCTCTAGTAGCCAGAAGCCGACGAAGTGGGCCATACCTTGGCCTTTCTTGATCAACTACTAGTTGATCAAAAGCTTTACAAACATTTTATTGCTTTCGAACTATTTTGTTTTTTATTGCTTTTGTGTGCGCGAAAACTTCGCATTTATTTTTTTTTATTTAGGATTTTTATGCACTTTAGGCTTTGTTTTGGGTTTTCGCGCAATTTTGGGCGCGTATTATTGTGCATTTGCAGGTTTCTAGACCTCGGTAGCTCGAGTTATTGAGCTAATACGAAGAAATAAGAAGTTGCAGCAGTGTTTTCGATCGATCGGTCTATATAGTCGATCGGCGATTTGCGGGTTTACAGGAGCTCTTGTTCACGCCCACTTGGTCGATCGTGATCTTCTTGGTCGATCGACCACCGCTGCATCTTGTATTTGTTCACGACCTCTCCCCTGCTGTGTTTGGTCGATATGGGGACCTAAGGGAGTTTTCTACTCCGCTTTACTTTCCGTTATATTACTTATTTCTTCTGTTCTCTCATTTACGCACAATTCTACCGCTTCAAAATTGTTTTCTCAGTCTTATGCGTGGTATTTTTCATCTTTCAGGCACTCTTGATAGTAGCATCACTGCTAGCACTCTGAAACCTCCTAGCTCATTTGGTTTGGGAGGTTTCCTTTTCTGCGCTTAAAGTCTTGTGAGTTCCATATCTTTCCTTTGTGTCTGTTTATTTATTTTCTCGCAAATTCCCATTTCTCTTTTCTTCATTACATGATTTTGCACAATGGGGACATTGTGTGATTTGGTTTGGGGAAAGGTTTTGCGTCGCATATCATTTGCTTGCATTCACGTTTACATTCTGTTTTGCATTGTTCATTTCATTTCATATGTATACAAAAATCCAAAAAACAAAAAAAAAAAAAATTGAAAAATTTCAAAAAATTCCCATAAAATGCACGTTTATTTTAGCATTTAGGTCGAGTCGGAACGGTAGTATTTCTATGATAATTTTGCATTTGCACCTGTTTTGCCTGAGCCTTGCTAGATTAACATGTTATTAGTAGAATCGTAAATGCATATCTACGAGTTTTCGTTACATTCTTGCTGAACTTGAGATTTGACTTAGAAAATTGGCAAACTACATCATACATTCTGAGATTTAGAGCCTATAACTGGTGACATCTATGACCGGTTTACTTAGGAATGTGAGTAGTACTCCTTATGAGACATATTTCCTTAATTTGCATAAATATGAATTTGATCTACTTAATACCTGTATGCATTCGGTTTATGGTTAGTTGACACATGTGGAAGAGGTTTCCTTTATTCATTTTGCCCATAAGCTCCACACTGCCAAAAATAGCCTTTTTTGTCCCGTTTACTACATCCTACATTTAGCCTACCTTTGTCAAGCTAGTAGTCTGTGTTCTTGGGGTTGTTACTCGTTTTTGGTGGCATTTGCTCTGTTGAGATG
This sequence comes from Silene latifolia, assembly GCF_048544455.1. Taxonomy (NCBI): domain Eukaryota; kingdom Viridiplantae; phylum Streptophyta; class Magnoliopsida; order Caryophyllales; family Caryophyllaceae; genus Silene; species Silene latifolia. Next base: position 129,751,967 of record NC_133538.1, read on the forward strand.
ATGATTGGAAAATGAAAACAAAAAGGAAAGAAAGAAACAAAAGAAAAAAAAAAGAAAGAAATGAAAAAAAATGATTCGAAAAAGAAAGAAAAAGAGGTTCTGCACTGTTCATAGCAGTCGATCGACTGAGATTCGAGGAAGAAGTCAATTCGCATAATTTAATCCTTATCTTTTGGCGATTTTTGCTCCCATGTTTCATTTATATCCTATGGGGAGTTTATTGATTTGTTAGTTTGGAGATTGTGAGTTTTGTGCTTGCTATAGCACCGTTTCGTTTGATTATGAGCAAGAAGTTGGATGTTGCCATTTGGTTCCGTTTTGGTGCTAGCTTGATCACCTGTACCTCCACTTTTCCACAAAATGTTTTGCCTCTTCTTACCCATACCTCACATATCCCATATTTACCTCGGCATGTGTCATTGGTCATCTGTTTGGTTGGAATGCATATGTACGGTCATAGAGATCGTTTTCATATTCTATTGCTGGCATGTCTTCATAGGTCGTAGTTAGGTGAGAGTCACTACAAAATTCACCTGTACTTATTGAGTGATTTGAGCGACCCGTGAGAGTCCAATTTGATAAGTCTCTACAATTGACGGTTCAGCAGTCTTTAACGACTTTATAATTCGTTTGCATGATTCGCATTACTAATTGATTGTTGGTTATGCATTAAATTGGTTTAGGCTTTACAGTTGACAATTCGCTCTGAGATTGAACTCGTTCCATTAGGTTTTAGGATCGAGTCTAGTTCTTGCTTGAGGACAAGCAAGGGTTTGGTTTGGGGAAGTTTGATGCGTGTCATTTATATGATGTTTTACATCCCATTTTACACGCATTTCAGAGCTCATTCTTATAGTTTATGCTACATTTCTCCCTATTTCCGTCTACTTCCGTATTTTGTACATTATTGCAGAAATGTGAAGAATTCAACAAGAAATCAAGCCAAATCCGTCGCCGAGTAATCTGCATTGCAAATGACGTAAAGGAATCACTTAAGGAACGAGCTTGGTGCGCAATCCAAGGCCCAAAAGACAAGTCCACGAGTTTTAAGAAGTCAAGTAGCAGCTCAAGTAGTCGATCGACCATCACCCTCAGTCGATCGACCAATGTTCGGGTTCCGAAGCCCTTTGTTTATTCGAGTGGTCGATCGACCACCTACCTTAGTCGATCGACCAGGCTGCTATTCCAGACGAGAATTAAAAGACCGTGAATCTTGAAGCCCAAAGTTATGCTAGGTTTAGGAAATAAAGTTACGTTAGTTGCTATATAACGTAACCTAGAAACATTCAATCATCATCAAGTTATTATTCAGTTTTCATTCAAAGTTTTATTCAGTAATTTAGATTAAGTTTTCGCATACGGTTCTTGATAGTTAGGGTTTGGGATTGTTGAGCATTGGATTTTCGGTTCTTAATAACTAATCTTTCCTCTGCAATTCGGTATTCTTCTGCCCTAATTATAGTTCATCTTTATTTTATCAATAGTTTAGAATTGCTAAGTAGATTCCCGCAACCGTTATCATTATTTATGTTAATTGTTTATTTTACTGTTTTAAGCATGAATTCAGTAGTTAGCTTTATCGTTTATGTTGTTGTTTCTACCCTTAGCATGAGTAGCTAATTCTATAGTGCTAGGATGTAGGCGATTTATGGCATAAGCGGCAATAGATTATACACGGATCGACCGCGTGTTGGTCGATCGACCACCTTACCCGGTCGATCGACTGACCTCGTGAGGTTACCTTTCGTTTTAATTGATTTTAATTGTTGTATTTAACGAATCGAATGCATGCGACCAGTTAAGTACCCCTTTATGACTGACCCAATAGATCGAAAGATAGGGTAAGTTGTTAGACCATCAATTGAATCGACTAAACTGTGCTAAGATCGAAAGATAGGTATAGTTTAGACCGTTAGTCACTTTTCAGAACGAAAGTTGGTATTAGTGATATTAGGGGCCTATAGCGAGATCGAAAGATGCTATTTGTTAAGAGTGGACCGAGAGGACCTCTTTATTTCCCGCCTCACCTGTGTTGACTCAGACCGACTTAGTTTGCTGCCGCCGAAGCTATAATGAACCGATCGTCCTAGTACCCCCTTCTTTATCTGTAAGACCGTCTTTTTAGTTTTTTATCTGTTCTTAGCTTTAGACCATCTCAACTCAAACCCCCACAATTGTTACCTTAGACTGAATATAAATCAACTAGAATTTACATCTGCCTCCTTGTGGTTCGACCCTGTTACCACTAGCCTAGGTTAGTCTTAATAGGAATTACAAATTTTATCTTTGGTACTCACAACGACGGGTATCACCAGTCATTACCTGGAGCTTGAGGAGGAGGTTGCATCTACTGAAAACCTCCTTGATTGCCTAACAAAGTTCCCTTGTGGTTGATTAACACGGTTTTGGGGAATGATATAAGCATTCTATTGCGGAGCTTGAGCAAACACATTCTGACTCCTTTCAGGGAAGAAGTTAGAATAGGGAGTACCTTGCTTGAAAGACGGAAAAGCATGTACCTGTTCAATGGTACTCATACACTTGGCCGCATTATGGCCATCAAATCCACATTGATACGTGTATTTTATATAAGGTTTTTACCTCATTTTTACACGCATTTTTGTGTTATTTATGTGGCATCTAGCTACAAATGCCCCCGATTATTCTACGTTGGGTTTGTCTTGTATAAATTGCAGGTACGGACTAGAAAGGAGCAAAATCAAGCCTGAACTTATCCTAATCGCATGCATTTTGGAGAACAAGGAATCGTAGCCTGGAATCTGTCACTTAGAGATGCGTGAAGTGGCCTCAGAAGGTGCCAAGGAGTTCACACATTCTTATATAGCTCGATCGACCAGTTTTGCTACTCATTATAGTCGATCGAATGCTTTATCCCTGAAGACTCACTCGATCGAAATCTTCTTTAACTTGATCGAGTTAGCCATTATCTGAAGTGTTCAATCGAACTCCATTTTCAATAGATCGAAAGGATTTTCAAGAATTATCCTCGATCGAGTGGTTTCATCTCACTTGATCGAGAGACTATGTGTTTTATGCGAGCTTTGAGCTATTTTCGAGTTTGGCTTTTGTAATTAGAGTATATATTATGACGAGAGTCATAATACGAGGGGAGATCTATCTCTCCATCGACTCCTCTTCTTTTTTTCCTCTCTTAGAACTAAAAACTTGGGAACTTAATTCTTCATTGCTTTTTCCTTGTAATCGGTATTCTCTACTTTTAATTAATTAATTACTTTTGCCTTGCTAATCTTATTCCTTTAATTTGTATTCTCCTTATTCTCTTCTTAGATTGTTAATTATGTTTAATTCTTATAGTTTGTGTGTTGTTGTTGTTTATTCAATAATCATGCATAGCTAAAATCCTTTGCTAGGATATAGGGGAGCCATTATTTTAAGGGAAATATGAATAAGTGATTAGGTTTGATGCAAGTTAGGTTTATGTTGTTAATCGCTACATATAACTGTTCTTTTCTAATTGAGTCGACACAATTAGGTGATTAATCACGGTACATCTTGACCAAGATCGGAAGATTGGAAAAGGTAAGACCTGTAGCGAACATTAGGGCACTCTAGTGAGGGCGGAAGCTAAGCTAATAGTGTTTTAGGGTGAATTGAGACCGGAAGGAGATATTCATTGCCTTGTAGATCGAACTTGCATTGACCTGAGATCTTAGATTACATTTCCTAAGAAGCGTGGTGAACCGACTGTCTTAGCTGCTTTTTCTCTGCTTGTTTGTTTTCAACTCTTATTTTATTTCTCTCCTTTGACCTCCTTAGTTTAGAACAATCATTCAAAAACCCCCAAGAATCTGTTACCCTGACGAACTTAGTTAAGCTGACATTTTTCCATCTCCCTGTGGAGATCGACCCTACTTACCGCCGACTTTTGTTAGTAGTAATAGGTATTTATTTTTGGTACTTAACGATGGTATCAAATTTTGGCGCCGTTGCCGGGGAGGTGGCGTAATTTGTTTCTTATTTTAAGTCTGTCTCTCGTCTCAAGGGATTTATTCCTTGAGACTGATCTCATATTTTTCTAGTGCTTTAATTAGTTTTGCAGGAAATCTATTCTAGAAGAGAACATTGTCATACCTTCCTTTCTGTAGATTCTATTTGCTAAGATGCCGAATATCGCTAGTCACTAAGAACCGATTGTGGATTCTCTGCCTAAAGGTTTCTTGCTACCCACTATAGATTCAAGGACCTTTGGGATCCACCCATCCTATATACAGCTGGTTGAGATAAATCTCTTTAGCGGGGTACCTGGCGAAGATCCATGTAAGCACATTGAGTTATTTATAGAGTATTGTTCCACCATTCCTTTAGCTGCTGGGGTGACGCAGGATAGGGTTAAGGGAGTCCTTTTCCCTTTTCTTTGACTGATGACGCCCGGGAATGGTTGAGAGATTTGGACAAGGAAGCTGCCGGTGTTACCGACTGAAATTCCCTTGATCTTGCCTTTTACAGACGATATTTCCCACCACAGCGCACTAATGCGTTGAGAGGCCAAATTACAGCATTTGAGCAATTGCCTACTGAATATTTGAAAGGGGCTTGGACTAGGTTCAAGAGACTTGTTTGATCTGTACCTCATCATGGCTTCAAGTGTTGGTTTCTATGTACCCAATTCTACAATGGGTTATATCCTGATCAAAGAGCTATTCTTGACAACACGGCCAAGGGGAGGTTCCATAAAAAGTGTCGAAGATGATCAAGGATGGCACCTTATTTAGGAAATGGCAATCCACGTAGCTGAATATGGAAATCCTCGAAGAGGTAGGCGCGTAAATGAGTTTGTGGTGGCTGAGGTGGAAAGTCCTAGTGGAAGATTAGATAGTCCGGAGATTTCACAAACTACGGGTGTTCATGAACAAGTTTTTGCCATAACTGAGCAAGAAGTGATTTGTGGTAGATGCGGTATGGAGGGGGATGACCCTATTACTTGTATGGCGGATGTAGAGCGCGTCCACGCCTATCAAAAATTCAAGCAATGAGTGCCATTCTCTAAGCTATATGAAGATTTGACAATGACAAGTAATTCTAGTCCCTCTAAACCAACGCCACAACCAGATGATTCATCCGCTAAAATTGAAGAACTGAAGTCTCTGATGCTGAACTTAACACTTCAGTTTGAAAAGAAATCTGACAAAAATGACAATGCTATAGAGGAGCTGAAAGGCCAAGTTGCGCATCTTTCACTCGCGCAAAGTCAAGTGAATCACTCACCTCTGTGTGACCTGATCAATGCCATAAATCCCCGAAGCGGTCTTACTTATGACGGACCGTAAATGTCGGATGATGAAGTTGTAATTGCTGATGAGACTCCGGATATTGATTTAGAGGAGTTAAGCAACGATGTCCCTGCTGAACATCGTCCTGTAGCTCAATCGAGTGATATCTCCTCGACAAGTACTCGATCGAACACTACATCTGTTCGATCGAGAGATGCCGAAATTGAAGAATTCGATCGAGGAGATCATTCCTCTCGATCGAGGAACTTGGCCAGAAATACTGTTCGATCGAGTAATTCAGACCCTCGATCAAAATATGCTGAAATTGATGAACTCGATCGAGAGGTGCATAGTTGTAGATACCCAGTATCTGCACCTTCCAAAAAACCACCGGATGATGATCGGACTGTAACGTGTTTTTCATATGCGTGCGTGGATTGGCTATATATGAGACGGTTTAATGCACTACTCGGATATGAAAAATGATTTCAAAAGTTTTCTAACTTCATTTGCATTAAAATAACACTACTTAGAGTTAAAACCGTCTTCGAACCCAAAACCGACTCAGAAACCCGCAACTCGGGTCAACCTGAGTCAACCCAAATCTCGAATGTTAAAAATAATTCCATGAATGCTTTCATCATGTCATTTCCATTAAAATGACCCTAATTAGAGTCAAAACCGACACCGGGCCAAAAACCGACTCGAAATTCAAATCCCGACTCACACGGGTCAAACCCTGGTCAAGCACACAAAACACCTACCTCAGGTAACACCAAAATAATCTTATTAGATGCCCATATTGTTACACGACATCTTATATGAATACCACATATCAACAATGGATGGAGAATAGGCCACGTCGAAATTGAAAGGGACAATACACTCACTTGTATCACGAGGTAGCTCGCGCCTCAATGGGGTGTCTCCTTAGCCTCCAAGCAAACACAAACGACCTACCTCCCCACATTTCTCTATAAATACCCACCATCACACACCATAATCCTCACGCAAGAGTCCGCCCCCTCACATCTCCCTTAAACTTCTATACTCGACTTCCTAAGTCACAAAATCGACACGTGTTTACGACCTACCGATCGTAAACACAAGCCTTGCACATTTTGTTTGGTACCGTCGCCATGCATTCAACCGACCCATTTGACCAACTCAATTCATTAATCAACATGTTTTAATTAACATATTTTCAACTCATTTTCAAAACAAAATCTTTTTATACGGCACTCTTTTAAACTTCTTGATCGTGAGTAGTCGCTACGAGCAAACCGTCTCTAAAGTCGTCTACGTCGCAAATATCAATACACGTAAGTTTGAGGGTGTAAACAACTCACTTTATTTCATGTCTTTACTGTTTTGATGAGTTTATAAGCATGAACAATGCATAACACGATTCAAATTTAGGTTAGACGAGCCAAAACCGAGTTTTCGCCTGAGACAGAAGCTCCTTGCTATGCATGGATGCCCGCGCCTCTTGTGGGTGTCCAGGTCAGACTCATCCGTGTTTGTTCTCGTCTTTCCTCTTTATTCATTTCTTTTATTTTTACCTCTTTCCTTTTACGGTTGTTACCATTTTAATTCATTTTTATGATAAACATATTTTGACCATTACAAAAATCATCCTTGGTTCTTTATACCATGACGGTTTATTCCGTGACCTGATGATATTATTGGTTAATTACATTTTAATGGGTATTTTAATACCCTTTTCTTTTATTTACCATTTTTCTCATTTGTTTACATTTGCAAACATATTAGTCATAATTCATAATCATCCTTGGTTATTTATACCATGTCGGTTTAATCCGAGTACGATGACAAACTTGACTAATTACAAATAATTGAACTTAACATAATTAGTTCAAATCAAACATTTTCCTTTTGCACATTTTACATTTTTATTTGTAAATTATGCTTTTCAAACATGCAAATCCGACAACGAATATTACTAACATAATAGTAATTATTCCGATTCATGCAAACAATACTTGCAAATTATTTAATCAAAAATACGGTTTTAAACAACCTTTTCAAAAACCAAGAGACACCCCCTTGGGTCGGCTCATGGCTCGCGCCCCAAGAGGCCGTTTGTTTTCTACATTTCAAAACCAGGGCAGAGCCCCTTGTTTCGCCAATAGGCTCGCGCCTTAACAGGGCTGCCTGGCACTGTTCTGTCCCATTTTGGTACTTCTCTAGGACGTTCCCGATTACGGTTTATCCGAATACGTGACGGATCAGATTGACAAGTTTACATTTTTTACACTTTGTCATTTGACACCCTTTTTTAATGAATGGATCATGTTAGGCATCATTACCGTACCCGAATTAAGTAAATGGATGTTTAATTTCCGTTTTCGCATGCAAATCAATCTAAATCCAACTTTGACACCAATTTCTTGGTACATGGATAAACAAACCGACTTAGAAAGCTCATATGTTAGGTTAAACTTTTGGATGCGCATTCATGCATTTTAACCGTTCTATCAACTGTTGCACTTAAACAACCACGATCGATCAGTAGAGGTCGCTAACGCGGGCGGGATTGGGTGTCCGATTAAAGGGCTTCCCAATACGTACCCTCACTCCTTACTCAGAACCTTTGGATAGTGGATGGCCTTATCCAGGGCGCATGAGAGTCATTTTAGGCATAGAATGCTAAAAGGGGGATGATTTATTATCTTTAGTACCTATGTCAAACACCGCTTTTTAACTTGGTTGACCTAGGTATAAAGTGGATTCGAACAGGTTCCACGTATCCCACAAATGCTTGGTGGCGACTTCGAACATCTCTAATCGTTTCGAGACCTTTACCGAGATGAAACCGACCGATCTAAAGCGATCCGGTCGAAAGCATTTTTACGCCGCCGAGCGTGGCTTTCAAAAGACCGATGTATGTCCACAGATTGGCTTGGCGTGCAGGTGGCCCATGGCCGCGGACCGGTAGGCGGTCCAAATCCACAGACCGGCATGTGGCCCATGTCCACAGTTTGACGACTCCGCTGGGGAAAACTAGGACACTTGTGTCTTTGTGATCCTTAGAGGTGAAACTCAAACGAGGTCATGTTAAAGTGCATTAATTGATATTACGGTCATAAGTCGGGTTCCTTGTCCGGGCCCACATCCTAACCTTTATCGACCAATTGGCTCGTCTCGTCGGCGTGAGTTTTTTCATCCCCGCGTTTCGAATCCTGATTGAGTCAAGCATACCATTGACGTTACACATTTATGTTTCGTCAAAGAGCTTTCATCACTTTCGAGAACGAGGCTAGGGCACCCTCCTTAAACATTTTGTTTGTATTGGTATCCCTCTCGAAAATTGGGGTTTGATTGCTTGGTGTGCAACCCACCCTTTTATGCCAAAACCCGTGCCAGCATTATGCATAATATAATGAACTGTGAGTGCTTTTAAGTCCTTCTGTGTCATTTCAAACTTTCAAAAACACCTTTTTGCGTCGTTTTAATGGCCGTTTCAAACCTCGGTCTTTTGCCGACCGTTACACGCCTTTCTAGGCCGTCATAATGACGATTTTCAAACCCGGTTTTCTACAACCATTTCAAACAACACGCCTTCTTAGCCCGTCGTAATGACGATTTTCAAACATGGTTTTCTAAAACCATTTCAAAAAGCACGCCTTTTTAGGCCGTCCTAATGACGATTTTCTAACCCGGTTTTTACAACCATTTAAAAACACCTTTTTATGCCCTTATAATGGCCATTTCAAAACCCGGTTTTTTCAACCATTTCAAAGCACCTGTTTATGTCGTTATAATGGCCATTTGAAAACCGGGGGGTTTTATAACCATTTCAAATGCCCTTTTTACGTCGTCGTAATGGCCATTTCAAACCTCGGTCTGTCGCCGACCGCTGCATTCTCAAACAGCCTTTTTACGCCGTTGTAAGGATGAATTGTACCCACGAATTTTCAAAATTCGAAATTAGTTTTCAAACAAAAACTTTTTTTCAAAACGTCTTAATGATGATTTCAACCCGTGCAACTTTCCAAATTTCAAATCTCGTTTTCGAAATCAAGTTTGGCTTTTCTAAATCGTCGTAATGACGATTTTAATTCTCACACTTTTCGATTTGCATACCGTCTTTCAAAGGTTAAAACGGTTTTCTAACCCGTCGTAATGACGAATTCAATCCTCGTAATTTCAAATTCAAAATTAAAACTTTGAAAAAATTTTAACAGTTTTCAAATTTCAAATTCAAAATTAAAACTTTGAAAACAGATTTAATAGTTTTCAAATTTCAAATTCAAAATAAAATCTTTGAAAACATGTTTGACCGTTTTCAAGTTTCAAATTCAAAATCGAATCTTTGAAAACAAATTTGACCGTTCTCAAGTTTCGAATTCAAAATCAATCTTTGAAAACAAATATGACCGTTTTCAAATTTCAAATTCAACTTCAAACCCTTTGAAAGAAAATTGAACAGTTTTCAAATTTAAATTCAAAATCAAGTCTTTGAAAACAAATTTAACAGTTTTCAGATTTCAAATCAAAACTCAATCTTTGAAAACAAATTTAACTGTTTTCAGATTTCAATCAAATTCCAAATATTTGAAAACAAATCTAACCGTTTTCAAATTTAAAATTCTAAATAAATCATTTCAAAACAAATTTAACCGTTTGCAAATTTCAATTCAAAATCAAATATTGAAAACAACTTTAACTGTTTTCAAAATCCAAATCAAAATTCAAATATTTGAAAACAAATCTAACCGTTTTCAAATTTCAAATCCAGTTTCAAATTTTTGAAAACAAATCTAACCGTTTTCAAATTTCAAATCCAATTTCAAATCATTTGAAAACAAATTTAACCGTTTTCAAATTTCAATTCAAAATCGAATCTTTGAAAACCAATTTAACCGTTTTCAGATTTCAAAACAAAACTCACTCTTTGAAAACATATCTAACCGTTTTCAAATTTTCAACCCAATTTCAATTTCTTTGAAAACGAATTTAACCGTTTTCATGGCCATTGTGATGACGATTCCAAATTATTCGATTCTCGATTTTCTAATCCATGATTCGGAATTTCAAAAACCGCCTTCGGAAACAACACATTGTTTTCATAGCCGACGCAATCTTAACTTAAACCGTCTTTTGAAAACAAACCTAAGACAACCTTTTCAACTGGCCGACCTTCTAAAGATCCTTACTCATCGGAACCGTCTATAAAATGACAAATGGTTCTTTTTGAAAATTTCTATTTTCGAAAATTTCAGTCCACCTTTCTGATTCAGCCTCAAGTCGATTAGAGTCCAGTCGATTTCAAGTCAAGTCGTCTCGATAACATCGAGTCTCCGCCGAAGTTAGTATCTACCTTCTGGTCTAGGGCGTGTCGCATAATTGTCGAAACATCTTCAAAGGCATTAGCAGAGTCGAAACCTGCCAGGTTTTAAACCCGCATTTCCCATACATTACGGGTCAAAGGTCAAGTTGTATACATGTCTTGTCCAACGGTGTCATGCCAGTAACGCACATCTAAACTGAGTCAGAAGTCGTCTGTCTAGGCATCACTATGCCAAAGTCGACACTCAAGTCTAAGTTTAATGTCGTGCACCAAGAGTTCAAACACAAGAGGTCATTCGCAATCTTTAATGAACTCATAACCTGGTCACACCGTCGCATCTTCACGACAAAACTGCCTTTAATACATATGTGTCGTACTTGCCTTTGTTTGTGCAAAACCTTGCCAAGACAAGTTATAACGCCTATCGTTATGTCATTAGGAATTCCTTGGGTGCCATCGATCGCTAACCGGAAACTCAAGAAGCTGATCAGCCTTCATCCGCCATGACTTCTGCTGAAACCAACAACATGGTCCTTCGACTCATAGCAACCGTGGAAGACTTGAGCACTCGTCTCTCCCAGGTTGAGGACAAAATGATAACCGGGAATTTTCCCTCTTCTGATATTGAGAAAAGGGTTAAGCTCCTTGAAAGCCGACTACTTGCCAACAACAAAAACAACCCTCCAAAAAACCTTATTGGACACAATCAGGAACTTTCCTTGGATTGCTCTCATCCCATCCCTCCCGACGATGAGAAAATTCGTGCAATTAATGAAGATGGACTACAAAGCGATATACCCATGATCTCCGTCTCCGTCAACAACATATTCTCAAAGCTGCGAGTGGCTATCGATGATTTGAACACTGAGGTAGCTAATTTGGGGAAAAGGATTGGGAACGCCAAAAATCAACCTGACCACCAGGGAGAAGACCAATGCCCAATTCACCAACAAACAAATGTTGAAAATGAGGAACCGTTTGATGGTCCCCACACCCAAGAACCCACCAACAAAGAACATGAAATTGCCTCACCAAAATACCCTTCAAAATATCAAACGACATCCCCAAAACTTCCTATTGATAACAACCAAATCCTGCTCCCGCCCAGGATTGACAAAAACAAAAACAAAACTCACAAAAACATCCCCAAAAACACCAACGTTGGAACCATGGGAAAATATCAAAGGATACTCACAGATCTAGGAATGACATATGGTGCCGCTCTGAGGATACTTTATTCAGAATGATTACTGCAACCTATTGGTCCAACTCTAGATCCAAAACTAGAAAACATGACCCAATTTTGGAATGGCTACGCATATTGTCGATATCACAGAGGCAAGGGGCATAAAACTGAAATGTACTACGAGCTCAAGCACGCCATACAATATGGAATTGAGGATGGCAGGTTTTCCATCTTACTCTTAACCACTCCAGATAAAGAACCTGGGCGGCCTAATAGGAAGTTCATCGATTTGGGTGATCGAGAAGGTGAGTATTCTACCAATCATTTGGTAAAAAGGAGAAAGGTAGACTCAACGCCATCCTATCAGCAAGGAGATGAGGCTTTAGTTAAACATGTCATTGAGTGCCTTCAGCCAAATTATGCATCCCGTTTGAAGGGTTGTAACATCAAGAGCGTCGAGGACCTATCAACAGAAATTTCTCGCATCGATGAAATCATTAAAGGAGGTTCAACATCTGCGACCCCTCCCGAAAAGCAAGTCTTCTGCATTACCGAAGTAAAATTTGTGGAGCCTTCGCCAGAAAAAGCCACACACCCGCAAAGACAATTTTCAGAATTAGGCATGCCTTATGCCATTGCTTATAGAGTGCTTGTCTCTGAAGGACTAATCCAACCGATTGGCCCCACTCCAGATCTTACACCCAAGAAAAGAGGCCGGTTTTGGGACGGTTCCCAATATTGCCTATTCCATAGGGGTAATGGGCACAACATGGAGATGTGTTGGAATCTCAAACATATCATCCAAAACATGCTCGATGGTGGCAGGTTGTCTTTATCAACCCTGAATCGTTTGATGGAAAAGAATGGTCCCCATGGACGCCTTACTCCTCAAAACAGGACAACCTTCTAGGATCTTATGCTTCCGGCGTCCCAAACAACGAGAGTCTCAAGTGCTCAAGTAAGTTAATGCTCAAAACTAGACATTCAAGCCGCTGGATGCTGCGAAAGAGACCTTCGAGAAGGAACATGATGATTAGGAGTCCGTATCTATGATTGAGTTTGAGTCGGAGTCCGAATCTTAGGCTTTCTCATATCTATCCTAGCGTCTGTCCTTTTTATTCGTAAATGACAACTGGAGGCTGTCCCCATGAGTCACATGTATTCATCAAGTTTGTGCTATCCTCTTATTTATCTAAATAAAAGCATAATTTTCAACTATCATATATTCTCCCCTTTACCATTTCCCGTTGACAACGAGAATTGATTTGAGAATTGATTTAAAATAAACAATATGTTCCAATTCAATGTGAGTACACTCGAGTGATGTTCCGTACCGAGTAAGCAGAGGACTCGAAACTCCGTGTCCATTTTCTTTACCTATTCCATGTGTGGCAATAGAAACCTTTTATTAGCACCCAATTTAGAACGAGCTTCTCCTTGTTCATGATCAATGACGGAAGGCAAGCCCATTCCCCACAAAAACATCCCATCGCCAAATTTCAACCTCTCACCAACGGGTAAATCCCCGTCTGCACCTTTACCAGCCTCGAATGAAGGACGGCAAAGAACCAATAATTCAAAAGCCAAAGCGAAAGGCCAAAATCAAAGGCCTAAGCCAATAGCCATTCAATCAAAAGCCAAAGCAAAAGGCCAAAATCAAAGGCCCAAGCCAATAACCATTCACTCAAAACCAAAGCAAAAGGCCAAAATCAAAGGCCCAAGCCAATACCCATCCCCAAAGCCAAAGCGAAAGGCCAAAATCAAAGGCCCAAGCCAATAGCCCTTCACCCGAAGCCAAAGCGAAAAGCCAAAATCAAAGGCCCAAGCCAATATCCATTCACCCAAAGCCAAAATTTAAGGCCAAAGCAAAAACCAAAGCCGAAATTAATTCGCTCAAAGCAAAAAAAAAAAAAAAAAACCAAAGCCAAAAGCTACTCTGGCGAAGGCCAAGACCCACGCCAAAATCAAAACAAAACAAGATTGAAACCCTTTTCTCAAAAACGCCAAAATCCAAAGAAAGCATCCAACACACAAAATCCTAGACAAGTGAGTCCAAAATACCAAGTCCAGGACCAACAAGTCCAAAGCCCAGGACCAACAAGTCCAACACACTAAATCCCGGACCGACACATCCAAAACACCAAACACTAAAACCTCAACCAAAACTGCTGCACCCCTAAGTCCTTCAACAGACTGTTACAGGGAGACCCATCTAGGATCCTGGGGATTTCCCTCAAGATCATAACCAACATTGCTTCACCCCTAAGTGCTTCTAGAGACTGCTATAGGGAGACCTATCTAGGATTCTGAGGATTCCCCTCAAGCTCGTAATATCACACCTTAACCCTTAAGGTCCAGACATGAGATTCTGATCCCACATTTACCAACCATTTCGTGCTCAGGCCACATCAAACCGGAGACCCCATTCCGCACCACATTACAAGCCGGAACCCACCGGCCTAAACACCACAAAATAGAAACTCCAGATTTTTATGTGTCAAACAACCCTTTTATTACCAAGCTTCACATTCCAAAATGTCAGAGCCATTTTCACCTTGACCCAAATTCAGAGTCTTCAAAAACATTGCTTTCTTAGGGTCCACTTTTTAGTGTGCTCACACAACAAGAAACATTTTCACTAGCTATGCCTCTTCGATTCATGATCAAGAGGTATTCCTCTCCAATCAACTTTCGAGTCACCAAACGGAATTCACCGTCGTGACCCTCAATCCCAGATTTTTATCTGTCAAACAAACCTATTATTACCAAGCTCCACATTCCCTAATGTTGAGGCCATTTTCACTTTGACCCAGATACGGAGTCCTCGAATGCTTTGCTACCGAGAACGGGAGATACCCAATCTACCATTAGGGTCCACTTTTTAGTGTGCTCACATGATAAGGAACATTTTCACAAATTACACCTCTTCGATTCATGATCGAGGGGAATTGTCTCAAATCAATTTTCGAGTCACCAAACGGAATTTAACGTCGTGACCCTCACACTTTAAGGTCCTGACAATTCGCTTAGGCACACACATTCAGAACTACGATCTAGTTTGATTTCACTTCACGTGAATACGTAGGCAGTCCTTCAAGGACACAACCATACACCTCAAAATCACTTTAAGGTCCTAACAACTCGCTTAGGCACACACACCCTGAACTACGATCTGGTTTGATTTCACATCACGTGAATACGTAAGCAGTCCTATTACAAGGGCACAACCACAACCACACCCCCAAACACATTCAATTTTTAAACCTTCAATTTACAACCCATTACACAAACACTCAGATCTACGATCTGGTTTGATTTCGCACACACGCGAATACGTAGGCAGTCCTATTACAAGGGCACAACCGCACTTCCCCTTTCAAAACAATTCCAATTTTCCATCCTCAATAACCAGCTCAGAACTACGATCTGGTTTGATTTCGCAAACACGCGAATACGTAGGCAGTCCCCTAACAAGGACACAACCGCATACCCCTTTCAATCTCAACCAATAACATCAATCCCAAAAGCAGCCCACGCAGGTGCAAAAATTAATCTTATACCTATTTACTGGGGGCTCCTTCATTAAGACGTCGCCCATTCCTTGTTTTGTCAAATTCCCACTTTCTCACTCTAGGGGCTTCTCTTTCAAGACGCCACCCATCCTTTATCCTCAAAACATCTTTTGAGTCTCAATTACAGTCCAAAATAAAACACCTTTAGCCTAGTGCTCGGTTCGGATGATGACAAGGTCTTGGTTCCACTCTCCGAATCATCATATCTCGAGAAGGATCTCAAACAAGCAAACGGTGGCAAAGATGTCTGGAGAAGAAAATCAATTCGCGTTCCCCAGCCGAGCGTACCTTCTACCCTAAGAATCTGATGCGCGTTGTCACCCTCTTTTGGCCAAGGAGTTTCACTTACATTGGCAAAATCTGTCAAAGTAACCCCCGTTTCGTGTCGCTACTGAGTTTGTGTTGCATCCACGACCGCCTATTTGTCAGTCTGTTAGTATGCGTCCGTGTGCGTCAATGTCATAACGGTCACGTGTCTCCAATCTATCAAATCGCAAATCTATGAGAAATAAATTCCAACTCTTAACAGCTTTCAAGCTTCACAAATTTCAAAATTTCTATCTCCCCTCGCGTGAGTTATTACGTGCTCGTTGCTTATGTGCTAATTGCTCACATGCTTATGTGCTTATGTACTTATATGCTTGCATTCAACGTGCTTGTCTATGCGACTGCGGATTTGTGTGGTCACTAACTATGCAGGTAATATTGAGAAGACAAACTCACTCCAACTGAGTACTGGGTTCTTCCCAACAAACGGGGACCCATAAAGCCCGAGAGCTTTAACCCCGCCGATCACATGGCTTATGCGACCTCTCAGCGAGCAGCAACTCATATCTCCTGGCGAGTCCTGAGAAGTTTCTAACTCCCCAGCGAGTGTCGATTTTCAAATGGAAGTCCCACGGGCTATTTCCCACAGTCGATCATTAGACCATAGATGGCTGGCGAGCCTTACAATGCATATGGTTGGCGAGCCTTTGTCCACAAACAAGATACAACTCAAGTACGTATCCCGAAGATGACTCGGGTACGACTCCTTTTCACAAGCTGGCGAGCCTTTATCCGCAAACAAGGTACAACTCAAGGACGTATCCCGAAGATGCCTCGGGTATGACTCCTTATCACCGCTGGCGAGCCTTTGCACACACACAAGATACGACTCAAGGACATATCCCGAAGATGCCTTAGGTATGACTCCTTCCTATGGCTGGCGAGCCTCAAAATGCACCACCTTCAACACCGGCTGGCGAGCCTTTGCGCGCAAAAGTTTCAAGGACGTATCCCGAAGATGCCTCAAGTATGACTCCTTCTTATGGCTGGCGAGCCTTTATACGTTGTCTAACGGACTTTAGACGACCCAAATCGGAAGTCTACAGACTCTAAACTGTTCTCGACGGCAGGTCCATGAATCGAATCCCCGAGTCGCCTCGACGTCGCCCTTCCCGACGGCAGGTCCTTGGCTCAAACCCTTTTGAGTCGACGTCGCAATGGTCTTCAGGTTGTAATCTTCGATTGACCTGGATATCATACTTTTACTTTCGCCCTGTCCAAGCCTCAGTCAAAGTGGGGGCTCTGTAGGTACCCAGCATCTGCACCTCCAAAAAACCACTCGATGACGATCGGACTGTAACGTGTTTTTGATATGCGTGCATGGATTGGCTATATATGAGACGGTTTAATACACTACTCAGATATTAAAAATGATTTCAAGAGTTTTCTAGCTTCATTTGCATTAAAATAACACTATTTAGAGTTAAAACTGTCTTCGGACCCAAAACCGACTCAGAAACCCGCAACTCAAGTCAACCTGAGTCAACCCGAGTCAACCCAAATCTCGAATGTCAAAAATAATGCCATGAATGCTTTCATCATGTCATTTCCATTAAAATGACCCTAATTAGAGTCAAAATCGACACCGGCCCAAAAATCGAATCGAAATTCAAATCCCGACTCACACGTGTCAAACCCGAGTCAAGCACACAAAACACCTACCTCAGGAACACCAAAATCATCTTATTATATGCCCATATTGTTACACGACATCTTATATGAATACCACATATCAACAATGGATGGAGAATAGGCCACGTCCAAATTGAAAGGGACAATACATCCACTTGTATCACGAGGTAGCTGGCGCCTCAATGGGGTGTCTCCTTAGCCTCCAAGCAAACACAACCGACCTACTTCCCCACATTTCTCTATAAATACCCACCATCACACACCATAATCCTCACACGAGAGTTCGCCCCCTCACATTTCCCTTAAACTTCTATACTCGACTTCCTAAGTCACAAAATCGACACGTGTTTACGACCTACCGATCGTAAACACAAGCCTTACACATTTGGTTTGGTACCGTCATCGTGCATTAAATCACTTGACCGACCACTTCGACCACTATACCGTCACTAATCTTAAAACACTCTTTTTACTTACCAAAACGGTTTTAAACCGAGTTTTTTCGACCAAACGATTTGTTACACTTACGTCGGTCACTCGCCATAACCAAGTATGTAAGTATGAGGGTGTAAAAATCCTTCTTTTATCATGTTTTTATTTGTTTCATGACTATAACATGCTAAAACATGCATAACATGAACCGAAACATGGAATAACCGAGCCAAAACTGATTTTTGGCCTGAGACAGAAGCCCCTTGGTTTGCCGGTTTACCCGCGCCTCAATGGGTGTCCAGGTCAGAACTCAACCGTGTTTGTTCTCGTCATTTACCTTTAATTCATTTTCATTTTTACAATCGGTTTTTACTACTTCCAATATTTCCGAACCCTTTTTTATTTCATTTGTTTTAACCATAAAACATTTTTCACCCTTGGTTCCTCATACCATGACGGTTAAATCCGTGTTTCGGTGATAATATTTGGTTAATAACATTTAAAAGGTATTTTAAAGCCTTTTATTTCATTTTTGGGAGGTATTTTAAAGCCTTTCATCATTTCTTTACATTTCCAAAACAAGCATATTAGTCACCGACACAAAGTCATCTTTGGTTCTACATACCATGCCGGATTTTAACCCGGGTATGTTGATGAATATCGACTAATTACATTCAAGTGAACTTAAAACAATTAGTTCATAATTATTTTCAAAACTATTCATTTCAAGTTTGTCAAAATCGAACCCGACACCGAATATTATCAAAATAATGATGATTATTCGAGTGTCGTTCCTCAAATCAACAAATGCGGTCTAAACGACCCTTTCAAATAAAATCGGCCTAAAACAGGCCTTTCAATTCTCATTTTCAAAACTAGGGGAGGCCCCTTTACACCGCTGGCTGGCTCGCGCCTCATTTAGCCGTCTGGTATAGGGCCTGTTCCCTTTCCAGCATTAGTCTAGGACGATCCCGACTCCGATTAGCCCGGATATAAGACGGAGCAGATGACTATTTGCTTAGTTAAAATCATATTTGCAAAATGCTTTACTAAGACAAATTGATCACGTTATGCACCATAAACCTAATACGGTAAATGAATGTTTAATTTCGGTCTTGCATGCAAATCAACCATAAATCCAACTCGACATCCTATACTTGATACTTGGATTAAATCAACTGACTTAGAAAGCACTCACATGTTAGGTTTAAATTATTGGATGCGCATTCATGCATTTAAACCGTTTTATCAACTTTTGCATTCAACCAACCAAGATCGATCAGTAGAGGCTGCTACCGCGGGCGGGATTGGGTGTCTTATTAAAGGGCTTCCTAATACGTACCTTCACCTCTTACTCAGAAACTTTGGATAGTGGACGACCTTATCCAGGGCGTACAAGAGTCATTCTAGAGATAGGATGCTAAAGAGGGACGATTTCTTTATCTTTAGTACCTATGTCAAACGCTGCTTTGTGCTTCGAATTGACGGAGGTATAAAGTGGATTTCGAATGGGTTCCAAGCATCCCACAAATGCTTGGTGGAGACTCCGAACATCTCTAATCGTTTCGAGACCCTTACCGAAACGAAACCGACCGATCTACAACGATTCAGCCGAAAGCATTTTTACGCCGCCGAGCGTGGCTTTCAAAAGACCGTTGCATGCCCGCAGATCGAACAGGGGCCTGCAGGTGGGCCATGTCCACAGATTGGCGACTCCGCTCGGCGGTGGGCGAAGCCTCGGTAGAACCAAAACTATCCGAGTACAACTTCATCCTCATGGTAAGGTGACGGAAGGAATAAGAAGAAAAATCAACCGAAGGCTCTACATACCTTAGCCTCTCCAATGGCCACACTTGAAGGATCCTTGGGGATCCGAACGAAGGAGCTTCTCCACAAGAGCCTTCCTCGTCCAAGGCTTGGATGATCTCCCCAAGCACCAACCACGATGGATCTCTACCATGCTCCGTTTGCTCAACCACATGAATAAGGGTCATGCTACCATAACATTTTGGCCCCTCCTTCTTCAAAACATCAACAAAGAGGTACACATGGGTAAGGCATAAGGCAAGAGCCCTTCTCCTAGCCACCTCCGAAATGTTGACATCTAATCGGTTTGAAAAGATGTTGATAAGAGCCAACATAACCACACCATGTGGAGCACGAAGGAAGTTGACTTGACTTGTCGACAAGCCCAACATGGAACGGAATTTCTCCTTGTAGCACAACCGAGTCGGAGGAAGCACCGGAACACAACCCGGCCACCCACCAATGGCTCCAACTTCTTCGAAAAGAGGACAAATTTCACCTTTCGGGAAAACGAAAACATGGTGTTTCGAATCCCAAAACCGAGAACATGCTTCGAGAAATGAGGATTGCACCTTGACTTGACGAGAACCAACAATTGACCAACTCCCATGCAAACGAGTTTATACTTTTCGGGAGGCGACAAATCCCGGCACCATTGTCGCAATGCATTCTCAAAAGAATCCATGAAATATTTTTGTGGAAGAAGAAGAAGAAGTTTTGTAGAGATGTTTTTGTGTTTCGGATGATGAAACAATGAAGCGCAAACATCACTATTTATACAAAAATGATCAGCGCGTTTTTTAGAAAAAGAGGAGAGCTGGCTTCCATCGCCAGGCACCTCGCGCCTCTTTAGGCCTTCCCCGATTATCCGCTTTTGACTTGTCTCTTTCAAGTTGTGTTTTCTACTGACACCTCAAACCTCCTGCCAGGATGCTCGCGCCTCTTCGGGATGATCCAGGACATTTTGTGTTTTCTAACACTCACATTTCCTTGTTTTCGAATTTTACGAAATCCGACACGGTTTCCATGACGCAACTTTAAATATACAGATTTTTCTTTTTTTTTTAAAGGGGGGAAGGGCTAGTAGCCCCGATCCGCGACGGATCGTTTCCATGTTAATCAAAATTCCGAAATTTTTTCGCTTTTTCACGATTTTCCATCAAAATAAATATCGAAAGTTGATGACACGACATCAGTTTTCTTCAAAATTCAAGCACTCACAAATTCGAGTCTTGAACTCAAAAATCAAATATGCTCGTAAAAATATTTTTTAAAAATTCATCCCTGACGGTTTGAGTTTGAATTTTTCGAGTCACGATTCAATTTCAACATTCGATGCAATTTAATTCACGACACGAGTTAATTGCTCAATTTTGAAATTAATTCCTTTTGGGAGTCCAAACGCAACGACTTGCCGCAAAAATTTTCAGAATTCATTTCAATTTTAAAAATTCAAATTTTAACTCCAAGTCATCTTGGTTAATTTTTGTTCTTCAATCAAATGCTTCTACGTGTTTGTGTTTATGTATATATGCTATCTGTTGCCTGTTTTCTACACTAACGATGCAGGAACTAGTGCAAAGCGAAAGGAGAATTGACAGCCGACAGCGCTCCTCCGAAACACAACACAAAAAAGCCAAAAATCACAAAATGAGCTACAATCCAAAAACACGTATATACAAACCGCCTCACGCAAAATATATCGACACACGTTTGATACGGACAACTGACCGTACAAACAAGATCCAGTACAAGCATCTATCATACAGACACTGGCCTAAAACAACCATCTATCATACAGACACTGGCCTAAAACAACCATCAATCATACAGACACTGGCCTAGGAAACGAACTGGGGGCTATCCGCCACCTACCGAACTAAGCACTCTCTATCCTCTTAAACAGAAAAGAAAGGGAGCAACACAAGAGACAGAGGAGCAACAACGGAAGCAGAGGTGGTTACCATGACGGTAATACCTCGGTCCTGCTCCACGACAAAAAGAAAAATGATGCCTGGAAGAGTTCAGACGACACGACAACCGAGGATCATAACTCAGCACATTACCCCGACGTTGACCTCCAATCAGCAAAATTCAAGAGTGAAAGAGGATCATGACAACGGACGCTACCCCGATGTTAGCCTCCAATCACCAGAATTCGATAACGATCAAAAGTGGCATCATGGAATGACACGCCCGTATTGAACCCTACTCATCGGTCATCCGAACCCCTGCAGACAATTGACCAACGATCGATACTCGATCATTGGCCGGGCAAAGGCCGCCAGGGAGAAACACAACCAAGCTTGTTGATACCGTCATGGAGTATCAAAGATAAATTTATAATCCAAACTACTACTATAGCTAGTGGCAGTCAGGGTCAAACCACAGAGAGGCGATGCAATTAATAGTTGTCTAATTTTAGTCTAAAGTAACAGTTGTGAGGGGGGTTTGATTTGAACTATTATATAACTAAAGGCAATCAAATTAAAATTAAACTTAAAACAAATAAATGAGCAGTAGATGAAAATAAATGAAAACAAATATTAAAAGGATCCTAAGATGGTCGGTTCACTGTAGTTTCGACGACAGTATCCTAAGTAAGTCCGAAGTAATCACGTAAGACGGGAAAATAAGAATTCCTCTCGGTCCATTCTTAACAGGTAGCATCTTTCGATCTAGCTGCGGGTCCCTAATATCACTAGTACTAACTCTCGCCCTGAAAAGTGATTTAAAAGCCTAAATTAACTTATCTCTCGATCTTATTAATTTAGTCGTCTTAATTAAGTAGTCTATTTTCCTCCCCATCTTTCGATCTATCAGGTCGGTCAATTCCTAAGCATTCAACTAGTCGCGTGCACTCGATTCGTCAAATATAGCAATGACGTTAATTAAAACAGAGCTGATCTCACGTGAGCCGGTCGATCGACCAGATAAGGCAGTCGATCGACCATGACGCGACTCAGGTCTACGAAATCTAAGCCGCCTACACTATAGGTCCCCTACATCTTAACACAAAGGATTTATCTACTCATGATGTTGATAATAACAGCAATAAAATTAACAGATAAAGCAATCGAATTCATAATTAAATTAACTAAATAAAAAACTAACATGAAACGAGAATTTGGCTTTGGGAAATCTAAACTAGCAATTCTAAACTACGGAAGAATTAAAGCAACAAAACTGAACAAAGGAACAGAAGAATACCGCAAAGAAGAATTGAAGAGTAAAGACCAAAACCAAATGCGAAAAGTAAACTTTATTGACGAAAATTATTCTAAACTAATGGAATAATCAAAATTCAACCTTTTTTGTGTGATGAACCCTAATTAATTCCCTAGAATAACCCGATTCCTGTTCTGAAACATAGGGTTCACGTTATATTAGAATAATCGATCACCATCATGAGTAGCTAAATCCTTTGTGTTAAGATGTAGGTGACCTGTAGTGTAGGCGGCGTAGATTTCGTAGACCTGAGTCGCATCATGGTCGATCGACTGCCTTACCTAGTCGATCGACCGGCTAACGTGAGATTAGCTCCGTTTTAATTAATTTAATTGCTATATTTGACGAATCGAGTGCACGCGACTAGTTGAATGTTTAGGAATTGACCGACCCGATAGATCGAAAGAAATTCCCTAGAATAACCGCTTCTATACACTTTAAAAGGGAATCCATACAGCAGAGAAAATCGTCCTACATCAACTTGGATTTGATACGTGCATATTCTATACACTTTATTAGCGGTTTTGGCACGTATTTCTATGCGTATTTGTTAGCTTTAAGCTATTATTTTCCCGAAACGGTTTACTTTGTATTTCCAATGTCATTATTGTAGGAATGATCGAAAGTAAGCTAAATCGAGCCTTTATCTGTTCCCGGGGACATTTTATGGAAACTATGAAGTTAGAAGCTCTGGACTTGATCGTCTCAGAATGCGTGCATGAAGTTGGAGGGTTGGAATATGATACAGCGCAACTGGTCTATCGACTAGTGACTCTAGTCTATCGACCATGGAGTTCAGCAGAGGAAACATTTTTGCCAGCACTGTACTGGGCGGTCGATCGACTGCTTCGCCTGGTCGATCGACTGGATCTCAAAGCTGCGTTTTCCTTTTACGATTGTCTTTTGTAAAAGCCCACTTGAGAACGAAATTAACTCCTCCTAGTTTCTAAGATGGCTCGAAAATCAAGGGAAAAGGGATAACAAACGCAATTAAAGCACAAATTCGACAAGAAATTAGCCCCAAATCGATTTTCCCCAAATCGATTTTTTCAAAACAATGTGAGGTTTCTCGAATTTGGGCATAAATATTCAGCAAAAATCGAATTTAAAGGGCTAAAAGATGATTAGAAACATACCTTTGATGAAACCTTGGAGATTTTGAGCAAAAAAAAAATCGAAATTACAGGGGAGATTTGACAAGAAAAATCGCAATGAGGAAGAACTAGTGTTTTTTTTCTTTTTTCGTTCAAATGTGTTATGAATGAATGAATGAAAGTATAAATTAAAACTTCCCTATTTGTGTGGCCTTTGATATCGCACTGTGGTCGGTCGACTATCAGACCCAGTCGATCGACCAGTCTTCCTCTTAAATAGTTTCTGATTGTTGGCGATTTTTTCTCTTCAGTCGATCGACTGATACACCTAGTCGATCGACTGAAGGTACTTGAAGTTAAGCTCAAATACGTCAAAAGTTTTCTTTTTCAACTTCAATTTCCCGTCTTTCTCTCTTAGACATCCAGCGAATCATCCTACGCGTTTTGCATAAAATAATTACATGCATACACTCACAAATGCGCACGTCTTCCCATAACAGTAATCGCTAACTAAAATAAAATAAATCTAAAGCTCCTAATGAGATGTAAGCTAAATAAACGATAAAGTTCCTAATTACACAAGAAAATTACAAGCCGGGTTGCCTCCCGGTTAGCGTTGGTTTAGGAGGTCCCGCACGACCTTCTTACCTCAATTTGCAGCTTCTAAAAGTGGGTCAAAGTATAGTACTTCGACCTGCCCAACAAATTCGTCTGCACCGTGATAGTGTTTCACGTTTTGACCATTCACTTTGAATCGGTCTCCAGATGAGGTCTCCAATTCAATCGATCCGATTTCGTCAGAATTGTGGACCGTATAAGGGCCACTCCACCTGGATTTTAGCTTACCAAAAAATAAACGGATACGAGCATTAAAAAGGACTACCTTATCATCGACATTGAACTCGCGCTTGATGATCCTCTTGTCATGCCAACGCTTCGTCTTCTCCTTGTAGATCCTAGCATTATCATAGGCCAGCAGCCTAAATTCCTCTAACTCATTCAACTGCGTCATACGTTTCTCACGAGAGAGGTTAGGATCTAAATTCAAATCACAAATTGCCCACCAAGATTTACGTTCTAAATCAACAGGCAAATGACATGTTTTACCATAAATCAATCGGAATGGTGACATCCCAATTGGCGTTTTAAACGCGGTCCTATAAGCCCCCAAGACATCATCCAACTTAAGACTCCAATATTTCCGTGATTTAGAAACAACTTTAGCTAACATTTCATTAAATTCTCGGTTAGAAATCTCAACTTAACCACTAGTTTGGGGATGATACCCCAAACCTCTACGATGTTGGATATCGAATTTAGTCAACATAGCACAAAGTTGTTTTTCTTTAAAATGCATGCCTCCGTCGCTAATGACAACCCTAGGGACACCAAAACGAGGAAAGATTATCTTTTTAAACAGCTTAATCACGGCTTTTGCATCGCAATGAGGGGTAGCAACAGCTTCTACCCATTTGGACACATAATCTACGGCTACGAGGATATATTTATTACCTTGACTGCTCAGAAAGGGTCCTTGATAATCAATGCCCCAAACATCAAAAATATCAACCTCTAGAATACCTACCTGTGGCATCTCATGTCTCTTTAAAATATTCCCTGATCTTTGACAAGCATCGCACTCAGCAACAAAATTCCGACTATCTGCATGCAAAGTTGGCCAATAGAAACCAGATTGGAGTACCTTAGCCACAGTCCGGGATGGACCATGGTGACCACCTTAGGCAGAAGAGTAGCAAGCTTCTAGGATATCCTTGACCTCCCATTGAGGAACAAATCTCCGGATAAGACCGTCTGCACATTCCTTGAAAACAAATGGATCATCCCAAAACTATTGTCTAGCATCATAAGCGAACCGCTTCTTCTGCTGCCATGAAAGCTTGGGTGCTATTTTATCTGTCAATGCAAAATTAGCATAATCAGCAAACCACGGAGGTGGATAAGACCCAAAAATAGTAATACCTAACACTCTCATCAGGAAAAGAATCATTAATGGGTAACGAATCTTCCCTTTCTGTCAGCTGCAGACGAGATAAATGGTCAGCCACCACATTCTCTGCACCTTTCTTATCTTTAATCTCCAAATCAAACTCCTGCAAAAAGAGTATCCACCTCAAAAGCGTCGGCTTCTCATCCTTCTTAAGAAAGAGAGTCTTAAGCGCTGCATGGTCAGTATAAACAATAACCTTAGAACCCAACAAATAGGACCGAAATTTATCTAAGGCAAAAACTACTGCTAGAAACTCATTCTCAGTTGTGTAATAATTAACTTGAGCCTCATCCAGAGTTAGACTCGCATAATATATGGCATTCAAAACTTTATTTTTCCGCTGTCCTAAGACTGCACGAATCGCATAATCGCTGGCATCCCACATAATCTCGAATGGGAGGTCCCAATCAGGCGGCTGAATGATTGGCGCAGAAACTAAAGCCTCCTTTAACCTGTTAAAAGCTAAAAGGCACTCATAAGTAAACTCAAAAACAGCATCTTTGAGAAGCAATTGTGTAAGTGGTTTAGCAATTTTCGAAAAATCCTTAATGAACCGCCGATAAAAACCAGCATGGCCAAGGAAACTCCTCACTCCTTTAACATTCATAAGAGGAGGCAGTTGCTCAATCACTTGCACTTTTACTTTATCAACATGTATGCCCCTATCAGAAATCAAATGTCCCAACACAACTCCCTCATTGACCATGAACTGACATTTTTCCCAGTTTAAAACAAGATTAACATCAATACAACGCTGCATGACTTTATCAAGGTTAGCTAAACAACGGTCAAAGTCATTACCATAAACTGAGAAGTCATACATAAATACCTCCATAATATTCTCTATATAATCAGAAAAAATCCCCATCATGCACCTCTGAAAGGTAGCTAGGGCGTTACACAATCCGAAAGGCATTCTGCGGTACTCAAAAACACCCTGTAGACAGGTAAAGGTGGTCTTACTCTGATCATCTGGATGACTAGGGATCTGAAAGAACCCTAAATATCCGTCTAGGAAACAGAAAAATATATTAGAGGCTAGTCTTTCGGTCATCTAGTGAACAAAAGGGAGGGGGAAATGGTCTTTCTTTGTGGCGGCATTTAACTGTCTGTAGTCAATGCACATCCGCCAACCTGTTACAACTCGAGTTGGTATTAATTCATTTTTCTCATTTTGTACCACAGTGGTCCCTCCTTTCTTCGGGACTACCTGAACTGGGCTAACCCACTTGGAGTTGCCAACTGTATAAATAATACCTGCATCGAGTAATTTCATCACCTCAGCCATGACAACCTCCTGCATCTTCGGTGGTTTTATAAATTTTTTTTTACGTCGTTTTAATTAAGTAGTATAAAATTTGATGGTATCATCAGAAGCTTCTGTACCGTCGTGGAGTAGCCCCGGAAACGGCGCCAAAATTTGATACCGTCGTGGAGTATCAAAGATAAATTTATAATCCAAACTACTACTATAGCTAGTGGGAGTCAGGGTCGAACCACAGAGAGGCGATGCAATTAATAGTTGTCTAATTTTAGTCTAAAGTAACAGTTGTGAGGGGGGTTTGATTTGAACAATTCTATAACTAAAGGCAATCAAATTAAAATTAAACTTAAAACAAATAAATGAGCAGTAGATGAAAACAGATGAAAACAAATATTAAAAGGATGCTAAGATGGTCGGTTCACTGTAGTTTCGACGGCAGTATCTTAAGTAAGTCTGAAATAATCACGTAAGACGGGAAAATAAGAAGTCCTCTCGTTCCATTCTTAACAGGTAGCATCATTCGATCTAGCTACGGGTCCCTAATATCACTAGTACTAACTCTCGCCCTGAAAAGTGATTTAAAAACCTAAATTAACTTATCTCTCGATCTTATTAATTTAGTCGTCTTAATTAAGTAGTCTATTTCCCTCCCCCATCTTTCGATCTATCGGGTCGGTCAATTCCTAAGCATTCAACTAGTCGCGTTCACTCGATTCGTCAAATATAGCAATTAAATTAATTAAAACGGAGTTGATCTCACGTGAGCCGGTCGATCGACCAGGTAAGGCAGTCGATCGACCATGACGCGACTCAGGTCTACGAAATCTAAGCCGCCTACACTACAGGTCCCCTACTTCTTAACACAAAGGATTTAGCTACTCATGATGGTGATAATAACAGCAATAAAACTAACAGATAAAGCAATCGAATTCATAATTAAATTAACTAAATTAATAACTAACATGAAACAAGAATTTGGCTTTGGGAAATCTAAACTAGCAATTCTAAACTACGGAAGAATTAAAGCAACAAAACTGAACAAAGGAACAGAAGAATACCGCAAAGAAGAATTGAAGAGTAAAGACCAAAACCAAATGCGAAAAGTAAACTTTATAGACGAAAATTATTCTAAACTAATGGAATAATCAAAATTCAACCTTTTTTGTGTGATGAACCCTAATTAATTCCCTAGAATAACCCGATGCCTATTCTGAAACATAGGGTTCACATTATATAGGAATATAGCATGATTCTTATTCTTAAAACCTAATTACAATTGGGCTTCTAACTTCTCGTCCTTTTAATTTGCGTCACATTAAAATAGCGGTCGATCGACCACTAATACCAGTCGATCGACTAAGATGCGCTGTACAGAAGCTTCTGATAATCGTGCTCTGGTCGATCGAACCAAGGCATCAGTCGATCGACTGCTCCTCTTTCCTGCAGACTTCTGTTCAGCATTCTAACAGTCTATAGACCGCGTAGGTCAGTCTATTGACCGTGTAGGTCAGTCTATAGACCGCTCTAGCCGGTAATCCGCTTCTGAAACTCTCGCAAACCTATCTTTCAGGCCTTGCAACGCGCACCAAGTTCGTTTCTTGACTAAATACATCATGTCAAATAATATGCCAAGTACTCGGGGACGGATTCGGCTCGATTTCCGCTGGATTCTTCACATTTCTACAATATTACACAAAATGACGAAAGTAGACAGAAATAGGGAAAATAGTAGCATAAACTACATAATTGAGCTCTGAAATGCGTGTAAAAGAGGGTGTAAAACATCATATTTGGGACACACATCAGCTGTAACAAAAAACAGTCGACCCTCCCCCTCCAGGATCATATTCCTCCTCCAAGGCCTCCACGACGGACCCCCGTAAGTCCCAAATGGTACCCTGCGATCAAAAGAATAAACAAAAAAAAAGTCAGCCAAAATTTCGGCATTATGACGGCTTAAATTGGATAAACCCGGAACAAACAAACAACCTGCAAAACAAAGGAGGGGCAACCCCGCCCAAATCCACCATTCCAGTTCCGCCTCGTGTCTATCGAGTCGAAGCAAACGTACTTACGGGTCTTTACTTATGAGTCGTCTCACCACGAGACCCGTCCAATGGCGTCGCGCCGTTATGCTAGACACGTGTTAAAAGTTCGGTCAACACCGTCACGTCATAAATAGAGTCAGCACTAAGGTACCACACACGGTCATCCTCGTCTTTTTTAGTCCGATCTTTGTCTCGTCCTTGTGTTGTCTGCGTTCAGTGTTTGAACCGTGTCGGATTGAGTTGTAATGTGAGCCATTTTTCTGCCTCAGAGCCATGGCCATGTCTTCAACTTCGTCTATCAACAACAACAACAACGATAACAACAGAGATGTCATGACTTATCAGCTAGCCAGCCTGCTCACCGCTCTTAAGGTCACCCTGGATCGCGTCGAGACCCGTATCGACGCCTTGGAAAATAAGGAAACTGGAGAACATAATACTCCACCTCTGACTGAAACTGAGAAGAGGCTAAAGCTCTTGGAAGAACAGCTCCTAGCCTGGGGTAACAACATCCATCTTGAGCACAACCGAAGGTTCGAACCTGTCTGGGATTAATTACCTGACAACTTTACCCTAACTGATGTGCCCAAGTTCAAAGGAGTAAAGGACCCGCTCAATCATATCCGTGCCTTCAAAGACTACATGGCCATTAAGGGGGTCAAACAGGAAGTTTTCACCCGAATCTTTCCGTCCTCTTTGGAACTGATCCCTCGTCAGTGGTGCTACTCCCTTGATCCGAAAAACCTT
This sequence comes from Silene latifolia, assembly GCF_048544455.1. Classification (NCBI taxonomy): domain Eukaryota; kingdom Viridiplantae; phylum Streptophyta; class Magnoliopsida; order Caryophyllales; family Caryophyllaceae; genus Silene; species Silene latifolia. The sequence continues at coordinate 129,781,877 of NC_133538.1, forward strand.
ACTACCTGGGATGAGGTCGCAGTTGAATTAGCTAAGCAATACGCTGACAATGTTGGAATCCAATCCAATACCCGTACTCTTGAGGTCCTAACCCAGAACGACAAGGAGGGATTAACCGAGTTCTTAACCCGTTGGAGGAGAGTAAGTACTCAGCTGGTCAGCAAGCCGAGTGAATCAACTTTGGTGAAATAGTTTGTCAACAATCTCCGCCCAGTGTATGCCAACTTACTAAGGTACCAAAATATCAAGACCTTCCAAGATCTGCAAATTCTGGGGATACGCATTGAAGATGACCTCCGAAAGGGTGTCTTGGCCAAGACTACTGGCAGTGGCTACCAAGGATCCACCTCAACCGGGTCTCGCCCTTACTATCAAACAAACAAGATCGATGAGGTCAACCTCGTTGAACCATCTGCTAAGAGAGCTGAGCGCCCCCAGAGAGTGTTCACTAATATAGGGTCAACTTACGCAAGTGCTCTGAAGAGGCTCATGGACCAGGGAAAATTACAACCAATCGGACCCATCCCGGATACGACCGATGCTAAGAAATCCCACTTCTGGAACCCCAATGCCTATTGTCAGTACCATCATGGGAAAGGGCATGATACAGAGACCTGCTTCAAACTAAAACACATCATCCAATACATGATTGAGAAAGAGGAATTGCCTTTACCCCCGCCGACTAAGCCAAACAACAAAACAAATCCTCTGGGAATCCGTGACAGGGTTGTCGTGTACCTATCAAAAATAACTAACTAAACTAACTATATGGCTAGGGAAGTCAGGTCGATCTCCTCAGGGAGGCAAGATATCTGTAAAAGTCTGTCTATTTGGTCACAAATGGGGGGTGTTTATAATTGATTTTCTAAACTAATTAAGGCTTTAAAGAAAGAGAAGCAAGGAAAGAGCGGTAAAGGCAGAAAAAAAGGGTGATAAACTATCAATAAAGAGGGGACATGTCAGGATTTCGGTTCACTACGGTAGTCCAGTGACTCAACTGTAAACAACTTAGATAAATTACTGCTAGACAGATATGGAAAGGTCCTTCCGGTCCACTTTTTATCCTAAATTACCACTAACTTAACTTCCGTCCTCGTCAGGGTAGTCTACTGTTCATAGCAGGTCTATTTAGTCCAATCTTACGATCCAGGAATTAATTTAACCAGATTAAAAAGGTGACTCAGAAGCGTGCACTCAACTAAGTCGGTAAATACAGTTATATTGCTATGGGGACAGAGTTTCACAATTAATTAATCTAACCTATTTACTACATCGTCACTTTTCTACCGTAGATTCCCTAATCCCAACATGAAATAGATTAGCTACTCATGCTATTAATATTGTCAAAACTAATAACGATGAATGAACTAACAATAAACATAATGAAACGATAATTAAATTGCATAAAAGTAATTAGGGCAGAAAGTAAAAGGAACAAAACAAACAATTAAATTAAATAAAAGAGAGATTAATATTAAAAAGGGAGAAAGAGATTACAATCGCAAGAATCCGGCATAAAGAACTAACAAATCCGAGCGAGAAAATCCGAAAGCAAAAGTTACAGTGAAGAAGAAAAAGTAACGCAGTCCTTTTTTGTGAAGATGAATGATAGATAAAACTTGGATAGAATAGAATAGATAGCTAATGACCTAGTAACGTACGCTTAAATAGAAAAACTACTAAGTCCAATAATTAAAACAAGTTCACGGGCTAATTAAAGCCCACGCCAGCCAAAACCACTCGATCGAGTAGTTTGAAACCACTCGATCGAGCATTTCTCCAGATAATCTACTCGATCGAGTAGAATTGTTACTCGATCGAGTAACTCCAAATTTCAGCACTTCTTGGTCGAGTATAATACTTCTCGATCGACTAAATCCAGTCGTAGAAACCACTCGATCGAGTGATAAAACAGCTCGATCGAGTATTCTTCCCTCAAATCAGCTCAAACTCGTGACTGAATGCCTCGTAGACCGTTCCTTCACGCATCCCAATGCAAGGTCTCACTCTAGAAAATCCCGTCTCCTCAAAATGCATGCAAAAAGGACGAAAATGGTACGATTCCACTACTTTCGCGTTCATTTCTACAAAACGGACAAAACGAACCAAAGTAGCCAATTCGGGGGCAAAATACAATATAAACAGTACGAAAGTACATAGAAATACGTGCTAAAATAGACTAAAAAGACTATACAAAATGCACGTATCAAATCTCCCCAAACTGAACCTTTACTCGTCCTCGAGTAAACTAAAATGCAACTAATGGAACGGAAATGAAGACTCAGAGCTAGCTTAACTTGTCTACTTGAACCAATTTAATGCTGCAAAAATTAACAGTCATAGCTAAGCAGTCAATACGCAAACGAGTTATAAGCTGTTCAGAAATATAGCCAACCTATCGACCTTACAAGACCAACAAAATCGGACTCTCACGTGGTCACTCTTCTCTCATGAAGCAAAGGGTGAATGTTATATGTAAAAGAGAGACAGAGAAACAGTCACTCACCTAACTGCAACCTACATAGCATGCATGCAACAAAAATGAAAGACGATTCAAATACTAATGCACACACTCCAACCATTAATGTCCGTCACAGTCGAGGGCTTACAAATGATATGGGAATAGTGAGGGTCAGGTAAGAAAAGGCAAAACAAGTTATGGTAATGTGGAGGTAAAAGCGTCAAGCTAGTTCCTAACAAGACCATATAAGACCGTCTGAATCTCTACTGACTGAAAAATAAAGTACAAGTGCCCTTCATTTGGCACACAGCTCACTAAACTCATACACAATCTCTTCAAAAATATGGAATAAAACGGAGGAGTGAGACCGTCACAAGGTAAAAGATGAGCATATACGGTCTCAATTAAACTTAAATACAAAAACTTCTAACTTTTTTTTTTCTTCCACTGTGAACGTGAATCACATTTTTTTTCCTTTCTTTTTCTTTTTTTTTTCTCTTTATTCATGTTTTTCTCATTTTTTTTCCTTTTCAATTTTTTTTTCTTTTTCTTCTTCCTCTATTTTCACCAACTGCAATCAAGTGATACGAACCAAACTGCAGACGAAAAATCATACCACAAAAGGACATACTAACCTAACTTGACTAGGCAGGCTCAGTTTGGGACGTAGCTAATGGGTCAAAAAGGCAAGTTTTGGCTTAAGTGGAGCTAAATGGGTGAAAAATATAAGAAGAGGGAAAAATTTGCAAGCACCTCCCTGCATGTGACACCGACCACAAACCCGAATGTGTGCATTTGACAAGAAATCGAATGTCATAAAAGTGCAAAAATGATGAACATGTTATGCAAGGAGTACTACTCTCAATTCCTAATGAAATGGTCATGAATGTCACCAGTTATGGGCTCTAAACCTTAGAAATTGTAAAGTAGGTTGCCAATTTATCAGGTCAAGTCTAAACAGTCAGCTATATTTGAACAAAAAATCGTAGACTATGCGTATGACAAAGCTAATAACCATCAATAGAAGTGAAAGGCTCAAGTAAAATGATAAGTTATAGTGCAATATCATCACGGAAATCAACTGTTCCGACTCAACCTATATGCAAAAATAAACGTGAATATTTTTGAATTTTTTGAATTTTTCTAATTTTTTGAATTTTTTATTTTTTATTTTTAATGAAATAAATAAACAATGCAAGCTGAAATAAATAAACGTGAATGGAAAACAAATGCAAATGCAGACTCAAAAGGATGCAATACCCTCCCCAAACCAAAACGGACAACACCTTCGTTGTTCTCCAGCATACACCAGCAGATATATACAGGGGAACGGGAATATACAACCAATAAAGAATAAAAGCAATAAAATAAAAGGAGACAAAATAAAAGAGTGAGATGGACATACAAAACACGAACTTCCCCAAACCAGCCAGAAAATCGGGGAAGTGAGTAGGCCAGCAGCTACTCGTCAGCCTCCTCGTCACTGTCACGCATGTCCTCCACCGTCACCGTTAAGTCCGGATCTACCTCCTCCTCTCTCCTCCTCCTCTGCTCAGCTCGAGCTCTCTCCGCCGCCGCCGCCGGGTCCTCGTCCTCTTCATCCTCACTAGCAGACTCCGGGTACCCCTCAGCTGGGTACCGGTAAAAGGAACGGTGTGGCCAACCCTCTGGGATGGGACGGTGTCGCCGCATGTGATACTCGTATAGAGGGGACAAAGTCAAAGCCATGTCCCGCTCCATACGAGCCTGTCTCTCTGCAATCTCAACTAACAAACCGTCACGGCGCCCTTGGTCCATGACCGAGGACGCCTCAAAGGGTGAGGGAGGTATAAAATTAGCCGGTAGGACCGGCTGTGTCTGTGTCTGGTCGGCGGGTGCGGGAGTAGGAGTAGGAGTAGGGATCGGGGTACGTGTGGCCGTGGAAGTCTGGCCACCCGTGGAAGGTGCGGATCCCTCTCCGGTCTTAAGTCTACGCCGCTTCTTAGCGGCGGTTAAAGTAGTAATTGGGCAGACCTTGAGGTGGTACTGAGGTAGAGGTGGTGGTCGGGCGCCCCGTGCAACAGTAGGCAGAGGGGCTAGACGAGGCAAGGTGTCACAAGGAAGGTCGACGGACAAGGGACCATCTATCTTCCATGTCCGGTAGTCTGTGGTCAGCCAAGTCTGAGAGTGCATGGCAGCTAGGCTCAAATACCTATAACCGTCTATGTAGGGTAAGTCACGAGGCAAGCGGTGAGGAGAGAACGGGCAAGAAAGGTGGCTATGACACCGCAGACAATGGTGCCCGTGACCTTCTCCCCCTGGGCCTGGAAGTACTAGGCGGTCAAATAGGCGATGTTGAGGGTAAAAGGACCCTCGCAGTCGATGTTCAGGTAATTACCTAAGATGGAGAGCTCGTTGATGTTGATGTTGTTTGGCTCCCTTCGACCAAAAATGGTGCTCCCCATCAGTCTAAGAAAGTAACAGGCAGGGGGAAGGTGGACCTGAGCGAGCTTTCTCTCAGGAAAGGTGGCCTGGGCCAAGGTCCGCCAAAGCTGACGAATGACCTTCCTAGGGCAAACCGTGGCGCCCGTAAAGGAAAGGCCGAGTCTGGTACCAAACTCCTCCAATGTCATAGAAAAGGTCTGGTTATACAACCGGAAGGACACAGAAAGACTACTAGGGACAGCGTCGTGTGCCCCTGAGGAGAAGGTGAAGAAGCTGAAGAACGCAAGGCTCAGCACCCTGAAAGTGTGGCCGCTCATAGTGATGAGTCCGGCCATCCCCGTGCCCCGTAAAAGCTCACAAACTGGCTCGTAGAAGCCGAGCCTCTGAAGTTCTGGACGGTCTAAGAATTGGTCAAGGAGAAACTCACATTCAACTAAGTTATAAAATCGCTCACGATGAACACCATTTACAAAAATCACCTGAGGGAACCGAGGGTGTGAGTCAAGAGAGTCGTCCCCTCGAACAATGACCGTGCCAGAAGGAGTAGCAAGAGTACTAGGAGCATATGTAGCACGACCACGACCACGACCCCGACCACGACCTCTAGAACCTGAAGTAGAAGATCGCCCACTGACGGTACGAGGAACTAGGGCCGCCCGTAAAGCAGCTGCGACTGCGGGTGAGTTCGCCACAGGTGTGCTCACCGTGGCTGAAGAAGAAGCTGTGGCTGCAGCTGTGACCACCACTGAGGAAGAAAGGCTAGCAGCAGTGCTAACAGTAGCAATGGTTGTAGCTGAAACAAGGCTAGCAGCAGTGCGAGCGGCAGTAAACACAGTACCGGCACTAGAAACTAGAAAAACAGAGGTACTGGCAAGTGCGGAGACGGTAGTAGCAGCAGAGACTACCGTCTTAGACAGGGACGGACTGGCAGCAGAGCTCGAAGAGGGCATCGAGCTTGAATCCATCCTAAACAAATTGGGCAGGGGAATTTGAGAAGAGACAACAGTTTAACAGCATGAAAAACAGCGTGAAATCAGCATGAAAATTTCCTAACAGTCGAAAAAAATTCGACCTACAGCCCAAAAATTCCCAAAGTTTCCTCAAAAATTCGAATGATAACAAGTAAACAGCGATAGGGGAAGGGTAGCTGGCATCAATGGCAGCAAATAAAGCAACAACTAATGCCAATTATGCATATGGCAGCAGCAAAACCCAGTTTACAGTCGAAAATTTCGACTGTAATTAGCCCTAATCGCAAATTTCTCGAAAAATTCGAATTAAACAAGAAAATATCAATGAGGCAAGGAAATTAAGCATCAAGTAAGATGAATTAAGCATTGAAACAGAATTATAGTCGAAAATTTCGACCTACAATAAGGACCGAAACCCTAATTCTTGATTATCCTCATAAAAAGCAAAAATTAAAGAAATTAAAGGATAAAGAAGAGTAAGGATCACATACTTGATGATACAGCACCCACAAAGGACAATTAATCGACAAGAAACAAGCAAAATGGGCGATTTTTGATCGAAAAACCGCGGAACCCTAATTCCTCTAATAGACCGAGTAAAACAGCACAAATCAAGGGGAAAGTAGAGGGCAAATGACGATTAATTTAGAATAATACCAATGTAGGTGGTGGATTTGGCAAATGGGCAAGAAAAATGGAGGAATTGGGGTTTTTTGATCGCAAATAAGGAACATAGTCGAAAAAGAATGATGAAGAATGAATTAGAAGTAAAAAGAGGGGAAGTTAAGGAGAGTCCATGTGTGGGCTTTGCAAAATCACTCGATCGAGTGGTTTAAAACTACTCGATCGAGAACTTCTAGCATGAATCCACTCGATCGAGTAAAAAGTTACTCGATCGAGAACTCCCCTTCTTTGCTTTAGTCGATCGAGCAGAATGGAGTTATTCGATCGAACAAAATTCACTCGATCGAGTACAAAAAGTACTCGATCGAACTCTTCTCCTCGTGTAAGCTCTTGAATTTGCTATTGTTCCTTTGAATTTGCGTAAAATTCCCCAAACCTGCATAAGAACACTCGCAAAAATATCCCAAAATACCAAATACGAAAAGTAACAGTCTATAGTCTCTACTCTACGCTAAAAAAATGTCTAAATTCTAATTGTCCTAATTAAAAGCATTAAATAAAGTTCAACGGAAATATTTAAAAATTGTTTTTACAATTTGTTACACGGGGCATTTCCCCGCTCACTTCTCGAAGCAATTCAGTAGCCCCTCGGAGGGCTTCTGACTGGAGGACGTCATCTCAGCAACATTAATCGTCCTTTTCAATTTCCACGAGCTTGCATTTGAATCATTAGGAGGAGAATAGTTGACGTCCACATACGCGCGAACTTTTCTCATCCTTACTCCTTTCTCACCGGCTTTAACGTTGTCACTCCCACTTTGACTGACATTGATTGCACATTACCCTTTGACAACTCCTGCATTATTCTTATCTGTACCTGTAGCAAGGAAAACAGACGAACTTTCCTCCTTTTTTCTCTTAACCTGAGGCGGAGGGGTCACAATAGCAGCACAATACTCCAAATTCTCGTTTTGAGTGTCAATAGGAGGGTCAATAGAAGAGAGGGCATTGCAAGGCTGAGCTTGCATGGGAGCCCTTCGGAACTTGGACTGATGGAATATCAATTCCTCGTCCCCAACCTGAAAAGTCAATGTCTTGCCCCCGACGTCTATTATTATCGCACGGCGGTAAATAAAAATGGTCTCCCTAAAATAATAGGGGTATGGGCATCTTCGAGGATGTCAAGTACAACGAAGTCAACGGGAATAAAGAACCTCCTGATCTTAACAGGTATGTCTTCTATGACACCTAGTGGCCGTGATATGCTACGGTCGGCCATCTGAACAGTCATGTTTGTGCAATTAAACTTAGTCAAACCAAGTCTCTTAGCCAGAGACAGCGGTAAGACACTCACGCTAGCGCCAAGATCGCATAACGCGTTATCAATCAAATGGGTACCAATATGACACAGAGTCGAAAAAATACCCGGGTCTGACTGTTTAGGAGGTAACTTATTCTGAACTAGGGCAGTCCCTACCTCGGTCAAAGCTACCGTCTCATGGTCGTTAATGTGCCTCTTACGCGTTAAAATTTCTTTCATAAATTTAAGGTAAGAGGGTACTTGTGTCAGCAGTTCGGCGAATGGCACAGTGACTTGCAAGCTTTTCAAGAGTTCGGCAAATTTTCCGAATTGTTGATTAGCCTTAGTACTCTGCAAACACCTCGGGAAGGGCACCGTGATGGGTATCTCAAATCCCTTGTTCCTCTCTTCCAACGTGTCAGTCGGATCAAGCTCTAAATCCTTCGAACGCTTCTTTCCTCTCGAACGAGGTCTTTCAGGCGATATTTCACTCGATCGAGCACTAGCAGGCTCTCGATCGAGTTGTTCTTTATCTACACTACTCGATCGACCAAAAATACCATTCGATCGAGCTGTTTCTTCAACAAAATCACCCGATCGACAAAAAATTTCACTCGATCGAGTAGAATCTTTTCCCTGTTCACTCGATCGAGTATAAATTTCACTCAATCGAGTCCTTTCTTCGGCACTTTCACTCGATCGACCCCCAGAAATTAGTCGATCGAGTGCTTTCTTTATCGTCAGCTCCTTTTCTTCGACAGAACACTGTTCATCACCAGTAATACCTTCCTTGGGGCTAATTTCAACACGTCCCTTCCCTCATACGAATGACCGCTCCTCAAATTAATTAAATTTGCCGTCTCATGTGGATTCTTATCAGCTTGTGATGGTAAATGACCCGGTTTCCTTGTGGACTGGTTCGCGGCTAACTGGGCAACTTGAGTTTCAAGTGCCTTGATAGATGCATTTTTTTGTTAATCACTCAGCTGCCACTACTTTGTCAAAGACTGCAACATTGTCTTCAACTCACCTAGCTCACTTACTCCACCAGAAGATGATGCACCTTGATTAGGTGTAGGAAAGGAAGGAGGCTTCTGAAAGCCTTGTTGAGCCTTATGAGGAGGGACATATGGCTGCTGCGGAGGAGGAGGATGGGTAGGATTGAGCACATTTTGACTTGTCCACCTCAAATTGGGATGGACTGCCCCTTGGTTGTTATAGTAGGAACCCCCTCCTTGGATGTATTGTTGAAAAGCAAGCACATGTTCCTTCTCCGTAAGACAGCCAACAGCAGTGTGACCGTCATTGCTCCCACACCTCTCACATGTGACAGTCTCCCCTCTAGTAAGCAAATGAATTGTCTGAGGCTCCCCATCAGAATGCAGCTCCAACTTATCAAATCTAGCATTCATGGCTTACAGCTGAGCCACAACTTGCTTATCGACTATATGAACTTTTCTAATACCATCCCTCGGGTTTCCATACTCAGCACAGTGGTTCACCATCTCTTCAATAAGGGCACATCCCTTATCATCGTCAGTGTTCTCTTGGAGTCTTCCATTAGATGATGCATCAAGTATGGCTCTATGATCATTGTACAGCCCATTGTAGAACTGGTTGGACAGAAACCACGGATCAAAACCATGGTGAGGAAAAAAGCTAACCAACTTCTTTAAACGGGACCATGCTTCATAGAAAGTCTCATCAGGTGCCTGCTTGAAACTTATGATCTTTGCCCTCGGCTGATTGGTGCGCTGTGGAGGGAAATATCTCTTATAAAAAGAAAGAGCAAGGGTCTCCCAGTCTCTGACCCCCGCGGCCGTACGGTCCAAATCAGTCAGCCACTCCCTGGCTGAGTCAGTCAAAGAAAACGGAAATAGAACCTCCTTAATCTTGTCTTGAGTTACATCCTTTGTGGCGGGGATAGTAGAACAGTAGTCCGTAAAGACCTTCATATGCTTCCTCGGTTCTTCACCTGCCACACCTTTAAAGAGATTTCTCTCCACCAGATTGATATAGGAAGGTCGGATGTCAAATGTATTCCCATCCTCAGTCTGGAGATTGAAACCCTTTGGAATTGATGATGCTTTAGGCTCTGAGTGACTAGCAATGTTCGGCATCTTTACTGGTTGGTTTACAGAACTAGAAGTATCTTCTTCAAAAGATGGATTTTCTGTAAAAAGGAAATGCTAAAGCTCTGGTTCGAAAGTACTCAAGTCTTCCTTTCGTGATTCTCTTTGCAGACGGAGTCTATGCGTGAACAGTCTTTCTGGCTCAGAATCAGCTGAAATTAACTCAAATCTGTCTGACCTCGGCATACACAACACTGAAAGAAAATAAATAAGAACTGCCTCAAGGAATAAAAATTCCCTGAGACGGATAAAATAAACGAAACAAAGACAGATAGGGCAATTGGCTCCCGGGCAACGGCGCCAAAATTTGACAGGGCTGTCGTGTACCTATCAAAAATAACTAACTAAACTAACTATATAGCTAGGGAAGTCAGGTCGATCTCCTCAGGGAGGCAAGATATCTGTAAAAGTCCGTCTATTTGGTCACAAATGGGGGGTGTTTATAATTGGTTTTCTAAACTAATTATGGCTTTAAAAGAAAGAGAAGCAAGGAAAGAGCGGTAAAGGCAGAAAAAGGGTGATAAACTATCAATAAAGAGGGGACATGTCAGGATTTCGATTCACTACGGTAGTCCAGTGACTCAACTGTAAACAACTTAGATAAATTACTGCGAGACGGATATGAAAAGGTCCTTCCGGTCCACTTTCTATCCTAAATTACCACTAAATTAACTTCCGTCCTCGTCAGGGTAGTCTCCTGTTCATAGCAGGTCTATTTAATCCAATCTTCCGATCCAGGAATAAATTTAACCAGATTAAAAAGGTGACTCAGAAGCGTGCACTCAACTAAGTCGGTAAATACAGTTATATTGCTATGGGGACATATTCTCACAATTAATTCATCTAACCTATTTACTACATCGTCACATTTCTACCGTAGATTCCCTAATCCCAACATGAAACCGATTAGCTACTCATGCTATTAATATTGTCAAAACTAATAACGATGAATGAACTAACAATAAACATAATTAAACGATAATTAAATTGCATAAAAGTAATTAGGGCAGAAAGTAAAAGGAACTAAACAAACAATTAAATTAAATAAAAGAGAGATTAATATTAAAAAGGGAGAATGAGATTACAATCGCAAGAATCCGGCGTAAAGAACTAACAAATACGAGCGAGAAAATCCGAAAGCAAAAGTTACAGTGAAGAAGAAAAAGTAACGCAGTCCTTTTTTGTGAAGATGAATGATAGATAAAACTTAGATAGAATAGAATAGATAGCTAATGACCTAGTAACGTACGCTTAAATAGAAAAACTACTAAGTCCAATAACTAAAACAGGTTCACGGGCCAATTAAAGCCCACGCCAGCCAAAACCACTTGAGCGAGTAGTTTGAAACCACTCGATCGAGCATTTCTCCAGATAATCTACTCGATCGAGTAAAATTGTTACTCGATTGAGTAACTCCAAATTTCAGCACTTCTTGATCGAGTATAATACTTCTCGATCGACTAAATCCAGTCATAGAAACCACTCGATCGAGTGATAAAACAGCTCGATCGAGTATTCTTCCTTCAAATCAGCTCAAACTCGTGACCGCATGCCTCGTAGACCGTTCCTTCACGCATCCAAATGCAAGGTCTCACTCTAGAAAATCCCGTCTCCTCAAAATGCATGCAAAAAGGACGAAAATGGTACAATTCCACTACTTTCGCGTTCATTTCTACAAAATGGACAAAACGAACAAAAGTAGCCAATTCGGGGGCAAAATGCAATATAAACAGTACGAAAGTACAAAGAAATACGTGCTAAAATAGGCTAAAAAGACTATACATAATGCACGTATCAATCCACGCCATCTCCAACGATGAGCCAACTCTGGACTGCTCTCACCTCATCCTGCCAATTGATGACGAGGTGAACACCTTGGAGAAAGACCCCTCGGACGGGGTATTTGTGTTCAGTGCCGCCACTATGCTCACCATGTTCCAACAGGTTGAGGAAGCCATAACCAGCCTCTCCGAGAGGATTACCCGACTTGACGATGCCTACCGCCGGCTTATCTTCAATCCTCCACCACCACGCCCGAGGGAGAGTCTCCGAGCGCCCAAAACTACCCTCACCAGGACGGGTTGCTCCCGCGACCATTCTGGCATGCACCTCACAATAATCATTCTCACAATAATTACACTCACAATAATCAAACCTACAAAAATTACCCTCACAAAAATATCCCTCACAAAAACTGCCTACTAAGAAATACCCCTCCATGGTGCCTTCGAGATCCTGAAATCAACGGCATCTGGAGAGACGACGTTGAAGATGTCTACCTTGTCCCAGACAAAGAGAAGAGGGCAAAAGAGATCGGTCACCTTACCCGGTCCAGACGCCCCTATCAGAACCCGAACAATCCAACAGTCGTTCCAACAACAAACAACCAAGTTGTCCCTGAAGTAGACACTCAACCAAAGGCTCCTGAGAATTCAATCCTCAAATAGCTTCAAAAGGCAAAAGCCGAGATCTCGATCTGGCAACTGATCGCGACATCCTTTGAACATCGACAGGCTTTGCTACAGGCCTTAGGAAAACTAACTGTGCCCTCAACCTATTCCCCTGAAGAAATAGTGGCACATATGACAAGGGACGCTCCTGACTTGAACAACCCAGTCGTCTTCTCTGACGAAGATATCCCTCCCTTCGGAGCCAATCATAACCTTGCCCTGTACATTACCGTACAATGTCTCAAGAAGAATGTACCCATGGTCTTTGTGGATGATGGATCCGCAGTAAATGTCATTCTCCTCAAGACTGCTCACAAGCTTGGTATTAAGAAAGCTGATTTGGTCTCGACAAACGAAGAAGTACGCGCCTACGACGGCACTTGTCGCAAGGTCACGGGGCTCATCACTCTGACTGTCGCAACCGGACCACTGGAAAGGCAAACCACTTTTCAGGTGGTCAACATCGACGCCTCCTTCAATATGCTCCTGGGACGTCCCAGGATTCACGCCGTTAAGGAAGTTACCTCGACTATCCACCATAAAATCAGGGTCCCCTTCAACGGGAAAAAAATCACAATTCCTGCTTCCCCGATCAAAGCTGTCATGAGGATGGGAATAGCCTCCCAAACCATTGAGGAAGATGATAAGGAAATGTGGGGATTCCAAGCTGTGAATGCCATAACTGATGAATGAACACCCTTTGATTGTGACCCGTTTGCCAACCTCAAAGTCAACCGCATCATGATGCGCCAGGGTTACTTCCCGGGTTTGCCCCTCAATCCACTGAAGAGCACATTACCTCCCTTGAAACAGACTAAGGTCCCCAACATTCCCTTCGGACTGGGATACGAGACTACTAATGAAGATATCCAGGAGATGAACCTCCTAGTTCGAAAACACAAGAAGCACGGAGTTATCCTCTGTCCCTATCATCTGACCCTCAATGGATACTTTGTCCCCGAGGGAGAATCAGAGCTCTACCATGGCTTTCCGGAGCCGATCTATGATTTTGTAGCCAGGGCTTGGTACCCGGGTGTGTAAGTCTTCCAAGACTGCTACTTCATCCCCGATAACACCAAAACTGCATCAACCGAGTCTAAGCCGTCGTCATGCCTCGATGGACAAGATGTCACTCTCATCTTTGGAGAAGATAACATCAAGCACCTCGACTATGAGGACATCATCAACATCTCCTTAAAGGACAATTAGTTTGACCCAACTGCCTTTATCTCCGATACTGACCCGGAGAAAGCTACACAGGGCTTGAGGAAAACCGTCAAGTGGACAGATCGCCAAGGCCGCATTTTCAAGATCACAACTGGAAAAGGCCCTATGTTCAAAGACGGAAGCGAAGAAGAATCTGAATCTGAGTCTGAGTAGGAGTAGGAGTCAGAGTCTGTCATAGCTCTTAACACTCCTGATGTCCCAGTCAAGGTCCCCTTCCCACTGTTTTATCACAAAGTCATAGCCGATTCAGAGGCTGAGTCTACTAGGGCCACCCCCACTCCCATGAAAGGTGACAACCTGGATCCTGTTCTAGGAGCCACCTCCTCTGCTGTGTCGCCTCTGACCGACCACACGAGTGTCCGCCCGCTCTTTTCTCCCTTAAAATTCTCGGATCGACTTCTTAAATCACAATCCGACGCGTATTTACGACCTACCGATCGTAAATACAAGCCTTACACAATGTTTGGTACCGTCATCGTGCATTAAATCACTTGACCGACTACTTCGACCACTACACCGTCACTAATCTTAAAACACTCTTTTTACGTACCAAAACGGTTTTAAACCGAGTTTTTTCCGACCAAACGAGTTGTTACACTTACGTCGGTCACTCGCCATAACCAAGCATGTAAGTATGAGGGTGTCAAAATCCTTATTTTATCAGGTTTTTGTTTGTTTCATGACTATAACATGCTAAAACATGCATAACATGAACCGAAACATGGAATAAACGAGCCAAAACTGATTTTTGGCCTGAGACAGAAACCCCTTGGTTCGCCGGTTTACCCGCGCCTCAATGGGGTGTCCAGGTCAGAACTCAACTATGTTTGTTCTCGTCATTTCCCTTTAATTCATTTTCATATTTACAATCGGTTTTTACTACTTCAAATATTTTCGAACCCTTTTTTATTTCATTTGTTTTAACCATAAAACATTTGTCACCCTTGGTTCCTCATACCATGACGGTTAAATCCGTCTTTCGGTTATAATATTTGGTTAATAACATTTAAAAGGTATTTTAAAGCCTTTTATTTCATTTTTGGGAGGTATTTTAAAGCCTTTCTTCATTTCTTTACATTTCCAAAACAAGCATATTAGTCACCGACACAAAGTCATCCTTGGTTCTACATACCATGCCGGATTTTAACCCGGGTATGATGATGAATATCGACTAATTACATTCAAGTGAACTTAAAACAATTAGTTCATAATTATTTTCAAAACTATTCATGTCAAGTTTGTCAAAGTCGAACCCGACACTAAATATTATCAAAATAATGATGACTATTCGAGTCTCGTTCCTCAAATCAACAAATGCGGTCTAAACGACCCTTTCAAATCAAATCGGGTTAAATACCCATTTTTCAATACGTTTTGTAAACGTTTTTCAAAAGGTCAGAAAACGGCATATCACCGTAGGTTGACCCGCGCCTAAAATAGGCCTTTCAATTCTCATTTTCAAAACCAGGGGAGGCCCCTTTACACCGCCGGCTGGCTCGCGCCTCATGTAGTCGTCTGATACAGAGCCTGTTCCCTTTCCAGCATTAGTCTAGGACGATCCCGACTCCGGTTAGCCCAGATATATGACGGATCAGATGAGTATTTGCTTATTCAAAATCATATTTGCAAAATGATTTACTAAGACAAATGGATCACGTTATGCACCATAAACCTAATATGGTAAATGGATGTTTAATTTTCGTCTTGCATGCAAATCAACCATAAATCCAACTCGACATGTTATACTTGATACTTGGATTAAATCAATCGACTTAGAAAGCTCTCACGTGTTAGGTTTAAATTATTGGATGCGCATTCATGCATTTAAACCGTTTTATCAACTTTCGCATTCAACCAACCAAGATCGATCAAGAGAGGTCGCTATCGCGGGGTGGATTGGGTGTCGATTAAAGGGCTTCCCAATACGTACCTTCACCTCTTACTCGAAACTTTGAATAGTGGACGACCTTATCCAGGCGTACGAGAGTCATTCTAGAGATAGGATGCTAAAGAGGGACGATTTCCTTATCTTTAGTACCTATGTCAAACGCTGCTTTGTGCTTCAATTTGACCGAGGTATAAAGTGGATTTCGAACGGGTTCCAAGCATCCCACAAATGCTTGGTGGCAACTCCGAACATCTCTAATCATTTCGAGAACCTTACTGAGATGAAACCGACCGATCTAAAATGATCCGGTCGAAAGCATTTTTACGCCGCCAAGCGTGGCTTTTAAAAGACCGTTGCATGCCCGCAGATCGAACCGGGGCCCGTAGGTGGGCCATGTCCACAATAGTCCTCGATCGAGTACTATGCCTGAGGAAACAATTCGATCGAATGGGAATAGTGCTCGATCGAACACCTGTGCCAGCGTAAGTTCAATTTCAACGCCTAATTCCGCTACTGTGTCATCTTCCCCTACTACGGAGATGTCACGAAATGCTAAAGGTAAAGAGAAGGTCGCAGGACCACTTATTCCTACCGGGGTTCTTTATCCGGGACTTTTGAAGGATGCTAAGGTCGAGCGACAGTACGGTTAGTTTGTGGACGTGGTCAAGAATCTTCAAGTAACCGTCCCTTTTACTGAATTTGTTACCCAAGTACCTACTTACGCAAAATTTATGAAAGACATTTTGACACGTAAGAGAGAGCTTAGCGAATTTGAGATTGTTGCATTTATGGAAGAGTCTAATAATTTACTCCTTAATAAGGCTCCACCGAAAATGAAAGACACGGGTATTTTCACTATTACCTGTACCATAGGGAATGAAGTGATAGATAAGGCTCTCTGTGATTTATGAGCCAGTGTCAGTGTCGTACCTCTTTCTGTCTGCAAAAAAACTTAATATGGGTCACCTTAAAATGACTAACATCACCTTACAGATGGCTGATAGATCTGTTAGACGATCTGTGGGTATCTTAGAGGACGTGCCTCTTAAAGTAGGCAAGTTCTTTATACCAATAGACTTTATTGTTTTGGACATAGCTGAGGATACCCGGACCCCAATTATACTAGGAAGACCATTCTTATGTACAGCTGGGGCCATTATTGATGTCAAACAAGGGCGTTCGACTCATGGAGTGGGGGATGATGCAATCACTTTTAGCCTGCCTGGTACACTTGCTCGGCCAATGATAGAGGATACTTGCTATTCAGTTGATATTGTTGACGAACCGGTTTATGACTTCTGGTCGGGTTCTTTTATAAAGGATCCACTAAAAGCTTTGATGCTTTTAGATGAGTGTGCAGATAACCCAGAGAACAATGATGTTGTGTTGGATTTGCTCGAAGCTGCTTTAGATGAGCGTGAACTCACCGACACTGAAGCGGAGAGAGTGGGACAAATGATCAATAATCTTTGCGCCATAGAGGTAAAGGTACCTGAGCGTAAGCCTCTTCCTTCTCATCTTAAATATGCTTTCTTAGATAATACAGTGCAATATCCAGTTATTGTTAGTGCCAAATTGGATGACGATTAGCTGACCACTTTGTTAGCTGTTCTTAAGAAAAACAGGAAAGCCATGGGTTATTCATTGGATGATATTAAGGGCATTAGTCCCGACATTTGTATGTACAGAATTGAGCTTGAGGAAGATCACAAGCCTTGTAGACAGGGTCAGCGCCGACTAAACCAGAAGATGCAGAACGTTGTGATGGCTGAGGTAATAAAGTTGCTTGGTGTAGGTATTATCTATTCTGTTGCTCATTCTAAGTGGGTGAGTCCAGTTCAGGTAGTTCCTAAGAAAGGAGGGACAATTGTGGTAAAGAATGACAAAAACGAGTTGATACCTACTAGAGTAGTAACTGGTTGGCGGATGTGCATAGACTACAGACAACTGAATGCCGCCACAAAGAAAGATCACTTTCCCCTTCCTTTCATTGATCAAATGGTAGAAAGGTTAGCTTATCATAAGTTTTTCTGTTATCTAGATGGATACTCAGGGTTCTTGCAGATCCTTATTCATTCAGACGATCAGGAAAAGACTACTTTTACTTGCCCTCAGGGTGTTTTTGCTTATCGCAGGATGCCTTTTGGTTTATGTAATGCCCCTGCCACCTTTCAAAGGTGCATGATAGGGATATTTTCTGAGTATATAGAGTCTATTGTGGACGACTTTAGTGTCTATGGAAGTGACTTTGCTAATTGTTTGTCTAACCTTGATAAAGTGTTGCAGCGCTGCATTGAGGTTAATCTTGTGCTTAATTAGGAGAAGTGTCACTTCATGGTCAACGAAGGAGTTGTCTTAGGGCACCTAGTTTCTGATAGTGGCATTAAGGTAGACAAAGCAAAGGTGCAAGTGATTCAGCAATTACCTCCTCCTATTAATGTTAAAGGAGTGAGGAGTTTCCTTGGTCACGCTGGCTTTTATCGCCGGTTTATCAAGGACTTTTCAAAAATTGCTAAACCGCTTACACAGCTGTTGCTTAAGGATGCCCCATTTACATTTACTAATGAGTGTCTTTCTGCTTTTAACAGGTTGAAGCAGGCCCTGATTTCAGCACCGATTATACAGCCTCCCAACTGGGACTTGCCGTTTGAGATTATGTGCGATGCTAGTGATTATGCACTAGGAGCGGTGCTAGGCTAGCGAAAAGACAAAGCTTTGACTGCAATATAATATGCTAGCCAAACTCTAGATGAGGCTCAAGTGAAGTACACCGCTACTGACAAGGAGTTGTTAGCTGTGGTTTATGCGCTAGAAAAATTCCGTTCTTATTTGATAGGGTCGGAAGTTACAGTTTTTACTAACCATGCAGCACTGAGACACCTTCTTGCTAAGAAAGAAGCTAAACCATGATTGCTGAGGTGGAGACTCCTCCTTCAGGAGTTTGACTTATAGATCAAAGATAAGAAGGGTGCAGAGAACGTAGTAGCTGATCATCTATCGTGACTATCGCAGCAGGAGGGAGAAGATTTTTTACCTATTGATGATTCTTTTTCCGATGACTCCTTATTTGCTGTTATGTCTTCTCATCCTAACTATGACCCTTGGTATGCAGATTTAGCTAATTATGTTGTTAGTGGCGGGCTGCCACCTGACTTTCTTATCAACAAAAGAAGCATTTTCTCCATAACGCTAAGCAGTACTTCTGGGACGATCCTTATTTATTTAAGGAGTGTGCATACGGTCTCTACAGACGGTGTATTCCGCAGTGGGAGACCAAAGCAATATTGGAGGTCTGTCGTTCATCCTCCTATGGTGGTCACCACGGTCCATCGCGCACCGTGGCTAAGGTACTTCAGTCTGGCTTTTACTGGCCTTCTTTGTTTGCTGATGCTAAAGTGTTTGTTTCAGGTTGTGATGCTTGCCAACGCTTTGGGAATATTTCTAAGAGACATAAGATGCCACAAAACGGTATCCTAGAGGTCGAGGTTTTCGATGTCTGGGGCATTGATTTCCAAGGACCCTTCCCGTCTAGCAAAGGTAACAGGTATATTTTGGTAGCAGTAGATTATGTGTCTAAGTGGGTGGAGGCGATTGTTTTGCCTAATTATGATGCCAATACCAAGATTAAAATGTTCAAAAAGATTATCTTTCCCCGATTTGGTTTCCCTAGGGTCGTCATTAGTGATGGGGGAATGCACTTCAAAGAAAGAAACATACTTCTATATTGTCTAAGGTTGGTGTCCAACATCAACGCGGTTTGGGATATTATCCCCAAACTAGTGGGCAAGTTGAGGTCTCTAATCCAGAGATTAAAGAGATTTTGGCTAAGGTAGTTTCTAAATCACGAAAGGATTGGTATCTCAAACTGGAGGACACATTATGGGCTTATCGGACTGCTTTTAAAACACCGATTCGAGCATCACCATATCGGTTGGTTTATGGGAAGTCCTGTTATTTACCTGTTGAGTTAGAGTATAAGGCTTGGTGGGCTATTCGTGAACTAAACTTTGATCCCAAGTTATGTGGTCAGAACTGTTTATTGCAGCTAGATGAATTGGAGGAGTTTAGGCTGAATGCCTATGATAGCTCACGCACCTACAAAGAGAAGATGAAAAGATGGCACGACAAACGAATCATGCCTCGAGAATTTCATGTCGGACAGAAGGTGTTGCTGTTTAATGCCCGACTGCGCTTATTTGCTGGCAAGCTGTAGTCCAGGTGGAGTGGCCCTTATACAGTGACAGCTGTCACTAAATTTGGGTCAGTTGAATTAGAAAGTTCTGATGGTAACAGGTTCAAGGTCAATGGCCAGTATGTGAAGCATTATCATGAAGCAAATGATGCAGATAACCGAGTTGAAGTCCTGTACTTCGACAATCCTGATGCGCCAGCTAATTGAAGCCAGAAAGGTCGTTCGGGACCTCATAAACCTGCGCTATCCGGGAGGCAATCCGGACTGTTTTGTTGTACTTTTGTTTAAACTTGTTGTTTTCGTTTACGTTGTGTGCCTAGACTCTAGTTTTACGAACATTTTCTGAACTTGTATGCACTTTTGTGAGTCGGATTGTATCTTTTGTTGCGATTTGCAGGTACCTAGCTCGATCGAGTAGTTTTCTTACTCGATCGAGCACTTTTGCTGACATTCTTACTCGATTGATCATCTGCTGCTCTCGATCGAGTCCCTGCAAAATCCCTCTTCTCGATCGAGTGGCACTTTTGCTCGATCGAGAGCTTCTGGCACTATTTCTACTCAATCGAACCCCTCTGTACTGCTCGATCGAGTCCTGATGTTATTTCTCGCATGCTGCGATTCTATTAGGCTATTTGTGACCTCTCATATTCATGGTCGGTTTGGGGAGGTCCCTCCTTTACGTCATCTTGTAAGTTTTTCCGACTTCCGCTCTCATTTTCTCTTCAGTTTGCATTTCTTTCCCTATTTTTGGTACAACGAGGGCATTCTACGGTTTGGTTTAAGGAGGTATGCATCCATATCTGTGTCTGCAAGTTTTGTGCATTTCAGTTTGCACGTTTACTTATTTTCACATGCATTGTTGTTTTAATTCAAAAAAATTACATAAAATTCAAAAAAATTCACAAAATTCACGTTTATTACTGCACTTAGGTTGAGTCGGAACGTTGAACTTTTATGCTACTTTGAGTCCCTTTAGCTTTACCTTGCATATTCTTGACATTCCGTTGCCATGCTAATGTGCATAATCTACGAGTTTTTGTTTCAAACTTATCTGAACGAATAGACTTGACTCTTATATTAGCAAGCTACATTTACATTATAAGGTTTAGAGCTTAATAGACTGGTGACATCCTTGACCAGTTTCATGTAGGATGTGAGTAGTACTCTCTATAAGACATGTAACATCAAATTGCATAAGCATGAATTCAGTCTACTTGGTACCTGTATGCATTCGGTCTGTGGTTGGTGACACATGTTAGGAGAGGCAGTTTCCTTTATTTCATTCTACCCATGAGCTCCACATAGCCAAATTGCCCATTTTGTCCTATATAACTACAATCTATAATTTTGCCTACCCTAGCCGAGCTAGTAATAGTAGTTGTTGGGAATGTTCCATTGCAATATGGATATATCTATTTTGAGAAGTTGGTGGAAATGTTGAAGGGAATGAAAAAAAATGAAAAGAAAAAGTTGTGAAAAATGAAAAAAAAAGAATATGAAAAAAGAGAAAAAGAAAGATTATGAAAAAAATCATAAGCCAAGAAATACTCTATTTTGTGATTTTCGCTCCTATGTTATATTTATATCTTATGGGGAGTTGACGATTCTATGGTGGTTAGTGAGTTGTGTGCTGCAATTTAGCACCATTTTGCATTGATATATTGAGTATGAAGTTAGGAAGTGTTTCTAATTTGGATCCGTTATTGCTAGCCTGGCTATTAACTCCACATCTCCAAATTCATTATAGCCCCTTCTTACCCATTACCTCACTTACCCAAATATAAGTCCTCGACATGTGTCTTGGTCATTAGTTGGTTGGAATGTATATGTACGGTTGTAGAGACTTTATTCATGTTAGACTGCATGCATGTTCTTATAGGTCGAGTTAGGTGAGTGTCTTTACTTCTTTCTATCAAGTACTCACCATGTGCCTAATTTGTGTGACGAGCGACCCGTGAGAGTCTGATATCTATGACTCTTCCAAGGTCGATGGTTCAGTAGTTTGAGACATTGATTTTTAATTCGTTTGCACTTGCCAATTGCCACTTTGTTAGTTGTTGCATAAAATTGGTTTGGGTGGATGATTTGTAGCTGATGAGTTGGTCATGTTCCGTAGTTGTCTTTAGTTGCATTCATAGTTTGCTTGAGGACAAGCAAAGGTTTGGTTTGGGGAGATTTGATGCGTTTATTTTATATAAGGTTTTTACCTCATTTTTACACGCATTTCTGTGTTATTTATGTGGCATCTAGCTACAAATGCCCCCGATTAGTCTACGTTGTGTTTGTCTTGTATAAATTGCAGGTACAGACTAGAGAGGAGCAAAATCAAGCCTGAACTTGTCCTAATCGCATGCATTTTAGAGAATAACGAATCGGAGCCTAGAATCTGTCACTTAGAGATGCGTGAAGTGGCCTCGGAAAGTGCCAAAGAGTTCACACGTGCTTATATAGCTCGATCGACCAGTTTTGCTACTCATTATGGTCGATCGAATGCTTTATCCCTAAAGAATCACTCGATCGAAATCTTCTTTCACTCGATCGAGTTAACCATTATCTAAAGTGTTCGATTGAACTCCATTTTCACTCGATCGAAAGGATTTTCAATAATTATCCTCGATCGAGTGGTTTAATCTCACTCAATCGAGAGAATATGTGTTTTATGCGGGCTTTGAGCTATTTTCGAGTTTGGCTTTTGTAATTAGAGTATATATTATGACGGTAGTCATAATACGAGGGGAGATCTATCTCTCCTTCGACTCCTCTTCTTTTTTTTCCTCTCTTAGAACTAAAAACTTGGAAACTTAATTCTCCATTGCTTTTTCCTTGTAATCGGTATTCTCTACTTTTAATTAATTAATTACTTTTTCCTTGTTACTCTTATTCCTTTCTTATTCTCTTCTTAGATAGTTAATTATGTTTAATTCTTATAGTTTGTGTGTTGTTCTTGTTGTTTATTCAATAATCATGCATAGCTAAACTCCTTTGCTAGGACATAGGGGAACCATGATTTTAAGGGAAATATGAATAAGTGATTAGGTTTGATGCAAATTAGGTCTATGTTGTTAATCGTTGTATATAACTATTCTTGTCTAATTGAGTCGACACAATTAGGTGATTAATCACGGTACACCATGACCTAGATCGGAAGATTAGAAAAGGTAAGACCTGTAGCGAACATTAGGGCACTCTAGTGAAGGCGGAAGCTAAGCTAATAGTGTTTTAGGGTTAATTGAGACTGGAAGGAGATATTCATTGCCCTGTAGATCTAACTTGCATTGACCTGAGATCTTAGATTACAATTCCTGAGAAGCATGGTGAACCGACTGTCTTAGCTTCTTTTTCTCTGCTTGTTTGTTTTCAACTCTCTTATTTTATTTCTCTCATTTGACCTCCTTAGTTTAGAAAAATCATTCAAAAACCCCCAAGAATTTGTTACCCTGACGGACTTAGTTAAGCTGACATTTTCCCATCTCCCTGTGGAGATCGACCCTACTTACCGCTGACTTCTGTTAGTAGTAATAGGTATTTATTTTTGGTACTTAACGATGGTATCACACATCTCTCGCAGGACACTTGTTGTTGAGTCATGGCATGAACCGTTTCTTGCTTATTACCCAAATACTGAGATGTCTTTAATTCGGCTATTTGAACAGTTAAGGCCTCCAGCTGTGCTGCAACAACACTATCTGAACCAATCCCTCTCTTAGTACCTCTGGGGTTACCATACTCAGTAGTGTGGGTAGCTATCTGATCAATCAACTTCCATGCACTATCATCATTAGTATTGTCCTGGAATTTCCCATTAGCTGAAGAATCTAGTAGAGCCCTATGATCGTCATACAACCTGTTGTAGAACTGGTTGCAAAGAAACCACTTCTCGAAGCCATGGTGAGGGACTGAATGAACCAATCTTCTAAAGTGAACCCATGCTTCATTAAGGTCTTCAGTAGGACCTTTCTTAAAACTCGTAATCTGGCTCCTTAAGATTATTTGTCTTCTGTGGAGGGAAATGTCTCTTGTAGAATGCAAGAGCTAGTGAATTCCAGTTA
The DNA here is from genome assembly GCF_048544455.1 of Silene latifolia. Lineage (NCBI taxonomy): Eukaryota > Viridiplantae > Streptophyta > Magnoliopsida > Caryophyllales > Caryophyllaceae > Silene > Silene latifolia. The sequence continues at coordinate 129,805,595 of NC_133538.1, forward strand.
GTGATTGCATTGGTCTCCATATCCAAGTCACGTAGCCATTCTGCTGTATCATCTCTGAGAGGGAAAGAAAAAAGAGTCTGTTTGACTTGATCTTGAGTCACCCCAGCAATCAAGGGAATAGAACAACAATATGTGACAAATTTGTCCATGTGCTTGGCAGGGTCATCTTCAGCTTTTCCTCCAAATAAATTTCCCTCTATCAGGCTTATATAAGACGGTTTGATCTAAAAGGTCCCTTTATCAGTGGTAGGGAGCTTAAAGCCTTTAGGAATAGGATCAATGGTGGGTTCGGAATGACTTGCCAAGGTTGGCATCTTTAACGTTCTAGAAATAACGGGTGCAGAAACTAATGTGTCCTCTTCAAAGGACGAATCTTCTGCGAAAGTAAACCGCTCGTAGTCAAGTGTACTCAAGTCTTCCACTTGACTTACTTCTCTTTAAAAATTTTGTCTATAGCGAAAAGTCTTCTCTGGCTCGGGATCAAAAGGTACAATCTCCGACCTGTCAGACCTGGGCATACACGAAAACAACAAGAAAAATATCAAACTATCTCAAGGAACTAATGCTCCCTAAGACAAAAAGCAAAAATAAACAAAAACAAACAGAAAAATTGTTGCCTCCCTGGCAATGGCGCCAAATTTGATAGGGTTATTTTCAGTCGTTGGCCTATCAAAATAAATCCTAAATTACTACTAACTGGTAGCTAGTGGCAAGAAAGGTTCGAATTCATAGGGAGGCAAGTTTAATTGTTCTAGTTTGTTTATATTTAAGTTTGTCTTAAAGTAACCAATTTCTTGAAGGATGTTTGTTTGCTAAAACTAATTGTGGTGTAAATAAAAGACAAATTCAATAATATTAAAGAGTCTAGGGATCAAGTTCACTAGGTAGTTATCCGGGGGTCAGATTAAATTCATTAACAGAGCTAATTACGTTGTTTAAGGTTATATGATCGGTCGATTCAGTATTCCCTTTACATCTAATTTAACATGCTATCACTATCATTAAATTATCTCTATTCAGTTATCGCAGTCTTTATTGTTTCTAACCCGGTCAGTGAAAGTTTCAATTCGCTATACTAGTCAATTAAACCCGGCCAGTAATTAACTAACTAGAAGAAGAACAATAAACTGAACAACAACGAATAAGCAATTTAACTATCAATTCATTAATTAGTCCCCCTTCTAACAACCTAGATCCCCATTCACCTAGATGAAAGGTTTAGCTACGCATACTAGGTAGAAGAAGAACAACAATAATAATAGAAGACATAATTAAAGACATGAAAGATGAACAATAACAATTGAATAAGTACTGAAGGAAGATTAATAATACCGTAGCAAATTAAGGTAGAACGAGTTGTAGATCCGAGAGTAATAGCAATAAAACTAAACTAAGAGTTTTTAGAGAGTTTTCTAGAGTAAAATCTACGTAGCTAGGTAAAATAAAGCTTAAAAATAACATAGGGTACGAAGTGGGTATTTATAGTAAAACACAACCGACTTAAGGAAATTGCAGAAAATCCTCAATCTAGTGTGTACTCAATCGAGCCTGGGTGCACTCGATCGAGTACATTCTCAGTTGATTGAGTCTGCTTGGGCTTGATCGAGGACTCTCCCTGTTTCAGCTCTTTTCTTCGTGTTGTCTTCTTCACTTCTCATCCTTTATTATTCTAGATTCTCGTGCCATGCTCCGTGTATTCCTTCATGCCCATTCCGCGGTGCTCATTTCATTCCTTTCCTCCATAAATGCATCATTCCTGCATTAAAAACCGAATAGCGGAAGTATCGACATTCTAGCATAAAAAGTATGTAATTAATATAAACTAGCACTGTTGGGCCTAGAATTGTCCTGCCTGATCGGACAACAGTCAGGCAAAGAATCACCAAGCCTAGCCTGAACAAAAGAATACCAATACAAGGCATACAACACCTGAGCAGGTTCCAACCAGGAGGGAAAGACAGGTCAGGCCATCTACTAGGCCAAGCCTGAAGGAATATCTCACCAGCCGTGTGAAGGACACTACCAGATCAAGTCAGGCAAGAACCAAAGCACAACTAAAACCTAGAGAGATGGCTCCTACTTTCATGGAAGACCTATTCAACATAATATACGAAGAAAATGGAGTTATTGACTGAGCAAAGATAATGGCAGGCAGATCATAGAGTCAACCAACCACTCCCGAGTAAATAGGGCACGAGGCCTATTTACAAGGAACGTCCAAAACAACCTTGAAAGAGCCGTTGTAAGCAGAGTATAAATAACAAGCAGAAGAGGAAGGAAAGAGGATCAATTATTAACTCATACTTACTCTCATTTTATCATTGTAAACCACTTAAGCCTAATTATTAAGCATTCATACTCTATTTCTAGTCTGACATACACATTCCCTGTCAGGATACTCTAAAAGATAGTAACAATCCCTCCTGGTTTGGTGCCCGTGGTTTTTTCCCTTATTCCCAGGGTTTTTCCACGTATAAATCTTTGTCTCGCACTTTGTTATTCATTCTTTAAGCAATCAGTCGTAATATTCAGGCTTAATTATTTGAGTTAGATTACCCTGCAATTATATCCCTTGCAGGACTTTATCCTAGTGTGAAATCCTGCTAAAATAATTGGCGCCCACCGTGGGGCATCTAGCTCAAAAATAATCAAAACCTAATCCCAAACAACACAAAAACCTTTTCAAAAAAGGACTGGAGATAGCATTGAACAACAACTGGCTGCCACCAAACAACAACTACTAGAAATGGACTAACTAAAGCAAAAGATGGCCCAGGCTAAAGCTGAAGTCTAGAAACTGAAAGATTCAGAGTACAGTCTGAAGCAAAAGCTAGGAGATAAAGCTTCAGGCTCAAAATTGAAGATTCAGCCTGGAACACCATTTTCTTCAATTATCAGAAACATTGATTTCTCCAACTTTTGTACTCCAACTCCATCAAAATCCAAAGCATGGGATCTTGATTCAGACTCAGAAGAAAACCTAAATGAAGATGCCATCCCAGATCAAACTAACGCAGCCATAATGATGGCCATGCTCCAGGAGATCCAGAAACTCTCTGAGAAATTTGAGAAGATCTCTGGAGTGCTTGCAACCATTGAGGAAGCTATCCCTGAAAGTTATGTTGACTCTCCCTTCGTGGATGAGATAGCTAAGATAGATCTGCCTAAAAAGTTTGTCGTACCATCGATGAGAATCTATGATGGAACTACAGTTCCTCAGAACCATGTAGCCTACTACAAACAAAGAATGTTGGCAGCCTCTATACCCAGTGAGCTACGACAAGTATGTATGTGCAAGGGCTTTGGAATAACCCTGACCGGACCAGCCCTTCAATGGTACATAAACCTGCCAAATGGAAGCATCAAGTCCTTTGCAGATCTGATAAACTCGTTCAACCATCAATTCGCCAGCAGCAGGGAACTCGAAAAGAGATCCAGTGACCTATACAGAATCAAGCAAAAATTTGGCGAGACAATCAGAGCATTCCTGACTAGATTCAACAAAGAGAAAGTATCAATCCCCAGATGTGATGTTGGAACAGCCGTGGAAGCTTTCAGGCAGGGACTACAATTGGATAGCGATTTTTATGACGAGCTGACCATGAAACCTTGCCTGACTATTGAAGATGTCCAGGCAAAGGCTATTGGCTACATCAGACTGTAAGAAGATAAAAGCTTCAAGGCTGAAACCACTGACAGTGTTTCAGGATATGAAAGATCCAACAAAAAAAGCTCTAATCATAGGGGAAGCAGTTCCAGGCCATCCCCCTATACCAGACCTGACATATCAGAAATCAATTATGCTCATGAGCAACGAGGTAACTCTTATACTTACCCACCTATTCAGGAATATAACTTCTCTGTTGATACGGCAGGATTGATCAAAAGGCTTGACAACATGGGAGACATTCTCATGTGGCCCAAAAAGGTGGACAATCCCAACTCAAGGAAAGACACAACAAGATGTGAATTTCACATTGACATAGGACATGCCACAGAAGAATGCCCGGGTCTACGCAGACAAGTGGCCTACCTGCTAAAGAAAGGCTACCTCAAAGATTTGATGCCATTAAAGAACAGGGAAGACAGCAGAACAGGAAAGCCCATCTATGAAGTCAAATTCATCAATAGAGGATCTGAGATCTGCGGCCTGACTAGCTTAGCTGCAAACAAAATAGACAGGGAGTCAAAACTGAAATCTCCTTTTAAACCTAGAAATTTACCTCAAATTACTTTTGATGATACTGATATACAGGAATTCTCGGACATCCATTATAATGGCCTGGTCATTACTATGCAAATTGGGACTGCACGTGTCCTAAGAATTCTAGTAGATGGTGGCAGCTCAGTCAATCTAATTATGCTTGATGTCTTGAAAGCCATGAAGATTGATGAGAACCAGACCATAAAGAAGTCAAATGTCTTGGTAGGATTCAGTGGTGAAACGAAGAATACTCTAGGAAAGATTTACCTGCCAACCTACGTTGAAGGTGTCTCATCATATGAAAGATTTGGAGTCCTGGATTGCCTTTCATCCTAAAATGCAATCCTAGGTAGGCCTTGGATCCATAATGTCAGAGCCATTCCTTCAACCTATCACCAATGCGTCAAAATACCAACGGAATGGGGAATAGCAACCATCAAAGGTGAACAAAAGCCTGCCCAGGAATGTTATACTGAATCATTAAAACCTTCCAAGGTAGGTAAGTCTCTCGCTTGGCAATTACAGTACCCTGTTAGGAGCACTTACGTAGCAGAAACCCAAATAGAAACAGATTAGGTAGTATTAGACCCTGAGTACCCTAACAGGTATGTACTGGTAGGATCTGATGTCCCTGATAATATCAGACCAGAACTAGTAAGTTTTCTTAAGAATAAATCTTCATGTTTTGCCTGTTCCCATTTTGATATGACTGCCATAGATGCTAATATTATTACCCATAAACTCAATATTGACACTTCTTTTAAGCCTGTACAGCAGAAAAGGAGAAAGTTTGCCCCTAAGCGCAACACAATCATTAACGAAGAGGTGGACAAACTCTTAGACATGGGACTGATCAGGGAAGTAATGTACCCTGAATGGCTGGCCAACGTGGTCATGGTGTAAAAGAAGAATGGCAAGGGGAGAGTCTGTGTAGACTACACAGATCTTAACAAAAGCCTGTCCAAAAGACCCATTCCCACTCCCTCGCATTGATGGAATGGTATATGCTACAGCTGGGCTTGAACTACTAACATTTATGGATGCCTCAAGTGGATTCAGACAGATCAAAATGCACTTAGTTGACCAGGAAAATACTGCATTCATCACAGAAATGGGTATATATTGCTACACAGCAATGCCCTTTGGCCTGAAAAATGCAGGGGAAACCTACCAATGCCTGGTCAACATGATTTTCAAAGACCAAATTGGTGACATAATGGAGGTCTACATAGATAACATGGTGGTCAAGTCAAAGAAGGCAGAAGATCATGTCAAGGACCCGGAAGTAGCCTTCAAAATCCTGGAAGAATTCAACATGAAACTCAACTCCTCCAAATGCCACTTTGGAGTGTCTTCAGGCAAATTCTTAGGATACATGGTGACAAAAAGTGGGATTGAAGCCAGCCCAGAATAAATAAAAGCCATCCTGGAATTAGAATCTCCCAAGTTAGTCAAAGATATCCAGAGGCTAACAGGAAGAGTTGCAGCCCTGAACAGATTCATAACCAGATCATCTGAAAGATGCAGATCCTTCTCTGACCTCCTCAGGAAGAACAAATCATTCAAGTGGATGCCTGTGTAACACCCCTAATTGAGAGATGTTACACTCTCGGTTTTACGAGGCGGTAAATCGGAGATACGATAAAGAAATATTTATTATAAATAACAAGTTTAGTGATTACAAACCAGTAACTAATGACTAAAATACAACTCATGAATACTATACTCATCTAACTAGCTACGCATGTCTCGTAGCCCATCAAGCTCGTCATGTCTCCCGCGTACTATCCAGACAATGTGTACCTAACCTGCTCCTCATATGACCAAAGGATATCATATGGAGCAACACAGGCCACCCCAAAAGAGACATGTGAGAAACACACAGACACAACAAACGTCAGTTTTAATAAATAAATAAAGGATGACACAACTCATGTGTGAACATGCAATGTAACTACTAATGTGAATGACACGCCAACACGCCACCGCCACTACTACGGTACCGGGACACGTCCAGACATACCGACAACCACACTGGTACTGGGACACGCCTAGACATTCTAACAACCACAAATAGGTACCGGGACACGCCCAGACGTACCGAGTCCGGAAGCCAACCGGATCCTCTGCCAGACATCGTGTCTCAACCACACGCGTCCCTCCAAACTCAAGCCATTAATGTGCACATCCCTCTTGAACTGGGAAGCTCCAAGAGGCGACCCAAGCGTATGACCGTCTCCCAACCGTCTTATGTCTCCAAAACAACAACAACAACAACAACAACAACAACAACAACAACAACAACAACAACAACAACAACAACAACAACAACAACAACAACAACAACAACAACAACAACAACAACTACCACAACAACAACAACAACAACAACAACAACATCAACAACAACAACAACAACAACAACAACAACAACAACAACAACAACAACAACAACAACAACAACAACAACAACAACAACAACAACAACAACAACAACAACAACAACAACAACAACAACAACAACAACAACAACAACAACAACAACAACAACAACAACAACAACAACAACAAAACCAACAACAACAACAACAACAACAACAACTCCAATATGTATGATAATCACCAATGCATAAATCACAACCAACATATCATAATCATCCTCTTAATAATGTGATTACCACTAAACATGTTATAATACAAATGCCCTAATTATTCAAAACTAACTACAACGACAATATAGACAACACCACATTATTGAAACCGAGTAGGATTAACCTACCTTTTAGCAATCTCTTTAACCTACTCGAATCCGGACCGAAACCGTCTTAAGGAACCGTCTCATCCTATACAAATCACATAATAACTATCACAATGCATCCTATACTAATATACACTACAAAGCCCCTTATTACTACCCCTTAATTACCTCAAATACACTTACTAATTGCTAATTAACTACCCATGATGAATTCCCCAAAAAGTTAGGGTTTAAAGACAATAAAGGGAGAGATCTTTACCTACTAAGTGAAGGAGGTGATTAGGAAGGTGGTAGATATTCAAATCCTAGCTTGAATCCCAAGTATAAGGTGTTTGTGAGGGTTTTAAAGAGAGAGAGAATGGAGTTTGGAGAGATAAGGAGGAAGGTGGAAATGATTTTAGGGTTAGGAGTGAAAGGGATTAAATCCCGTGTTCTGAAAACAGCGGCATTCGATCGAGTGCCAAGTCCACTCGGTCGAGTGGACTCACTCTGCCGAGTAGGACTCCACTCGGTCAACTGTACCGTTCACTCGACTGAGTAGACCCACTCGATCCACTGCAACACCAATCGGTCTAGGCTTGGGTCTAGTGTAAGTCTATCTTTCCTTTCCGAGTGCTCTTTTATCGGTCTAAACCTCTTTTCACGTGTCCCGAAGTCTAAGTACAGGTCCCACAAACGCTGGGTATTACAATCTTTCGTCCTTAAAAATTAACTTCGTCCTCGAAGTTCGCCTCATCCTCACTTTTCCTTAATACTTTCTTACGTCTCATTCGTGTCATGCCTCGCCCCACCCCCAAGACACTTCCTCACACATTCGCTCGTCTCTCTCGCTAGTATTTTACCGTACGTGCTTATTTGTGCTCTCATGTCCTTTCTTATTCCTAAATGTTACATTCACTTCCCCTAAAAGAGAACTTCGTCCCGAAGTTTGCCACTCGATCGCTCGCAAGAAGGATTCTCTTACTCACTCGATTTAGGCTCATGGGTTCGAGTACAAGTCAAGCTCAACATTCATTCCCACTCTTATGGCTAAGGTCCAGTCATACCATGCATAGTATGTGACTCTAGGTATATGTGTATAACTCATGACTCCGTATGTAACAATCATAACACGGTCGGGTACCTCGCAATCTGTGATTGACTTTCTCCCATATTCTTTATTCCCGACTAAATCTTGTTGTTCACCAACCACGTGGTTGCGCACGTATTTTCATCCATCCTCGTATAATATCATCTCACTCTAGTTGCCACAAGACTCGATCGTGTAAGACTCATAAAATTCTCATTTATGTTTACCCATTACCGCATCATTATTATTTTTACTAAGCATGTTAAGTCTCAATCGTCGGCTAAACATATTTAATGTTACACGCATAACACGGCACACAACGATTCAAACAACTCATTTTAATTTATTCATTAAGGATTTCTACGTTCATACAACTATTGGGTGGTCGGTAGGGTCACAAAACGAAAATACTCAGTCTATGTCGGTTCAGAACTATTAAAAGAGAAACAGAACAGTCCACTCGATCGCGAAGAGACTTACTCGGTCAAGTGGGGGTGGCACTCGTTCGAGTGAGGGCTTTTACATAAAGTTCCCACGGTCTGTTTCAGCTTACTCGATCGTGTGAAATGGGGCACTCGATCGAGTGAACCGCCACTCGGTCGAGTGAAACTCGGTCGAGTGAAAACGGCACTCGGCCGAGTGTCACCTGATAGTTCAAAATCCGGTCATTCATGTCTCTAAACATTCCAATGGTCAATCATACTTGCAAAAGAGTCTCAATGGTGATCATAGCATCATCCCACCACACAACATCTAATAGGTTTTGGCCTTATGGCCGAGTTTACAACGCGAGAAAAGCGAGTTGTCCGAGACTCAACCAACACAAGATCACACAAGTTTCCACATGAGTAGATAAAACTAAGAAGTTGACTTCCTCCTCTTGCCAAACCTTTTCATCCACCGAACCAGGGCTCCATGGTTGCTTACCGGTGGCTCCTCCTCCCACGTGCTGAGCTCCTCACCCCTGGTGTCGCCCGAAGTGTTCATCGATGCATCCTCCACTATAGCGTTGACGTAGCGCCCATTATGCTCTATAAGTCCCGATGCCCAACTAGATGCTCCTCCTCCTCCACTCCCGCTTCCGTAGAAAACATTTCCCCCGCCTTCATAAGAGACACCCCCCATTTCTTCGTTGTAAGTACTGTTCAAATTTCCTTGGTAGTCACCGCCCACATTCTCTTGATAACCTCCACCTTGGTGCGTATCGTTAAAAAAACTCCCAGTGGTAAAGTGCGGTCCCGCCCAAGGACCAAGCTTGTGTCCGTCGCCGTGAGGAACTCTATGACCCCAAGGTTGAATACCATAGGCATTGAATACCCGGAAGTGTCCCCATCCCATGACCAAAAGCTAGGACGTTCCTTTGGTCTGATTCCCTGGTTATAGGTGAATTCGTGCACGTCTCTCAGGACCAAGGAGTTGTTCACCTTTTCAATTAGGTTTGGCATGGGATATTGGTGGTTATAATTCGATGAAGGTTGGTTGTATCCTCCGATAAAAGATGGCATATGCATGGAGTGCCTAGGTTGTTTGTGGTGCGGTGAGGGTTCATGCATAATAGAAGAGGACGGGGCGTAAGTGGAGTGTCTAGGGCGATCAAAGGGCGGCGAAGGCATGAGCACATATGAGGATGATGGGGCATGTGGAGAAGTCCTAGGAGGATCAGAAAGAAGTCGCGGGGTCGCTTCCCCTCGTACCGCTTCACTATCAAGAGTGTAAGTAAGACTCTCGGGAATGAGGTAGGATCAGGCCGGAGGGCGAGGTGGGGCTAGTTCGGGCAAGTGGGAGGTTTCGGTCAATCTTCTGTTTGCGGGAAGCTTCATATATAAGTCCGTGTTCACACTCCATGAGTATCCCTTTTTGTCTTTCCTATCCACAACCCAAAACATGCCTTTCATGTAGGCAATGTTGAAGTATGGCACCTCCGTACACCCAAGAGGTTCTTGGCTAGTCTTGTCACTAGGGCACCATAATCAAAGGAGCACTTATCGGACTTGGTCATCCTTTCAAACGCTAAGCACACCATAGATACAGGGCTAATGTAAAAATGCCTCTCATGGTATGGATTGAGGTAGGAGCTTAAGAGTAGTACTTCCGAGGAATTGAGTTTACTATGGTCCTTTCTCCCGTAAAGGAGGTTGGTCATAAGGCGAAGGAAAATTTTCAAAACGGGGTGTTCCACATCATTTATTTTCATGGCACTAACGTCGGTATTGCGGTTACGTGTGTAAAGGTCGATGTATTTTGTGTCTTTCATTTCCTTCCTCACCTTGTTAAGAGTATGGGTGATCCTTTTTCCTACACCTAGCCGCTCCGTAAAGACATCCCTAGATAGGTGAAATGAGGTGTTATTGAGCCGAAAGCTCACGGTGTGGTGTTTTGGATTGTAGAGGAAGGAGCTCAAAAATTCTTGGGTAAGGATGCAGTAGCTTATTTCCGCTAAGTTATATAGTCCCTCCATTCCAAGTACGCTAAAGATGTCATGCACTTGCACCTCTATCCGCAAGGCTTCTAAGGCACTCACCAACACACACCTAGTGGCGTTCATACGTCTCTTGGTGAGGGCTAAGAAGGTATTCCTATGGGGTTCACTTTCGAATTCTAACCCCGGGTATCCAGGATGGGTAAAGGTGGGTGGTGCCTCCAGTTCGGGTTGGGGTTTGCGGTTGTTTCTCCCACGGTTGCTCCTCGTGTTCCTTGACATGCTACAAGAAACAAATCACACACACAAGGCATGGAATATGAGACTCGTGATTAAGTTTGGAAGCGGATGAAATTCGCCCCCAAATTCCTAAACTTAGTACTTGACCAAGTAGTGAGCATGAAAAATGAAGTTTTTGACATAGTGAGTGCTCAATTTTGAGAAATCTATTTACATTTTCAAGATGAAGCTTTCCTTAACTCACCTCATAGGGTTGTAATAACCATCAAATTCTTAGTTTGTTGACTCTTCTCAACCCATTTTCAAGACAAAAATCAAAATTGTACATGGATACTTAGGAAGTTTTCACGAGTTTCACCAAATTTTGTAACACTAAATTTTCAAGATGGAAAATTTTTCATTTGAGGTCACATACCACATTACCAATAAAAACGGTAGTCTTATAAGGCAATTAAACCAACTTTTACTCAAAGAAAAATCAAAATTTGGGCACGACTGTTCTAAAACTAGAAAATTTAAGACGAAGTTTTAAGGCGAAATTTTTACATATTAAAAAAAATCCATTCATAACAACAAAGGTTAAGCCTTTGTTGTCCAATTATACGCATCAACAATCACCAAAATCCACATATAAATTTATCATCAAAACGTTTTTCCTTGATGATGACCGAAATTTTTGACACCAAGTTTGATTTTTAGCAACTATAATGGGGAAAGCTATTTGTTACTACGAATTAAGCAAAAGCGTGTAATTAATTGACACACCTCAAGCACACTAGTGTAGATCTAACAAATTCAAGATGAAGAAATAACAAGAAGAATGGTCTACTTACATTGCTAATTAGGAGAGATTTGAGACGGAAATTGTGAGCGAAAAACTTAGCCAAGTAGCAAATCACCAAAAATTGAGTTCTAGAATTATTTTTAGAGGAATTTTGGTGTTGTTGGAATAAGGTGAAAATGAGATATGAAGAAGATAAGGAACGAAGAAAAAGGGGAATCAAACCCGTATAATTCCCAGCCCAGTTCTACCCGGTCGAGTGGCGAGTTCACTCGGTCGAGTGGGAGTTTACTCGGTCGAGTGACCTGCTTTCCAGAATGTTCCCACCTCCTGGAAAGTAGTCCACTCGGTCGAGTATCAGGCCCACTCGGTTGAGTGCACCATCATTCGGTCGAGTATGGACTCGTACTCGGTAGAGTGGTTGCTTAAGGCTCGAAATTTTGAGTCGAAATAGGACGATGACATTCCTGGAACACAAAGAGGAGGTTCGGGAGTCAACCGGCTACCGGCGACTCACCGAGTTAGTTTATACGTCATCCTATTTACCATTTTTGGTACGATGTCATAGCACTAGTAACTATTCTATCAGCATATTTCACCAATCATACACAAAATTCACATACCAATGTGTACTAATCATTTCTAAGCATATTGTTCATATTAATCTAGCATCCAATTCCCATACACAATCATACATTATGGAGAAACAACTACACCATACAAACACTCAAGGTAAATCAAACAGCCATGTAACCATGTAACTTCATATAGCGTTCACATATATCTTTAACAACCCATGTGGTGACCAACCAAGGCAATAGGCACTAGTTTTGATATGAGGGCGGCCACTCATATAAAACCGATCTCCTATCGTACTCAAGTCGGGTTCATTTTATTAGACACACCTAGGTTTATTTTGGTTCATTGGTTTAGGTTCCAAAATCGTGGCTCTGATACCACTTTGTAACACCCCCTTCTTACCCGGACAAGGTAATCGGGAGATGTTACCTTCTCGGTTTCCCGAGGCGGTAAATCGGAGATACGATAAATGTCATTTATTATAAATAACAAGTTTAGTAATTACAAACCAGTAACTAATGAATAAAATACAACTTATGACTACTATACTCATCTAACTAGCTACGCATGTCATGTGGCTCATCAAGCTCGTCCCGTCTCCCGCGTACTATCCAAACAATCTGTACCTAACCTGCTCCCCATATGACCAAAGGACATCATATGGATCAACACAGGCCACCCCAAAAGAGACACGTGACAAAGACACACACAACAAATGACAGTTTCAATAAATAAATAAAGGATGACACGACTCATGTGTGAACATGCAATGTAACTACTAATGTGAATGGGACACAAACACGCCACCGCCACCACTACGGTACCGGGACACCCCCAGACATACCGACAACCACACTAGTACCGGGACACGTCCAGACATACCAACAACCACAAATAGGTACCGGTACATGCCCAGACATATCGGGTCTGGAAGCTAACCGGATCCCCTGCCAGACGTCGTGTCTCAACCACAAGCGTCCCTCCAAACTCAAGTCAATAATGTGCAAATCCCTCTTGGAGTGAGAAGCTCCAAGATGCGACTCAAGAGTAAGACGGTCTCCCAATCGTCTTACGTCTCCAAAACACCAACAACTAAAACAATAACAACAACAACAACAATAACAACAACAACAACAACAACAACAACAACAACAACAACAACAACAACAACAACAACAACAACAACAACAACAACAACAACAACAACTCCAATATATATGATAATGACCAATGCATAAACCACAATCAACATATCATAATCATCCTCTTAATAGTATGATTACCACTAAACATGTTATAATGCAAATGCCCTAATTATGAAAAACTAACTACAACAACAACATAGACAACACCACATTATTGAAACCGAGTAGAATTAACCTACCTTTTAGAAATCTCCTCAAGCTACTCGAATCCGGACCGAAACCATCTCATCCTATACAAATCACATAATAACTATCACAATGCATCCTATACTAATTGTTGAGCCCAATTTAGCCTGAACCGACCTCAGTCTAGCCTGGCATAATAAGGCTGAGTGGGGCAACCAAGGTCCGAACAAAAGTGACTACTATTTGACAATTATAGTATATTCCAGGGCAGGTAACCTGTTGAACCTTGAAAGAAAAGTCTGCTGCCAAGAAAGGAAAGCATAGAACAGCCTGGCAGAGCTCTTAAACAAGACGGATTGAATTGACAGGAAACATAACGGTTACATAAAGGGAAATGCTCATGTCCTACTTTCATGGAAGACCTAGTCCAACTCCAAAAAGCAGCCTATTCTCACACATTAGATCATGCATAACACAACAGGCCAATGTTTGTTGAAGAAGACTAAGTCAAGCGGATTAATAGGAAATGTGCCCTATTTTTTAGCAAACAGCTACCAACGGCCAAGAGAGACGTTGAGCTGCATCCAACGTTAGAATTTGAGAGATATAAATAGCATCATCAAACAATTGTAAAGTATTCATTGATTATTCATTATATTTTATAGATTACTCACTACTTTTTCTCTTGTACTCAAGTTTACACACAACATTTGTATTCAGCCTATATAAGAAATACAACAACATTACTTATTCCCCATTCTTATTTATTTCCCTTTGAAATTTCTACTTATAATTTACAGAACTAGATACCCTGATCACATAATAAGTAGGCCGGATCTTTCCAGGGAAAATCCTGCTAAAACAATTGGCGCCCACCGTGGGGCATCTAGTTCATTAATCCTAAAAAAATTTCATCATCTTCCATTCAATATTCTCGCAAGAAAATGGTTGCACTCACCCCAGAACAACAACTAGCCGCTGCTTTGGCTAAAATCAAGGAACTGGAAACAATACAAGAAAAGGCGGCCCAGGCGGAAGCTGAGATCACTAGACTCAAAGAATAAGAACCCAGCCTGAAGAAGAAGTTGGAAAATCAGGCTTCAGGCTCTAAAACCAGATTTGAGCCTGGAACTCCATTCTCATCCATCATCAAGCATATTGACTTCTCTAGTTTGGAACTCCGGAGAAGGATGTCTCCTCTGATCCACACACCACCCCTGATAATGGATCGGACAAGACTGATGTAGCAATAATGATGGTCATGCTTCAGGAAATCCAGAAACTCCACAGCAAGATAGAGAATATACCCGGAGTGCCAGATCCTATTGCGGAAGTGGAAGCTGATAACTTTGCTGACTCACCCTTTGCGGATGAAATTGCAAAGATTAACCTCCCCAAGAAATTCAACGTTCCATCTATGAAAACTTATGATGGGACCTCAGATCCATAAAACCATGTTTCCATATTCAAGCAGAAGATGCTAGCAGCCTCGGTACCCAGTGAACTCAGGTAGGTTTGCATGTGTAAAGGCTTTAGCACTACCTTGACCGGAGCAGCATTGCAGTGGTTCATCAATCTCCCAAATGGAAGCATCAAGAACTTCGCGGATCTAGTCAATGCCTTCAACCAACAGTTTGCAAGCAGCAGGGATATGGCAAAAAGACTTAGCAACCTGTTCAGAGTGAAGCAGCTCCCAGACGAGACCATCAAAGAATTCCTGGCCAGATTTGTCAAAGAAAAGGTATCCATCCCCAGATGTGACGAGGAAACGACGGTAGAATCATTCAGGCAGGAAGTCTTGCTTGACAGTGACATCTATGCAGATCTCACCAAGAAGGCATGCCCGATCTTTGCTACCGTTCAGTCTATTGTCCTAGAGCATGTCAGACTGGAAGAAGATATCAACTTTAGGACAAACTCATCCGGAGGAAAGCAGAGCTATGGCCACACCAACAGAAAAAGTTCCTACCACAAAGGAAGCAGCCCCGGATCAGTAACTTATTAGCCTGACCGGTTTGAAGTCAATATGGCACAGGAATGCAAAGGTAACCTTTCTAGCCTACCAACTATTCCTGAATATAACTTCTCTATAAATACTGCACGGGTAATCAAACACCTAGAGAACTTGGGAGACACAGTCAGATGGCCCAAGAAATCAGACAATCCCAGGAAGGACCCTTCAAGATGGTGTGACTTCCACCAGGACATTGGACATACCACAGAAGAATGCATTCAGCTTAGGAAACAAGTGGCGTTCCTCCTAAATAAAGGCTACGTGAAAGATTTGATCCAGCAACCCAGAGGCAAAGATGAAGGATCAGGCAAAAGAGATCCAGGGAACATTAGGGATCCTCCTCCTCCTCCCCCCATCTAGGAAGTCAAATTCATAAACAAAGGCTTAGAAATCTGTGGCTTGACCAGTTTAGCCGCCAAGAGAGTTGCCAGGGAGTCAAAACTTCAATCTCCTTTTAGATCTAAATCATTACCCGCTATTACTTTTGATGACTCGGACTTACAGGGAGTACCAGATCTGCACCATGACAGCCTAGTGATTACTATGCAAATTGGTATAGCTAAGGTGTCAAGGATCCTAATAGACGGAGGCAGCTCAATTAACTTAGTGATGCTAGACGTCCTTAAAGCTATGAAAATAGATGAAGAAAAAATCACCAAGAAGTTCAGTGTACTGGTCGGGTTCAGCGGAGAAACAAAGAGTACCCTGGGAGAAATCAACTTGCCAACTTATGCACAATGGGTAGCCTCTTATGAAAGATTCGGAGTCCTGGATGGCCTGTCCTCGTATAACGTAATCCTGGGCAGACCTTGGATCCACAACGTCAAAGCCATCCCATCAACATATCACCAGTGTGTAAAGATACCAACTGAATGGGGGATAACCACCATCAGAGAAGAACAGAAAGCAGCTCAGGAATGTTATACTCAGGCTTTAAAACCTTCAAAGTTAGGTAAGTCCCTTGCATAGCAATTAAAGTCCCCTGTCAGGAGTGAATATATAGCTCAATCAAAGATGGAGACAGAAGAGGTCATCCTAGACCAAGAATATCCTGATAGGAAAGTACTTGTGGGATCCGATGCACCTGACTCGGTCAGGCCCAATCTGGTCAGCTTTCTTAAAACTAACATGTCTTATTTTGCTTGGTCACATTTTGACATGACTGGTATAGATGCTGACATTATAACTCATAAGTTAAATATTGACAAGCCGTTTAAGCCTGTACAACACAAAAGAACAAAATTTGTTGCAGAAAGAAATGAGATCATCAACCAAGAAGTCGACAAGCTACTAGACATGGGAATGATCAGGGAAGTGATGTACCCTAACTAGCTAGCCAATGTGGTAGTCGTCCAGAAGAAGAATGGCAAATGGAGAGTCTGTGTGCACTACACCGACCTAAACAAAGCATGTCCAAAGGATCCATTTTGATACCGTCGTCAGGTACCAAAAATAAAATACCTAGTTACACTAACAAAAGCTAACAGTAAGTAGGGTCGATCTCCACAGGGAGGCAGTCACTATCTACTTGTCTATTCGGTCCGTCTAAGGTCACGATTGGGGGGTTTAAAATGTTTGAACTAAACTAAATAAGATAAAGGTAAGAGAAATAAGGATAAGAGAAATTAGAAAGAGAAAGAGGAAACTAGGATGTTGGATCATTAATGAACGTCAGTCAATTGCAGTTAAAGTCACAGATTAGTCGATGTGTCGGTCAAAGGGGCAATGAATATCTCCTTCCGGTCTCAATTCGCCCTAAATACTATTAGCTTAGCTTCTGCCCTCACTAAAGCATCCTATTGTTCACTGCGGGTCTCACCCCTTCCAACCTTCCGGTCTAGGTCAAGGCTTATCAAAATTAAAAAGGCTAAATGCATCGATTCAATTAGCAAGATACAGTGATTAACAACATAGACATAACCACAACGACCAATCTATGAACTAATTAGCAATTAACATTCATGCATCGAATCCCCTAATCCTAGCAGAGAGAATTAGCTAGACATGGTAAAGGGAAGAACAAAAACAAAGGGAAGAGAAATAATAAACATTAAATAAAGAGAAAAGGGAAGAGAGAGAAAATTACAGAGAAAAGATCCTGAAAAAAGAGGAAAGCAATAAGTAACAGTAACAAGGAAAAAAAATTGTAAAAGTGATGTCTAAGGTGTACTGCCGTCTTCCTATTTATAGGAAACACGATTTTATTTGACCTAGAAACAAAATCAAGCTAAAAAGCCCAAGCCCAATAAGAAACCACTCGATCGAGCAAAATTAAGCTCAAACCACTCGATCGAGTGAAATAAATACTCGATCGAGTAAACCCTAAAATGCAACTACTCGATCGAGTAGAAAAAGGAGTCGATCGAACATAACTGTACTCGATCGAGTACTTTCCAGCGCACAATTCCTGCTTCGCGCACTGAATTTCAAACGGCTTCTATTTCTTCGTTACTTGGGCAAACAAGGCGATTCCGGTGGCGTTGGAAAGCTAAGAGGACAAACTTTCATATCCAATTAGAATAACCATAAAATAACTTGTAGAACTCGAGATATAGCTCTTCAAAGTAGGCACTAGCAATTTGAAGTTCTTCCTTTGCTCGCCTAGCTATTTTACTTCTTTGCGCATCTTAAGACAACTACATTCCCGCTCCAAATTCACTCTTCCTCCAAATGCATGCTAAACGGACGGTAAAAGGCTCGATTTCACTACTTGCTGGTCCATTCCTGAAAATAGAACAAAACAAACCAAAGTAGCATATTCGGGGCATTTCGTAGCATAAAACTACGATAATAGCATAGAAATACGTGCATAAAAAGGCCAAAAAGGACTATAAAATGCACGTATCAAATCTCCCCAAACCAAACCTTTACTCGTCTCGAGTAACCTAAATTCAAACTAATGGAATGGAAAAGATAACTCAGAGCTAGCTACAAATACCCACTTAAACCAATTTAATGCAAGCAAACTAACACTTATAGCAAACAGTCAAATGCAAACGAGTTGTAAGATGTTTATAATAAAGCTGAACCGTTGACCTTGCACGACCTTTAATAATAGACTCTCAGGGGTCACTCTTCTCTCATGAAGCAAAGGGTGAACATATATATGAAAGAGAGAAAGAAATATAGTCGCTCACCTAAACTACGACCCACATAAACATGCATGCAACTAATATGATAGACAATTCTAGATACCGTACATACATTCCAACCAAACAAGGTCTTGTCACAGCCGAGGGCTTACAAAGATATGGTAAAGTGAGGCAATGGGTAAGAAAAGGCAAAACATTTATAGGAATGTGGAGGTATAGGCGGCCAAGCTAGTACCTAAACAAAACCATATGACAACATCCGTTTCTCACTCAATTATAAAATTAAGCATGAGTGCCCTTCATTTGGCACAAAACTCACAAAACCAAACTAAAAATACTCCTCAATAAATGAAAATAAAGCATAGGAGCGAAACCATCAACAGTCCCTTTTTTTTCTTTTCTTCTTTTCTTTTCTTTCATCACGTCTTTTTCTTTTTTTTTCTCTTTTTCTTTTCTCGGTTTCTTTTTTTTTCATCCTCCTTTTCTCATAAATTACCAACTCCAGAACAATACAATACAAGCCAAACTCGGCACAATGAAATATATATCACAAAACAATCTAAACTAGCTTGACAAGGCAGGCTAAATTTGGATGTAGTTAAGGGTCAACAGGCAAATTTGGCTAATGTGGAGTTAAATGGGTAAAAATGAAAGAAAGGGAAATTGTAAGCACCTCCCTGCATGTGACACCAACCACTAACCCGAATGTATGCAGGCAAAAAGCAATTGAATTTCATATTTGCGCAAATTGATGATACAAGTTATGCAAGGAGTAACTACTCACAATCCTACATGAAACCGGTCATAGATGACACCAGTTTATACGGCTGTAAATCCTTAGAAATTATAAGTAGGTTGCCAAAATTTCAGGTCAAGTCTATTCGTTCAGCTAAATTTTAACATTAACTCGTAGATATGCAATAAGACAAGGCTAAAGATATTAAGTTTTATGCAAGGCTTAAGTAAAAAGGACAATTGCAGTGCAATATCATCATATGCAATAAGACAAGGCTAAAGATATTAAGTTTTATGCAAGGATTAACAACATAGACATAACCACAACGACCAATCTATGAACTAATTAGCAATTAACATTCATTCATCGAATCCCCTAATCCTAGTAGAGAGAATTAGCTAGACATGGTAAAGGGAAGAACAAAAACAAAGGAAAGAGAAATAATAAACATTAAATAATGAGAAAAGAGAAAAGAGAGAAAATTATAGACAAAAGATCCGGAAAAGAGAGGAAAGCAATAAGTAACAGTAACAGGGAAAAAGTATTGTAAAAGTGATGTCTAAGGTCTACTGTCGTCTTCCTATTTATAAGAAAGACAATTTTATTTGACATAGAAACAAAATAAAGCTAAAAAGATCGAGCCCAATAAGAAACCACTCGATCGAGTGATTTGAAACCACTCGATCGAGCAAAATTAAGCTCAAACCACTCAATCGACTGAAATAAATACTCGATCGAGTAAACCCTAAAATGCAACTACTCGATCGAGTAGAAAAAGGAGTCGATCGAACATAATTGTACTCGATCGAGTACTTTCCAGCGCACAATTCCTACTTCGCGCACTGAACTTCGAACGGCTGCCATTTCTTCGTTATTTGGGCAAACAGGGCGATTCCGGTGGCGTTAGAAAGCTAAGAGGACAAACTTTCATCTTCAATTAGAATCACCTGAAAATAAGTTGTAGAACTCGAGATATAGCTCTTCAAAGTAGGCAGCAGCAATTTGAAGTTCTTCCTTTGCTCGCCTAGCTATTTTATTTCTTTGCGCATCTCAAGACAATTACATTCCCGCTCCAAATTCACTCTTCCTCCAAATGCATGCTAAATGGACGGTAAAAGGCTCGATTTCACTACTTTCTGGTCCATTCCTGCAAATAGAACAAAACAAACCAAAGTAGCATCTTCGGGGCATTTCGTAGCATAAAACTACGATAATAGCATAGAAATACGTGCATAAAAAGGCCAAAAAGGATTATATAAAATGCACGTATCACATTCCCCCTGACATATATTGATGGAATGGTAGATGCCACCGCAGGCCACGAGATGCTAACATTCATGGATGCCTCAAGTGGATTCAATCAAATAAAAATGCACCCTCCGGACCAGGAGAGTACAGCCTTCATTACCGAAAGAGGAATGTATTGCTATACTCCCATGCCTTTTGGATTGAAAAATGCAGGGGCAACCTACCAAAGGCTAGTCAGCATGATTTTTAAAGATCAAATTGGAGACACCATGGAAGTCTACATTGATGACATGGTGGTTAAATCAAAGAAAGCAGAGGACCATGTCAAAGACCTGGAAGTGGCATTCCAAATACTGGAAAAATTCAACATGAAGTTAAATCCGTCCAAGTGCCACTTCGGAGTCTCAGCAGGAAAGTTCTTGGGCTATATGGTGACAAAAAGAGGGATTGGAGCCAGTCCTGAACAAATCAAAGCTATCCTGGAGCTGGAACCACCAAAAAGTGTCAAGGATATACAAAAATTGACAGGAAGAGTAGCCGCCCTGAATAGATTCATTTCCAGGTTATCGGAGAGGTGCAAGTCATTTTATAACCTGCTCAGGAAAAACAAAGACTTCCAGTGGACTCCTGACCACCAGTCAGCCTTTGAAGACCTGAAAGCATATCTATCATCACCTCTTTTGTTGGCCAGGCCAGTCAAGGATAAACCCCTAACGGTATATCTATCAGTCACAGAGACTGCGGTCAGTGCAAGCATGGTCAAAGAAATAGAGGGACAACAACACCCTGTTTACTACGTAAGTAAAAGTCTACTAGATGCAGAAATGAGGTATGTTTTACTTGAAAAGTATGTTTTAGCTTTCATTATGAGTTGCACTAAATTAAGAGCTCAATATTATAGCTCTTCTACTATAACATTGAGATGTGAAGTTTATAAAACACACGACAAAATAGTTTTTAAATTGTTTTTGGGAAACCGTTTTAAATGTTTTAGTAAAAGTATTTATTTTACAAGGGGGCTTATTTTAATATTGAGTATGGTTCTACTATGAGCTTATAATTAGTAATTATGATTGAATCAACTTATGAGTTGAGGCATCTTGCTAATTAGGGTTTCTAGTTTCTACATACTCTATAATATCCTAAACCTAATTTATCTTACCTAGGGTTTTCGTGAAAGAGGAATGGGCTTATGAGTCGTTTCTTTCTCATACACGGTTACTCTTTGTACAAGTTAGGGTTTTATGTAAATCTTTATAATATTTGATTAGAGATTTAATATCTCTTTTATATTATTTTGAATTATTCTTCCTAACTTATAAGATATTATTTTTGTAAAGATAAAAGGAAAAGATTGAGTAAATCTTTAAAATAATATTTGGTTAGAGATTTGTTATCTCTTTTTTATTTGATTTATTCGATTCTATCTTATAAAAATATTAGGGATGAATAGTGCCGCGTGAATAGTGCCGCGTGAACAGTGCGTGAATAGTGCTGTGAAT
This sequence comes from Silene latifolia, assembly GCF_048544455.1. Taxonomy (NCBI): domain Eukaryota; kingdom Viridiplantae; phylum Streptophyta; class Magnoliopsida; order Caryophyllales; family Caryophyllaceae; genus Silene; species Silene latifolia. Next base: position 129,827,568 of record NC_133538.1, read on the forward strand.
AGTAAAACGTGAATAGTAATTTCCTTCTTGCACAATAAATGTTTGCTTGGATAAGGGTTAAGGTATTAGAATAATATTGTTAGAGATTTCTTTGTCTCCTTATATTGTCTTTCCTAATATCCAAGATATTGGTGAGTTGTTAAGATAGGAAGATATTATTTATTAAGGCAAGTGTTGGAAAAGAATTAAGGAAAGATTTACCCTAACTCTTTCTTGCTTTACAAGACTTCCACGGCACTTAGGGTTGTTGCTAAACCGAAACCCTTGCTCCTCTTTTACTATAAATACTCCATACTTTACATCATTAAAAGTTAAGACCTTTGAGCATAACTAGAATTATTTTTCACAAAACAAAAACCGTGTTTTAAAGCAAGAAAACTGTTTTGTTTATTTTCGAAAAAGGTCGTGTGATTTATAAACTTGTGCATTCGTTCTTATTGTTATCGTTATAAGATAATAGTGCTTATTTGATTTCTTACTCGTTCATTAAAGTGAACTTTTAGTAGAATCATTAGTGCTTTCTTATTAGCGAAAGTTAGTCACTCGAGTATTTAACGGTACTCATTGAGTTACAGCTAGAGTTAATTGTACGAGTTGGGTTAGTAAATTTGTAATCTGTAGAAAGGTACTAAATTTATTAATCGCGAATAGTGGACGTAGGTTTCGACTTGTGAAACTGAACCACTTCAAAAACCGTGTGTCACTTCGTTCTTTCGTTTTATTTCGTTTATTTCGTTTACTTTCATTAGTTGATTAGTTAAAGTTTAATCAATAAACTTTAAATAATCAATTACATACGCATAATCGAAAAAGCATTCAAAAGTTTTAAATCCTCAATTCACCCCCCCCCCCCTCTTGAGTATTTTGGATCAATAGACTCTTCAATTGGTGTCAGAGCCTCGTGCTCTTGATTGCCTAACCGCAAAGAGGCTGATCTATCTTGTTTTTCATTTATCTTGTCGTTTTATATTCCGCTGCTTATCACGTGATAAATGGATTCCAAATATCTCAAGTGTCTCGTCTTTAATGGGAGAATTATGGATTGTCAAAAAACATGATGACTCACTATGTGAAAGGTCACGATTGGGAGTGCTGGAGGATTATCCAAAACGGACCGCACAAAATTCTTGTGGCATCCGAGGAAGGCACTACCTATGAAAAGAAAGAAGAGGACTATGTCGAGGCCGACTACAAGAAGGCCGAAAAGAACTCCAAAGCAATAAGTCTCCTGCAAAACGGAATGACTTCTACAGAGTTTGATCGGTTTTCTTCATGTTCCACGGCCAAGGAGATATGGGATGGGCTTGAACTAGCTTATGAAGGTACTTCCATTGTTAGGAAGCACCGAATAGATTTGCTTATGCAAAAATATGAGCTATTCATTATGGAGCCTAATGAGTCCTTAGATAGTATGTCCGCAAGGTTTTCAAGCATCATAAACGAACTGAAAAACCTAGGTAGGAAATTCGAAGATCGAGGACATTGCTAGGAAGGTTCTTAGGAGCCTGACTAATAAGTGGCGTGCTAAAGTCACAGCAATGGAGGAATCACGAGATCTTGAAAACCTATCCTATCAAGAACTCATCGGTGCTCTTATGGCCCATGAAATTACTCTTAACAAGGATGACGCTGAACTAAGCCGTAATAAGAGTATGGCCTTAAAGAGCGAAGAAGTTGACTCTGAACTAGAGGATGAAACTGTTCTGTTTGCACGACGTTTCAAAAATAAAATATTTCGAAACAAACAAACAAAATCATCCTACAACAACAACAACAAGTCATCCAACAAAAAGGTCACAAAATCAAAGTCATCTTTCGCAAATAGAGGTTGCTTCAAGTGTGGAGAATCTTGTCATATGATCAAAGATTGTCCAACATGGGAGAAGATAAAGGACAAGACAAAACGTGAGAAGACAAAGAGAGAATTCAAACAAGTTATGATGGTGTCGTGTTGGGGAGACCTTGACTCGGAAGATGACGAGGAATCTGAAGACGACGAAGTGGCCAACCTTTGTCTCAGCAGTGTTAGTCTTGACCTCATCTCCGACAGCGACGATGAAAGCACAAATTCTCACTCAAACTATTGCTTTCTTAGAGAATCGGACCAAGATGACGATGAAGAGGTAAGTTATCTTGAGCTTAAAAAACGTGTTAAGAAATTGTCTAAAAGTGCCTTAATTGAATTCTTTGAACAATGTCTTGATAAGTGTCATGAACAGAACTTGGAATTAAAAGATCTGAAGGAATAGATTCTCGAAATCGCAGAAGAGAATCATACACTCAAGGCCAAAACTAAGAAGTTGAAATCTAAGGTTATAGCTGAGAAAGCAACAACGTTAGATTCGACTATGGCTGAAAAGAAGGAATTAGAGTCCAAAGTTATAGCTAATGAAGCTATAACTTCAGACCTAAAGCTTAACATCAAGCACCTTCAAGCCAAAGTTATAGCTAATGAAGCTATAACTTTAGAACTTAGAAAAGCCAAAGAACTTTTGGAAACTAAGGTCACATCTGATGAAGCAGTGATCTTAGACCAAAACAAAGAGATAGATTCTCTTTTAAATCAATTGAAGGAATCTAAGACCGATATGATCAATGTTAAGAAACAACACACCGATGTTGTGTTCATTCTTAACAAACGATTCCAAGACTTTCGTGATAACTTTAAAAAGGACAATGATGTAGATCACACGAAATGTCAAGAGGAAATTAAAACCCTAAAAGACCTACTTCTACATGCTAGAAAGGTCCATGATAAGTGGGAAGGTAGCACAAAAGTCCTAAACTTCCTAACCAAACAATCTGACAATAATATGAAGATGGGGTTAGGACATGAGTGTTATAGCCGTAGAGATCACTCTAAATGCAAATCAACACCTTCGGATTGTGATTTTAGGAAAAGGAAGTATGTTGATCTTCTTGAATACTTGATTTTCAATTACTGTGTTCATACGGGTCACATCCAAATCAATTATGTCAAAAAGGCTCACGATATACGAAAAAATGCCGACCATGCTAAAACTGTTGACACGGTTGATGAGAATGATGAAACCCCCATTAAAGAACCTAACGAAGAAAGGAACAATAAATTTCGTTGGTTCTATGACATGGCCTTCGACTACAGCAAGAAACCTAGCACCTCACAAAACCCTTGTCGATCTCAACCTAGTAAACCTATTCACAAGGGAAATAGTCAAGAGAGACCAAGAGAAAACCCTAACCCAAGAACTCCTCCCAAGCAAAATAAACCAAGGGTTAGAAAAACGGTTATTAGACAAGTGTGGATACGAAGGGATTTAGTATATAGAATAACTAATCATAAGGGACCCAACTTAGCTTGGGTACCTAAAAATTGTATCTAATCTTTTTTGCAGGAAGTAGTGAAAGAAAACAACCAATGGTATCTTGATAGTGGATGTTCAAGACACATGACCGGAGATAAGAATTTATTTCTTTCACTCAAGCCGTTCAATGGAGGAAAAGTGACGTTCGGGGACAACAAAAAGGGAAAAGTCATTGGCGTTGGCAGAATCGGAATTTCTAAGTCTCACGCAATCAGTGATGTTTATCTCGTGGATGGTCTAAAACATAACTTGCTAAGCATATCTCAACTATGCGACAAAGGTAACAAAGTAGATTTTCATACTGATAGTTGTCGCATTATTATTGAAGGAACTAGCAATGTTATTCTCGAAGGCCACAGGAAAAGAAATGTTTATATGGTAGATTTAAATGTTGTGCCTACTAACTCCTTTTCATGCATGAAAGTTACTCTTGATGATCCTTGTCTATGGCATAAACGATTTGATCACATTAGCTCACTAACCTTGAACAAACTCAAGAAGTGGGACTTGGTTGAAGGGTTACCTAAGATCAAGTTCGATCAAGAAAGGATGTGTGACACGTGTGCAAGGTGTAAACAAGTGAGATCATCGTTCAAACCAAAAAGAATAGTAAGCACAAATCAAGCCTTGGAATTAGTACACATGGATTTATGTGGACCAATGAAGGTAAGGAGTAGAGGAGGATCCAGGTACGTCTTTGTTCTTGTAGACGATTACTCAAGGTATGTATGGCCTATCTTTCTTCATTCAAAAGACGAAACTTTTGATGAATTCGATTGTCTTATAAAACGTGTTCAAAATAAGTATAAGACTAATCTTGTATCTATTCATACGGATCATGGCACCGAGTTTGACAATCAAGCTTTCATAGAATATTGTAGAGTTAATGGTGTAGGGCATAATTTTTATGCACCAAGAACTCCTCAACAAAACGGCGTTGTTGAACGTATGAATAGAACTTTAGAAGATATGGCACGTACAATGCTTTTGTGTAGTGGTTTACCTCGTAACTTTTGGGCTGAAGCCATAAGTACTTCTTGCTACATCCATAATCGTGCTATGATCCGACCTATTCTTAAGAAAACCCCCTATGAACTCCTTAGAGGTCGAAAACCTAATATCTCCCATCTTCGTTGCTTTGGGAGTAAATGTTTTGTTCACAATAACGGTAAAAACCGGTTAAGTAAATTCGACCCTAGGAGTGATGAGGCGATTTTCATAGGATACTCAGATCATAGCAAGGCGTACAAAGTCTTCAATAAAAGAACTCTTTGTATTAAAGAAAGTGTCCATGTCATCTTTGATGAGGATAACGTGTTTGATAAGCCTGTATAGGATGAGGAAGAAGACTTGGATGAACCCGACTTCCGTCTTTCAAGAGACGATCCTCCGGAACTAGAATTGGAGGAGAATGAGATTGAGGGAACGAATGATAAACTTGATCGTTCCTCAAAAGATAAAAAGGAGAAAAACAAAGTTATAGTTGATGATACTATAACATTGACTCAAAACAAGAACTCCCAAACCAATGTTATAGATGATGTTACTATAACATTGAATCCAAATCAAGGTGTAGAGTCCGAGGTTATAATCGGCTCTAATACAACACCCGGATTGGATTCAGGGGGAAACTTCCTCCAATTCCGATCCAGATGAAGTTGGGACAAGCTCAAATAACGATGAAGAATCAAGTACCTCAACAAAATGGAAATACAAGAGCTCACACCCCATGGACAACATTCTAGGGAATATTAAGAAGGGTGTTCAGACAAGACGTTCCTTGAACAACTTCTGCTCTTTCTACTATTTCCTATCTATGATCGAACCAAAGAATATCAATGAAGCTCTTGCTGAATCAGATTGGATTATAGCTATGCAAGAAGAGCTACAACAGTTCGAAAGAAACACGGTTTGGCATTTAGTTCCTAGACCAAAAGATCGTTCAGTCATTGGAACAAGATGGGTCTTTAGGAACAAACTAGATGATGCCGGAGTCATTGTCAGAAACAAAGCAAGATTGGTGGTCCAGGGTTATAATCAACAAGAAGGAATAGATTATGACGAGACCTTCGCACCTGTCGCTCGTCTTGAAGCTATTAGACTTCTAATAGCCTTCGCTGCACACAAAGGGTTGAAGCTCTTCCAGATGGACGTAAAGACAACATTCTTAAATTGATATTTACAAGAAGAAGTCTTCGTTGAACAACCTCCCGGTTTTAAGAATATCAAATTTGAGGATCACGTTTTCAAATTAGATAAAGCCCTATACGGATTGAAGCAAGCACCTAGGGCATGGTACGATAGATTATCTAAGTTTCTACTTGACAGTGGATTTAGTAGAGGATCCGTCGACAAAACCTTATTTCTAAAAACTGAGGATTCTGACCTTTTGGTTGTTCAAATTTACGTCGATGACATTATCTTTGGATCTACCAACCGAAGCCTATGTAAATATTTTTCTTAGTTGATGACTTCCGAGTTCGAGATGAGTATGATGGGAGAATTAAAATTCTTCTTAGGTCTGCAAATACAACAAACTGAAGAAGGCATTAAAATCCATCAACAGAAATATATTAAAGAATTAATTCGGAAATTCGGGATGGAAAACTCTCATGCAATGGCTACTCCAATGGTCGAGAACAAGAAATTGACATTGGATGAAAACTCTCGACCTTGGTTTTGGTTCTTTAATTTGAAAGAACTTTCTTATCGCTCATCTCATAACGAACGAATTTGCGATGAATAATACAACTTGTACTGATCAAGTGTTCCATCCACACACAATGCACTAGGTATATGTTTTGTAGAATCTTGTAACAATTTACAAGATTATTCAGCTTAGCACTTCTCACAAGTCCTAGCTTTACTAGGAAAGATTGTTTTTGAATAACTTCTTATTCAACCAAGCATCTTTCCAAAGCTTCTCATTTCTCTTTCTAGCTCGAAAGTTTTAGGATTCTCATAAATCCTTACCTGTGTTCGGATTTCATATATATGTGCAACCTATTGTCACATAATCGAGTATTCCGTCAAACACCGAAATCGCTCATCGGATTCTACTTGAGAATTCATGACGTTTCTATTATGGCTCACCAACCAATCATCATGCTCTTATGCATATGATTCAAAATTGGACATGTACATGATTATTCTAATGGCGGAAACATTAGTTATTGATAATCATGAGATCAACCGTTCTCAGGTTCAATGAACTACCATGACTGCTAATGCTAATTCCATTTTCATTCATATGAATATCCTATGTATATGTTGATACGATGTGTATCTCTTTAATACTAATCCAACATCCCATGATGTAATTGGATTCATCATTGTCCATTTTCATCCAGAATTGAAAACTCAAAAGCTTCTTTATGAAAGAAGGTATTAGCTCGTCATTCTTTAATGAGTAATGAGTTTTATACATTCAAGGATGATAGCTCCCACTAAATTCCATGTCTTCACATGAGAATTTCCTAACTCCCACTCAATTCAACATATTTCGAAATTGACTTCTCGATCGAAATTTGTCAAAGATATAAATATAAATTGCTTTGCCAAGTTACTAGGATAAAACCATATATGTTCCCATCATATCCTTTCAAAAAGCCTATTTTGAAGTGGTCTCATCTCAACCTTACGGAAAGAGATTTTTAAATCTCTAACACACTCATGTCATAATGATGTGTAGTAATGTCATTATTCAAATATAAACAATATCTAGAATACGTCCTTCGGAATACTCTTTCGGAAGGAGGATTAACCATTTCCTAGCGAGGTTAAGCAATGACATTTGCGTGGTTAAAACGTTGGCTATTGAAGATATCGGAATATCAATCTTTGAAACTTAATCTTGATCATAACTAGTATGTTACTTTGATTCATTTAGGCTCTTAAGTAAAACTCATGATTGAAACTATTTGGTCAAAATTTATCATATAGAACTTAGTCAAAACTTGTTAAGACTTTACATTAGTCATTTTTATCCAAAACTTCTTTTGGTCTCCTCGTGTAGTTATTTTGAGAATTTACTCTTATGATTACTACACTTGGTCTCATTAGTTATATAGAACTAACTTGAGACCATAGATCTCATCTATTTGGTATACTATGTAAATAGATATACCTTTATTCAAATCATTTTCTCTTGTGTAGATCTACATTTACACAAGTACACAATTTTATCTTGCCTTGTGTGTTGTGTCCTCATTTTTCTCCCACTCTATCTTTAGAATAAATACACTATATATTCAAAGATAGTATATGAGACACTAATCAATGATGTTGAAGTATAAGGAGAACTATCTCATAGACAGACTAATAGTAATTGATTTCATGTGTGTACTTGGTGATTGACATACCTTTAAGAGAGTTCATAGACTCAAAATCACTTCATAAATGATCATACACAAGCCTTAAGCATGTGGACATATAATGAAACCCGTCATTATAATTGTCTATTAGATCACCTTTAAGTGAATGATCTTATGTTTCAAAACGCAAGCATTTAAAGATGAATTTTAGAACATTAAAAGGATAAATGATAAACGGGTGACTTGGGTTGCAAACCAAGTCACTATCATCCAAAATACAACTCATTATCCAAAATACTTTTCCATGTCGAACACGGAAACTCAAAGTTCTAGAATCCAAAACATAACTTAAAATAAGACAATGAAAAACAAAGCTCCATAAAAGCTATCCTTAGCTTCTCCATGGTTTCTCATGCTTGTTTTTCTTTTCCCTTGTCTTTGCTTCGTGGAGGCCCTATTTACAATAAAAAGGGAGATACATTATCACAACTTTGCATCATAATACCATAGTTGAATTTAGAAACATAAAAGAAGGTTAGTCATTTACCTACTGGAGTGATCTTTCCAGCTTTGATATCACCAAGGTATTTGGAACAATTCCTCTTCCAATGTCCCATGCCATTACAATAATGGCATTTGTCAAGAGGACCCTTCTTGACTTTGGAGGTGCTAGCTTCACAAGACTTAGCTTTGGTGAATGTGGGAGCTTGCTTTTTACCCTTTCTTGCACTCTTCTTGAACTTCCCCTTACTCTTTGTGCTTATGTTAAGCACATCCTTGGGAGGGTTCACATTTAACCCCATGTCCCTCTCGGCTTGCACAAGTAACTTGTGCAACTCCTCAAGAGACACGTCCTTGTCTTGCATGTTGAAATTCACCCGGAATTGCACATATGCCTTGACTTTAGACAAGGAGTGTAGAATCCTACCTACGATGAGTTCTTTGGAGATTTCAACCTTTTGAATTTTCAAGGTCTCGACAAGCTCCATGAGTTTGAGCACATGAGGGCTAACCTTTTGGCCCTCTTTGAAGTCGAGATCAAAGAATGCCGCGGCCGCCTCATATTGGACGATCCGCGGAGTTTGTGAAAACATGGTCACAAGTTTGGAGTAAATCTCATTAGCATTGCCCATTTTGAAGGCTCTCCTTTGGAGTTCCGCCTCCATCGCAAATATTAATACATTTTTCATTGCGGCGGACTCCTTTTGGTAAGCCTCATAGGCTTCCCTAGTGGCCGCGGTGGACCTAGCGGAGGGTTCGGGTGGAGAGGCCTCGGTAAGGTAACGAAGCTTGTCGTCACCCTCGGCGGCTAATTTGAGTTGGGCATCCCACTCGGAGAAATTTGACCCATTCTTTTCAAGTTTACATCGATCCATAAAGGATCGGAGCCAAGATGAAGTAGCGAGTGGTGTAGCATTAGGAGTTGGTGTTGCCATTTGTTATGAATAAGAAGTGGTCTACAAACAAAATATAAGGAGTAAAACATTTGTCGTTTTAATTATACTCGTAAAAATGAATGATTTAAACAAGTTTTATGCATTTTTCTAGTGACCTCTAACCAACTAGAATAAATGATTCCAAGACCCAAATTCATATCGACTTAGGCACGGGGTAGCCGATGAAACCCTCATCAATATAACTCGGTGGATTAACCTTTTAATCGATTCTACTTTTAGAACTCTTGGTCGATAAAATTACTCTAATATTTATCTATAGCCCAAAACACATCAATAAGGGCACGGGGTAGCCGATGAAACCCTTATCAATTACTTTTGTTGAGTTCAATCCAAATTTCGAATAAATGTGTCCATTATCCAAACCCACATTAACTTAGGCACGGGGTAGCCGATGAAACCCTCATCAACATGAATTCGGTGGATTAGACATTTATCACCCACTTCCCCTACGTAACAAGGTTTGTACCCCGGGGGGGCCGAGTGCACTCCCTCGTGAAATAGGTTTTCATGGTTTCTACTATTTGGTAAGGCTATGTCTCAATTGATAGTTTTAGCGAGAGGTCATGTCAATTTATTATCTATCACGTTATAAGTGAACTAAAGCGGTGAACTACGATAATTCTAATTGACACGGTCGATAAACTCGATAAAATAAGGATGCATGTTTAGTTATGGCGATTTAGCGATGCATGTGACATAAAATAAAATGCAAGCATAAAGATAAAAATCCTAGTATGGCCTTTCCTAAAATAGAAAAACTATTAATCTATTACATATTCGGAAACCAACTCCATTGGTCCCTTGAACTTCGGTTGTGGCACACATCTCGAGGTAACACCGTCTTTATGTATCGCCATTCTTGAAGTAATCCGTCTTTTGGAACTCCGGAATGAATAAAATTACATAATAAATTACATAATTTCCTATTATACATTTGTAACTAAAATAAAATAAATCTATTAAATTACAAAACGGTGATACGAGATCACAATAAAAATTACAACCGAATCGATATTCCCATACATTTCGGGAAATACCAATTAAAATCTAAGGCCATACTAAGTAAAATTACATAATTCAAAAATTACATAAATTAAAATTATGACAATCATAAAGAAAATGCAGCATTATAATATGTATGAACATGCTCAATTTTTATGCTAAATCGCCTTTTAATTAGCCAATATCGTATATTACTCGGTTTTTACGGATTTGCGTGATTTCAACATTTTATAATCACAAAAATGCATAAACTCATATTTATGCATAAGTTAATTACCCTAACCTCTTAGGACTCAAAATATAGTCTTCACTAATAATTTGACCATAATTAACCTTTATTTATAAAATTGTTCAAAAATGGACCAAAAATTACAAAAATAAGCCATTAAACTTCAAATAAATCTAAAAATTTCAAATAAATTCAAAATTTGAAATTTAAATTCATGAACATTCTAGAAAAATTCCATGACACTCATAATGTTCAAAATCTTAGGTTAAAAATTTGAAATTTTTTAGGAAAAACAATGTTGCGGTTTATCAATTTATAATAAAATAATCATAAAAACATGGAAAAATTATTTTCATTAACTTTTCAATTTTAGATCTGAAAAATATAATAAAATGCAACATTAGACGTTTTTCCTAAGTCATAGATTATGTTTTATTAATTTTTCACTAATAATGTCACTATTTATGCTATTTTTCTTCAAAAATTCATAAATCATGCTAAATGACTTCTTTATAGCCAATTTTTTTACACACATCTTGTAAAATTGCATGTGACAACATATTAATTTTCTATGACCAGATTCGAAATTTAACTCATATTAACCTATTTTTCTCTTAAATCCGAATTTAATGATGAAAAATTCATTTTTCGAGCATAACAAGTCCAAAAATTATGAAAATTTACAGGTTATCTCAAAATAATATATGTAACAACATATCCAAAAACCAAGTGAAAATTCGAAGTATAGCTATTTTTAGACCAAAAATGACATTTTTACTCATAAAATCACATTTAAATGCCATTATTGTAAATTATGAACAATAAAAATCCGAAAAATTAACCAAAATATCCTAAAACACTTTAGGACCAGAAATATTAACATGCATGTAATAATTTCGTGATATATCATAATAACACAAATTTTACAAGTTTTATTTTGTTATTCATATAACTCGGAAAAACTTTTAACCAATTTGCATGCAAACAACCGTGGCTCTTGATACCGATTGAAGGAAATGTAGATTCATATACATGTTAACATACTCTTATATGTCTAAATAATTTGTCATAAAATTAATTACGGATCTTATGCATGCAAACAATAATATAAATAGAGGAGAAATCATGTCCTTACATAGTAGATTTCGGCTATTAGGGCACAAGAGAGATCACCTTTCTCTTCTTGTTCTTGAGCTTTTCCAATGGAAGAATAAAGATCTAAGTGTAAGATCTCTCCCTATGTATTATACCCAAGGCTTAACACTTAATCTAATTAATATTACAATACTAGTATAATATTAATTTTAGTAGAAAATTGAACCAAAAACTTTTATAAAACTCTTATAAATTTCGGTTTTTAAGAGAGAAGAAGAGAGGATTTTTCTTCTCACTAGAACTTGTGTTTTTGGATGAGTGAATGGAATGGAAATAATACACTACCTTTAGTATATTATTAGGCAAAATTAAAGAAAAAACAATGATCACATTTGCTTCCCCAAAACCGTGTAAGAGGAGCTTTAGGGTGAGCCAATGCATGGAGAAATTGTTCTTCACAAGGAACAATAGGCTTGCATGGCTAGGTTTCCTTTTAATCATTGTGTTTTCCACTAATTACAAGCAACATATAATTAGTATAAACCCTTCTAATTTTCGGCCCATTCTATAATATGGATTCCATATTATTTTTGTCAATTGTCTATATGTCACATGTCACATGTCACATATATTTGTTATGTATTTTTAACATATTAAAAATCAACGTATTAATAAAAACACGTCACATACAAAAATTGACTTAGTAATTTCATAATTACTTGTGCCAAAATATTTTACCAATTTATAAATCACAACAGATTGTATTTATAATAATTCATTCAATTTAATTGTTACATTAAACAATTATTTCATCCGAGTAATGATACAATTCAATTACTCAGACCGTATCTCATTTAATCACATTTCAATTTGATACGTAAATTTTACTTCCAAAATCGTCCGTCAATTTTCAAGTAATTTAATTAACTCGTAACATTATACGATTAATTAAATAATCAATTAAGAGTATTGCCCTTTAGGTATGACCTAGGGGGTCAACTGATCACCACCGTCACACGACAGTAATGTCAAACTCTAGTCAGCCAATCATTACCGATATATGTTGACCAGTTGACAGTAACAATATTACTTCCCAATTGAGATTCATTTTAATGAGACTTAAACATGTGATCATCATGATCAACAGTCGTGATCGCATTATTGTCGGAGGACACATATTCCAACAGTCGGACCGTGTATTATTACGTGGGGTTCGAAGAAACAAAATTCGGTTGGTCTCTCAACTGCTGAAGCCGAATATATTGCTGCAGGACTGGTATGTACTCAACTTTTATGGCTTAAGCAACAATTACGTGATTATGGTATTGATGTAGGATGTATTCCTATTTTATATGATAATACTAGTGCAATAATTATTTCTAAAAATCCCGCACAACATTCACGTACCAAACATATTGAAATAAGACACCATTTTATTCGAGACCATGTTGAGAAAGGGAATATAAAACTTGAATTTCGTAGTACTGAAAAACAATGGGCAGACGTATTGGCAAAATCATTAGCTAGAAAACGTTTTGAGACTTTACGGTTGGAAATTGGTTTAATCGGTGGCACCTAAACTATCATAATTATTTCCTAACCGTATGACTGACTAGTTAAGACGAGATTGTATGTCTGTTTCCGTATTTTCCGTTGCAAGTACATTCTTATATAGTATTTTATTATTTTATGAGAATATTCCGTTTGCTAGTCTATTATGTTTTGTGTTGTATACAAACCATAACTCTTGTTCATCACATATACATTCTAAGGTTTAGCGCTTCATAAACCAATGTCATTCATGATTGGTTTCATTTAGGATATGAGTAGTACGCCTTACATGGCATCTAACATCAAATTGCATAAGCATGAAATTTGTCTCTTATTACCTGTATACACTCGGGTTTGTGGTGGTGACACATGTGGAGAGGCGACCCTTCCTTTAAGTTTTACCTACTAACCTCACATTAGCCAAATTTGCCTTATTTTGACCTATTTATTCTACTACATTCCATATGGCCTACCCTTGTCAAGCTAGTCTTGTTGGTATATTTGGAAGTCTTGTTGTGGTCAATTTGGTTGGTGTTGTGATGAATATTGGAAGGAAGGAAGAAAAAAATGAACTGAAAAAAATGAAATAAAAAATTATACGAAAAAAAAAAGGAGAAAAATGTTATTATAAAAGATGGAAAAGCAGAAATCTCTTATTACTCTCATTCTTATTCTTTTCCATATTACTTGATGAGAAGTACTTTTTGATGTGAGTGAGTATGTGCCGTACTTGGCATGGTACATCATCTTTAATGTTGAGTTGGAAAGTGGAATATGGTTACTTTTGGTTGTGATCGGTGCTAGCTTGGCTTTTACCTCCACATATCCAAATTATTTTGCCCCTTCTTACCCAATTACCTCACCTCACATTCATATGTAAGGCCTCGGCATGTGTTTTGGATCTCGATTGGTTGGAGTGTATATGTACGGTTACTAGAGATATCTATCATGTTAGATTGCATGCATGCTTTTATAGATCGTAGTTAGGTGAGTGACTAATTTTCTTCACTCCTACAAACTCTCTATTCATCTTGGTTTGTATTGCACACTCTATATTTAGAGCTTGCTTATGTTGAAATTGTTCTTATACTATAATATGTGCTTTGATTAATATTTCTTGCCTCGATTGATATCATTCTAGTCGTTTTATGTCTGTTCTCGTCTCTTCGATGATGTCAAGAGGGGGAAGAAATAACCATGATTTAGTATTTGCCTAAGCTTCCTCCTTATCAAGACCGATTGTCTCTTAAAGTCCATAAATCTTTGGTATTGAATATAATTGTTTGATCTTGCGTTGATCTTTATCTATAAAGATAACGGTATTATATTGAGGGGGAACTACATACTTAGTCACAATTTTAGGAGACTTGCCATCATCAAAAAGGGGAAATTTGTTGAACCATATAGAATATATGTTTATGTTTTGATGATGTCAAGAGTGCTTTATTTTCTATATACTCGTTGCGCGTAATTGTTTGTTTAGTCTTTTAGATTGACTTACTAATCGCAAGCATTAAGGAAGTGTGATGGAAGTATGATGCGTTTATATCATGATCAAGCCCTCAATCACGGATCAAGGTATTGCAAGATAATGGAAGAATTATTCAAGCATTCATGAGAAGATGAAGCTCAATTAAAGATTGATCAAGCTTGGATAATGAAGTAGCCTACACTTAAAGATCTCCTAACGAAGATTAGAATAGCGTAGGTGATTATCTCGTAATGGTAACGTAAGAATGAACTTCTTACATTGGTAAAGTTATGGCCTCACAACTATAACGTTACTTATATAAGAGCTCAATGTTATAGCTCTTCTACTATAACATTGAGATGTGAAGTTTATAAAACACACGACAAAATAGTTTTTAAATTGTTTTTGGAAAAACGTTTTAAATGTTTTAGTAAAAGTATTTATTTTACAAGGGAGCTTATTTTAATATTGAGTATGGTTCTACTATGAGCTTATAATTAGTAATTATGATTGAATCAACTTATGAGTTGAGGCATCTTGCTAATTAGGGTTTCTAGTTTCTACATACTCTATAATACCCTAAACCTAATTTATCTTACCTAGGGTTTTCGTGAAAGAGGAATGGGCTTATGAGTCGTTTCTTTCTCATACACGGTTACTCTTTGTACAAGTTAGGGTTTTATGTAAATCTTTATAATATTAGATTAGAGATTTAATATCTCTTTTATATTATTTTGATTTATTCTTTCCTAACTTATAAGATATTATTTTTGTAAAGATAGAAAGAAAAGATTGAGTAAATCTTTAAATAAATATTTGGTTAGAGATTTTTTATCTCTTTATTATTTGATTTATTAAATTCTATCTTATAAAAATATTAGGGATGAAGAATGCTGCATGAATAGTGCCGCGTGAACAGTGCGTAAATAGTGCTATGAATAGTAAAATGTGAATAGTAATTTCCTTCTTGCACAATAAATGTTTGATTGGATAAGGGTTAAGGTATTAGGATAATATTTGTTAGAGATTTCTTTGTCTCCTTATATTATCTTTCCTAATCTCCAAGATATTAAGGAGTTGTTAAAATTGGAAGATATTATTTATTAAGGCAAGTGTTGGAAAAGAATTAAGGAAAGATTTACCCTAATTCTTTCTTGCTTTACAAGACTTCCACGGCACTTAGGGTTTTTGCTAAACCGAAACCCTTGCTCCTCTTTTACTATAAATACTTCATACTTTACATCATTTAAAGTTAAGACCTTTCAGCATAACTTGAATTATTTTTCACAAAACAAAAACCGTGTTTTAAAGCAAGAAAACCGTTTTGTTTATTTTCGAAAAAGGTCGTGTGATTTATAATCTTGTGCATCGTTCTTATTGTTATTGTTATAAGATAATAGTGCTTATTTGATTTCTTACTCGTTCATTAACGTGAACTTTTAGTAGAATCATTAGTGCTTTCTTATTAGCGTAAGTTAGCCACTCGAGTATTTAACGGTACTCATTGAGTTACAGCTAGAGTTAGTTGTACGAGTTGGGTTAGTAAATTTGTAATCCGTAGAAAGGTACTAAATTTATTAATCGAGAATAGTGGACGTAGGTTTCGACTTGTGAAACTGAACCACTTCAAAAACCGTGTGGCCCTTTCGTTTATTTCGTTTATTTCGTTTACTTTCATTAGTTGATTATTTAAAGTTAAATCAATAAACTTTATATAATCAATTACATACGCATAATCGAAAATGCTTTCAAAAGTTTTAAATCCTCAATTCACCCCCCACCCCCCTCTTGAGTATTTTGGATCAATAGACTCTTCAAGGACAGAGTATTCAGAATAGGAGACCTTGTTCTCAGAAGAGTTTTCCCAAATACTAAAGAGAAAAGTGCAGGCAAACTGGCTCCAATCTGAGAAGGTCCCTAGCTGATCGACTCAATCGTCGGTTAGGGCGCCTACAGGCTACAGAACCTGGATGGGGAGATGATTCCCATAGCTTAGAATGTTGCACACTTAAAATTATTTCACATATAGAATACACTCCTCAGCCCAGGTAAAAACCTTTACTTTACCTTTTTTGCCTGGCCTGATATGCAACTACGTGTATGATACTTGCTGTTACATGAATAAATATATCCTACATGTTTCTTCTTCCTATACGCTTGATTATTTGTTAATATGAAATTCTCTTCTTTTATTCTTTAGCTTTTATCAAACTGAATCTTGAATACTTGTTTACTTACAGAGTGCATTCATTTAGTTCACACTCTACTTAAACGAATTTTCAAGATTGAGGGCCACTCCACTGCATACATACCACACATATATAAAAATTATCCATCTTTCAGTTGCAAAATTCTCAAAACAGGCCTTAAAACTACTGAGCTCAGTCCGAATAATAGGCTAGGGGATACTCTTCCTGATTTGCTTGTCCTAAACGGGTCATAAGCCCTGCAGATAGGCATGGGTTGTAAGCCCTCCAGACAGGCAAATACCTCACCCATAACATATAAGCCTGGCAAGATCCAGCACGAAAGCCTGGCCAGATCCAGCACGAAAGCCTGGTCAAGATCCAGCGCGAAAGCCTGGCCCAATCCAGTAGACTAACTGGCCTGATCCAGTATAAATACAAACACTATGAATCCTGACCTGACCCACTACAAAAATTATGACCTTACTTAAACACATCTCAAAAACACAAACCCAAATAGGAGAAAGCAAAATATTAATTATATAAAGGTTAATCAGACACAGCTGACCAACCACCAAAATATTCAAACCAGGGACTTCCCCCCTGGATGGGACCTACCCATCAACTTACCTTAAAAGTGATAATAAATATTCATTCCAGGAACATCCCCCCTGGATGGGCCAAACCAAACCTCGTCAAAAACAAATATTTAAACTGGTTTCGAATCAGAAACCGATCCACAGCCCTCCACCATCTCGTGATCAGCAGACTTCTCCTTGGAAGGAGGAGAGTCAACTTCTTCTTCCTGCCCCAAGTTGGCCAAGTCAGGATACTTAGCATCCAGAGCTGTCTCGTCCCGATCCGGATCCCACCTAGCCCTATCAAACTCAGGATCTCTCAAGGCATCGACCCGACCTTTACCAATGAAATATTGGGCAGCATCAGCAAGGCGTGCCTCAACCAACTCTTTTTCAGCACCAAGCTCTTCATTTTCTTCAACTGATCCTGCATAGCCTGTCTTTCAGCAACCAACTCCCTTTTTACAGCTTCAAGTTCCCCTCTCACAGCTTCAAGCTCTTTCCTGACCGCCTTCTCGGCATTCTTTGCTGCCACCTCACAAGCCTCAGCAGCCCTAGACTGAAGTACCGTTTCATTATCCCTGGACAAATGCAACTCATGGTTAACCCTATCCAACCTCTCTTCCAAGCTGCTAATTTTGGCCCGAGCATCCCTCAGCTAGCAAGCACTAATCAACCCAGCATCCAAACCCTGAAAAGAAGAAAGGAAAACTTATTGACTAAGTCTAAAGCAAAAATCAATACAAGGAAAATACAGTTATAAACAACCTCCTTGGCTTGGGAGGCAACGGTAACAGCATTCGTCATAAGAGAGGTCAGGAGAGCCACAGCCTTGGCAGAAGACTTAGCAGCATCACCGGATAACAGCTCGTTATCAATGTTAGCAGAAAAATCATTTATCTGTGCCCGGGCAGCTTCTATATCGCCAACCTGGGCAGGCACTCCCCTGATAGTCCTGATTGGCTGGGCTTGGATAGGCTCTTCCTCCTCCTCCGCCTCTTTAGCTATAACAGTCTCTTTTCTCCTTTTGGCCGCCTGAACGACCTCAGGAGACACAAGCTGAGCTGGCCCCCTTTGAACCTGGGCATCATAAACTAGAATATTAAGAGTTTTATCACTCCCACTACCAGTAGCCTCCTGACTCTTAGACTGCTCAGAAATCTTGGCAACCCCAGCCTTCAAATCAGCAGCACTAAAGCTAGCCAGCCTAGCAGAAGATCTATATACTGGATAAACAAAAGAAACACGTATAAATTGCAAGAAACCAACAGGAAAAGGAAAATTATCAACATAAAAGAATAAAGAAGACATACAGGAAAGGGCAGAAGAGGTAAGCTTGCCTTTAGGCGCCTTAATACCACTCAGCTTAGGCCTCATGTACCGGGGCAGCAAATCCCTGCCTAAGCTGCCAGGCCAAGTTCTCTCTTCCTCAGGAAGAGCCAGAAAAGCCTCTATCCTCGCAAAAGACTCCTCATCAAGAGGATCAAAACTCCAATCAGGAGCTACAAACATCCCCAAACACTCAAGTAAAATTTACATACTTCAAATATACGCAAAATAAAATATGTATAAATCAAAAGATGCTGGAAACTTACCACTCTACAAGGCAGGATACCTCAAATAGTCCAGGCCAGATCCCAGACTCTCAATCCGGACAAACAGGTAAGTTTTTGCCCAGCCTTTATCATCACCCGAATCCAGGTTGGTGATCAGCTGAGACATCGTTGATCTAATCCGCAAATTAAAACGACCAGTACAATGATTTTTTAGATGATACACTGCCATGATATCATTCACAGTAATTGTTAGATTATGCTTGGCACATAAATTCTCAATAGAATGAACCAGCTTCCAAACCATCGGCATAATCTGGAAAGGAGATACCCCCATGGCCCGAATGGTGTCAATCATTAAAGAAGTGAAGGACAGCTTGCAACTAGCCTTGAAGGCCCATTCATAGATACAAAACCAGCCTGGTGATGTCCAGTTGGCCTTGACAGGACAAGATTCAGGGATCCAGACCTTAGCTGAATCAGGGATTAATTTTTTCTCTCTTAAAATCCCATCATAATTTGTTTTTAGCTGATTCTCCTCAGAAAAAGTAGACTCAAGTGATAGAAGAGTAGTAAAGATAGAATCTTGGTACCTAAAAGATATAACGCGGGTAGGAGGATCTATCTCAACTACCTCCTCCTCACGGGCTTCTGTCGGATCAGGACTGGTTGTAGCCTTCTGAGAAGCATGACTTTTTTTACCTCCCATGTTTTTCAAAATTCACAAGTAAATAATTTTATGGAAGTTGGGAGAAGTTTTATGTGGAAATTGCAGAAAATAAATTAGTTTTTTCTGAGAAATTAGGAAGATCTCTTAGAGAGAATATAGCAAACAAGAAAGAAGAATTTTGGTAGATGTTGAATTCATCCTTAAACGCATATTTATAGGAGGAAAAGTGTGGCTTAACGGTTTAAAAACCCTAGCAAACATAAATCTGTCAGCATGACATCATTGAGATAGCCGTTGCCGCATCCAACGGTCACAAGAAGTTTAGGAGTCCTCAAACAAATATGATTCCTTTTATTTTTTAGCCCTATTAACTGACATCTCACCTCTGACCGGATCCAGCATGGATGAGATGTCAAGGAGCAATTGTTGAGCCATATTTAGCCTAGACCGACCTCAGTCTAGCCTGGCATAATTAGGCTGAGTGGGGCAACCAAGTACGGACAAAAGTGACTACTATTTGACAATAAAAGTATATTCCAGGGAAGGTAACCTGTTGAACCTTGAAAGAAAAGTCTGCTGCCAAGAAAGGAAAGCATAGAACAGCCTGGCAGAGCTCTTAAACAAGCCGGATTGAATTGACAGGCAACATAACGGTTACATAAAGGGAAATGTTCATGTCCTACTTTCATGGAAGACCTAGTCCAACTTCAAAAAGCATCCTATTCTCACACATTAGATCGTGCATAACACAACAGGCCAATGTTTGTTGAAGAAGACTAGAAAGGGAGAGATGTTTACCTACTAAGTGAAGGAGGTAAGAAGGAAGGTGGTAGATCTTCAAATCCTAGCTTGAATCCCAAGTAGAAGGTGTTTGTGAGGGTTTTAGAGAGAGAAGGAAGTTTGGAGAGATAAGGAGGAAGGTGGAAATAATTTTAGGGTTCGGGGTGAAAAGAATTAAATCCTGTGTTCTGAAAACAGCGGCACTCGACCGAGTGCCGAGTCCACTCGGTCAAATGGACTCACTCGTCATGAGTAGCACTCCACTCGGTCGAGTGGACTCACTCGGTCCAGTGTACCATTCACTAGACCGAGTAGACCCACTCGATCCGCTGCAACACCAACCGGTCTAGGCTCGGGTCTAGTGTAAGGCTATCTTTCCTTTCCGAGTGCTCTCTTATCGATATAAACCTCCTCTCACGTGTCCCGAGGTCTAAGTGCAGGTCCCACAAAGGCCGGGTATTACATCCCGAACATGAAACAGCCTTCCAAGAATTAAAAACCTACCTGGCTACTCCTCCACTACTGCCAAACCTAACAAAGGAGAACCCCTGACGGTTTACCTATCAGTCACTGAGACTGCAGTAAGTGGAGTGCTGACCAAAGAGATTGAAGGCCAATAGCACCCCGTCTATTATGTAAGTAAAAGTCTCCTGGGTGCAGAATCAAGGTATGGACTACTTGAAAAATACGTACTTGCATTTATTGTATCCTGCACAAAACTTAGACGTTACTTTGAGAGTCACCCAATAATTATCAGGACCAACCTGCCTATCAAATTTGTCCTCAGAAAACCTGAACTTTCAGGCATAATGGCAAAATGGTCAGTACAACTCATTACTTATGACATAACTTATGAACCTAGGACAGCAATCAAATCCCAGGCTTTAGCAGACTTTGTGGCTGAATTTAGTCCCAGCCTAGAACCAGACCTCATAAAAGAGGCCAATCATCTAGACACCCAAAAATTAGGCCAGGAATGGACCTTACACGTAGATGGAGCAACAAATTTGAGTGGAACTGGCCTGGGATTAGTACTAAAATCACCACAGGGAGATTTAATAGCTCAAGCTATCAGTTACAATGAAGCTGAATATGAAGCCCTGATAGTTGGACTCAAGGTATGTATAGATCTTTGTGTGCAAAATCTCAAGGTAAAAAATTATTCGATTTTAATTTCCAATCAACTCAAAGGAACCTACGCTGCAAACGATTCCAAAATGGTTCTTTATTTAGACTATGTCAAAAACCTTTGCAAAAATTTTAGTTCATTTGACATTGATCAAATACCATGAGACTTAAATACCCAGGCTGATGCCCTAGCCAGCCTGGGATCAAATTTCAGCCCTGCTGTATTTGATAAGAGACTTATTGTTCACCTGCTCGAACCAACCATTACAAAACCTGACCAAATCTTTCCCATCAATGAGGACACGAACTCCTGGACCAAACCATACTATGACTGGTTCTTACAAGGAATCTTACCCAAAGACAGGCATGAAGCAAGGGCCCTTAGAATTAAATCTTCCACCTATACTATTATAAATAACATCTTGTTTAAAAAGTCTCAAGCTGGACCTTACCTGCGATGCCTGGAACCTCATGAAGCCAAATAAGTTATTGAGGACATACATGATGGATACTGTGGAAATCACAAAGGCGGCAGAAGCCTGACAAGCAAGGTTCTAAGGACAGGCTACTTCTGGCCAATCCTAAGGGCTGACTGCCTAGCTTACAGCTCAAAATGTGAAGCCTGCCAACTTCATTCTCCATTCATCCATCAACCATCGGAGCTACTACATTCCATTTCAGCTCCCTGACCATTCATGAAGTGAGGAATGAACATTGTAGGAAAACTACCCCAAGCTCCTGGACAAAAAGTCTACATGTTAGCCATGACTGATTACTTTTCAAAATGGATAGAGGCTGACTCATATATGCAAGTCAAGGAGAAGGATGTCATATCATTCATCAAACGCAACAACATATGTAGATATGGCATCCCCTCAGAAATAGTTTGTGACAATGGCACTCAGTTTGTGGGAAAAAGGACAATGGCTTTCTGTGCACAATGGAATATCAATCTGGTGACCTCTACACCAGGCTATCCAAAAGCCAATGGCCAGGCTAAATCCAGCAACAAAGTGGTAATCAGCTGTCTGAAGAAAAACTAAAGAGAAGAAAAGGCAGGTGGGCTGAAGAACTCCCTCTAGTCCTCTGGGCTGACAGAACTACACCTAAAACATCCACAGGCCAGACCCCTTACTCCCTGGTCTATGGCTGCGAAGCAGTGATCCCAGCAGAAATCCATGTCCCAACTACTAGAAGCAGCCTGAACACCGTGGAAGAAAACAAACCACTACTGCAAGATAGCCTAACCCTGGCTGAAGATTTAAGAGATGCAGCCAAGATCAGAATAGCTTCCTACCAGCAAACAGTAGCCAAAAGCTACAATAAAAATGTGAACATCAGAGTATTCAAAGAAGAAGACTTGGTCCTACGTAAAGTCTTCCCAAATACAAAAGAAAAGAATGCTGGCAAACTTGCTCCTACATGGGATGGACCTTACCTGATTGACTCAATAGTAGGGCAGGGAGCCTATAGGCTACACACCCTGGACGGAGAAAAGATCCACAGATCCTGGAACATCTCCCACTTAAAACTATTTCATGTATAAACTACTTATCTTATGCTTCAACCAGGTAAGACTATTAACTTTATCTCTTACCTTGCAAAATTCTATTTGAAACCCCCTGAATGAAATAATCCATGCTGCTTATATGTGCTTTCCTGCTAATCGCAAATTTGCTGTCTGTTATAGTCTTACCTTATCCTTTACCTAATATAATACAATTTTTACCTTATTCTTCAACTTACCATGTTAAATCCTGAAAACTTGTTTTACGCCTTTTCTATAATTATCTAGGTCATTATAATTACAGGCTTAAACAAATATTCAGGATTGAGGGCCACTTCACCCAACCTGAACAACATCTCAGAAATGCATCAAAAACTTTGGCATCTTTGCCACATTTAACAAACACACAAAAAACTGAACTCAGTATAAAAAGACAGGTATGATGGTGAAATAAATCCAGACCACTTGTCTTAAAGCCCTCCTGACAGGCTGAGGGCCATAAGCCCTCCTGACAGGCAACTACCCCTCTTACTCAAAAAGTCCTCAAGACAGGCAAAAAAACCACGATTTCCTGAACGAATTGAAGGCCATAAGCCCTCGTGACAGGCATTATCTTAACAAATGGCTCAAGTTGCATTATTGCAGGTACTACATAATCATACCAAGGCACACAATGGAACAAGAGAACAACTTCAAATTATACTAAGGAAGAAGCAAAAAATTCAAAGTTTGACCAGGGAACATCTCCCCCTGGGTAGGACAAATACCAACTAGCGAAAAAATTCAAAGATATTTTGTCCAGGGAACATCCCCGGATGGGCACAAAAAATATCACCCTAAACTAAATTATCAGCCTGCCTTGGAAGCAGTAGCAGAACCAATGCCCTCATCAGCTGCCTCCTCCTCTTCATCATCCCCATCCTCGTCAGCCTCACCGCTTTTTTCTTTGGACGGAGGAGAATCAACCTCGTCATCAGCATGTAGCTTGCAAAGATCAGGATAGGTGTCATTAAGGTAAGCCATTTCTTGTTCCGAGTTCGAATATGGCCTGACTTCAACAGGCTCCTTCATGGCGTCTACACGACTCTTGCCAAAGAAATACAAGGCAAAGCATCCTTGTATCTGCCCTGTACCTCATCCCTTTCAGCAATCAGCTCCTCATTTACCTTCAATTGATCCTGCATAGCCAGCTTCTCAACCTTCAGTTCTTCCTGGACTGTAGCAAGCTTAGCATGGATGGACTTCACAGCATTTTGAGCAGACCCCAATTTTGACGTTTCAACAGCCAACCTTGCCTTGCCTGCCTCATTCTCTTTCTTCATAGACTCATTATCCTTTTTCAACTCTTCCAAATCCGTCTTCAAAGATTCAGCATCTTTCTTCAAGCATTGCACCTCCCAGACCAAGGTTTCTTTTTTGGCATTTGAAGATTCCAGTTCACAAGCACCCCTCAACATGTCCTTTACATTCTGTAAGAAGATCACACATCAGGCAAGCTAGAACAAAAACATACAACCAAAACAAAACTAAGGAGAAAGGAATCATACCTCCTGCAGCATGGTGACCAGGTTAGCAGCATAGTCCCTGGAACGGTACGTAGCAGCCACTGCCTGAGCAGACATTTCCTCAGCCTGATATTTGTAGTAAGGATCATAAACTAAGAAAGAGTGAGCTTGGATTTGTTCCTTAGCAAATTGAACATCAGCAAGTCTAGCCCTAACCTCCCTAACTTCACTCACACCATCAACTCCCTCAGAAGCCTCATCCGACCTTTTTCTCTTACCAGCCTGACTAGGCTCATCAGCATCAACCACAACCTGCGGAGGAGACACCAATTGAGCCTGGTGAGTAGGGACCTGGACTTGAAGCGTGTTGTCACTCCTTGTAGCGTCACTACTCCGGGACTTTTCCCCTGTAATCTGAGAAATGCCTGCTTTTACCAAACACAAACGAAAACTGGCAATCCTTGCAGAAGCCCTGGTAGCTACACGCAAAATCCTATATCAATAATACTAACATATATTCAGGCATCAAAATCTACAAAGAGAAGACAAAAACTTACTTTCTGATGATGAGGCCCCTGAAGCCTTGGCACCTCTAGCAGCCTTGTAAGTGCTCAATTTAGCCTTCTTGAAGCGAGGCAAGGGCTCTTGACCAAGTGTGGACATGGGCCACAGGCCGGTCTGTGGATTTGGGCCACAAGCCGATCTGCGGTCACGGGCCACCTGCACGCCAAGCCAATCTGTGGACATGCAGCAGTCTTTTGAAAGCCACGCTCGGTGGTGTAAAAATGCTTTCGACCGGATCGTTTTAGATCGGTCGGTTTCGTCTCGGTGAAGGTCTCGAAACGATTAGAGATGTTCGGAGTCGCCACCAAGCATTTGTGGGATGCTTGGAACCCGTTCGAAATCCACTTTATACCTAGGTCAACCAAGGCAAAAAACGGTGTTTGACATAGGTACTAAAGATAAGGACTCGTCCCCCTTTTAGCATTCTATGCCTAAAATGACTCTCGTATGCCCTGGATAAGGTCGTCCACTATCCAAAGGTTCTAAGTAAGGGGTGAGGGTACATATTGGGAAGACCTTTAATCGAACACCCGATCCCGCCCGCGTTAGCGGCCTCTACTGATCGATCGTGGTTGTTTAAGTGCAAGAGTTGATAAAACGGTTAAAATGCATGAATGCACATCCAAAAGTGTTAACCTAACATGTGAGCTTTCTAAGTCGGTTTGTTAATCCGAATATCAAGCATAATATGTCAAGTTGGATTTATATTGATTTACATGTGAAAACGGAAATTAAACATCCATTTATCAAGTTCGGGTTATGATGCTTAACACGATTCATTTATTTGAAAAAGGGTGTTGAATGACAAAGTGTAAAAACATGTATTTAAAACTTGTCAATCTGATCCGTCATTTATACGGGTAAACCGTAGTCGGGATCGTCCTAGACAACTGCTAAAAACAAGGCAGAACAGCGCCAGGCAGCCCTATAGGGGCGCGAGCCTATTGGAGATGGAAGGGGCTCTGCCCTGGTTTTGAAAGATGGAAACAGGCGGCCACTTGGGGCGCGAGCCATGAGGCGACCCAAGGGGGTGTATCCTGGTTCTTGAAGAGGTTATTTAAAACCGTATTTGTGATTAAATAATTTGAAAATGTTGTTTGCATGACTCGGAATAATTACTATTAAGTTAGTAATATTCATTGTCGGATTTGCATGTTTGAAAAGCATAGTTTACAAATAAAAATGTAAAATGTTTGATTTGAACTAATCATGTTAAGTTCATTTCTTTGTAATTAGTCAAGTTTGTCATCGTGCTCGGATTAAACCGACATGGTATAAAGAACCAAGGATGATAATGACTTATGACTAATATTTTTACAAATGTAAACAAATGAGAAAAATGGTAAATAAAATAAAAAGGGGGTTAAAATACCCATTAAAATGTAATTAACCAATAATATCATCGAGTCACAGAATAAACCGTCATGGTATAAAGAACCAAGGATGATTTTTATAATGGTCAAAATATGTTTATCATAAAAATGAATTAAAATGGTAAATAAAAGAATAGAAATTCCTTTAAAATGTAATTAACCAATTAATCTCACCGAGTCACGGATTTAACCGTCATGGTATTTGAAACCAAGGGTGATTACGAATTATGGTTAAAAAGTTTGTCATAAAAATGGTTTGAAACATTCGAAATGGTAAAAAACCGTAAAAGGAAAGAAGTAAAAGTAAAAGAAAACGTTGAAGGAAAGACGAGCTCAAACACGTTTGAGTCTGACCTGGGCACCCCATTGAGGCGCGAGCCACCTTGCACAATAAGGGGCTTCTGCCTCAGGCCAAAACTCGGTTTTGGCTCGTCTAACCTATATTTGAATCGTGTCATGCATTGTTCATGCTTATAGACTCATAAAAACAGTAAATACTTGAAATGAAGTGAGTTGTTTACACCCTCAAACTTACGTGTATGATGTTTGTGACATAGACGACTTTAGAGACAAGTTTTCTCGTAGCGACTACTCACGATCAAGAAGGTTAAAAAGAGTGCCTTAAAAAAGGATTTTGTTTTGAAAATGAGTTGAAATATGTTAATTAAAACATGTTGATTAATTAGTTGAGTTGGTCGAATGGTTCGGTCGAATGCACGGCGATGGTACCAAAAAATATGTGTAAGGTTTGTGTTTACGATCGGTAGGTCGTAAACACGTGTCTATTTTGTGACTTAGGAAGTCGAGTATAAAAGTTTAAGGGAGATGTGAGGGGGCAGACTCTCGCGTGAATATTATGGTGTGTGATGGTGGGTATTTATAGAGAAATATGGGATGGTAGGTCGGTCTATTTTGCTTGGAGGCTAACGAGACACCCCATTGAGGCGCGAGCCACCCCATGACTCAATGGGGTGTACTGTCCCTTTCGCAAATTTGGATTTTGCATTTGTTCTAACCAATGTTTTGTTGGTTGTGATTTGTAGTCTTTGAGGTTTGCTTAGCCGTGTAAGCCTACGCTTAGGTGATATTTGGGGTAGGTATTTTGTGTCTTTGACTCGGGTTTGACCCGTGTGAGTCAGGATTTTGATTTTCGAGTCGGTTTTTGGCTCAGTGTCAGTTTTGACTCTAATTAGGGTCATTTTAATAGAAATGACATGATGAAGACATTCATGGCATTATTTTTGACATTTGATATTTGGGTGACTCGGGTTGACTCAGGTTGACTCGAGTTGCGGGTTTCTGAGTCGGTTTTGGGTCCGAAGACGGTTTTAACTCTATATAGTGTTATTTTAATGCAAATGTAGTTAGAAAACTTTTGAAATCATTTTTCATATCCGAGTAGTGCATTAAACCGACTCATGTATAGCCAATCCACGCACGCATATCAAAAACACGTTATAGTCTGATCATCATCGGGTGGTTTTTGGAAGGTGCAGATACTGGGTATCTACAGAGCCCCCACTTTGACTTAGGCTTGGACAGGGCGAAAGTCTAAGTATGATCTCCAGGTCAATCAAAGATTACAACCTGAAGACCATTGCAACGTCGAGGCGACTCAAAAGGGTTTGAGCCAAGGACCTGCCGTCGGGAAGGGCGACGTCGAGGCGACTCGGGGATTCGAGTCAAGGACCTGCCGTCGGGAACATTTTAGAGTCTGTCGACTTCCGATTCGGGTCGTTTAAAGTCCATTAGACTACGTATAAAGGCTCGCCAGCCATAAGAAGGAATCATACCTAAGGCATCTTCGGGATACGTCTTTCAATCATCTGCGCTCAAAGAATCGCCAGCCGGTCTTGAAGGAGGTGCGTTTTGAGGCTCGCCAGCCATAGGAAGGAGTCATACCTGAGGCATCTTCGGGATATGTCCTTGAATCATTTGCGCGCAAAGGCTCTCCTACCGGTGTTAAAGTTGGTGCATTTTGAGGCTCGCCAGCCATAGGAAGGAGTCATACCTGAGGCATCTTCGGGATATGTCCTTGAGTCGTATCTTGTGTGCGTGCAAAGGCTCGCCAGCTGTGATAAGGAGTCGTAACCGAGGCATCTTCAGGATACGTTCTTGAGTTGTACCTTGTTTGCGGACAAAGGCTCGCCAGCTTGTTTAAAGGAGTCGTACCCGAGGCATCTTCGGGATACGTCCTTGAGTTGTGTCTTGTTTGCGGACAAAGGCTAGCCAGCCATATACGTTGTAAGGCTCGCCAGTCATCTATGGTCGAATGATTGACTGTGGAAAATAGCATGTGCGACATCCATTTAAAAATCGGCACTCGCTGGGGAGTTGGAAACTTCTCAGGACTCGTCGGGGATATGAGTTGTTGCTCGCTGGGAGGTAGCGCAAGCCATGTAATTGGCGGGGTTAAAGCTCTTGGACTTGATGGGTCGCCGTTTGTTGGGAAGAACCGAGTACTCAGTTGGAGTGAGTTTGTCTTCTCAAGATTACCTGCATGGTTAGTGACCACACAAATCCGCAGTCGCATAGACAAGCACGTTGAATGCAAGCATATAAGCACATAAGCATGTAAGCATGTGAGCAGTTAGCATATAAGCAACTAGCACGTAAGCATATAAGCATGTGGCCAGTTAGCATATAAGTACCTAGCATGTAATATCTCATGCGAAGGGAGATAGAAGTATTGAATGTTGTGAAGCTTAAAGACGAGTCTTGTTACTCGTAGATCGGTGATTGGATAGATTGGAGACATGTGACTGTTGGGACATTGACTCACATGGACGCATATCGACAGACTGAGATATGGGCAGTCGTGAACGTGATGCAAACTCAGTATCGACACGACACGGGGGTGACCCTGACAGACTTTACACATGTAAGTGCAACTCCTAGCCAAGAAAGGGTTACAACGCGCATCAGATCCCTGGATTGGAAGGTCCGCTCAGCAGGGGAACATGAATTGATTATCTTCTCCAGACATCTATGCCTCCGTTTGCTTGTTGGAGATCCCTCCTCGAGGTATGATGATTCGGAGAGCGGAACCAAGACCTTGTCATCGTCCGGCCCGAGCCCTAGGCTATGGGTAGTTTTATTTTGGACTGTAGTTGAGACTCAAAATATGTTTGAGGATAAAGGACGGGTGGCTATTAAAGAGAAGTCCCCAGAGTGAGATGGTGAGAATTTGACAAAACAAGGAATGGGCAACGTCTTAAGGAAGAAACCCCAGTAAAGAGGTATAAGATTAATTTTTGCGGCTGGGTGGGCTGCTTTTGAGGATTGATGTTGATGGTTGAGATTGAAATGGGTGTGCGGTTGTGTTCTTGTTGGGGAGACTGCCTACGTATTCGCGTGTTTGCGAAATCAAACCAGATCTTAGTTCTGAGCTGTGTGTGCAATGGGTTGCAAATTGAAGGTTTGAAAATTGAATGTGTGTGGGAGTGTGGTTGTGTCCTAGTAATAGGACTGCCTACGTATTCGCGTGTTTGCGAAATCAAACCAGATCGTAGTTCTGAATGTGTGCCTAAGCGAGATGTTAGGACCTTGAAGTGATTTTGAGGTGTATGGTTGTGTCCTTGAAGGACTGCCTACGTATTCACGTGAAGTGAAATCAAACCAGATCGTAGTTCTGAATGTGTTTGTGTGCCTAAGCGAGATGTTAGGACCTTTAAGTGTGTGGGTCACGACGTTAAAAGTCGTTTGGTGACTCGAAAAATTGATTTGAGATAATTCCTCCTTGATCATGAATCGAAGAGGTGTAATTTTTGAAAATATTCCTTATCATGTGAGCACACTAAAAAGTGGACCCTAAGGGTAGATTGAGTATCTCCCGTTTCTCGGTAGCAATGCATTCGAGGACTCCGTATCTGGGTCAGGGTGAAAATGGCTTAAACATTATGGAATGTGGAGCTTGGTAATAATGGTTTGTTTGACAGATAAAAATCTGGAGTTGAGCATCACGATGGAAAATTTCGTTTGGTGACTCGAAGGTTGATTGAAGATAAATACCTCTTGATCATGAATCGAAGAGGTGTAATTTGTGAAAATGTTCCTTATCATTTGAGCACACTAAAAAGTGGACTCTAAGGGTAGATTAGGTATGTCTCGTTCTCGATAGCAAAGCATTCGAGGACTCCGTGGGGATTGTGGTGAAAAATGGCTTCAACATTAGGGAATGTGGAGCTTGGTAATTATAGGTTTGCTTAACAGATAAAAATCTGGAGCAAGAATTTTGCGGTGTTTAGGCCGAAGGGTAATGGCTTGTAGTGTGGTGCGGAATGGGGTCTCCGACTTGATGTGGCCTGAGCACGAAATGGTTGGTAAATAACATGGGATCCGATTTCCATGTCTGGACCATAAAGGTTAAGGTGTGATATTACGAGCTTGAGGGAAATCCTCAGAAGCCTAGATAGTTCTCCTTATAACAGTGTCTAGAAGGACTTAAGGGTGAAGCGATGTTGGTTTTGATCTTGAAGAAATTCTCAGGGTCCTAGATAGGTCTCCCTGTAACAGTCTGTTGAAGGACTTAGGGGTGAAGCAGTTTTGGTTGAGGTTTTAGTGTTTGGTGTTTTGGACTCGTGGGTCCTGGTTTTGGACCTGTTGGTCCTGGACTTGGTATTTCGGACTCATGGATCCTGGGCTTTAGACCTGTTGATCCTGAACTTGGTGTGTTGGACTTCGTTGGTCCAAAGTTTGAAAGGTGACGGTTTTTTTTAAACCCGTCATTTGAGATTGTGGGAAAATAACGAACTTGAATTTCGCTATTTCATTTTTGTTTGAAAAGGACGGTTTTTAAATCCGTCGTTTAGAATTTGTGAAAGTAGCGAATTTGAATTTCGCTATTTTGTTTTTTGTTTGAAAGGACGGTTTTAATTTCCGTCGTTTGGAATTGAGAGAAAATAACGAATTTGAATTTCGCCATTTCTTTTTTTGTTTGGAAAAGACGGTTTTGATTCCGTCGTTTGAAATTTGTGAGAGATAGCGAATTTGAATTTCACTATTCTGTTTTTTTTTTTGTGGTTTGAGAATGACGGTGTTTGATTCCGTCGTTTGAAATTCGTGAAAATAGCGATTTTGAATTTCACTATTTTGTGTTTGTGATTTGACTTTAGCCTTGGCTTTTGCTTTGGCTTTGGTTGAATTGTTTTTGGCTTTGGTTTTTGCTTTGGCCTTGAGCTTTGGCTTTGGATGAATTGTTTTTGGCTTTGGTTTTTGCTTTGGCCTTGAGCTTTGGCTTTGGGGAAAATGGTTATTGGCTTAGGACATTGATTTTGGCCTTTCGCTTTGGCTTTTGAATTATTGGTTATTTGCCATTCTTCGTTCGAGGCAGGTAAAGGGGCAGACGGGGATGTACCCGTTGGTGAGAGGTTGAAATTTGGCTATGGGATGTTTTTTGTGGGGAATGGGCTTGCCTTCCGTCATTGAACATGAACAGGGAGATGTCCTGGTTTGTTATCTAGGTTCGTCGTAGAATCCCTTTGATAGAAGCTCGTTCTAAATTAGGCGCTATTGAAAGGTTTCTATTGCCAGACATGGAATAAGTAAAGAGAATGGACACGGAGTTTCGAGTCCTCTGCTTACTCGGTACTGGACGTCACTGGAGTGTACTCGCATTAAATTGGAACGTGTTGTTTGTTTTAAATAAATTCTCAAATCAATTCTCGTTGTCAACGGGAAATGGTAAAGGAGAAAATATATGATAGATGGAAATCGTGCTTTTATTTAGTTAAATAAGAGGTTAGCACAGACTCGATGAATACATGTGACTCATGGGGACAGGCCCCAGTTGTCGTTTAGGAATAAAAGGACAGACACTAGGATAGATA
Source organism: Silene latifolia (assembly GCF_048544455.1). NCBI lineage: Eukaryota > Viridiplantae > Streptophyta > Magnoliopsida > Caryophyllales > Caryophyllaceae > Silene > Silene latifolia. The sequence continues at coordinate 129,859,702 of NC_133538.1, forward strand.
TGAGAAAGCCTAAGACTCGGACTCAGACTAAATCGTAGATACGGAATCCTAATCCTCATGTTCCTCCTTGAAGGTCTCCTTCGCAGCATCTGGCAGCTTAAATGTCTGGTCTTGAGCATTGACCCACTTGAGCACTTCACTCTCGTTGTTGGGGATGATATGAGGACAAAAGTCCATGAGGCTTTCATCTCCTTGCAGAAATAGATGTTCATTAGGGTTGTCTTCATCACTTGGTTGGCCTAGGGATGAAGCTACCAGTTCATGATTGTCGATCATATCTTGAATAGCATGTTTCAGTTTGAAGCATGTTTCAGTGTCATGACCTTTCCCTTGATGATATTGGCAATAGGCATTGCCGTCCCAGAAACGGCTTTTCTTGCATTCAGACGGGTCCGGGGTGGGCCCGATTGGTTGGAGCTTCCCTTCAGTCATGAGCTTTTGAAGAGTTGCGGCATAGGTTGTGTTGAGCCTAGTGAATGTCCTTTGAAAACGTCCAACCTTGTTGTTTGAAGTGAGACATTCAGGAGGATTGTCCTGACTGAGAGGTGCAATTATGATTTTGCCAGCTTCAATCATATCTTGAATGGCATGCTTGAGTTTAAAACAGGCTTCGGTGTCATGGCCCTTGCCTTGATGGTTATGGCAATAGGCATTACCATCCCAGAATCGGGCTCTTTTGTGTTCGGGCTTGTCCGGAGTCGGACCAATGGGTTGGAGAATTCCTTTTGAAGCAAGTATCTCCAGAGCGGTGTCATATGTTATTCCCAGATCTATGAATACCCTTTGATGTTTTCCAATGGTTCCCACATTGGTGTTCTTTGGGGTGTTTTTGTGAGTTTTGTTTTTGTTTTTGTCAATCCTGGGCGGAAGCAGGATTTTGGTCGTTGTCAATGGGAAGTTTTTGGGATGTTGCTTGGTATTTTGAAAGGGATTTTGGTGAGGTAATTTCATGTTCTTTGTTGGTAGGTTCGTGGATGTGGGAACCATCTGATGACTCCTCATTTTCAACAGTTGTTGGTTGGTGAATGAAGGGTTGGTTTTCTCGTTGGTGGTTAGGTTCATTTTCGGTAGTACCGACCCTTTTCTCCAAATTAGCTACCCGAGTGTTCAAATCATCGATAGACACTTGTAATTTTGAGAATATGTTGTTGATGGAGACATAGAGCATCATTATACCGCTTTGTATGCCATCCTCATCAATTGCATGAATTTTCTCATCGTCAGGAGAAATGAGGTGAGAGCAGTCTAGGGAAGATTCTTTATTGTGTCCAACTGGGTTTTCTGGAGGGTTGTTCTTGTGGTTTGTTGAGGGAGGTAATGGTAACTCGCCCTTTTCGATCATATCAAGAATGACGCCTTTTAGGGGGAGACACATTTCAGTGTCATGTCCACGGCCTTGGTGATATTGACAGAACAGTTTTTCGTCCCATCTTCGTCCTCGCTTGTTTGGTAGAGGGTCTAGAGTTGGACCAATCGGTTTGAGCTTTCCTTTGGAGATTAGCCTTTCCAAGGCTGTGGCATAAGGCATACCCAGATCAGGGAAGGACCTATGAGGTCGTCTGGTTTTGGTTTGTTGGTCGTTGGCCAGTAGCCGGCTTTCAAGAAGCTTAACCCTTTGCTCAATATCAGAAGAGAGAAAATTCCCGGTTACCAGTTTGTCCTCAACATGGGAGAGATGAGTGCTCAAGCTTTCCACGGTAGCTAGGAGTCGAAGGACCCTGTTGTTGGTTTCAGCAGGAGTCGTGGTGGATGCAGATGGATCAGCTTCTTGAGTTCCTGGTTGGCAATCGATGGCACCTAAGGGATTGCTATTTGACATAACGATAGGCGTTATAACTTGTCTTGGCAAGGTATTGCACAAACAAAGGCAAGCACGACACATATGTACAAAAGGCAGTTTTGTCGTGAAGACGTGACAGTGTGACAAGGTTATGAGTTTGTTAAAGATCGTGAATGACCTCTTGTGTATGAACTCAGAGTGCAAGACGTTGAACTTGAATCGAGTGTCCACTTTGGCGTAGTGATGCCTAGACAGACGACTTCTGACTCAGTTTGGATGTGTGTTACTGGCATGATGTCGTTGGACACGACATGTACTCAACTTGACCTTTGACCCGTAATGTATGGGAGATACGGGTTTAATACCCGAGAGGTTTTGACTCTCCTAACGCCATAATTGGAGATGTCTCGACAATTAGGCGACACGACCTAGACCAAAAGGTAGGTGCTAACTTCGGCGGAGATTCGACGTTATCTAGACGACTTGACTTGAAATCGACTGGACTCTAACCGACTCGTGGCTGAATCGGAAAGGTGGACTGAAATTTTCGAAAATAGAAATTTTCAAAAAGGTTCATTTGTCGTTTTATGGACAATTTCCGAAGAGTAGGGATCGCCGAAAGTCGAGTAGTTGAAGAGTTGTCTTAAGTTTATTTTCAAAAGACGGTTTGAGTTTGAGTCGACTCGAAAAACGATGTACTATTCCCAGAGACGGTTTTTGAAATTCCAAATCACAGATTTGAAAATCGAGAACTGAAGAATTTGAATCGTCATCACAATGGCCATGAAAACGGTTAAGTTTGTTTTCAAAAGATTTAAAATTGGGTTGAAAATTTGAAAACGGTTAGATTTGTTTTCAAACAATTTGGAATCGGATTGAAATTTGAAAACGGTTAAATTTGTTTTCAAAGATTTGATTTTGAATTTGAAATTAGAAAACGGTTAGATTTGTTTTCAAACATTTGAAATTGAATTTGAAATTTGAAAACGGTTTGATTTGTTTTCAAATATTTGAATTTTGATTTGGATTTGAAAATAGTTAAATTTGTTTTCAAATGACTTGAAATTGGATTTGGAATTTGAAAACGCTTAAATTTGTTTTCAAAGATTTGATTTTGAATTTGAAATTTGAAAACGGTTAATTTGTTTTCAAAGACTTGAAATTGAATTTGAAATTTGAAAACGGTTAAATTCGTTTTCAAATGATTTGAAATGTGGAATTTGAAAGCGGTTAAATTGGCCTTCAAATGATTTGATTTTTGAATTGGAATTTGAAAACGGTTAAATTTGTTTTCAAATGATTTGATTTTTGATTTGAATTTGAAAGCGGTTAAATTGGCCTTCAAATGATTTGATTTGAATTGGAATTTGAAAACGGTTAAATTCGTTTTCAAATGATTTGATTTTGAATGGAATTTGAAAACGGTTAAATTCGTTTTCAAATGATTTGATTTTTGATTGGAATTTGAAAGCGGTTAAATTGGCTTTCAAATGACTTGGTTTTGAATTGGAATTTGAAAACGGTTAAATTCGTTTTCAAATGATTTGATTTTGAATGAAATTTGAAAATGGTTAAATTCGTTTTCAAGATTTGAAATTGGAAATCATGAGGATTGAATTCGTCATTACGACGGGTTAGAAAAGCCAAATTTGATTTCGAAGGCGAGATTTGAAATTTGGAAAATTGCACGGGTTGAAATCGTCATTACGATGGTTTGAAACCGTTTTTGCTTAAAAATTGATTTCGAATTTTGAAAATTCGAGGGCAGAATTCGTCATTATGACGGCGTAAAGGGGCTCCTTGAGAATGCAACAGTCGGCAAGGGACCGAGGTTTGAAATGGCCATTATGATGACGTAAAAGGGTATTTTGAAATGGTTTGTGAAAACCGAGTTTTGAAATCGTTATTACGACGGCATAAGAATGTGATTTGAATGGTTATAAAAAATCGGGTTTTGAAATGGCCATTATAACGGCATAAAAAGATGTGTTGAAATGGTTGTAAAAACTGGATTTGAAAATCGTCATTACGACGGCCTAGAAAGGCGTGTTGAAATGGTTATAAAAATCGGATTTGAAAATCGTCATTTGACGGCCTAGGAAGTCGTGTTGAAATGGTTATAAAAACCGGATTTGAAAATCGTCATTATGACGGCCTAGGAAGGCGTGTTGAAATGTTTATAAAAAATCGGGTTTGAAAATCATCATTATGACGGCCTAGAAAGGCGTGTTGAAATGGTTATTAAAAACCGGGTTTGAAAATCGTCATTATGACGGCCTAGAAAGGCGTGTTGAAATGGTTATAAAAAACCGGGTTTGAAAATCGTCATTATGACGGCCTAGAAAGGCGTGCAACGGTCGGCGAAAGACCGAGGTTTGAAACGGCCATTATAACGGCGCAAAAAGTTGTTTTTTGAAAGTTTGAAAAATGACACGGAAGGACTTATGATCAAGTAGCACATAAGCACTCACAGTTCATTATATTATGCATTATGCTGATACGGGTTTTGGCTTAAAAGGGTGGGTTACACACCAAGCGATCAAACCCCGATTTGCGAGAGGGATACCAATCCAAACAAAATGTGTAAGGAGGGTGCCCTAGCCTCGTGCTCGAAAGTGATGAAAGCTCTTTGACGAAACATAAATGTGTAAAGTCAATGGTATGCTTGACTCAATCGGGATTGAAACGCGGGGATGAGAAAACTCACGCCGACGAGACAAGACAATTGGTCGTAAAGGGTTAGGTTGTGGGCCCGGACAAGGAACCCGACTTATGACCGTAATATCAATTAATGCACTTTAACCACGACCTCGTTCGAGTTTCACCTCTAAGGATCACAAAGACACAAGTGTCCTAGTTTTCCCCAGCGGAGTCGCCAAACTGTAGACATGGGCCACAGGCCGGTCTGTGGATTTGGGCCACAAGCCGATCTGCGGTCACGGGCCACCTGCACGCCAAGCGAATATGTGGACATGCAGAGGTCTTTTGAAAGCCACGCTCGGTGGCGTAAAAATGCTTTCGACCGGATCGTTTTAGATCGGTCGGTTTCGTCTCGGTGAAGGTCTCGAAACGATTAGAGATGTTCGGAGCCGCAACCAAGCATTTGTGGGATGCTTGGAACCCGTTCTAAATCCACTTTATACCTAGGTCAACCAAGGCAAAAAGCGGTGTTTAACATAGGTACTAAAGATAAGGACTCGTCCCCCTTTTAGCATTCTATGCCTAAAATGACTCTCGTACGCCCTGGATAAGGTCGTCTACTATCCAAAGGTTCTGAGTAAGGAGTGAGGGTACATATTGGGAAGCCCTTTAATCGGACACCCAATCCCACCCGCGTTAGCGGCCTCTACTGATCGATCGTGGTTGTTTAAGTGCAAGAGTTGATAAAACGGTTAAAATGCATGAATGCACATCCAAAAGTGTTAACCTAACATGTGAGCTTTCTAAGTCGGTTTGTTAATCCAAATATCAAGCATAAGATGTCAAGTTGGATTTATATTGATTTACATGTGAAAACGGAAATTAAACATTCATTTACCAAGTTCGGGTTATGATGCTTAAGACGATCCATTTATTTGAAAAAGGGTGTTGAATGACAAAGTGTAAAAACATGTATTTAAAACTTGTCAATCTGATCTGTCATTTATACGGGTTAACCGTAGTCGAGATCCTCCTAGACAACTGCTAAAAACAAGGCATAACAGCGTCAGGCAGCCCCATAGGGGCGCGAGCCTATTGACGATGGAAGGGGCTCTGCCCTGGTTTTGAAAGATGGAAACAGGCGGCCACTTGGGGCGCGAGCCATGAGGCGACCCAAGGGGGTGTCTCTTGGTTCTTGAAAAAGTTATTTAAAACCGTATATGTGATTAAATAATTTACAAATGTTGTTTGCATGACTCGGAATAATTACTATTATGTTAGTAATATTCATTGTCGGATTTGCATGTTTGAAAAGCATAGTTTACAAATAAAAATGTAAAATGTTTGATTTGAACTAATCATGTTAAGTTCATTTCTTTGTAATTACTCAAGTTTGTCATCGTGCTCGGATTAAACCGACATGGTATAAAGAACCAAGGATGATTATGAATTATGACTAATATATTTACAAATGTAAACAAATGAGAAAAATGGTAAATAAAATAAAAAGGGGGTTAAAATACCCATTAAAATGTAATTAACCAATAATATCATCGAGTCACGGAATACCAAGGATGATTTTTATAATGGTCAAAATATGTTTATCATAAAAATGAATTAAAATGGTAAATAAAAGAATAGAAATTCCTTTAAAATGTAATTAACCAATTAATATCACCGAGTCACGAATTTAACCGTCATGGTATATGGAACCAAGGGTGATTACGATTTATGGTTAAAAAGTTTGTCATAAAAATGGTTTGAAACATTCGAAATGGTAAAAACTGTAAAAGGAAATAAGTAAAAATAAAAGAAAACGTTGAAGGAAAGAGGAGCTCAAACACGTTTGAGTCTGACCTGGGCACCCCATTGAGGCGCGAGCCACCTTGCACAATAAGGGGCTTCTGCCTCAGGCCAAAACTCGGTTTTGGCTCGTCTAACCTATATTTGAATCGTGTTATGCATTGTTCATGCTTATAGACTCATAAAAACAGTAAATACATGAAATAAAGTGAGTTGTTTATACCCTTAAACTTACGTGTATGATGTTTGTGACATAGACGACTTTAGAGACAAGTTTTCTCGTAGCGACTACTCACGATCAAGAAGTTTAAAAAGAGTGCCTTAAAAAAGGATTTTGTTTTGAAAATGAGTTGAAAATATGTTAATTAAAACATGTTGATTAATTAGTTGAGTTGGTCGAATGGGTCGGTCGAATGCACGGCGACGGTACCAAACAATAAGTGTAAGGTTTGTGTTTAGGATCGGTAGGTAGTAAACACGTGTCGATTTTGTGACTTAGGAAGTCGAGTATAGAAGTTTAAGGGAGATGTGAGGGGGCGGACTCTCGCGTGAATATTATGGTGTGTGATTGTGGGTATTTATAGAGAAATGTGGGATGGTAGGTCGGTCGATTTTGCTTGGAGGCTAAGGAGACACCCCATTGAGGCGCTAGCCACCCCGTGACTCAATGGGGTGTACTGTCCCTTTCGCAAATTTGGATTTTGCATTTGTTCTAACCAATGTTTTGTTGGTTGTAATTTGTGGTCTTTCAGGTTTGCTTAGCCGTGTAAGCTTACTCTTAGGTGATATTTGGGGTAGGAATTTTGTGTCTTTGACTCGGGTTTGACCCGTGTGAGTCGGGATTTGAATTTCGAGTCGGTTTTTGGCTCGGTGTCAGTTTTGACTCTAATTAGGGTCATTCTAATGGAAATGACATGATGAAGACATTCATGGCATTATTTTTGACATTTGAGATTTGGGTTGACTCAGGTTGACTCGAGTTGCGGGTTTCTGAGTCGGTTTTGGGTCCGAAGACGGTTTTGACTCTAATTAGGGTCATTTTAATGGAAATGACATGATGAAAACATTCATGGCATTATTTTTGACATTCGAGATTTTGGTTGACTTGGGTTGACTCAGGTTGACTCGAGGTGCGGGTTTCTAAGTCGGTTTTGGGTCCGAAGACGGTTTTAACTCTAAATAGTGTTATTTTAATGCAAATGAAGTTAGAAAACTTTTGAAATCATTTTTCATATCCGAGTAGTGCATTAAACCGTCTCATGTATAGCCAATCCACGCACGCATATCAAAAACACGTTATAGTCCGATCATTGTCGGGTGGTTTTTGGAAGGTGCAGATACTGGGTATCTACACCAAAACAAGCAGGCCATGCCCTCTCCTCATCTGACAATGCCATAAAAGCTACAATCCGGTCAGCTCACCCCTCAGCATTAGGATCACAAGCCCAGTCAGCCACTGTGACACAACACAAGTAAGTTTATCATTAAAATTTAATTTACATACTACTATAATTTGAATTAAATGCAGGGAAAAAGAACTTACTACCCTCCACAGCCAGATAGTTAAGATAATCCAGATCAGGGGCACCAGAATCTACCCTGATGAACATATAGGTTGTCGCCCAACCTTTATCATCACCTGAATCAAAATTGGTTATCAGATGAGCCATCTTAGCCCTGACTTGAAAGTTGAAGCGCCCAGTGGTATTGCTTTTCAAATGATAAACATTCTTGAAATCTTCAAGAGTAATCACCAAGTTGTGCTTGGCACATAGATGTTCAACGGATTGAACAATCTTCCAAACCATTGGCATAAGTTGAAAAGGAGCAACCTTGATAGCCCTAATAACCTCGACCATAAATGGAGAAAAGGGATGCCTGCAACCCCCTTTGAACGCCCATTCGAAGATGCAAAACCAGCCAGGACTGCACCAGTTAGCCCTAACTGGACCGCTCTCAGGAACCCAGATCTCGGCACCAGAAGGAAGTAGACCTCTACCTTTCAAATAATGTTCGAAAGAAGGCTTCAATTGGTTGGCCTCGGGGAAGGAAGCAGATACAGATTTTACAGGGGCAAAAGTTATAACATTATGTGTGATAGACATAATTTCTACAGGGACAGAAATTTCCATAACTTCATCCTCAGGAATAATTTCTGGGACATCTACCACCACCGGAGCCTGATCAGCCCCAGTAGTCTTTAATACAACAGACCTTCTCCTTCCAGTGGCCATTTTTGAATGATTGGAATATAAAGTTGATTTTCAAAGGAAAGTTTATTTCATAAAGGAATTAGAGAGAAGAGATATAAAGTTTAGGGAATTGAAGAATTGAAATATGGAAGCAAATAACGGCTCAAAGCATTTTATAACCGCAAAAATCCAACGGATAGCACAAGTGGATGAGTCCAATCATGACTGTCCTAGGGTTTGATGAACCTACCTCATTTATGATCACTAGTCGTTAAAGAAATTAAAGGGAACTCAAACTCTTTTCCGGTAAATATTCTTATACTTTTTGCCTGGCCCGATTTTTTATCTCCTTATCCCTGGCCAGATCCACTGGGAATAAGAAGATAAGGGGCAATTGTTGGACCCATAATTGTCCTGCTTGACCGGACAACAGTCAAGCAAAGAAGCACCAAGCCTAGCCTGAACAAAAGGAGACCAATACAAGGCATACAACACCTGAGCAGGTGCCAGCCAGGAGGGAAAGACAGGTCAGGCCATCTACTAGGCCAGGCCTGAAGGAATATCTCACCAGCCGTGTGAAGGACACTACCATATCAACTCAGGCAAGAACCAAAGCACAACTAAAACCTAGAGAGACGACTCCTACTTTCATGGAAGACCTATTCAACATAATATACAAAGAAAATGAAGCTATTGACTGAGCAAAGATAACGGTAGGCAGATTATAGAGTCAACCAACCACTCCCGAGTAAATAGGGCACGAGGCCTATTTACAAGGAACGTCCAAAATAACCTTGAAAGAGTCGTTGTAAGCAGCGTATAAATAACAAGCAGAAGAGGAAGGAAAGAGAATTAAGTATTCACTCATACTTATTCTCATTTTATCATTGTAAACCACTTAAGCATAATTATTAAGCATTCATACTCTATTCCTAGCCTGACATACACATTCCCTATCAAGATACTCTAAAAGATATTAACAATCCCTCCTAGCTTGGTGCCCGTGGTTTTTTCCCTTATTCCCAGAGTTTTTCCACGTATAAAGCTTTGTGTCACACTTTGTTATTCATTCTTTAAGTAATCAATCGTACTAGTCAGGCTTAATTATTTAAGTTAGATGGCCCTGCAATTATATCCCTGGCAGGACTTTATCCTAGTGTGAAATCCTACTAAAACAAGCACGAAAACCGTATCCAAAGTAACTAAGGGGAGGCATAAATATGTATATAATTATGACTCATAAAACTCCCCCAAACCATCTCTTTGCTTGTCCTCAAGCAAAGCATCACACAATACAAAAGACAATCATACAAATGGCAAATAAATAACTCAGAGCTAATGTTGATGCACATATAAATCCCAAGCTATCTATATCTGTAACAAAGCAATGACCAAAACCATGTCTTCTTAAAGTCGTAGAAGGCGAGAGAAAGCTAAAGGGACCGCTCCTCTCAGCGATGCAATTCAAGAGGGGACTCCAAAAAGGAGAACCGACGTACTTGTGTACCGTGTCCATGAAAGAGAAAACTTCCGCTGAATCCGTGGAACCACGAGTCCAGGAAGTGTTGGAGGACAACAAGGACGTGATGCCAGATCAGTTGCCAATGAGTCTACCACCACGACGTTTTTTGGATTATCAAATTGAGTTAATTTCAGGGAGAAGACCTCCAGCTCGAGGACTATACCGGATGGCACCCCCAGAGTTAGATGAACTACGAAAGTAGCTCGATGATCTAATTCGCTCAGGGTCGATTAAACCTTCTAAAGCTCCATATGGAGCTCCCGCGTTCTTTCAAAAGAAATACGACGGTAGTCTGAGATTGTGTATCGACTATCGGGCCTTGAACAAGCTGACGGTAAGAAATCGCTATCCCATCCTTTTGGTAGCTGATTCGTTCGATCAGTTACAAGGCGTCGTGTACTTCACCAAGTTAGATCTGAGATCCGGGTATCATCAAGTTCGAATCTCCGAAGGAGATGAGCCAAAGACTGCTTGTGTGACGAGATTTGGGTCATTTGAATGGTTGGTCATGCCTTTTGGCTTGATAAACGCCCCTGCGACGTTTTGCACGTTGATGAATCATGTGTTTCACGAGTACTTGGACAAATTCGTGGTGGTGTACCTTGACGATATCATTGTGTATAGCTGCTCATTGACCGAACACACAGAACACTTGAGGCTTGTGTTCGCGAAACTCCGAGACAACCACTAATTTGTCAAAAGAGAAAAGTGTGAATTTGCCCAAACCGAAGTCAATTTCCTCGGTCATATCGTGGGAAAAGGGAGACGTAGAATGGATCCAAAGAAGATTACAGCCATCAAGGACTAGGGAACTCCAAGAAACGTGTCCGAGCTTCGCTCTTTCTTGGGGATAGCAAACTATTATCAGAGATTTATTCGAGAGTATTCAAAAATTGCCGCTCCACTAACCGATTTGCTGAAGAAAGATGTCAAGTGTGGAAGTGGTCTATCGAGAAGAGAAGAGCCTTTGAGAGGCTCAAGGAAGCGGTGGTACAAGAACCGGTGTTAGCGCTGCCAGATATCACGAAACCTTTCGAAGTCGAGACAGATGCATCCGACTTTGCCTTTGGAGGGGTACTCCTCCAAGAGGGTCACCCCGCGGCCTTTGAGAGCAGAAAGTTGAATGGGGCCGAGACTCGGTATGCTGTCCAAGAGAAGGAACTGTTGGAGCTTGTGTCCACCACAATTAGTGTGATAACATTTATAAATCTCTTATAGGTTCACAAGGGTATACTTCGTATTTTATTAGTTGATTAACGATTACTTAATAACGGTTGGCTTGCTAGAAAGTTTGACGTTATTATCATACTGATGGCAGTGATCAACTGGTCCCTAAAAGTCACACCTAAAGGATGTGTTTGAGAGATGTGATTGTATGAAAATATAATCACATTGATGCCTCACTAAAAGGTTAGTCCATGTATTTGACAAAACAGTTAGTCAATGTGTTGATGAGACGATTATTTAATCTAATTAAATAATATTAGCTGAGACGAATTAACTGTCAATTCGTAAATTGAATATAATATGTTATATTTAATTAATGTATATAATGTTAGCTTGAACGAATTAAGATGTTAATTCGTAATTAAATGTAACCAGTTATATTTAATTAGCAAATTATAAATATGCGATATTTATAGTTAATGTATATATTATACAATATTGTCATAATATATGTTGACAGGCTGGTATTGATAAATCGACTGCAAGCTGTTAAAAGTGGACTTATTAATACATGTCGATATATACACAATTGAGAAAATAATAAACATTTATACATTTTGTAAACTACCAAAAATAAGAAGATTTAATCTCATTATTTTTGGTAGGTGGAAAAACCGAAAATAAGAGATTAATTTCTCTTATTTTTCGGTTGGTCAAAACCGAAAAAGGAAGAAATATCTTCCCTTATTCCTCTCCCTATTTCGGTTATAATAGGGAGAGAGGGAGATCATTTTGCTTATCCCTTTTTAACCTAATTTTTTACCTAAAAATTCTCTCATCAAAAATCACACAAAACCCTAAATTAATTAGTGAATTTGGGGATCGATTCTAGCAAGAACAAAAGGGCATTTCTCATATCATCTTGGGTGCAACGATTAGGCGAATATCAATTTTGATATTGTTCTTAGGCCATATTTGCAAGGACCAAAGGTTGATTATTAATCTCTTCTCTTTTGTTGATGTTAATTCGTTTATGACTAGTTATCATTAATATAATTTCGTTATAATCCTTATAATTAAAAGGGAAGTATATCGATATTTCCTACAAGTGGTATCAGAGCCAAGGCCACGAAATTATTTTTGTATGATTTTCATAAATTATTTAAACAAAAAATTTGCAGAAATAAAAAAAAACAATCGGCTGAAAATTTTTTTTTCAAAATGCCGAATCATTTTTTTTTGTATGCCGAGTTGTTTTTCGGTTTTGTTGATGTTTTTGTTCCATTTAGATTTATTCATATTATTGTTTTAATAGGTTACGATGATAATATAATAAATTCGTAGATGTTTTGATTTAATTAGCATTAAATTGAAATGTAAATGGAATCTTTTTTATTAATGATGATTTTTGTTTTTGCTATATAGTTTTTGGCATACATGAGATTAAATTGTTGTTTAAGAATCATGTATCATTAATTCATATTGGATTAATTCATATTGTTGATGATTATGTCAATCTTGTTCTAAAAGCAACTATAAACAAATTTGTTCATCTTAATGTTTTTGTTTTGATAATAATAAAAAAAAAAAGGGTTGTTTTGTTTTTTTTTTTTTTCAGCCGAGAAGAAAAAGAAAAAAATTGGTTTTTCGTTTTTTTTTTTGTATATGCCGAGGGCATTTGAAAAAAAAAAGGGATTTTCTGTTTTTTTTTTTTTTGTAAATGCCGTGAGCAAAGAAAAAAAAACTGTTTTTTTTATTTTCCTGTTTTGCCGAGACCAAAAAGAAAAAAAACAATTTCTATTTTTGTTTTTTATAGTTTTTGGCCAATATTGATTATACATTAAATTTATAATGTATGATTAATTGTTGTGAAGAGGTTCACAAATCAAGATACCTAATTATTTTAAAGAGGTTTAGAATAATGTGAGATTAATTCATATTATAGGTCAATGTGAATTAAGATTGAAATTAATGTGAGTAATTGAGGAATTGTCACTTAATTTGATCATTTAAATAGGTGGTCTGGATAAATTAATCTATATAATTAAGGAATTATGTCTTGAATGTTTAATTTTATAGTTGATGCTTTTTATTTAAGTTGAATGAATCGTTGAATGGTTTTATTTACGTATTTTTGCAATCGGTTGTAATTTGTAATACCTAGTGTGGCCTTAGTTAATTATGTTTTCGTAATGATGGAAACATAATTGTTAATGTAATTTGAGATATCGTATCTCCGTTTGGTTTTCTTTAATTATTACGGTTTTGAAATTAGAATGTAAATAGGTTTATTATGTAATTTTTAAATTGTAATTTTGAGAAGACTAAAGATGGAGATTGGATTGCTCACTCCCGCTACATGGACCAAGATGGAACATCAAGACAAGCTTCTCGGGTCCAAGGATGGATTCCAAAGTTGTATTTATGTTCTTTTTTGTAGATAGGCCACACTAGGACTTTATTTTGTTTTACGTTTTTCCATTCTTATTGCTTGTCATTCACATGATAGTTAGTGCATCATATTCCGCCTAAACCAAACCACCTACTAAAATGCATGAAAATTGACTCATATAGGTTGAATGTTAGTTTTCATAGACATACAGATGTCACACAATTTTAAGCCATCACCTTAGTTTATTCATTCTCGCATGCTAGATATTAGTTCACTTAAAATGAATTAAAATAAAGTTGATGGGATGTTCCTCTAAAACTGAAATTGAGACTAGTCTTTATAAAGGCAAACAACTATGAATCCGTTCTTCGTCGGTAGGCATCTAGGACCTTACTCTCCATATGACCCCTTCTACGTTGGGTAAGTAGTTTTTGTTGCCTTAGTTTACCTCAACATTATAGTTCGAAGAGTTTCTCGTGATTATGATGGACTAAAGATAGAATTTACAGAAATTTATCGACCAAGAATTCTAATAGTAGAATTAGCCAAGAGGTTGGCTTATCAATTTCTGTAAAATTGAGTCTTGGGATCATTTATATAATTCTTGAGGGAGGTCAATTGTATAAATGCTTGAGTCTTCGCGTTATAAAAGTATTGCATTAGACTTAAATCATAAACGATGAGTATGCTTATTATATTTATTCTTCTTTTCGCAGTGTAGAATACGTTTATTTTGATAATACTGTTACAACAAATGGCTGGAAATAACGAAATCCCAATGCCAAGTGCCACACTTGGACGCGAGTCCTGGCTGAAAGCTTTCATGGACCACATGAATCAGTTCACACGTCTGAAAAATGACGGGCCCAACTTTGCAGACTGGGAGGCATCATTGCGGAATGCTGACATTGCTGACGGTAAGCTCAAGTACTTAACTGAGCCAATACCGGTAAACCCAAGCCCTAATGCAGGAGTTAACGAGTCACTTGCTTATAGTGATTTCGTCATGGAAGCGGGTGCGATAAAGAACATACTCATCTTTGCAATGGAAACCAATTTGCAAAGACGCTTCATTGCCCAAGGTGCAAACAAGATTTTCACCACGCTCACTAACGAGTTCTCAAAAGCACCGAGAATCGTTACTTATGAGCATACCTGTCGCTTCTTTGATGCGAAACTCCAGAAGGGCCAACCGGTTAGCCCACACATTCTTAACATGATTGAGAATGTCGAGAAATTGGAGGCACTTGATTGCAAAATCAATGAGAGCATAGTCATTGACCGTATGCTTCATTCACTTCATGATGGTTTTGCCCTTTTCAGGGCAAATTACTACATGAATGACATGAAGAAAAGTCCTCATGAGCAACACTCACTTCTCATACAGACCGAGAAGGATATGAAATTGAGTGGGAGCATGAAGCAAGATGTTCTCATGATTTCCAACAAGAATAAGGGTAAGGGCAAAGCTCCCGGCGACCTAACTTTAGGTAAGCCAAAGTTTAAGAAGCCAGGAAACGGTAAGAGTGGGCCTGGTGAGACTAGTGGCTCACAAAGCAAGGCAAAGAGCAAGGGCGGTGACATTGAGTGCCACCATTGTCACAAGACTGGACATTGGAGGAGGAACTGTCCCGTGTACCGTGAGGACATAAAAGCAGGCCGCGTCACTCCTGTTGGTATGTCATCTTATATTCATATGATTGAGATTAACCATGCAAGTTTGAACTTAGGTACTTGATATCTTGGTTGTGGTTCTCATCTGTGTAATCATTTGCAGGGCCTAAAAAACATCACACCTCTCGGAAAGGGTGATGTGGACCTGCGAGTCGGGAATGGAGCTAGAGTTGCTGCAGTCTCGAAGGGAACATACGTAATCCAACTCCCAAGTGGTTTTGAGTTATATTTATATAACTGTTACTATGTACCTAGTTTGTCTAAGAACATTATTTTTGTTTCCGTACTTGATAAAGACGGTTTTTCATTTTCAATAAAGGATAATAGCTGTATTTTCTCTTTCAATGAAATGATTTATGGCAAAGCAGTTTCCATGAATGGAATTTACATCTTAGATCAAACCACGGATATATTACACGTGAATAATAAGAAATTAAAGGTTGGTGACAAAGATCAAACATATCTATGGCATTGTCGAATGGGACACATAAATGAAAAACGTGTAAAGAAACTCGTCGAGAATGGGACTATTCCCGCATTCGATTTTTCTACATTTGGCACGTGTGAATCATACCTTATCGGCAAAATGACTCGAATTTCCTTCAAAGGTGTTGGAATGCGCGCTAGTGACCTATTAGGACTCATACATACTGACGTATGTGGACCTATGTCAATTACCGCTAGAGATGGCTATAGATATTTTATCACTTTCACGGACGATTTGAGTAGATACGGATATGTCTACTTAATGAAGCATAAAAGTGAGTCCTTTGAGAAATTAAAGGAATACCAGAATAAGGTTGAGAACCAACTGGGTAGAAAGGTTAAAGCACTCCGTTCAAATCAGGGTGGCGAATATCTTTCAAATGAGTTTGATCAACACCTTAAAGACTGTGAAATCGTTTTA
This sequence comes from Silene latifolia, assembly GCF_048544455.1. NCBI lineage: Eukaryota > Viridiplantae > Streptophyta > Magnoliopsida > Caryophyllales > Caryophyllaceae > Silene > Silene latifolia. The sequence continues at coordinate 129,875,779 of NC_133538.1, forward strand.
CAGTTAACTCCACCTGGAACACCTCAATTAAATGGTGTGTCCGAACGGAGAAATTGAACATTACTTGATATGGTTCGATCCATGATGAGTCACACGGTAGTACCTGATTCATTATGGGGTTTTTCTCTTTTGTCAGCTGCTCTTATACTTAACCGAAGTCCGACTAAAGCTGTCGACAAGACTCCATATGAAATGTGGAAGGGAACGGTACCTAACTTGTCCTTTATTCGGGTTTGGGGCTGCGAGGCTTATGTCAAGTGGAGACACGAGGATAAGCTCGGCCCGTGATCAGTCAAGACATACTTTATTGGTTATCCAAAAGGAATGTTTGGTCATTACTTCTATTCGCCTACCGAACATCGAGTTTTTGTTGTGGCTAGTGCGACGTTCTTAGAGAAAGAATTTCTCGAGAACAAGTCAAGTAATAGAACCTTCGAGCTGTCGGAGATTCCAGAACCAACAACCGAGGAACAGATGGAGGAAGTTGTTCCTCCAACTGATGATACGGTTAATATTCCTCAGGAACCTAGGAGGTCAGGTAGAGTCTTTAATCCTCCGGACATATACATTGGTATGGTCGAGGAGAGTGACGTTTTGCTCCTAGAGAGTAATGAACCCGCTACCTATAAAGGTGCCATGACCTGTTCCGACTCAAACATATGGTTTGAAGCTATGCAATCCGAGATGGACTCCATGTATGAGAATGACGTAAGGAATCTAGTTGATTTACCTAATAAGGTAAAACCTCTACAGTGCAAATGGCTTTACAAAATAAAGCGTTCTGTAGACGGGCAACCAGATACCTATAAGGCACGACTAGTGGCAAAAGGTTTCACTCAAGTGCACGGATTGCATTATGATGAAATTTTTGCACCCGTAGTTATGCTGCGTTCCATTCGGATAATCTTAGCGATTGCCGCTTTTCATGACTATGAAATTTGGCAAATGGATGTGAAAACCGCCTTCTTAAACGGTTATTTGGAGGAAGAGTTATACATGGTACAACCCGAAGGTTTCATAGATCCTGAAAATCCTAAGAAAGTGTGAAAGCTTAAGCGTTCTATTTATGGACTTAAGCAAGCTTCTCGGAGTTGGAATCATCGCTTCGACCAGGTGATAAAAGAGTATGGTTTCACTCGATCGGTCGAGGAACCATGCTAATATATCAAGTCGAGTGGGAGCAAGATTGTTTTCTTGATATTGTATGTCGATGACATACTCTTGATTGGAAATGATATTCCTCTCTTATCTTTGGTTAAAGGATGGTTGAAGAACCATTTCCAGATGAAAGATCTGGGTGAGGCACAACGCATATTGGGAATCCGTATCTATCGAGATAGATCACGACGGACGTTATCATTGAGTCAGGAGTCTTATTTGGATAAGATTCTTGAAAGGATCAGCATGACCAACTCCAAGAAGGGGAACCTTCCAATGACGTCTGGGATGCATTTGAGCAAGTCTCAGTCACCAACGACGCCTGAAGGGAGTGAGCGCATGAGTCGTGATCCTTATGCATCAGCCGTAGGATCAATCATGTATGCCATGATATGCACACGTCCAGACGTGGCATATGCATTGAGTATGACGAGTCGGTACCAAAAGAATCCAGGTGAAACACATTGGATAGTTGTTAAAAATATCCTCAAGTACCTACGGAGGACTAAGGATAGGGTATTGACTTATGGAGGAGATACTAAGCTATCGCAATCGATTCAGATGCTAGCTTCCAAACAGATTGAGATGATTCAAAATCTCAGTCCGGGTTCGTCTTCACGCTTAATGGTGTTGCTGTCAGCTGGAAGAGTTCCAAACAGGATGTTGTAGGAGATTCTACTACTGAATCCGAGTACTATGCCGCTTCGGAAGCAGCAAAGGAAGCTATATAGAAGCGTCAATTCTTACAAGGACTTACGATAGTTCCTAGTTCGAATGACCCGATCACCATCTGTTGTGACAATAGAGGTACCATCTTCCAAGCTAAGGAGCCTAAGCCTAGCAACAAGTCTAGACATGTACGTCGGAAGGCTCACATGATCCGTGATTACGTGGAGCAAGAGGAGATAGTGATTGACAAGATAGCTTCGGATGATAACATCGTGGACCCTCTCACTAAACCGTTGAATTATGATAAGCATGAAGGGCACGTTATTTCCATGGGAATTAAACGTGTTCCTGAGTTGTAGTAGTTGATTATGGATTCGATACATTATCTTTTTCATATACTATTTATAACTTCATCATTTTATTATAATATTTTGTTTTTCATGTGGATTGTACTGACAACATTGAACGCCACATAGTGAACTGAATTACATTATATTTGTTTTGGTCCGTAATCGCCTACATGAGCTGATAACTCTGGCTATTATTTTGTGAAGTTGATTGATGGTGGGTTCAACGAGCCATAAGTCAAATAGTTGGCTGATTGATCACAGATACGAGTTATAACGATACCTCGTAGGACAATTTTTGTGACAACGTAATGGAGTCCTAAATTTTTAAAACATTCGGTGCCAGGTCGTGGATTGGACGTCCATTGTGTTCCTAGAGTCGATTCTTTTGACTATCGACTGTCTCTTGAGATTAAGGCAGTTTTTGGGTGACTTTGGTTCTTTCTCATGGTCTGCCATAACAGGAGGCTAAGCAGATTTTTTCTGGGTCATTTCATATTGTGCTTATAACTGCAGGATTCGAGTTGAGGAAAATATCCAACCTTTATCAGGCATAGTTATTTCTCAGGGCCACTCGAGGAGTTGTAACTTAAATGCATGGCCATGCTCGAATGATGATTCGTTTATCAGTTAAGTTACTCTCTAATCGGGGAAACCACTCTTGATATTGATCACTTGTAAAATACGACCTTTGTGAATACGGATTTTGCAAATTGTTTTACATTGAGTGGGAGAAATTTTAGGATATGAGAATCGGTTATCGCACATGCACTTGTGAGGACAAATGGGAGTTTGTTGGAGCTTGTGTCCTCCAAAATTAGTGTGATAACATTTATAAATCTCTTATAGGTTCACAAGGGTATACTTCGTATTTTATTAGTTGATTAACGATTACTTAATAACGGTTGGCTTGCTAGAAAGTTTGACGTTATTATCATACTGATGGCGGTGATCAACTGGTCCCTAAAAGTCACACCTAAAGGATGTGTTTGAGAGATGTGATTGTACGAAAATATAATCACATTGATGCCTCACTAAAAGGTTAGTCCATGTATTTGACTAAACAGTTAGTCAATGTGTTGATGAGACGATTATTTAATCTAATTAAATAATATTAGCTGAGACGAATTAACTGTTAATTCGTAAATTGAATATAATATGTTATATTTAATTAATGTATATAATGTTAGCTTGAACGAATTAAGATGTTAATTCGAAATTAAATGTAACATGTTATATTTAATTAGCAAATTATAAATATGCGATATTTATAGTTAATGTATATATTATACAATATTGTCATAATATATGTTGACAGACTGGTATTGATAAATCGACTGCAAGCTGTTATAAGTGGACTTATTAATACATGTCGATATATAGACAATTGAGAAAATAATACACATTTATACATTTTGTAAACTACCAAAAATAAGAAGATTTAATCTCATTATTTTTGGTAGGTGGAAAAACCGAAAATAAGAGAATAATTTCTCTTATTTTTCGGTTGGTCAAAACCGAAAAAGGAAGAAATATCATCCCTTATTCCTCTCCCTATTTCGGTTATAATAGGGAGAGAGGGAGATCATTTTGCTTATCCCTTTTTAACCTAATTTTTGACCTAAAAATTCTCTCATCAAAAATCACACAAAACCCTAAATTAATTAGTGAATTTGGGGATCGATTCTAGCAAGAACAAAAGGGCATTTCTCATATCATCTTGGGTGCAACGATTAGGCGAATATCAATTTTGATATTGTTCTTAGGCCATATTTGCAAGGACCAAAGGTTGATTATTAATCTCTTCTCTTTTGTTGATGTTAATTCGTATATGACTAGTTATCATTAATATAATTTCGTTATAATCCTTATAATTAAAAGGGAAGTATACCGATATTTCCTACAGGAACTCCTAGCCATTGTTCATTGCCTACGGGGATGGAGGCACTATCTCTTAGGATCGAAGTTCGTCGTCAAGACTGAGAACACTGCAGCATTGCACTTTTTAACTCAGCCCAAGCTCAATATCCGACAAGCAAGATGGCAGGAATTGTTGGTCGAGTTTGATGTGGAATTCGTTTACCGACCAGGAGCATCAATAAGGTCGTTGATGCCCTAAGTCGAAGGTGCGACATGTCTACATTGCACAGGATTGCCCATTTGTCTACCACCATGGTGGCCACAAATATTCGAGATCAGGCGAATGACTACCTCGATCAAGACCCAGTAGCGAGGACTCTGAAACAATTGGTCGTCGAAGGGAAGACTCGCAAGTTCAGGATGGAGGATGGACTTCTATTCACGAAGAGGCATCGGATTTTTGTTCCAAGGCGGCAGGATTGTGGAAGATTCTTCTGCAAGAGTGCCATGATACCGCGGGTCATCCGGGATGGCAAAGAACCTTAGGCCTACTAAAGCGGAGCTACTACTGGCCACAGATGAAGGATGATGTGATCGAGTAGACTAAGACCTGCCTTATTTTCCAACAAGATAAGGGAGAGAAACAGAAGCCTGGAGGGCTGCTAAATCCGTTACCAGTGCCGACCCGACCATGGGAGAGCATCTCGATGGACTTCATATCTGGGTTGTCGAAGGTGAGGGCATTGAGTCTAATATTTGTCATTGTGGACCGATTCTCGAAGTGTGCAACCTTCATTCCTCTTCTGAAGGCTTGTAGCAATGAAGAAACAGCCACGATATTCTTCAGGCATGTCGTAAAATATTGGGGGCTACCTGAAAGTATAGTCAGTGACCACGACTCCCGCTTCAAGGGACTATTTTGGGGAGAGTTGTTCAAGCTCTTAGGTTCCAGTCTCCGGATGTCATCAAGTTACCATCCCCAAACGGATGGCCAAACCGAACGGTTTAAAAGTATGCTAGAAGAATACCTGCGACACTTTGTGGGAGCAACTCAAATGGAGTGGGTGCGACTCCTTGATGTTGCCCAATTCTGCTTTAATGTTCAGACGAGCTCCTCTTCCAATAAGAGCGCGTTTGAACTTGTTACAAGTCAACAACCATTATTGCCTCCCACAGTTGCAGATGTCTATGGCGGTCGCACAAAGAAAGCTGACAAGTTCGCCAAAGAATGGAATGTGAATGCAGAGATTACTCGAGCTTAGCTAAAGAAGGCGTCACGCCGCATGAAGAAATGGGCAGATGAGAACCAAAGACCAAGGGAGTTCAAAGTAGGCGACATGGTTATGGTGAAGTTGAATAAAGAACAGATGAGATTCCTCAGGGGACGAGACAAGCGGCTGGTTCGAAAGTATGAAGGCCCCATCCAAGTGATAAAGCGGATTGGGGAATTGGCTTACAAGCTCGAGCGCCCTACCTGGATGAACTGTCACCCGGTGTTCCTTGTGAGTTACTTGAAGTCGTACCATCCAGATCCAGAAGATCCTACACGCAATAAAAGCAAGCGTGCAAACATCCGTTCCAACCAACTTCCAGCATCATCAGTCGACTGAACCAGCCTTGCTGACATCCAGCGTTGCCGAGGACGGCAACAGATTAGGTGGGGGAGAGAGTAACGAGCCGCACAATCCCTAAAAATTGCGCGCGTGATCCGTTCACTTCGAGCGCTTAGATTTTATGTTTCTACTTATGTATTTTCGTTTCTGTTTTTTTAGTCATGTAGTACTCCAAGATTACTTTCTGCGTGTCGAATCTTGGAGCTAGCTTTTTAGTTTAAGATACGTTTTTAGGCGTTTAGAAAACGTATCGCTATTCTGCACAGTCAATGTTTCCAGCTACCAGGCTTGTAATATCAAATTTCCCTCTTTGGAAGTACAAATCAATGAATCTGCTTCCCACCCAATTGCCTTCTTATTGCTTGTTGCTTGCATTCTTATGAACGACTCTTGACTTCATAACTTACCAACAAGCATGTGTGTGTCGACCGTTGATGATCGAGACTACGATCTCGACACACGCAAACCGAGACCAATTACGAATGCACTAGTGCTTGACAAACACTTGTGCTTGATGTTCTCGCTAGCATTCTTGTCGTGAGTTTAGACAAGGGTGCGCTCCACAATCCGGCTCAAAGTTCGGACCGTGACACTTGGCATTAAGGGGTAACTTGAGATAATAGGTTCACGAAGTTAGAAATAATGTAAGTGGAGAGCATAGAATGCCCTTTCTTGTCGACCTCAGCCAACTCCCAATGCCCTGGATTTGACACGATATTTGCGATTATAGCAGCGGCTAGCTCCTGTTGCTCAGGAAGGGTGTGCAGAGATTGAAGAACAATGTCTACGACAGCTGGAAGTATAGAAGATTCTACAAGAATAGTTGCATTGTCATCTAAGCATGAAAGGTTGCACAATGCTTGGAGACTGGCACATCTCCCCTCCGACTTGTGCAGCATTTCAACAAGTACTTTTGCACTCCGTCTTGCAATTTGTTCCCTACTGCAGTTTGTCAAAGTCATCTTGCCAATCAACAAAGCCATCTCGTTCTGAACGTTTTCAGTACCTGCTGCTACAAAACAAATAAATAATTAAATGAGGAATACTACGGATCTGGGTTGGTTTCACACGTGAGGCAGACTCGTACAAGAAGTCAAGAGTCCCTGAGAATAAGATTACATGAGTTAAAGGTCGTATTAAATCTGGTAGAGAACATCACTAAAAAAAAAAAAAAAAAAAAAAAAAAAAAAAAAAAAACCTCTTTCGAGCTTAGACTAATAGCTTTAACCAACCACGAATGTTATTAATGGACCTACCTTCACAGAGGCAACTCAGTAAAGGTTCAAATCTTCCTGCTGCTGCCAAATGTTCAACATTCTCATCCATCATCTCCAAACATCTTAACAAATCGTCTGCTAAATTCGACAAAAGCAGGTTGTTCCAAGTTCTCTGCAAAGCTTGAAAGTAGAACAAATGTACCTTTCTCAGATGCAATTTTTGCACAGTAATCTTTGTTACTTGAGAATTCAATCAGTAACTTCAGAGCGTTTTCTTTCTCCTTTTCAGTGCTTCCAACAAAACTATGCACAGCCAATTTAGTGATGCCTTCCTCAATCATTGCCGTCTGGATATATAGGAACATCAAACATGAATATTTCCAACAAACTACAACCCAGTCGGCATTGTACAGTACAAGCTTATAATGAACCCATAGGAAGATATCAGCAATGAAGAGTGAAAACTGCAAACTAAAACGAAAACAAAATCAAAGCGTGTCACATAGTATAGCGGTGCACTGTTCATAAGAAGTTTAGCATGGTATATGATGTATCCCACCTCAATCACACAATGAACTGAAAAAAAAAAAGGCATAAGACATCAACAATATAGCACAATAAAGTTCAGTGTGGTCACCTTGCTGTCTTCATCTTTTGCCATGCACAGTAGAGCCATTAGAGCCTTGGTTTTCAAATTAGAGCCGAGGCTCTTGGACCGATTCTTGATCAACTTAAAGATGAGAACAACAATTCCAGCATTTCTAATTTTGTATCTGCTCGCAGGATGCTCTTCTGATATCTTATAGACACTATCCATAACTCGTTCAACACATTCAGCGGATGGAGGATCCTCACTGACATATTTCAGATTTGATTTGATCTGAATCTCAACGTTCCTGTTTACCCATTCTTCAATCGCCCCAGCTAAACCAATGTTTGGCTTCTGCTCCAAGGAGTTAAGGACTTGACCTGTCACAGGACAAGTAGGATCACGACCATCCTCCAAGCAACGCTGAAACAAGTAATCAATTGCAGTACGCTCATAAGTTTGACCCGAATCCAACACCACAAGGTCCTTCATAAATTCCTTAGTTAATGGACAAAGAAAATTCTTAAAAGGCAAAATCTGGGAATCATCTTCAACGTCGAAATCTAAGCTTAGAGCTGAGAAGTTTGGCTGGACAGACCAGTTGTTGACGATTTTCTCTAATGACATCAAAATCCGCCTTTCAGACACTGAAGTTGACCTAGCAAGATCTTTCTTTAACAGCGTCATGTGTTCTGATAACTCCATATGGTTACTATACTCAATGCCTGATGCTTGGGATAAATCCATAATCATAGCACTCTGAACTGGTTTTGTGGTTGGCCTTCCTTGCCCTTCTCTCTGCAGGGTACAGTACACTCTTTCCTCATTCTCTATCACCTACACCAATTTTCAGAACTCAAAATTAGGTTCACAATACGAGTTAGTAAACACTAAACACATTCAAAATCATTTCCATCCAAAAACAATACTTCTAAGTTCTAACTTCTAGAATGGTGCTAGCAACATTCCTTCTACTTAAAATTACACCGTCCATAATACTATTAGTTCTCGATATACACAGACTGGCACACTGAAATTTCCCATACGGCCTACCCCATCGAGGTAAATGGGGAGTTAACTGAAATTAAATTGGCTCGTACTAGCACCATTCCTTCTACTTAACATTACACCGTCCATAATACTATTAGTTCTCGATATACACAGACTGGCACACTGAAATTTCCCATACGGCCTACCCCATCGAGGTACATGGAGAGTTAACTGAAATTAAATTGGCTCGTACTAGAATCGAGAATGTGACAATCTTGCTAAGACAAAAGATGAAATCTTTCACAAAGCCTTTTCCGATTATGTCATGCCCCTAATAACAACACTCAGTCAATTTGCCTTGAACTCATATCTTTATCTCGTATCCAGATTGAGTAAATATACTAACTAAGATGAAAGTACTCAACATGTTTGTGTTTTGTAAATAGCAGACAGTTTGCATCAATCAAGATGTTCAACACAGAGTCACAGACTAAATATAAAAACTTTATTAAATATTTGAAGAAACTCATGAAAATTAACAATTTTATCCTACAAAATATACTCCTACAGTAACAGTACTAAAAGCAACATTGTAAGTTATTCTCCTCCGTTGTCAAAAAAAAAAAAAAAAAAAAAAAAAAAAAAAAAACAACAATTACGCGACAATAATCGAGCTGTAATCAAATTAACTAAATTTAAATATACAGAGTACTACTATGCCAAAAATAGCATCAAATTAGCTCAACTTTCGATACATTAATTAAAGCAACGAAATCAACAACATAACATCCCTAGGATTAGAAGGCCTGACAATTATAAAAGAATCTGTTCTTTCACCCTCAATCATTAATTGGTATAGTAAGTCTTTCTTGTGACGGATATATCCGTCACAAGCTTACGACGGGTCAAGTAATACCCATGTGGGTAGATAACACAAAACAGATTGTTTCTCCCTGGGCATTCTGCTTTCGTCTTATCTACCCTACATGGGTAATACTTGACCCGTCGCAAGCTTGCGACGAATATATTCGTCACAAATGAGAATTTGTGTAATTGGTAATCAATGTTTGGATAATTATCAAGACATATTTCAGAGAAAATCTTACTACCTCTAATCCAATTCAAACTACCCACTTCTTTTGGGTGGTCTTCCATGCGACACTTTTACCGAGTTTTTCTTTCTTTGTATATAATTTTTTTTTTTGCAAAAATTATAATTTATGAAAGATATTTTCAAAATACAACTAAATATGTAAATTTTATAGTTTGACCTTGAAAAAGTAAGTGGGTAGTTTGGATTGGATTAGAGGAATTATAACATTCCTTTAGAGGAAAAGAAGCAGCTAATAGTGAGGAAAACTCATATTGATTATTTAGAATATCACTCATAATTGAATCCAAGATTTTGGGTGTCATTGAAGGAAAGACAGAACTATATTTATGTTTACATTCGAAATTAACTAAATTAAAACATACTCCGTAGTACAACACCAAAAATAGCAACAAATTAGCTCAATGTTAAATGCATTAAATTAATTAAATCAAGCATTGAAAACAACAACATAACATTAATTCACCAAATCAACAAAATTAACGAGATAGCAAGTGAAGTACATCGAATTAATAAACTAAAACATATAATGCCAAAAATAGCATCAAATTAGCTCACTTTCAATCAATTAAATCAATCGCCACAACATAAACTAGTCTTACCGTCACAAGCTAGTTGTTACTAGCTTACCATTGTCACATCACTTTTTTAAGCTACAACTATTTCATGCTATAATTCACTTCAATGATTTAGCTAACTTACAACTAGTTTCATTGGACCTATTTAACACATTCCTCTATTTTATTTGTTCAATGTCCAAATTTCTAACATAAAATTAAAACTTTAAAAATGGAGCACTATTTTTCTTATTGGTTAATTTCTTTTGTAGGTGCATTTAAACAAGTAGTTCCATGAAACTAGCTCAAAATTGTTCCCAATTTGTAAACATCGACCTTTTAGTAACTATCGGCGACGTTTTCAGTGCAAAAGACGGTATTGCCCCCCACATCTCACTCTTTTCTCTCTAATACAAAATCTTCCAAAATTCACAACTTCCACCACCACTACCTAGCCGACTACCACACACCACCAACACTGCCGCCACCAACATTGAATTAGTTGCTTGTTTTAGGGTTTATCCAATTAAATTGAATTAGTTTTTGAATTAGGTTTAGTTTTTTCTTGTTAATTAGTTTGTATATTTTTGATTTCATTTTTGTTTGTGTTGTGGTGTTGTTGTTGGCGAAATAGGGTGAATTTTGTGTCGATTTTTGTGGTTGTTGTGTCGAATTAAGTCAAATTGGGGAAGGGGAAAAACACCATGGACGAAAGTTGAAATTCAACTTTCATCCATGGTGCAAATGTTGGTATTCAACGTTGATGCCATGGTCGAAAGTTAAACTTAAACTTTCCTCCATGGTTGAACGTAGGGTTTTAAGGTTGGTCCATGGTCGAAAGTTGAAATTCAACATTTCTTCCATGGCAAACGTTGGATCTTGAGATTTGGTCCATGGTTTAATGTTGAATTTCAACATTCACTCCATGGCAAATGTTAAAACGCAAGGTTTTCTCCATGGACGAATGTTGAAATTCAACATTTCGTTCGTGGTTCGGTCAATTTTTTTAAAACCGTGTTTATTGCCTTTATTTGCCGATTTCTTAAATTTTTAAAGTTTTCTAGTCGATGTGGGTTATTTTCTAACATTTTTTATTTGTTGTTAGTTTTTTTTAATTTGGTTTTTGTAACACTCCATATACCAAAGTGTCTTACCAAAGACCACCTTAGCATATAAGGGTACAACCATCTCGGTAGCCCGAGGTAAGTATACCAAATAGACAATAACAGAACGTTTATGAAATGTGTCCTTACAGTTATACAAGCATGACAAAGGAAAACAACTCCGAAACTACTTATAAGACTACTAAGCCTAAGTGTCAGCGTGCTGACTCGATCCCATCCATATCCCGCAAGCAACTTCAACATCCAACCAGCTAAATCAACTACTCATCATTCCCGAATGGATCAGCACAGTTTTGAAAACAATAAATGGGGTCAGTCAACTAAATAATGAATGTAAAGACTCACAATAAACACAATCCAAACAATCTGTAATCAATCAATCCTTCAACTCCAACAATCACCAATAACTCACTAAACACTAGAATGTGTAGCCCTGCCAAGTTACCCATCGCAACAGGTAACCCACACCGCCAGTAGGGACCGCAGCTGTACCACTTAAGCCCCGCTCATCGCAACGAGCGATCCCAGCTCCTTAGTGTGCACATATCCCTTGTGAGGGGAGTCAGTAGGGACGAACATGGGGTTGGAACCATCTCCCGACATGGTCCCACAACAACAACCAACCAACAGTACAATCCAATCAACCTCCATCAATTCCAATCAAAAGATAACATGTCAACAATTAATCACAAACAACTTAACCAATTATACAGCCAACTGAGTAGAGAAAACCCTACCTTTTCGCAAGTCCACAGAATGCATCCATCACACCATGCCAAGTAAGACTCCCTACCGGATCCTTGCCGCACAGTCGACCCGACTCGATAGCCTTGCCCGCAAGATGCATCCCTCCCGTGATATAGATCATGGTGAGGTGATAGATGGGTGGTGAGAGATGAAAGGTTAGGGAGAGAGAGAGAGAGAGAGAGAGAGAGAGAGAGAGAGAGAGTATTAGGTTTAGGAAGTGACGAGATAAAGAAAAGAAATGTTATAAGACGCAACCTCTGCGTAATATAAACTATCACGCTGTCAAATAGGTACTCGGTCGAGTAGGCCCTACTCGACCGAGTACACCGCACTCGGCAGAGTTCCTCTTACTCGGCCGATTGTCTGTTACTAGATCGAGTTTCTGGTCTGGTCTTTGACTACACGTATCTCCCTTTTCCCCTCTCTCACTAGACTTCCCCAAGGTCAAAGTGTCGGTCAACGAGTCCCTAATACGGCGGGTATTACAGTCTTCCCCCCTTAAAAGAAACTTCGTCCTCAAAGTTCGTCCCATACGCCCCATCACGACGTCCCGAATAACTACTCCCATAATCACAATTAATTCCATAATCACAAAGCTATCGTCACATAAAACCACCATCATATGCGGACATACTTTCAAAATTCCAATTCACACCAAACTCGAGACCACCGCATTTTCAACGTACCAACTCGGGAAACACATTCACACAAAACTCGGGAAACACATTCACACAAAAGGACAACAAAGAACGGAATTCAAACTTGAACACGTACTAACTTGGGAAACAACATTCACCCAAATTCAAACTTGAATGCAGGCAATTACCTATTTAAAGCATTAAAAAGAATTATGTCCTGCGATATTATCTACCCCTCATAAAAGGAACTTCGTCCCCGAAGTTCACTCCCAAAACAAATTGCAAGCATGTGACGGACATGCTAGTATAAAATAATATGCAAAAAAACATTAAATAAACACACGAGCAGGAATTTAATTACGAACAATACACCGAACGCAAATAACAAAATTGAAAGGCTCTAAGTAATTTGGCACCAACACCAAACATTCCATCGCGTACTAGTTCTATGCAAAACAGATTGACGACACCACGATATAGGCCACGCATTAAGACCACCATAACTCCATGAAACTAATTCCAGCCTGGGTGCTCGGTTGAGTACAGCTACTACTCAGCTGAGTAGAAGCTACTCGGTCGAGTTGCTTGTACTCGATCGAGTACTCAGGTGGCAGACAGTAATAAGTCGAATTTCTCATCATGCAATTCTATTGTATCTGCAAATCAACATTGCTAAACGTTGATCCATATAGAAATGTTCACCTCAACCCAACATGACTTAAATGAAATAAATCTTGGCCTTACGGCCAAAGTACATAACCACACACAAAGTAATAAGCGACAACTAATATCCAAATATCGAATAAGTTTAACATAACATAAAACAATCACTAAACGAACTCATTAAAAGTCCGCAGCTGCATCCGCATCCATCATGTCATCTCCCCCTGTTCCTGTCATCCCTGCACCGCCACCAGTCCATCACCCCTCCTCGTCCAGCTGGCTCCCATAGTTGGCTCCTGAAGGTTCTGCGAGATAGCCATACTTATAGCTTACTGGCTCTTTCCATGAAGCACGGTCCACCCAGAAACTATGGAACACCCCACTATCATCCCCAACGCCCCCCACCACATCGGATGAGCACCCTGAACCCCCACGCCCTAAAGGTGTGCCATCTCCTGCATGTTCCGCAACACCAGAGTGACGGAAAATCTCTCGGCCAACTCGCTGGGCTGCATCCTAGGGTCATGGGCCGTAGGATAGGATGAGTACTGGTGCTGAGAGTGATCCTGTGAGAAGGGAGGTGTCTCGGTCACAATATCTCTGACCACTCTAGCTCTAAGAGTCCGACGAGGAGCGACCCTCTGGCGAATAGTACCTAGCACCGGCTCAGGTAAGTCCATAAGGAACCCCACATGAATAAGGTAGTACTGGAGTGTAGGCTCTCCACTCTCTGGGTCCACCTCCGTTGATTCCGCTAAACGATCAGTGACAAGCAGGTGTTCCTCAGCGGGTAGCTTTATCCACTTGTTACCCTTCACCCTCCATGACAATGACCCATCTTCCAAAGTTCTCAACCACTTCTGGTGAATGAAGTACTCCCGGTCCAAGACAGGTGCACCCACTAACGCGGCAGAAGGAGGCTCTTCAGGAGCAACAAAGTCGGTCAACTTCTGGGCAAGCCGGGTCACGATGGCCCCACACTAAAGTTACGAGTCGAAGAGCTAGCCATGAGTGTTAGACTAGCACACACTATACTCGGAGCACTATAATACCAACGTTCCTCTCGAAGAGGGTTAAGATAAGACATCAAGAGCATTACCTCATGTGAGTTCAACTTACTCACATCCTTCCGGCCATAAAGAAGGCAAGTCAGCATCCTAAGGAATATACGGATAGACGCATGCTGCACATCATTAATTAGCATGGCACTGCATCTGGGGACAGGTCACCCAGTGATGAAAGGAAGGTAGCTAATTGCCCCACAATCAGTCGCCACATCCCTATAGTGATCATCCTGTGCCTTTTCGAAACCCAAGTGTTCGACAAACTCATCAACGGTGAGAGTGAAATCGGTGTACATGAGACGAAAACTTACGGTCTCCTTCACATCATCATATTTATACGAGCTCATGAACTCTAGAGTCAGGAAGGGATAAGACTTCTTTCGGAGATAATATAGACCCTCGAAGCCTAGAATTTCGAACATGTGCCTAATGTCCTCCTCAATCCCCAGATCCTTAAGAAGTCTCGGGTCGACACAACGAGTAGGTTTCATTGTGCGACCCATCAACGATACAAAAGCAGAATTATGGTTAAAATCAGCAAATTTTACCATCAGATATTGCTCCACCGGAGGAATGATCGGCCCGTAACTAGCCTCCCCTTGCTCGGCTGCGGCAGTAGCCCGAGTCTTCTTCTTGGGAGGTGCTCGATGTTTCAGCATACTGCAAGGATATAAACTCTTACAAAAATTTAAAAAGTTATAAGAGTACCAAAGGATGAAAAGATTTCAGATTTGACTCGGTTTAAGACGAAGTCAAGACGGATTTTCTTGCTCAAAATACCAGAATTGGCTACCAAAAATGTAGCATTATCACTGATTGACCAACTATGAACACCCTATGAGGAATAAAATTTACAAAAGTTCAAGAGATTTGGGGCGAAACCCTAAAACTTTCGGTCCAAAATATGAAGGTTTCGGGGTTGAAATCGACTATTTCAGCGCTATTAACAAGGTATATAGTCAATTTGAACACTTTTGAAGCATCTACAACAAGATTATAGAGCTTGGTGATCGATTTTCAAAAAAACTTTTAATTAGGAAAAAAGGGAAACATTGGGACACATTACCTTGAGTTGGAAGGAAGGATCGATTGAAGAATTGAACAAGCAAAGATGAAGAATTACTAGCACCAAAAGCACTTAGGTTTGATTAGAGAGAGATTATAAGAGGATTTGAGGGAGAGATTATGAAGTAGGTCTCGAAATAAGGGGAGGAATTGGGGTTTTAAAACCCGACATAGCACTCGCGGAACCCGGTCGAAGAGAGCGAACCGGGTCGAGTTCTGGACCTACTCGGCCGAGTTAGTCGTACTCGGTCGAGTAGCTATTTGGCAGATTCTGACTTGTCTCTGCCAGATGTGTACTCGGTCGAATATTCCCTTTTCCTCGATCGAACTCGTCCAACTCGGTCGAGCACAGACCTGTACTCAGTCGAGCACAGCAAACTCGGTCGAGTACCACCTTTTCTCGGTCGAGTGCTAACAAAGGATTTACAGATCGGCATTGATTAGGACGTTGTCGGTTCTGCAACACGAAAGACAGTGTTCAGAGTCTAATATGCGCTTAGAACTCGTCACAATTAGTATCTACCGATCATTTAGGCATTAATATAATACCTTAATCCAACCAACTTATACTAACAGTAACTACATCCTTCTAACACAACTTACGCACTCAGCTAACAATTCATATATACATCATACAATTCAAATCCCATAACTAACAACTACATCATTTAAACCATATCACATGCCATCTACTCATAGAACAAATACCTCCATAAGCTACACCATAACGCCTACCAGGCACACTAGTACTACAACCATGAAACATAAACACAGAAGATCATACGCATACACACATCGCACTTTCGTATTCCAGCCATAGTACCACAAGCTCATACCCGACAAGAAACTAAGGTAAACTACGTACCACACAGCAATCATACACATGCAATGCCACAACTTTTCCCGCGCGTAGTTACTGGCTTAAGTATGTTAGGGCCGAGGTTCTGAGATGAGGGTGCCTTCTCACCAAAAACCGACATAAGAGGGCTCCCAACACACATACACGATGTTCATTTTAATTTGACACCCTGTGTTCATTTAGTTCATTGGTTCAGGTTCCAAAATCGTCGTTCTGATACCACTTTGTAACACCCCCATATACCAAAGTGCTTTACCAAGGACCACCTTAGTATATAAGGATGCTACCATCTCGGTAGCCCGATGTAAGTATACCAAATAGACAATAACAGAACGTTTATTAAATGTATCCTTACAGTTATACAAGCATGACAAAGGAAAACAACTCCAAAACTACTGATAAGACTACTAAGCATAAGTGTCAGCGTGATGACTCGATCCCATCCATATCCCGCAAGCAACTTCAACATCCAACCTGCTAAATCAACTACTCACCATCCCCGAATGGATCATCACAGTTTTGAAAACAATAAACGGGGTCAGTCAACTGAGTAATGGAAGTAAAAACTCACAATAAACAGAATCCAAACAATCTGTAATCAATCAATCCTTCAACTCCAACAATCACCAATAACTGAATACACACTAGAATGTGTAGCCCTGCCAGGTTAGCCATCACAATAGGTAACCAACATCGCCAGTAGGGACCGCAGCTGTATCACCTAAGCCCCGCTCATCGCAATAAGCGATCCCAGTTCCTTAATCTGCACATCCCCCTTGTTGTGTGAGTCACTAGGGGCGAACATGGGGTTGGAACCATCTCCCGACATGGTCCCACAACAATAACCAACCAACAGTACAATCTAATCAACCTCTATCAATTCCAATCAAAAGATAACATGCCAACAATTAATCACAAACAACTTAACCAATTACACAGCCAACTGAGTAGAGAAAACCCTACCTTTTCGCAAGTCCACAGAATGCATCCATCACACCACGTTAAGTAGGACTCCCTACCGGATCCTTGTCGCACAGTCGACCCGACTCGATAGCCTTGCCCGCAAGACGCATCCCTCCCGTGGTATAGATCATGGTGAGGTGATCGATGGGTAGTGAAAGATGAGAGGTTAGGGAGAGAGAGAGAGAGAGTATTTGGTTTAGGAAGTGACGAAATAAAGAAATGAAATGTTATAAGACGCAACCTCCGCCTAATATAAACTATCACGCTGTCAAACAAGTCTTCGGTCGAGTATGCCCTACTCGACCTAGTACACCGCACTCGGCCGAGTGACTGTTACTAGATCGAGTTTCTGGTCTGGTCTTTGACTACATGTATCTCCCTTTTCCCCTCTCTCACTAGGGTCCCCCAAGGTCAAAGTGTCGGTCAACGAGTCCCTAATACAGCGGGTATTACAGATTTTACTTGTATTTGAGGGAAAAATGTTTAGAGAGAGAAAGTAGTGTTCATGTGCAAGGGGCATTATCGTCTTTTGGAATGAAAACGTCGTCGATAGTTACTAAAACGTCGTCGATGAAAATCATCCCTCAAATTATTTGAGCAAGGCTAATCTACATGGCCAACTCCAATGGTTGAGTTACTTGTTTGCAATTTTATAAAATTACAAGTAAGTCCCAAAGTCAAATCATTAAGAGCAAGTACAATGATAAGCTAGTTGCTACTAGCTTAACATTGCCATATCATAATTTAAGCTACAATAATTTTGAGCATTTAAAGTATTCCAATGGTTTACCTATATTTATACTAGCTAGAAAAGTAGAAGGCTTTTTCAACGAAGTTTATTCCACTGCTGCTTTAAAATGCAATTTTTCTAAGAACCCGGCGTTTTTGGTCATTCGGCGGCTAGCCATAAAAAATGAAAAGAAAAGGTCCGAAGGCGCCCAACTCTTGTCTTGTGCTTAAACCTCATGTTAGGATTGAAATTCAATAAAAGAATATCGTTTCAACTTAAAAGACGGGTTCCGCTGCTGCAAGGCGAGAGAGCAACTTGTCTGGTCTTGTGGTGCACTCAGTCCTGTGACAAGAATGAGATGAGGCTTAAGGGACTCCTCTGCCCTCTTAGATTCCACGCTGCGAATGATGTATATGGTTACTGCCTTGCCTGCCTTGCTCGACCTGTGTTGAGAACCATTATTTTTCTATTGGTTGATTATTTGTTGTGAGTCCATTTAGACAAGATGCTTAGAGCATCTCCAATGGTTAAGCAAAAGGACTTGCTTCCAAATAAAAAAGATTTCAAGCTAGTTGCTTAATCATTGGAACACTTTAAATGTACTAGCTTAAATTGAGCTAGTAGATTCATGGAGCTAGTAGCTCAAATAGGCCTACAAGAAAAAATCTACCAATTAAAACAACACTTAAATATTTTTAATTTTTATTTTCTAGGAAAAATAAGTAAATGTATTAATTAAAAGGGTATTGTGGAAGGTAGTTGACATATGGTGCATTTAAGCCACACCACTAAGCTAGTAGCTTACCATTGTAATAGTTTGTAGAAATTTTTAAAAATATTTAAGTTTAAAATCTTTATGTGATGAAAGGTAAGTTTCAAGAAAGAACTAAACTTACCATTAGAGATCCTCTTAATAAAGCTACTAGCCCAACCCAAGCAAGTTTACATGAACAATTCCAATGGTTAAGCTACTAGCTTGAAATTTTAAGAAATTACAAGCAAGTACTCAAACTAAACCATTGGACTTACTCTAAATATGCTCTAATCACGATAATTATTATAGTCACCATTAAAGGAATCACGTAGCATAAAAAGACGTCATCTAAAACCGTAACACTGCCAAAATGCTATACGCCTATACACCTATACACCTATACACCTCATTTATCGTTATCATGAAAGTAAACTAGTCATAATTACGTTTGTAAAAAAAACGAGTCATAATTAAGAAATTATAAAGATAAGGAATAACTACATTGAATTGAGCAAGCTTCATATCTCTAGAAAGGTCCGAAACCTTCTTTCGGTGCTCCGACGACATACAAACACCAGTTTCCAGCAACGCAAGCCAACCACCAATACTAGCCGTACGATCTTGTAACGCAGAACACATGGTACGACAATTAATCAACACCTAAATCTTACTCTTCTCCTTAGAAAGCGACACCGTCTCAACGGCTTTAGCTAGGTCAACGGAGATTCCCTTAAGTGCAGTCGCAATGGATGCCGTGGTTGAAATCTCGCGTAGGAGATGGTGATTGATCAGAAAGTGTAGTCTGCAGGTGTCGTATAAGAATCTATGTGGCACGTCGTAGGGGATTGTGTCTTCAGAGGTTAGGGAAGTTAGGTTGAGGTCGGAGAGTAGTTGGTTTATTGTTTCAGTTGGCGACGGCAAAAGGTTTGGTTTCCCCGTCGGATCTATTAAATACGAATAATGGAGTAACTCACTTAAATGAAAAATTAGTTACAAGATTCCATTATATAAAACCGTTTTAAGTGAGAATTTGAAACTGGACGGATTTCGGGACGGGAATGGTGATTTGGTGTGGTTTGGAAGGGAGAGTGTGAAATAAGGGGGGATTTCGGGACGGGAATGGTGATTTGGTGTGGTTTGGAAGGGAGAGTGTGAAATAAGGGGGAACATCCGGTGTAGACCACAAAAAAATGGACCGGTCCGGATTGGAATTAAAAATTCCGGTCCGGTCCCCGGTCCACCAATTTTTAAGTTTTTGGTCTGGTTCGATCTTGGACTGGAAAGACCGGAATTATTTTTAGTTTATTTTTTTTCCTTAAAATATTAACTAAAAATACATTTAAGACCGGTCCAACCGGTCCGGATTTATGGACCGGAATTTGAAAAAGTGTGTATGTAAAATTACACAAATTTTTATTTTAGACTGTCATATCCGTCTAAAATGGTCAGATGGATACCATTTCCTCTCACAAAAAACTCATTTAGGGTGTGAGTGGGAAAACACATGTGTGCTTCTCACTTGTAAGAGGTCTTATTGCGGTCTGAAATAAGGCGGTATTAAGCAAGACGGACTGGTAATATTAATTCCGGTCCGGTCTTGGGCGGAATTTTTCGGGTCCGGTCCCGGTTCGGAATTTTTATGATCCGGTCTGGTTCCAGTCCGAAAATTTTGACGATTCTGATTCCGGTCCGGTCCGGTTTTGGACAGCTGCCTTGTGAAGAATTGACGCGTTGGATGAGAAGAGTGGTGAGGTAAGGAGTCAAAGGTTGACTTGTGACTATAAGTAATGGAAGTTGAACTGTAATTCACATGGGATAGGACTTAGGAGTTACTGTACTAGTTAGCAGTATTTTATTTTATTTTATTTGACAACATGAACTGGCATAAATAAAAGGGTACCCTAAATAAAATAAAATGAGATTACATAGTGTACGGCTACATAATAACTAACTACAATACAAACCGAGGGGCGTCACAGACCCTATAACTATTTGATATCCAACAAACCAGGCTACTCTCAGAAAAGGACCAAATGGAAGACGGGAGTTGACGTTTCTTGAAAGGTGGATGATAATGGGCATCGAAATGGATCATGCGAGTACCCTTTCTTTTATTCCTCTACATCACAGCCATCGTCTCCGTGTACCTGCAAACAAAAACAGAATGCTCCAAACAAAGCAAAGAGTTGGTCTTCAAATTAGCATCAACCCGCGTCCTTCGACCGGGACCCTTGAAATGATCTCTCTTACGGCTACGAAGCTTCCTCGAATGCTCCCTAACTGTCGCGAAACGAAACTGATCTATGAAAATCTTGCTAATAAGAGATGAGTCCAAAGTTAGTTGCTTTTTGTTATCAGTTTGAAATATGACCTCCTCTTCAACCAACTGAGCCCTTTTCGTAGACACAAAATCAAATATCGGATTGCGCATCTCGGACAAAGGACTAGGAGGAGGATTAGAAAGGGGAACTGCTGCTTCCCGTGAAATCTCTTCATGGGGAGTTCTCGTCTGGGCTTCCTGATGCGGAAGAAGATTATGAACACGAACTCTCATCATGGTTAAAGCTTATGCTGGTTCACTTGAATTTCTTTGCCTTGAAGAAGTTTTTGATAAGAACATGCATCTATCTTTAAGTGGGAAAGGCCTCCACCTTTTCTGTTAAATTGAAGAAACTGATCACCATGAATTTGATTGGAGGAAGGAGTAGGATCGACATTCTTGTCGGTGCCGGAATAAGCTGCATTACTAACATTGCTACTAGCAGCAAAATCCATACGTTCCAATGATTGTGGAAGTGATTTCTTACCTTTCCTTTTCTTACTAAGAGGATCAAATTGATAAGTGCCTCCACTACCCAAATCCAATTTTTCTACACTATCTTCTTGAATTTCCAGTGAAGAACTAAGACGTTTCCCTTCCCGGATAATATTAGCATCAACCGAATTCTCCTCCATTCGCTTACCATTTTGGTTGAAAACAGGTAGATTTTTAATATCACTCAACTCTCGAAGAATATCCTTATTTTGAGGCTCCACCAAGACTGCCTCCTCCAAAGTAGAGCAAGCCTCCTGTAACCTGCCCAAACTTCTAAGTGATATCGCCTTACGAAAGAGAGTCTTAGCATATCGAGGAAAATAGCTCAGCACCATAGAACATAGAATTAAAGCCCCTTCAAAAACTTTAAGCTTAATAGCACAAGCAGCTAAATTTAAGCATAAAGAAATTCTGAGGTTTGAAATATAACTAAAATCAAGGTCAGACCCATCCTTCATAACCAAACACAGAAGTCGACATGCTTTGTCGTAGCAAGCGCTTGCTTAATCAAAATGATTTTGTCTAAAAAGATCATTAGCAAGGTCTTTTAAAGCATAAATTCTAGAAAGAGGGAAAGCATCCTTATAGGGACAAACAAAGCTGAAATCTTCATCGTCCTCCGGCGCATCACCACCATGGACATACCCAAAGAACTCAAGAAAGGCAACACAGGACCTACGATTCATGATATATTGCTTGAAAGGGGCAAAGGAGAGTAATTGAGTTCTAACAACAAAGATCGGAAAACATAACCTAAAAGGGGCACCGGTAATGATCGAAAACGAAGACAGTCCCGGACCCTTGTAAAGAGTTAGTAAAATGACAATACTCCAATCATATGAAAATACTCCGATCAAAGAGGATACGGGAGAGGGTGGCTCTCGCCAGCAACCTATAGAGGTGCGGTGAGGCCGCCGGCGAGAAATGAGAGGATGTGAGAAGTTGGTGGGAAGGTGGTGGAAATTTTGGGGTTTTATTTTTTAGAGAGGTTTCCTCTCAAACTCATATATTTTGAGTTTTATGTATCCCAGTTAGGACTTAGGAGTATAGGACTATATGAGAGTTCTGTGATGGAAAGATAAGAATGAAATGAATATTTTAGTATTTTAATTTAGGGAGTGGACTCTGAGGCTATTGATGACTTTGAACGTGCCGTAAAATTTGAACCACATAACAATGATGTTAATCGAGAACTCCTTTCTGTGGCCGATCTCTTACCTTTAAATGTTAATGGGAAACGGGTCGCTTATCCTTTTAACCCTTTGGCCTCAGACAAGAAAGGTAAGAAACCTTTGCGAGTTGATGATGGGGTTGAAAAGTTTGCAATCCCCGTTGATTTGTACATACCGTCTTGTAGTAAAGTCCCTTTGGTTATAGATGATGTTTCTCCTACTCATGCTGAAATTGCAACTAGTTCTGATATTATTATTGATTCCGAAAGCCCTTATGCAACTGGAACTCGTGCTGCCATTAATATGGACTCCGATAAACTGATTACTACTTCTGGTTCTAATATTATTATGGAATCTGAAAGCCTTAATGAGGCTTGTCCGGCTTCGCGTGCAAAGGATGCTTGTAATCCCTCCACTATCTTTACCTCAAGGCCTGCAAATTCCTCTCTCTCCAACAAAAAACATCCTAATAAAAATTTGCGTTTGTCGCCCCAAGATTATGAGAATTTGTTACTCGGAAGGGATCTCCTTTTTTTCCATCCAAGATCGTTGTCATCCTTGAGGGTTCGTCCCCTCATCTCTACAAATTTTATTTCGACGGGAACTCCCCATGAAGATATTTCAAGGGAAGCAGCAGTTCCCATTCCTTATCCTTTTCATGAAGAGAACCATCAGCTTGCACATTTGGGATCTGAGAGTCTTGAGTTGGGTCATGAGGAGGCTGTTTTACATATTGCCAAAAAGAAGCGGCTTTCATCTGATTCCTCTTTGGTTAGCAAGGTATCCACGGTTCAGTTTCAATTTGTTGCCAAAGTCAAAGAGAACTCGAGCATGAACTCGAGCATGAAGTGTTGTCGCAAGGTGGAGCATTCCATTTGTAAGGGTCGATGTTGGAGCTAGTGTCCTCCACAGTTAGTGTGATAACGTATATAAATCTCTTATAGGTTCACAGGGTATACTTAGTGTTTTATCAGTTGATTAACGTTTATTAATAACGGTTGGCTTGCTAGAAGTTTGTCGTTATTATCATACTGATGGCGGTGATCAACTGGTCCCTAAAAGTCACACCTAAAGGATGTGTTTGAGAGATGTGATTATATGAAAATATAATCACAATGATGCCTTATATGACTAAAAGGTTAGTCCATGTATTTGACTAAAAGGTTAGTCAATGTGATGATGAGTCGATTATTTAATTCAATTAAATAATATCAGCTGAGACGAATTAATTGTTAATTCGTAAATTGAATATAAACTGTTATATTTAATTATTGTATATAATGTTAGCTTAAACAAATTAAGACGTTAATTCGTAATTAAACGTAAACTGTTATATTTAATTAGCAAATTATAAATATGCGATATTTATAGTTAATGTATATATTATGCGAAATTGTCATAATAAAATGTTGACAGACCGGTATTAATAAATCGACTACAAACTGTTGTGTGTGGACTTATTAAATACGTGACGACACAAATGACATTTGATAAATATACACATTTTATACAATTAAAAAGACAAACCTAAAATAAGAAGATTTCTCTCCTTATTTTGGGTCATTCGGTTTTGGAGAAAAAAAGAAAGAAAATATCTTCCCCTTTTTACTCCATTTTACACGGTTATAATAGGGAGAAGGGAAGATCATTTTTCTAACCTTTTTGACCTAATTCTATCATCACAAAACTCAAAAAAATAATTAGAGAAATTAGAGATCCCATTCTAGCAAAAGAGAGGCATTTCTCAAAGCATTTTGGGTGCAACGATTAGGAGAATATCGATGTAGATATTTATTCTTAGGCCAAATTGCTAGGACCGAAGGTTAATTCTAATCTCTACTCTTTTTGTTTATGTAATTTCGTTTATGACTCGTAATTTCATAATTATAATTTCGTTATAATCCGACTTTCTTGATGAAGTATACCGATATTTCCCACAGTCGAATGGTTAGGTCTACTGCTAATTTGGAGAAGATCATCAGTTTCTGTCAATCGCTTACCTTTTTTTTGCAGGTACACGGATTTTATTGTTCCAGGTAAAAGGTCTAAGCGTAAGGAAGCTGACTTGCTTCCGTTCTAGGACTATTATCATCCATCGTTTAAGAAGTATCGTAGTTCAGTTTCAGTTAGTTTCGCTTGTAATTTTCGTTCATTTAGTCCGATTTCTACTTGCTTAGGGGTATCTAATTCCCCTATGTTTGTTTTGTAATTTGCTTTGTTGTTTTGTTGTTTCGAACTCTATGTACACTCCGTTTTATAGTCTATATAAAATAGTACACGTTTGTCTAAAAAAAAAAATTGAGGGAGTGGACAAGATTAGAAGACTCGCTCTGTTCTTTTAACTGATGAATTGAATTGGACGAGTTAGAGGTAAATTGAATAGACTCGAAATAAGAGTTAATTTTTAAAGAGATAAACTGAACTAAAATAAATTAAACTGTAGTGAATTAAACTGCACTGAATATAGCTGAGCTGAACTAAAATGTGCTGAAATTAAGTAAAAAAGAATAAGGGGCTAGGGGCTAATGATAATGTTGGTGATTTGTTCTTTATTTTTCGGAATTTTTGAGGATTATAAAGAGTTTTTTTAGGTGGATGGATTTGAAGAATAGGCCTTCTCATGAGATGTGTATAGCGGATTGGATATCGGTTGAGTTAAGGGGGATCAAGATTATATTAGACATGTTTAGATTCAGTTCAAATGAAATTTGGTTGGAACATTTCAGTTCAGATGTGTTGCCACTTGGCATTGAGGTATTTATGTGTAAGGATTAATAAGGCACATGAAATATGAAGGTTGAATATGACCAATTAAAATTTTGGGTTAAATTTCAGCTTATCGGTAGATATACACGGTGGAAAAGACTTAATAATTTACATTTGGGACATACTTGCGTGTAACCGTGTAGGTTTATCCCTAAATTTTTTTCATACCATTTAAAAATATCTTAGGATAATAAAAGAAGCATATGGTGTATGTCAAAGACATCAAGTAACCTTAATAAAAGGCACATATGGTCTCTTCACGAGTTACCATATTCCATTTTTGCCCCAAATAACAGGGGGTATTAATCAATTTTTTAGATTATCCGTTTTTCGGTCAAGCCTCGTTTATCGCATACAAAAACCCTAAAATAACCGTCGACTTTCCTCAAAATTTGTGTAGTCTCATTATCTAACATGAGGAACCCTCTATTTGATTTCCGAACTTTTTTGTTCTGTAGCAATGGAATCCTAAAAACTGTGTATTATACTGTAACACCCCCTCATACCAAGGTGCCTTACCAGGACCACCCTACCATGAAAGTGTGTTACCATCTCGGTTGCCCGAGGTTAGTACATATCAAAAAGCGTCCGAACTGAGCACATTTATTAAAGTACTGTAAAATATAAAGTTTACATCAACCAAACTCAAATACTGTTTTAACAAAATACAACTTCAAAGTCTGATAATAAAAGAAATCCAACTAAGACTCAGACGGTGATGCTATGACTTGTGATGGCACTTCTCCCAAGACAGTCCCCAAGCTCACACTAGCAATACCTGTCAAGCCTGCTCACCATCCCCGAATGGATCACTGCAGATTCCACAAACAACACGGGGTCAGTATTACTCAAACATTAAGACAAATAAAGGGAAGAATCAACTGATCATCGCCAATTCCCAATCCTCCATTCACACACAGTAACCGACTACACACTGAAGTGTGTAGCCCTGCCAGATTACCCATCGCAACAGGTAATCCTCGCCGCCAGTGGGTGACCGCAGCCGATCCCACCTAGTCCAGCTCCTCAACGAGCGACAATAATCCATGTCCCTTAATGTGCACATCCCCTCCCGTGGCGGGTTCCACAGAGGGCGAACTAGGGTGTGAAGCCACTCCCGCAAGTGACTCCACCACAATCACAATCACAATACAACACAGCCATCTCAACACCCTTACACCAACATAGTTACAACAATCTCCATACTCCGATGATCAACAGATAACAATAATCACAACAACATGTCTTACAATAACAATAAACTGAGTAGGAAACCCTACCTTAGCAACCAACAGTAGTATGCAACACGGACAATAAAAAAGGCTCCTCTACGAAGTCTTCTCCTATACAATAATCATGTAACACAATTACACATTGCACAATTCCCAAAATCCCATTTCCATATATATACAGTAGCCCCAAAGAGTACAAATAATCATAAAGATAGGACTTACCAACAGTGCAACGAGAACTTATACGCAAGAGTCACGAAGATTACCCACACGACGATGCTACGAAATAATTAAGGGAAAGATTAGGGAATGATTAGGGTGTAATTAGGGTAACGTAGAAACTGATGAAATTGAAATGATGTTTTGAAAACTGACGCGGGATATAAAATAATCTTAAACATTCCCTAATCAAACCGTCAAAATAACACTCGCCAGACCGAATACTCGGCCGAGTATCGTTATACTCGACCGAGTATCCTCTACTCGGTCGAGTATTCACTATACTCGGCCGAGTATTCATCGCGTAACCAAAACAACTCACAACAACAGCACTACTCGGCCGAGTAGGCTCTACTCGGTCGAGTAGTCGCCAAAGAAAATCCATAGTGTTACAATCTTCCCCCCTTAAAAAGAACTTCGTCCCGAAGTTCACACTGTACTATCAAACAAAACACAACACTACACCACAAGACTATACTAACCACATATAACAACACCAAGGAACTATATAAGTCACTATAAAAGTCATTACCCCGACTCAGAGCAAAACAACAAACAAAACAAAACACGACCGCGACCATCTCCTACCCCCCTAAAAGGACAACGGTTACGTCCCCGTAACCAAACATACCTGATCGAAAAGGTTAGGAAAACATTCTCGCATAGCTTCCTCGGGTTCCCATGTGGCTTCCTCCACATTATAATTAGACCAAAGGACCTTGAGTAAGGCCGTCTCACCATTCCGGGTCTTACGAACCTTGCGATCAAGAATCTCCTTAGGAATCTCGGCGTAGGACAAGGATTCATCAAGCTCGATGTTCTCCATCTCAAGGATATGCGACGGATCGCTCACATACTTCCGAAGTTGAGATACATGAATAACATTGTGTACTCTATCCAAAGCTGGTGGTAACGCTAATCTATAGGCCACCTCGCCAACACGGTCTAAAACCTCATAAGGACCTATAAACTTTTGGCTTAGCTTACCCTTTTTCCCAAACCATATAAAACCTCGCATAGGTGACACTTTTAAAAGAACCTTGTCACCTACCATAAACTCAATGTCCTTGCGGTGCAAGTCGGCGTAGCTCTTCTGACGATCTTGAGTGCTCTCATCTTTGCCGAATCAACGGATTTGCTCAACCATATCTTGAACCGGTGTGGCCCTAAAACCACCGTCTCGAACTATCATCCCAACAAACCGGACTTGGCATTTCCGGCCATACAAAGCTTCAAAAGGTGCCATCCCAATGCTTGTATGATAATCGTTATTGTATGAAAACTCGATCGATCAAGCCTGTCTTCCCAATCGCCCCCAAAGTCCATAACACATGCCCTCAAAGATATCTTCTAAGGTCTTGATGGTCCGCTCCGTCGACCATCGGTTGCGGATGAAAGGTCTGTACTCATCTTTAAAGTCGTACCCATCAACTCTTGCAGCTCTTGCCAAAACTTGGATATGAACCTCGCATCACGATCAGAAACGATATCCTTAGGTATACCATGTAACCGAATCTCAGCAACATTCTTCGGCGATTCCCACTTGGTGACGGCCTCAATCTTACTAGGATCCACGGATACCCCCTTTTTAGATATAACATGGCCCAGAAAAGCCACCTCCTCTAACCAAAACTCACACTTGGATAGCTTGGCATAAAGCTGATTATCTCTCAAAGTCTGCAGGACTATCCTCAAATGCTCCTCATGCTCTTCCTTAGTCTTAGAATAGACTAAGATATCGTCGATGAAAACAACCACAAACCTATCCAAAAACGGTGTAAAGATCCGATTCATCAAGTCCATAAAAGCCGGCGCATTGGTCAACCCAAAAGGCATCACCACGTACTCGTAGTGACCATATCGAGATCGGAACGCTGTTTTGGGAATATCCTCATCTGCTATCCTCGGTGGTGATACCCGACCTCGATCAATCTTGGAAAACACACTGCTCCACTTAGCCGATCAAACAAGTCATCAATCCTCTAAGAACGGATACTTGTTCTTCATCGTGACACGATTGAGCTCTCTCGTAATCAATGCACAATCGCATACTTCCATCTTTCTTCTTTACAAAAAGAACTGGAGCTCCCTACGGTGACACACTAGGCCTGATGTAACCCTTTCTTAGCAACTCATGTATCTGCTTTTTCAACTCTGCCAACTCCTTAGGTGCCATACGGTAAGGTGCTTTAGATATAGGACCCGTTCCGCTTAAGCTCCACGCTGAAATCAACATCCCTCTTGGGAGGCAAACTCGGTATTTCCTCGGGAAAAACATCTTCAAACTCTCTCACCACGGATATCTCGGAAGGCATCGGTGACTCTACTCAGTGATCTCTCACATGACAAAGAATCAAGGGACACTTCTTCCTCAAACATGACTTTAAAGTCATCACGGCTATGAACCTACACTTAGGCTTTACCACAAACCCTCTATAGGACACTCTAACACCCTTGGGACCCTTTAAGGACACCCTCTTTTACCGACAATCTATCCTGGCATCATACTTACCCAACCAATCCATCCCGACAATCACCTCGAACCCATCCATAGGAAACTCTAACAGTCTCACTGGTAAATCTACCCCTCCAACTACCATGGATACTCCCTTATACAGCTTGAGACACGACACAGACTCCCTGAAGGTATGAACACATCATCTTTTACAACCTCAAACTTTCCCAAACCCATAGACACAAAGATGACTCTTAGACACAAAAGAATGTGTAGCCCCGAAATCAAACAAAACAAAGGACGGTACATTATGAACAAGAAAGGTACCGGTAACTACATGAGCATCATCCGTGCTTCCCGCTTGTCCATCATGAAGTGCTTTCCATTGTTTTTTCGTCCTCCACCCTGAATCAAGCATTGGAGGTACTTGGCTTGGTCGCCGAATCCTCGAGTGACGCTATTGTTCCGCGCCGATAAGATCCACCACCACCGCGGTTGTAACCGCCTGGTTGCCCCTGTCCACCTCTGTTGCCCCATGAACCTCCCGGCCGGTTACTAGCAAAACTCGAGTCGGCCCCCGAGAAAAATTCCCGACCGAGCTCCTGAACCATTCGGGCTTGAGCTCGTGCATTCCGTCTTTTGTGGCCTATCCCACCACAGTTGAAGCAAGTAAGGTTGGTGTTGTCACTCACAGCCCGACCCCCATTCTTTCCCCAACCACGAGATCCTCCCGAGAAACCCCTTGAGAAAAAGCCTTAGCATGGTTGAAGTTCCCTTTCTTGTTGGTCGACTGATTGTTGTTTCCACCATCACCCTTCCTCTTTCTCGCAGTTAAGTCCTCTCATCGATCTCTTTTGAGAGATCTACCATTCTCTCAGCTTGACCCGCTCTCGGGTACACTTCCTTGAGGTCGTAGCAACCCCACTGGCATACGACTCACTATCTTAGCAGATAAACCCCTCTCAAAATGGAGAGCCAAACCCCTCTGTCCTAGCTGCATGTCTTCCACATAACGAGATAGCTCCAAAAACCGATGATAGTAATCAGGACGGTTGTCATCTCCTGGTCATAGTGAAGGAATCAAGTCCGATCTCATCTTGTGTCGGATATGCTCGCACAAATCGCTCTCTCATAGCACTCTTCAACCTGGACAAGGAATAGCTCCTTCGCTCGGTAGTAAGCTCTAGCATCATCCTTGACATTTTGCCACCAAACTGCAGCTTCACCTCTTAGGTAGTACACTACCTGTTCCACAATCATGTCCTCGGGGCACTTAACCATTTCCATGAGAGCTTCAATCTCACGGTGCCACTTCTCGAGTAGCTTTGGTTCACCTACCCCGTCATATGTGGGAGGGTTGAAACGAGCAATGTTGATCGAGCCGTGTTGCATCCATCGACTTCTCGTTCCCTTTTCCCACATTTTTGAGAGCTTCAAGGAGAGCCTCTTGTTGCTCAATCATGCGAGCAACCTCATCAAGAGTCATCTCTGAAGCTTGGATCTGCGCGGGAGTTCTTTTGGGCGGCATACTGAACTGACAAGGAAGACGGAAACGTAAACACAAAAGTTTACGACTCAAAACATAATAATCTTCCGCCAAAAGAACACTCGGCCGAGTATGAAACACACTCGGTCGAGTAACGACTACTCGGTCAAGTATCTTAGATACTCGGTCGAGTATTCGACCGTAAGCGAACGTCAAAAACTCAAAAACATCACTCGGTCGAGTAACACAACACTCGGCCGAGTATCCTCTACTCGGTCGAGTACGCTTTCTTACTCGGTCGAGTTATCACATACAGTAGCTACTGCTACTCACTGCAATTCAATACTCGGTCGAGTTCTTGGTTACTCGGCCGAGTGCTCCCTACTCGGTCGAGTACACCGCCCTCGCTTCGGCCGAGTCACGAATAGACAATTATACAAAGTATAAGGTTCCCCTATCATGCTCACTATTCCCCGCAACAAACACATAATATTAAGAACTTAAATGCCATGTTATAATCACATCAGCATACAATTCATATATCAAGAACTTTAATGCCACATTATAATCATATCAGCATACAATTCATGCATATGCTAAATCCAACATGACCAACATTCACAACCCGTCACATCCACCATTCCTCCCATCACAACAT
Source organism: Silene latifolia (assembly GCF_048544455.1). NCBI lineage: Eukaryota > Viridiplantae > Streptophyta > Magnoliopsida > Caryophyllales > Caryophyllaceae > Silene > Silene latifolia. The sequence goes on from NC_133538.1 coordinate 129,907,300, forward strand.
GTACGAACTTCAACACACATACTTTCAACTATCAACTTTTACAAACATGCATCTTCACATACATGTACATACAAAACCTAACTCTCATCACACTTCCCCATGTTACCGGCTCGAGTTAGTGAGGGCCAATTTGCGACTCCGGGACGTCTCCCGAGTCTTTGCGGTAGCTCCAAGCAACTCTCCCCGGGTTCATTTTATTTAGACTCCCTAGGTACATTATATTCATTTGTTTAGGTGCCGGAATCTTCAGCTCTGATACCACTTTGTAACACCCCCTCATACCAAGGTGCCTTACTAGGACCACCCTACCATGAAAGTGTGTTACCATCTCGGTTGCCCGAGGTTAGTACATATCAAAAAGCGTCCTAACTGAGCACATTTATTAAAGTACTGTAAAATATAAAGTTTACATCAACCAAACTCAAATACTGTTTTAACAAAATACAACTTCAAAGTCTGATAATAAAAGTAATCCAACTAAGACTCAGACGGTGATGCTATGACTTGTGATGGCACTTCTCCCAAGACAGTCCCCAAGCTCACACTAGCAATACCTGTCAAGCTCCGCTCACCATCCCCGAATGGATCACCGTAGATTCCACAAACAACACGGGGTCGAGATACTCAAACATTAAGACAAACAAATGGAGGAATCAATCGATCATCACCAATTCCCAATCCTCCATTCACACACAAGAATCGACTACACATCGAAGTGTGTAGCCCGCAGCATTACCCATCGCAATAGGTAATCCTCGCGCGATGGGTGACCGCATCGATCCCACCTAGTCCAGCTCCTCAACGAGCGACAATAATCCCTATCCCTTAATGTGCACATCCCCTCCCGTGGCGGGTTCCACGGAGGGCGAACTAGAGTGTGAAGCCACTCCCGCAAGTGACTCCACCACAATCACAATACAACACAGCCATCTCAACACCCTTACACCAACATAGTTACAACAATCTCCATACTCCGATGATCAACAGATAACAATAATCACAACAACATGTCTTACAATAACAGTAAACTGAGTAGGAAACCCTACCTTAGCAACCAACAGTAGTATGCAACACGGACAATAAAAAAGGCTCCTCTACGAAGTCTTCTCCTATACAATAATCATGTAACACAATTACACACTGCACAATTCACAAAATCCCATTTCCATATATATACAGTAACCCCAAAGAGTACAAATAATCATAAAGATAGGACTTACCAACAGTGCAACGAGAACTTATACGCAAGAGTCACGAAGATTACCCACACGACGATGCTACAGAATGATTAAGGGAAAGATTAGGGAATGATTAGGGTGTAATTAGGGTAACGTAGAAACTGATGAAATTGAAATGATGTTTTGAAAACTGACGCGGGATATAAAATAATCTTAAACATTCCCTAATCAAACCGTCAAAATAACAATCGCCAGACCGAATACTCGGCCGAGTATCGTTATACTCGACCGAGTATCCTCTACTCGGTCGAGTATTCACTATACTCGGCCGAGTATTCATCGGCAGAATCAAAACAACTCACAACAACAGCACTACTCGGCCGAGTAGGCTCTACTCGGTCGAGTAGTCGCCAAAGAAAATCCGTTGTTACATATACACTTTATTTTAAGCTATTTGGGAGGTCGTACCTGGTCATGTTTCTTTTTCGCCTGGTTTTTCTACCACGTGTTCGAAGTCGCTTTAGGAGTTACTTTATTCATTTTCAACCCCAAATAATAGGTATTAATACATTTTTTTTAGATTATCCCTTTTTCGGCTAAGACTATTGATATGTATTAGTTTTATATGATTTTCTTCCCTATTTTAGCTCGGTTTTACATGATAATTTGCACTTTACAAAGTGATTTTGTGAGCTAATTCCGTGTTCTAAGTGTTTTTCATGTCTTGTTGCATATTGTAGGAAATGAAGTGATTTATGGCTTTTTCCTATCATTTTGGCATTCACCGAGTATAACGAGGCTACTTGGAGCGAGTCTTGGTCATATGGGGGCATTTTGGAAAGATTCACGCATCTCGAGGAAGAAGAAACGGGATTTAGTTGACACTTGCATGAAGAAATGGAGTACTAATTAAGAAAGGAAGAGATCGCAAGGACCCTTGATTGTTGTTCAAACCCCAGATTCTTGGGGTTAGTGCAAGATGGCCATATATGATAAATTGTCACACCCCCTAGAGATGTTGGAACCCAGATTCTCGGGGTTTGTGCGATTTATAGTTTTGTGAAGAAATGTTGCCTACCCCAAAAGTGGCTTGAACCCCAGATTCTCGGGGATTGCGCGATTCAAGAGACTCTTCATTTTCCTTGACTAGTTGTTTGTCTATTTAAATTTATCATTAGAGAACTTTTATGTTATGCTTTTTCTTATCATTAGAACTAGAAATATCCCTAGAAAAACTCTCTTTAATTTCATTTCTACTTTGAAGAATATTTCATTTGGATTCAAGTATTGTTCTTTCATTTTCTTTATTTTTGTTTAAGTATCTCTTTTGGTATTGTTCTATTTTTCCCTATTCTCTATTTATTTTGTTCATTCTAATTCCTTTGTTATCATCTTGTTATTATGCAATTTTTATCATCCTTATTATTAGTTAATTTAATTAAAATCATGTGTGAGTCGTTTATTTATTTAGGGTGTAGGGGAATCATGTTTAATTAGCATTTCTTGTTGTTAGAATTGAGTTTTATGAATATCGATCCCTTGTCTCTATTTTATGCTTGTTTCTTTTTCCTAGTCTTTGATTGGTGGCCACAATTATTTGACTAATACTCTTAAATTTCTCCGTCCTAAGACCGAAAGTCGGGATGGGAAAATAGATAAAGCATGAATAGAAAGACGACCTTGTAAGATCGAAAGCCTCTAGGACTCGTTTTATGGTTAACAATAAACCGAGAGGTCAATGCTATTCACTGAGATAACGATTTCATGTACCCATTATTTGACAAAATTTACTTGCTAACCTATATGTGAAACCTATCCCCTAGATTCTCCTTTATATTGTTATTTATTTTATCTTGATATTTGCTTTAATTTATCAACCAAACTCAAAACCAATCGACTCGACCTTGATAGAATTCACCTCATGGCAACTTGTTTAGCAACTACCGTCTCCCTGTGCTTCGACCCCTACTTCCCTAACTATGTTATTTGTTGTTAGCCTAGAATAGGGTATTTATCTTTGATTTGGGTACGCGACTAGCCTTATATAGATTTTAGCGCCGTTGCCGGGGAGCACGGTTTTGTTGCTATTTTAGTTGTTGAATTTTTATCTTATTTTTATTTGTCTTAAGGAACACTTGTTCCTTGGGACCGGTCTTACATTCCTCTTGTAGTTTGAGTCTTATGCGTAGGTCTTCTCGATTGGGTGAGCCAATTCCATGTGATCCGGAGCCCGAGAGAACCTTCCACCGTAGACTCAACTATTTCAAGGAGCTTGCTTAAGCTTCTAATTCCGATAGTTTGGCACATATCCGTGCCAATTATCCCGCCATTGAAGAACAGAAGTCTAATACTTCTTTCCCACCATTGGACATGTGCATGATTATTCTAATGGCGGAAACATTAGTTACTAATGATCATGAGATCAACCGTTCTTAGGTTCAATGAACAACCATGACTACTAATGGCAATTCCATTTTCATTTACATGAATAACCTATGTGTATGTTGATACGATGTGTATTTCTTTATACTAATCCAATATCTCTTGATGTAATTGGATTCATCATAGTCCATATTCATCCAGAATTGAAAACTCAAATACTTCTTTGTGAAAGAAGATATTAGCTCGTCATTCCTAATGAGTAATGAGTTGTAAACATTCAAAGGATGATAGCTCCCACTAAATTCCATGTCTTCACATGATAATTTCTAAACTCCCACTTAATTCCACATGTTTCGAAATTGATTACTCAATCGAAAACATTTCAAAATTGGAATGTATGTTGCTTTGCAAAGTTATTAAGATGAAGCCATATATGTCCCATCATATCCTTTCAAAATTCCTATTTTGAAGAGGTCTCATCTTAACCTTATGGAAAGAGATTTTAATCTCTAATTCGTTCATGTCATAATGATACGTAGCAATGTCATTGTTTAAATATAAATAATATCTAATATACGTCCTTCAAAATATCTCTTTCAGAAGGAGGTTTAACCAATTTATTTTCATAATGTGGTTTAGTAATGACTTTTGCGAGGTTAAAAAACTTAGCTATTGAAGATATCGGTATATCAATCCTTGCAACTCGTTTATTACTAGTATGTTACTTTGATTCATTTAGGCTCTTAAGTAAAGTTTGAAACTATTGGTCAAAATTTTATCATAAACTAGTCAATTAAGACTTTACATTAGTCATTCTTGTTCCAAAACTTTCTTTTGGTCTCCTCGTGTAGTTATCTTGAGAACATACTCTTATGATTACTTCACTTGGTCTCTTTAGTCATATAGAACTTACTTGAGACCATAGATCTCATCTATTGGGTATACTATATAAATAGATATACCTTCATTCAAATCATTCTACCTTGCGTAGATCTCATTTTCACAAGTACATTTATCTTGCCTCGTGTGTTGTGTTCTCATTTTTTTCTCCCACTCTATCTTTAGAATAAATACACTATAGATTCAAAGATAGCATATGAGACACAAATAATGAATTTGAAGTATAAGGAGAACTATCTCATAGGTTGACTAATAGTTTTAGATTTCGTAAGTGTACTTAGTGATTGATATTCCTTTAAAAGAGTTCATAGACTCAAAATCACTTTGTAAATGATCATACACAAGCCTTAAGCATGTGGACATATAATGAATCCCGTCATTATATTTGTCTATTAGATCACTTTAAGTGAATAATCATATGTTTCTAAGATTAAGCATTTAAATACGAATTTTAGAACAAAGGATAAAATGATAAAACGGGTGACTTGGGTTGCAAACCAAGCCACCATTATCCAAAATACAACCAATTATTCAAAATACCTTTCCATGTCAAACACGGAAACTTAAAGGTTCTAAAATCCAAAACATGAATAAAATAAGACAATAAAAAGCAAAGCTCCATGAAAGCTATTCCTAGCTTCTTGATGGTTTCTCATGCTTGCTTTTCTTTTCCTTTGCCTTTGCTTGGTGGAGGCCCTATTTACAATAAAAAGGGAGATACATTATCACAACTTTGTATCATAATACCATAGTTGAATTAGAAACATAAAAGAAAGGATAGTCATTTACCTACTGGAGTGATCTTTCCAGCCTTAATATCACCAAGGTATTTGGAACAATTTCTTTTCCAATGTCCAACACCATTACAATAATGGCATTTATCAAGAGGACCCTTCTTGATTTTTGAAGTGCTAGCTTCATTAGTCTTAGCTTTGGTGAAAGTGGGAGCTTGTTTCTTACCCTTCCTCCCATTCTTCTTGAACTTCCCCTTGCTCTTAGTGCTTATGTTAAGCACATCCTTTGGTGGGTTCACATTTAACCCTATGTCCCTCTCGGCTTGCACAAGTAACTTGCGCAATTCTTCAAGAGACACATCCTTGTCTTGCATGTTAAAATTCACCCGGAATTGAACATACGCTTTGACTTTGGATAAGGAGTGTAGAATCCTATCTACAATGAGTTCTTTGGGGATTTCAACCTTTTGAATCTTCAAGGTCTCGACTAGCTCCATAAGTTTGAGCACATGAGGTCTAACCTTTTGGCCCTCTTTGAAGTCGAGATCAAAGAATGCCGCGGCCACCTCATATTGGACGATCCGCGGAGTTTGTGAAAACATTGTCACAAGCTTGGAGTAAATATCATTAGCGGTGCCCATTTTAAAGGCTCTCCTTTGGAGATCCGCCTCCATCGCAAATATCAACACGTTTTTCATTACGGCGGACTCCTTATGGTAAGCCTCATATGCTTCCCTAGTGGCGGCGGTCGACCTAGTAGTAGGTTCGGGTGGAGAGGCCTCGGTAAGGTAACGAAGCTTGTCGTCACCTTGGGCGGCTAATTTAAGTTGGGCATTCCAATCGAAGAAATTTAACCCATTCTTTTCAAGTTTACATCGATCCATGAAGGATCGGAGCCATGATGAATTAGCGAGAGGCGTGGCGTCACTACTACAAATGGGCACTTGGGCCACGGCTAAATTCGTGGCGCAAGTGTTAAATTTCCGTGGCTAAATCATTTGGCCACGGGAATACCTTCCGTGACGCAAGTGGCCGTGGCAAAGACATAGCCACGAGAAAAACAAGAATGTGGCTATTATTAAATTTTTGGCCACGGATTCTCTCGTGGCTAATAACTCCCGTGGCCAAAAAATTTCCCGTGGCCAAAAAATAATTCCCGTGGCAAAAAAATATATATGAAAATTAATTAAATAAAATGTTAAATAATTTTTTTTTTCACGATCGATATTTTATCATATATGGAATCGTAACAATTTCGGTACTGGTTTCGCTAGTTAACTCGATTCATTTGAACGTTCTTTGGTTTCACCGGTCATGCATTCACGCGCATCAAAGAGGCTTCTCAGGAGGTCACCCATCCGAACACTACTCTCACCTGAGCACGCTTAACTGTAGAGTTCCTTTGATGTGCTACCGAAACTGAAAGTTAACTTTGTTGATATAATTAATACTTTGAATCCTTTTAAGTTTATTTTTTTTCTTTCAAAATTTACCTTTAGTACTATTTAATTACAAAAATGTTACATGATTTACGAATTTTTGCGGGAAAAATATTATTTTGGCCAAAACAATCAAATTTTCGATGTTACCCTCCCGACTAATGATTTTGACGTCATTTTTTTGCCCAAGTTAGCAAAACCATTTTCTCTAAAAAGTAAATTTAATCGTGTTTTCCTAACATTTTTTTTATTTCTTTAGTTTATCGACATTCTTATTTTCATTTCGCTTCTACTCATTTTTTCGTATATTTTTTTACGCAAATGCTATTGTCTGACCGTCGTACCTACGATATGAAAAATTAAGCATTTTTTGGTAAAATAATGACCACTTTTTATAATTAAAGCCCCCCCTCCCCCAAATTGGTCACTATTAACCAAACAGCAGTCACTTTTTACTCAAAAAACACGAAAAACACTATCATACAACAGAATCTCTTATTTTCTTAAGCTGATTTCTCTTTGTGATGATTTATCGTTTTTATTTCAAATTTTTCACATTATTTGCACATGTGACTTTAAATTATTATAATTTCTATATTTTCCATGTGATGTACTCATTTTCAAAGAAAAAATTTTCTCCATATTGAATTTTGGGTAAATTGATAAAACTACCAACTTTAGTCATCTTTTTCATAATCAATAGCAACATAATCAAAATTAGTAATCACTACTAAAATATTAACTTTTTTCTACGATAGGTACCAAGTCGCCTTCTTACTCTAATTTTTTTTCCTACTTTAAAGGTGTTTTCATCTAAGAGAGGGATTTTGGAAGTGGGCGAGTGGATATTTGTACTTGAATGATGGCCTTTTGGACTTTTTCAAGTAGGTTGAGATTAGGTTTTCAGGCGACTTAGTACCGATCGTAGAAAAAAGTTAATATTTTGGTAGTGATTACTTATTATTGATTATGTTGATATTGATTATGAAAAAGGGTCCTTATATTGCTATTGTTTATCAATTAACCCTTGAATTTTTTATATTCATAATTTTCCCGATATGTTTTTTTCTTAATTTATTTGTGGAAGATTATTTTTTTCTTTTATTTCTCAGCGCACTTATTTTATTTAATCAATTTTGTAATCTAATTGTCGTTTTTTTTCACTCCTAAAAAAAATTTTTCCCAAACTTTTTTCTCACCAAGTTAAATTTTATATCAAATTCAAATTTTTCTATTAATATCTTACAAATTAAGTTGTAAATCAAATTTTGAATGAACCAATTGGACAATATGTTAGTTTTAGATTTATCAAAGATAGATGATAAATAACATATTTATTTAATTTTATATGCTATGTCTTTAAATGTGATACGTTTATTTAAGTTTGTTATTCAAGATTATAATGTTTTAATTAAAAAATTAAAAGAAACTCACGGCTCTAATAAACATAATTATATATTAAAATAAATTTCTTAAATTAGAAATGTTTTGAAAAACCTGCAAAACGTAATTGTGATTTCTAAAAGAATAAAAAAATTTAGACGATAAACTTTTCTTTGCTTGCATATAAGTTTATAAAATTTTAAAATCTTATTAAAGTAAATAAAACAATAAAAAAATATTAATTAAATTAATTAAAGTGTCTGCAAAATTTTATATTTAAATGCATTTTCATATTATTTATATTTGATTAAATTTCTTTTAGATTTTAGGTTTGCCTTAACATGAAAATATCTTAATTTAAGTCGGAAAAGATACTCGCCACGGGAGTTTGTTAGTTCGTGGCTAAATTTTTTTTTTGACATGGAACAATTCGTGGCTAAGTAAAATTTCATCACGGGTGTGACATAGTTCGTGGCTAAAATATTTATTTGCCACGGGTGTAGCCTATTTCGTGGCGCAAGTGACTTTTTGCCACGGGAAAAGTCATCCCGTGGCATAAATTTTTTTCCAAAATAATGAATAAATTTTTCCCATGGCTAAGCAGATTTTAGCCACGAATTATAAATTCCCGTGGCATAATTCGTGGCGCAAGTGACAATTTGTTGTAGTGCGTTTGGGTTTGGTGTAGCCATTTGTTATGAGAAAAAGAAGTGGTCTACAAAACAAAATAGAAGGAGTAAAACATATGTCGTTTTAAAATAATACTTGTAAAAAGATTTAAACAAGTTTTATTACATTTTTCTAGTGACCTCTACCCAACTAGATAAATGATTCCAAGACCCAAATTCATATCAACTTAGGCACGGGATAGCCGATGAAACCCTTATCAATATAACTCGGTGGATTAACGCTTAATCGATTCTACTTTTAGAACTCTTGGTCGATAAATTTACTCAAAGTTTATCTATAGCCCGGAACACATGCGACTACGGTCACGAATACTTCCGTTGAGGTCAATCCAAATTTCGAATAAATGTGTCCATGATCCAAATTCACATTAATTTGGACACGGGATGGCCGATGAAACCCTCATCAACACGAATTCGGTGGATAGACATTTATCACCCACTTCCCCTACGTAACAAGGTTTGTACCCCGGGATGGCCGAGTGCACTCCTTCGCGAAATAGGTTTTCATGGTTTATACTATTTGGTAAGGCTATGTCTCAATTATTTATTTTTAGCGAGAGGTCATGTCAATTTATTATCTATCACTTTTTAAGTGAACTAAAGCGGTGAACTACGATAATTCCAATTGACACGGTCGATAAACTCGATGAAAGATGATGCATGTTTTAGTTATCGCGATTTAGCGATGCATGCGACATATAAATAAAATGCAAAGCATAAAAATAAATCCTAGTATGGCCTTCCTAAAATAGAAAATCTAATTAACTATTACATATTCGGAAACCAACTCCATTGGTCCCTTGAACTTCGGTTGTGGCACGCATCTCGAGGTAACACCGTCTTTATGTATCGCCATCTTGAAGGAATCCGTCTTTGGGAACTCCGAAATAAATAAATTACATAACAAATTACATATTTCCTATTATACATTTGTAACTAAAATAAAATAAATCTATTAAATTACAAAACGGTGATACGAGATCACAATAAATGACAACCGAATCGATATTCCCATACATTTCGGATAATACCAATTAAAAACTAAGGCCATACTAAGTAAAAATTACATAAATAAAATTATGACAATCATAAAGAAAATGCAGCATTATAATATGTATGAACATGCCCAATTTTATGCTAAATCGCCTTTAAATAGCCAATATCGTATATTACTCGGTTTTTACGGATTTGCGTGATTCAACATTTTATAATCACAAAAATTACATAAATTCATATTTATGCATAAGTTAATTACCCTAACCTCTTAGGACTCAAAATTTAGTCTTCACTAATTATTTGACCATAATTAACTCATATTTCTAAAATTTGTTCATTAATGGACTTAAAATTACAAAAAATAAGCTATAAACTTCAAATAAATCACAAAATTTCAAATAAATTTGAAATTTGAAATTTAAATTCATGAACATTCTGGAAAAATACCATGACACTCATAATATTCAAAAACTTAGGTTAAAAGTTTCGAAATTTATCCGGAAAAACAATGTTGCGGTTCATTGGTTTTAACAAAATAATCATAAAAACATGAGAAAAATTATATTCATCAACTTTTCAATTTTAGATCTGAAAAAGATAATAAAATGCAACATGTAATGTTTTTCCTTAGTCATAGAGTATGTTTTATAAATATTTCACTAATTAAGTCACTATTTATGCTATTTTTCTTCAAAAAATCATAAATCATGCAAAAAGACTTCAATATAGCCTATTATTTTACACACATCTTGTAAAATAGCATGTGACAACATACTAAATTTCTATGACCAGATTCGAAATTTATCTCATATTAACCTATTTTTCATCTAAATCCGATTTTAATAATGAAAAATCCATTTTTCGAGTATAAGAAGTCCAAAAAATATGAAATTTACAGGTCATCTCAAAATAATATATGTGACAACATATCCAAAAATCACTGAAAAATTCGAAGTTTAGCTAATTTTAGTCCGAAAATGACATTTTATTCATAAAATCATATTTTTAATGCCATTATTATATAATATGAACAATAAAAATCCATAAATTAACCAAAATATCCTAAAAACATTTTAGGACCAGAAATTTTAACATGCATAATGATTTTCCTGATATATCATAATAACACAAATTTAACAAGTTTTATATGTTAATCGTATAACTCGGAAAAACTTTTAACCGATTTGCATGCAAACAACCATGGCTCTTGATACCGATTGAAGGAAAAGTAGATCTATATACTTAACATATTCATATATGTTTTATGATAATTTAATCATAAAATTAATTGGTGATCTTATGCATGCAAACTATAAACAATATAAAGAAGAAATCTTTATCTTACATTGGAATTTCGGTTTATTAGGGCACAAGAGAGATCTCCTTCTCTCTTGTTCTTGTGCTTTCCTCCATGGATGAACAAAGATCCAAGTATAGGATCTCTTTCAAAGTTTAATACTGATATAGAGTGATGCCGTCGGGTCTCCCAATCAAACACATTTATATTTCTCAACAAACTACTAGTTAGCGGTAAGTCGAGGTCGATCCATGGGACGGTGTGCTTTGGGTTCTAAGTCTATCTATCTCGATCTATGCTAGTGTCACAATTGGTGGGGTTTGTAGTTGTATTTTAAACAAATGAGAGTAACAAAGTAAAGCAAACAATGAACTAAGAAATATAAACAAATGACTAAAAGCACTAGGATATCATGGGTTCATAAGGGATTCATGGGAGTTGATCATACAAACATGTTTCCTACTAGATGCAAGAAATTATTGTTGTGATGGATTGAGTTGGTTTATATCTTACAATCCTAGGGAGGTTTGGGTCCCGGAGCCGAATCGATTAGATTGTACAACACCTACAAGTCGACTTAATCCACCCTACTCAACTATATGCATGGTCTAATGAGACTCGAGTTGGTTTATGTCTTACAAGTCTCATTGAAAAGGTAAGTGATGGTAGTAAATGAAAGGATTCATAGGCTTAGCATTTCATCAAACATAACATGTGCATAAGTTGAGATCACAACAAGCAAGCAAATAAACTATGAAAGCATATTAATTTAAGCATGAATCATTCCCCATGTTTATTTCCCCTAATTACCCATTAATCCTAGCTAAGTAACTACTCACTCATGATCAAGTTTAACATGTTAATAAGGTTGTCAATCATACTAACAAAGCCAAACATGATGAACAAGTAAGAAAGATTAACAATAATTAAAACAAGGATTAAGAGAATTATACCTATGGAGATTCCAATAATAATAATGCAAAGAATAATAGAAGAACTTGATGATTGATGGAAGGTTGTCAATCTCCCAATAAACCCAATAATCTTCTAATTACCCAATAATAAACTTGAATTACTTAATAATAAACTTGAACAATGATTAAAGGAAAGATTAATGTGTAATTTGTGGAAAGATTGAATGATAATCTATTCTAATCTACTCCTAATCTAATCTAAGGAGGAATTTCTAATATGAAAACTTCATGGTTTGATTATTACAAATGGGGTATATATAGTAAGGATTCATTAGGTTAACTAAGGCTAAATTAGTAATTATACTTTTTAGATTGGAGCAGGGAGACGCCGCTATCTTTTGAAGGAAGGGCGTCTTTCACGGAGCTTGAAGAACACGAAAATTGCTGTAAAGGAATCCGGGCGGATTGGTGTCGGGACGGGCGGATTGTAGCAGGGGAAGACAGGCGGATTTGGAGCAAGACGCTCGGACAAAAAGAGAGGGAAAGACGGGCGGATTTGGAGGAATATGGGCGTCTTCTTGAGAAGACGGACGTCTTCTGCCTAAGACGCGCGGATTCCCGAACAGCTTCTTTGTTTGACCTCGGATTGTAAAACGGACGTCATTTTCTCATCCGGACTCCTATTGGAGTGATTCAAAAGCCTAGATCACTTGTTTTTTCGACGCCGTTCCATCTAGCATATTTTCAGAGCCAAAGGAGCAACCCTTGGTTCGTTTTCGAGCGATTTCTTCTTGTAATGCCTTCCCTCTCGTCATTCTTACTTTTAACCCTTTGATCCTTCTATATACACTTTATTCCTACGTCTTTGGTCATCATTATTGCCTCATCTTCATACTAGTCCATCTAATATCATCAATAAGCTTCCAAATATGCACGAAAGACGGGAATTTCCGCCTTATTATCTCCTTTTCTACAAAACATATGAAATGCGATAGAAAAGCAAATAGGAAGGTTTTGACGGATAAAATGGCCATGAAATGTTATAATAGTATGCAAAATAGGCTCAATTAGGGGACTAAATGTGCGCAAATAATGTTCACATCAAATACCCAAAGAACACTCTTAATAAAATTAATATTATGAATACTAGTACAATATTAATTTAGCATAAAATGACCCAAAATAAATTTGGTTTTGGTCTCCTAAAAACCGGTTTAAGAGAGGAAGTAAAGGAAGTTTTTATCTTTCTAAAAAATTTTAATTTGTGATGAATGAATGAATTTTCTAATGCACTAAACTATAATGTAGTGCAAGTGATAAAATATAAGGCAAAACCCTTGGTTTGGCTCCTATGAAAAACCGGGTAAGGGAAGAGGAGGGAAGAAGAGTGAGCCAATGCATACAAGAGTTTGTCTTCACAATGACAACTAGTTTGCATGGCTAGTTTAGTAGGTAAATCATTATGTTTACCACTAACATAATAAACCTAATATTTCTCCTAATCCTCCCATTATTTCGGTTTACATATGTAAAATGGAATCCATTTTATTTTTGTCAATTTGTCAATATGTCACATGTCACATGTCACATAAAATTGTTATGTATTTTTAACATATTAAAAAATCAACGTATTAATAAAAATACGTCATATACAAAAATCGACTTAGTAATTCGCAATTACTTGTACCAAAATATTTTACCAATTATAAATCACAATAACTTGTATTTATAATAATTCATTCAATTTCAATTGTTTTCTTAAACAATAATTTCATCTGAGTAATGAAACAATTCGATCACTCAGACCGTATCTCATTTAATCAAATTTCAATGAGACACGTAAATATTACTTCCAAAATCGTCCGTCAATTTTAAATAATTTAATTGACTCGTAACGTTATACGATCAATTAAATGATCAATTAAGAGTGTTGCCCTTTAGGTATGACCTAGGGGATCAACTGATCACCACCGTCGCACGACATTAATGTCAAACTCTAGTCAGCCAATCATTACCGATTGTGTGGACCAGTTGACAGTAAAATATTACTTCCCAATTGTATTCTTTATAATGAGACTTAAACATGTGATCATCATGATCAACAGTTGTGATCGCATTATTGTCGGAGGACACATATTCCAACACCTTGTTCCATTTTGTATGAGCTTTGCTATCATGATTTCATTTGAAGCTATTCACCATGCTTGCTTACATATTTTGCCCAAATCTTACCCCTTTCCTAGCTACATATAACATTACCTATCTTTGTTGAGCTAGTGACTTGCTACTTGTGTTGTGGTGCTCTTGTGTATTTGGGATTTGCTTTAATTTGTCACTATTGTGAGCATTGTTGTTGCGGGATCGCTGATTCCCGTAACTTGGTGAATGTTGGTTGGAAATTGAAAAGAAAAAAAAAAGATTGGAAAAGAGTTGAAAAAAAAAAGATAAAAACAAATGAAATGAAATGAGAAAGAAAGAAAGAAAGAAGCATGATGAAAATGATGAAAAAGAAGAGGAGAAATGTGAGTAGCTTCCATTTTTAAAATGTGTTGTTTTGGGAAGTACTTGTGCTTTGTAATGTATAATGAGCCAATATGCTGCTTTTGGCTCTAGTTCTTGTTGTTTGGGAAAGGTTGAGGTTGGAATAATCATCCTTGCACCTTTGGTTAGTTGCTAGCTTGACATCAGCTCCACATGACCAAATTCATTTGTCCACCTTCTTACCCATTTCCCCTAGTCTTCTTTTTTGTCTTCTTGGCTTCTTTTCTTGTGCATATTTCATCATGATTAGCATTATATTGTTGATTTGGAATATTTACCATAATAGATTGCGGGCGCATTCTCTTGAGTCGTAGATAGGAGAGTATCACATTCACATAAACTTGCCATGTATATATCATGAGTGTGAGTGAATCCTGTGAGGAGCCCGATTTCATATAAGATCATGCAAGAGTTGAAATGTCCATGTGAAATCTTTTATGCTATGACGTCGTTTAAACCTCATCCATGTATTGCATTTTCCTTATGCCCATGTTGTTTCGGGATTTGTTTTATTATGCTTTCCAAGCTACTTGAAGGGAATTGCATTTGGATGGGATGATTGTTGCTTGTCATCCTTGTCTTTGTCATAATTGATGTTGTGTGCTTGCTTGAGGACAAGCAAAGGTTTAGCTTGGGAGAGTTTGATGTGTCTGAGGTTTATATGATTATCCTCCCTCTTTTAGCTCGGTTTTACATGATAATTTGCATTTTACAAAGTGATTTTATGAGCTAATTCCGTTTTCTAGGTGTTTTGCATGTCTTGTTGCATATTGTAGGAAATGAAGCGATTTACGGCTTTTTCCTATCATGTTGGCATTCACCGAGTCTCACGAGGCCACTTGGATTGAGACTTGGCCATATGGGGGTATTTTGGGAAGATTCACGCATCCCGAGGAAGAAGAAACGGGATTTGCTTGACACTTGCATGAAGAAATGGAGTACTAATTAAGAAAGGAAGAGATCGCAAGGACTCCTGATTGCTGTTCAAACCCCAGATTCTTGGGGTTGGTGCAAGATGGCCATATATGATAAATTGTCACGCCCCCTAGAGATGTTGGAACCCCAGATTCTAGGGGTTTGTGCGATTGATAGTTTTGTGAGGAAATATTGCGCCCCCAAATTAGCTTGAACCCCGGATTCTCGGGGATTGCGCGATTCAGGAGACTCTTTATTTTCCTTAACTAGTTGTTTGTCTATTTAAACTTATCATTAGAGAACTTTTATGTTATGCTTTTTGTAATCATTAGAACTAGAAAAACTCTCTTTAATTTCATTTCTACTTTGAAGATTATTTTATTTAGATTCAAATTTTGTTCTTCCATTTTCCTTATTCTTGTTTAAGTATCTCTTTTGGTATTGTTCTAGTTTTACCTATTCTCTATTTATTTTGTTCATCCTAATTCCTTTAATATCATCTTGTTTTTATGCAATTTTTATCATCCTTATTATTAGTTAATTTAATTAAAATCATGTGTGAGTAGTATATTTATCTATGGTGCAGAGGAATCATGTTTAATTAGCATTTCTTGTTGTTAGAATTGGGTTATTGACTATACTCTTAAATTTCTCCGTCCTAAGACCGAAAGTCGGGATGGGAAAATAGATAAAGCATGAATAGTAAGACGACCTAGTAAGATCGAAAGCCTATAGGACCCGTTTTATGGTTGGCAATAAACCGAGAGGTAAATGCTATTGACCGAGACAATTACCGATTTAATGTACTCATTATTTGACAACAATTTCCTTGCTAATCTACATGTGAAGCCTATCCTCTAGATTCTTTTTTATATTGTTATTTATTTTATCTTGATATTTGCTTTAATTTATCAACCAAACTCTAAACCAATCGACTCAACCTTGATAGAATTCACCTCATGGTAACTTGTTTAGCAACTTTCGTCTCCCTTTGATTCGAACCCTACTTCCCTAAATACATTATTTGTTGTTAGCCTAGCATAGGGTATTTATCTTTTATTTGGGTACGCGACTAGCCCTATCAACTGCTTTACTGCAAATAGGCATCCTCAAATAACTGTCATTATTCCCCAAATTTTGTGTGGACTCTTTATTTGAGCTGAGAAACCATCCTTTCAATTTTGGGACATTTTTGTTCCGGGACCATTAAATTCGGAAAACCGTGTATTATACACTTTCAATTTGATGAACTGTTTGGGAGGTGGTAACGGGTCACGTTTCTTTCCTCCCGATTTTTCTAACACGTGTCCGTGGTCGTTTCAGGAATTATTTTATTCAATTTAAGGTCCAAATAACAGGTATAATTCAATTTTTTAGATTATTCATTTTTCGGCCAAGACTGGCATACAGACATTCTAAAATAACCGTCATGGTTTCTCAAATTTTGTGCATCCTCTTTATTTGACGTGAGGAACCCTCTATTTGATTTCCGGACACTTTTGTTCCAAGACTTTGGAATCCCGAAAATTGTGTGTTATAAACCTCAATTTGAGCTATTCGGGAGATGGTATTGGGCCATATTTATTTTTCTCCCGGTTCTCCACCACGTGTCTGCGATCTCGTTAAGAGTTACAATTCAATTTAAGCCCCAAATAACAGATATTAATCCATTTTTTAGATTATCCGTTTTTTGGCCAAACCCGGTATTAGTGTAAAATATGTAAATATTTTATTGTGTATATATTTATTATAGCGTATATCTCGTAATCGGATATCTCGGATATTTCGTGAATCTTTTGTATTGACTATATATATGAATGAAATGGCATCACCCTAATTAGGGGATTACGTTAACTTATATGGTACCAGCCTAGGTTCGCATCTAACCCTACCATACCGTCTCACATCTAACCCTAGCATACTGTCTCACCTTCCTATGTGGCCGCCCTCCCCGTCGCCATAACCACCACTGCTCGACTATGGTTGATCCAGTCAACCCCACGCCACAGCCCAAAGCTTCCCCCCACCTTGTTTACACCGTGCCCAACATCACCAACAAGATTCGTGTTCTCGATGGAACGGAGGTCACCTACGCCTCGTGGGGTCGGCTTTTCACCCTTCACACTCGTGGATAAAAAGTTCTCTCACATACCGATGACACACCTCCACCATCATCAACCGATGAGAACTATAGTTAATGGTGTGAAGTTGATGCCCACGTTCTACAAAGGGTATATGGCACGATGAGTGACGATCTTCTTCCTCGTATCCTTGAAGATGAGTTGACCGCATATCAGGCTTGAAAACGAGTTAAGAATATCTTTTTCAACAGCAAAGCTGCACGGGCAGCCGCACTCGAGCACGAGTTAAACAATTTGAAACTCGACAACATGCCTTCCCTCGGAGCCTATTATCAGCATCTCCGTGATCTCGCCGTTCAGATGAAGGATGTCGGGTCCGCCGTTGGAAATCAAAGGTTAGTTCACTTTGTGGTGTTCCTACTAGTTTAGATACGGTGACAGCATACATCAATCAAACCCTACCTCCGTTCGAAACCGCACGAAGCATGCTTGAATTGGAAAAGCATCGAACCTCTGCTCGAGAAGAGCCTAATACCGCGTTTCTTCCCTCTCCCGCCATGCCCTTTGATTCCTCCAGTAAGCGTGAAAACTCTAACTCCTCGGGGGCATCTCCTCAAAATTAATCTTCAAATCGTGGTAATGGTAATGGAAATCGTTAACGCGACAATCATAGTTATCAAAAGAAGGCGTCATAATCTGATCGTTCAACAACGACATCAAATACTGTTGTCCCTATGACGTGGCTTGCTGCCAGTCCCTGGCCTACCCCTGGACTCCACCACCTTGTCCATACCCGACATATCCGGGTTAGGTTCAACCATAGCAGCCGTGGGGTCCCCTTGCCACTCATGCCAATTTTTGTTCCAATACCAGTTGCTCTCGCAATTTTGGACAAACTCACATCATTGACAATGAACAACCTCAACCCACTGATCTTGGCTAAGATTTTCAGGCGATGAGTTTACAAGCTTCTGATCGACCATGGTTCATGGATATGGGTGAATTGTCTCACCTCACTTCTGATGTAGGTACGTTGGTTTCTCTTTCTAATGCGTCTAATATTCATTCTATTATTGTTGGTAAATGTCATAGCAATCCGGTTCGGGGCTCGGGAAATGCTCATATTAAAACCCATGACCGTACCCTTCATTTAACCAATGTACTGTACAAGCCCTGTATCATCAAGAATTTAATTTCTGTTTGACAATTTACCAAAGATAATAATGTTTCCGTTGAATTTAACCCATTTGGTTTCTCTATGAAGGACCTTCATACTAGGATGACGATTCTGAGGAGTAACAGTAATGGCAAAATTTACCCCGTGTCTTCCAAGTCTGCGTCGTCCACAATTGATCAGGGTCACAACTTAGTCTCTATTTCTTCTGATGTCTAGTACAACCGTCTCGTTCATCCTGGTTCTAATATTTTACATCTTAGGAGTCGTTCTCATATTAGTTGTAATAAGGAGACTATCTCCCATTTATGTCATCCGTGTCAAGTCAGTAAACACAAACGATTGCCTTTTGTTGATTCTACTTTTGCTACTGTTGCTCTTTTTTATATAATACATATTTATTTATGGACCAGTCCTGTTTTGAGTAAAAATGGCTACAAGTATTATCTCGTGCTTATCGATAATTTCACACAATTTATTTGGGCTTATCCCCTTAAAAATAAGTCTGATGTATGTAATCATATTCTCTCTTTTAATTATTACATTCACACTCAATTTGCATGTAAATTAAAATCATTTCAATATGACCTTGGACGCGAATTTGACAATAACCTCTTTCACGAATTTGCACAAAAACACCACCTTATCTTCCGTTTCTCATGCCCCCAAACCTCTCCTCAAAATGGCAAGGCGGAATGAATGACCCGTCGTCTAAATGAAATAGTCCTGGTTCTTCTGTCTTACGCCTATATTCCCCCTCTCTTTTGGGAAGAAGCCTAAATGCTGCTGTATATTTTCAAGACATTCTTGTAATACTCCACATTTCTGCATAGCGTCACTCGGTCGAGTATGGTGAGGCACTCGACCGAGTATTGTTGGTCGAGTGTTGTTGGGAGTTTAGGGTGTGTTCTGTTATTTTGAATCACTCGATCGAGTTGGTGAGGCACTCGACCGAGTAGGGCTCACTCGGTCGAGTGGGTGGTGGTACTCGACCAAGTGGCCAGTCTGGGGACGTCTTTTACGCGGTTTGATTTAGAGTAATTAGGGAGTTATTAAATCATTTCATCAGTTTATAAACACCATTTGCAACTTAATGTCATTTCTAAAACTCTCCCTAATCACCCTAATCATTATTCAAGCTCGGATTTGGCGTTATTGGTCTCGGATTTCACCCTTGCTTGTGTCTATCGCTTTGTAAGTCATAGCCTTCACTTTTAATTACATTTTTAGTGTTTGCCTTAACCCTAGGTTGGGTTAATTGGAGGATTTTGATAGTTTTATTGTGGATCGTCGTAGTAATAGAATTGTATTAATTGTTCCAAAGGTGACGACTTCGTAGAGGAGCGTTTCTAACTGATTGATTGCTGATTTCGGATTGCTAGCAAGGTAGGGTTTCCCTACTCAGTATGATTATATAGTTAATTGTGAGATTGATGTGATTCCTGGATTTGTGTGATTATATTATTGTGATTATTATTGATATTGGAGGATGGAGGAGTTGTGGATGATATTGTGGAGCCATGTTGGGAGATTGTTTCACCCTCAGGTATCGCCTCTTGTGACTCCCATCACTAGGGAATGTGTACATTAAGGATTTGGGTTCGCTCATTGCGATGAGCGGGGCTTTTGATGTTCAGTGCTGCGGTCTGACATTGGCAGGGGTGGGTTACTTGTTGCGATGGGAACCCGGCAACTCGTTGCGATGAGAGCCATTGGTGTCTGCTCTGCGATTCCGACATAGGTTACTATGGAGTTCGGAGTTGATGGAGGGGTATTGTTTGATCGTATGAACTTATTGTGTTTGTATTGTTCTTATGATTAATTGTATAGTTGTACTAACCTTAGTATATTTTCAAAACTGTGGTCAACCATTTGAAATTTTCTTTTTGCTCACCCTTATCTTCTTCATTTCTTCGTTTCACCTCATAACTTCAACACCAAAATTCCTCTAAAAATAATTCCAAAACTTCATTACTACTCCACCTTTCTTCATTCATATCTTCTAATTTAATAATGTAAGTATGTTCGTCTTTCTTCATTGTTCCCCAATTTGATTTTTATTTAGACCTCCACTAATTTACTTCAAGTTTAATGAATTATATGCATGTTTTGTTTAATTCATGGTTGTAATTAACTTTCTACATCATTATTGTTGTCAAAAATCAAACTTTTATGTTGAAATCTTGCTCACCTTTAATGAACTCGAAAATTTTGTTCTTGAATCAATAATTGGACTATTGGTGCTTGTTGTTGGATTTAGTTGATCAACAAAGGCTTAACCATTGATAGATCTTGTCTTACATGTGAATTTTTTGCCTTAAAATTTTATCTTCAAATTTCGAAATTTCATGAACTTCATGCCTAAAATATGATTTTTCATGTATAAAACTTGGTTTAGTCATGCTATAAGTCTATATTCTTTGTTAATAAGTATATACATTGTTTTAAGATGAAAATTTCACTTTAAAAAAAATTTGTCACCCAAAATTTCGAAACCCATTATGCATTTGACCAAATTTTGACTTTCACACTTTAAAAAGGTTGTCTAATAGTGTTATAAAGCTATAATCTTTATGGATAATTCTATACGTGTCTTAAATCGAAGATTTCATCCTAAAATATGACTAAAATTTTCGAAAACTCCATGGTGGACATGGCTAGATTTTGATTTTTATGCTCATGACATGGTTTAATTGTCCCATATTATTTTAATCCTTCACCATGAAGCTTTGTGGAGACTTACGTCGATAATTTTCGTTTTAAAGGCTCTCAAGATGTCGAAAATAAGTAGTAAGTATACCCGGATTTTGATTTTCACGCTTAATTCTCTGTTTGGTTGTCGCATGCTTCCTCCATTCTTCTCGATAATGTGTTGTATTCATTCAAACTAGAGAATTTGTCTTATAATCGCTCAATTGTCAAAAGGGTAGTAGTACACCGAAAATTTTGATTTTTGGATTCATTCTTTATGTAATAATGCTAAGAGTTTGATAATTTGTTTCTGATCATTTAATTGGAGTTTTATAGTTGCAAAATTTCACATAGATTTCATTATTCCGGAAAGTTGAGTTTGAGTAAACGAATAAAAGCTCAAGTGAGACCATATCATAGTTGTTTTCGAAGTGTTTTTTATCAATTTGAAATGTCGGGAAAATTTCTATCCATTTCCAAGTTGTCTTAATTCTTATCCTTTGTATTCGGTATCGTGTTGCATGAATTGTGTTTTGGTAAGATTTTACCGACTAGAGATTTGTGAGTCAATGCGGCTATTCCAATTAAAATACGATATTAAGGACTTAAGTAGATCGGTAATAAGAATATAGCGAGAACGAAAGTAAACAACTAGTTCAAAAGAAAGACAAACAAAAAAGAAAGAGAGACAAGTGACACAAGCAAAATGGTGACGCGGGAAACCCAAAATGTGGGAAAAACCGCGGGTGAAAATGGTATCCCACCAATGATCCACTAGTAGTAATAGTATCCGAGGGTGAACCTAGCTGGAATGATCAGGAGGTACAACAGTGATCTCCAAACGACTAAGTACAATTGAGATGAACGATGTATTAATTTCTAAGTGTGTAGATGATATTATTTGTTTCAGGTGGCGAATGATATTTCTTCGAGTGGAGCCAATGATGAATGCCTTGAATCTGATGTTTATTGCTCTTTTATAGCCCTTCTTTGAGTCATTGCACATGCTCCCTACATATGCTTAACAATACGCTCCACTTCCTATGAAATAGGAAGTGGTTGCTGACTTTGTCAAAGCTTCTGCTGATCGCTGCAATGTTCCTACTAATCATTTCAACGTTCCTGCTGGCTGTTTGTTATTTAATTCAAACGTGGCCTTTGTATCACTTGAATGTCTAGGTTCATCCCCCCTTGTTCTTCCTTGCGTCTAGCAGCCTCCTGCCTTGGTTACTGATCCGTGTGCCTTTACTTTATCCAATTGCGAGTTGCCACGTCATGATGAAAATGAGAGGGTATTTTTTCCTTAAAATTACCCCCAAGCAACTCCCAGGTTCTGGTTTTGCTCGATGGATGCTGGGAGTTGCTTCCCTCCTGACGCTGCATGTAGTGGTGATGTCATAGTGTGACATCAGCCCACTTGCATTCTTATCCATTGAGTCTGACCGTTAGAGGTCTAATCAGTCACTTCCTCTCAATAACTCCCCACCTCCCCCACGTCTCCTTTCCTTCGATCCCCTCCCAACCTAACTCCCTCCCTTAACTTCCTCTCAATAACTCCCTCTCCTAACTCCTTCCCTTAACTTCCTCTCTTAACTCCCTCTCCTAACTCCTTTTGGTTATAAATACACCCCTCCCCCTCCACTTCCTTTATTCCCGTCCATATTACCCCTTTCCTATAAACCCTTCACTCTCCCTCCCTTATAAAGTCTCCCTATCCACCAGGTAAACTCCTCACTTTCTATTCTCTCTCTTAATTTTTTCCCCTTTAAACTTCGCTATCATGGTAAAAAAGTCTATCCGCCGTACCGTTCCTCCTCCTTCTCCCTATAGGGGTCCATCTGCTGCTGCTCTCTCTCCCTTCCGATCCTCTGGGATCCTCGCAGATCACTATCTGTGCGATTCCAGCTTTGGTGACACCCCCTCGAGGAGATGAGAGAGAGAGAGGTTTGGCCTTGGGCAGGAGGTCGAGATTCACATTCCTCAGCCTGGGGAGGCGCCGGATGCCCATAATCCCGGTTGGGTATGCCTGTACGAGTATCCTTTTACCCAGGGTTTGTCTTTCCCCTTCCCTCCTCTGGTGCAAAGGATCTTGCATCACTACAGGTTGGCAATCTGCCAGCTTGCGCCTTGATACCGTCGTCAGGTACCAAAAATAAATACTTAGCTACTACTAACAGAAATCAGCGGTAAGTAGGGTCGATCTCCACAGGGAGGCGGTCACTATCTACTTGTCAATTCGGCCTGTCTATGGTCACAGGATAAGGGTTTTAATTGATTTAACTAAACTAATAAGATTAAGGCAAGAGAAAAGGTTAAGAGGAATTAATAAGAGAGAAAAAAAAACTAGGATTGTCGGTTCATCAATGAATGTCAGTTAATTGCAGCTAAGGTCACAGATCAGTCGATGTGTCGGTCGAAGGGGCAACGAATATCTCCTTCCGGTCTCAATTCGCCCTAAGATACTATTAGCTTAGCTTCCGCCCTTACTAAAGCATCCTATTTTTCACTGCGGGTCTCACCCCTTCCAACCTTCCGGTCTAGGTTAAGGTTTACCAAAATTAAATAAGCTAAGTGCATCGATTCAAATAGCTAGATACAGTTTAAGGCAGTGATTAACAACATAGACTTAACAACAATGAACGATCTGTAAACCTAATTAGCCATTAACATCAGTTCACTGACTCCCCTAAATTCTAGCAGGGAAATTAGCTAGACATAATAAATAAAAGTAGAAGATGAAGAAGTAAATAACATTACAAATAAAGAGAGAATAGAGAAAGAATTACTAAATAAGATCCGGAAGAAAGGCAGTGTTCAACAGAGATAAAGGGAAAAGATTAATGTATCAAGTGGTGTGTCAAAGTGATATGTCGTCTTCCTATTTATAGGAAATACAATTTATTTGACCTAGAAACGAAATAAAACTTAAAAGGCCCGAGCTTAATAGAGAATTACTCGATCGAGCCATTTTAAACAGCACAATTCGATCGAACATAAAATTCCATTCGATCGAGGACTTCTTCTCTTAAAACCACTCGATCGATCAGAAAAGCTTTCGATCGAATGACTTGGACTCAACCAGCCACTTATTTCGTTGATTTCAGCTTTGACTTGGTTATTTAGCTCCCGAAATGACTTCACGCATCCCATAACAGCGGTATTTCCGCTCCAAATCTACTCATCCTCCAAATGCATGCAAAATGAACGATTAAAAGGCTTGATTCCACCACTTCCGGGTCCATTCCTACAAATAAAGCAAAACAAACCAAAGAAGAATATTCGGGGCATTTTGAAGCATAAAACTATATAAAAAGAGGCTTAAAAAGACCATATAAAATGCACGTATCAAATTTCCCCAAACCAAACCTTTACTCGTCCTCGAGTAAACTAAATGCAAACTAATGGAATGGAAAAGAAAGCTCAGAGCTAGCTACGAATTCTCACTTAAACCAATTTAATGCAAACAACTGATACTTATAGCAAAACAGTCAAATGCAAACGAATTGTAGGATGTTTATAATAAAGCTGAACTGTCGACCTTACAAGACCTTTAATGATGGACTCTCACGGGTCACTCTTCTCTCATGAAGCAAAGGGTAAGCAATTAAATGTAAGAGAGATAGAAAATAGTCGCTCGCCTAAACTTCGACCCACATAAACATGCATGCAACTAATATGATAGACAATTCCAGCTACCGTACATACATTCCAACCAAACAAGGTTCTGTCAAAGCTGAGGGCTTACAAAAGTATGATAAAGTGAGGCAATGGAAAAGAAAAGGCAAAGCAATTATGGGAATGTGGAGGTATAGGCGGCCAAACTAGTACCTAAACAGAACCAAATAACAACATCCGATTCTTACTCAATTATAGAATTAAGCACATGCCCTTCATTTGGCACCAAAACTCACCAAACCGAAATGAACATATTCCTCAATAGATATAAATAAAGCATAGGAGTGAAACCGTCAACAAACATTTTTCCATTTTTTCAGATTTTTTTTTTTCCGATTTCTTTAATTTGTTCTTTTTCTGTTTCTTTTTGTTGGGAAATGTGTCCTCAACAACAGTGCGATCATATGATTTAAATATCATTATTAAATCTCATTTTAAAGAATACATTTGGGAAGTATTTATACTGTCAACTGGTCCACACATATCGGTAATGATTGGTGACTAGAGTTTGACATTCCGTCGTGCGACGGTGGTGATCGATTGATCCCCTAGGTCATACCTATAGGGCAACACTCTTAATTGATTATTTAATTAATCGTATAATGTTGCGAGTTAATTAAATTACTTGAAAATTGACGGACGATTTTGGAAGTAAAATTTACGTGTCTCATTTAGATGAGATACGGTCTGAGTAATCGAATTGTATCTTTACTCAGATGAAATTATTGTTTAAGTAAACAATTGAAATTGAATGAATAATTATAAATACAAGTTGTTGTGATTTATGATTGGCAAAATATTTTGGTACAAGTAATTATGAATTACTAAGTCGATTTTTGTATATGACGTATTTTAATTAATACGTTGATTTTTAATATGTTAAAAATACATAACAAATTTATGTGACATATGACATGTAACATATTGACAAATTGACAAATGTAATATGGAATCCATATTATTAATAGTGCCTAACATAGAAGAGAATAAACTCTTCCAATTCCTCATCATTTGGGCGGTCCATAGAGGAAGTCCAAGAGTTGTTTTTCTTCTTACTTTTGTCTTATATTTGCTTATATAATACAAGCCATAATTCATTCATAAGTATGCTGAAACTTTAAGAAGTTTAAGTGAGAATAACTCTTCATTTTCTCCTCTCCAAAACCGTGTGCCTATGTACTATAGGAGACCATATTTTTGGTTCAATTTTCTCACAAAAATTAGTATTATCTAGTCTTCATAATATTGGTTTTAATTAAGAGAAAGCTTTGGGTATAAAGCCTTGGGAGAGATCCTACACTTGGGTCTTGGGTGTTTGTTCTTCCATTTAAGGGATAGCTCAAGAACAAAAGAGAAGGAGAACTCTTTTGTGCCCATATATACCGATATTGCAATGTAAGAATAATGTTTCTTCCTTACTTTGTTTTAATGTTTGCATGCATAAGATCATTAGTTAATTTTATGACAAATTAATTTATGCATATATGAATATGTTAGTAAGGATATAGAACCACCTTTCCTTCAATTGGTATCAGAGCAATGGTTGTTTGCATGCAAATCGGTTATAGTTTTTCCGAGTTATACGATTAACATATAAAACTTGTAAATTTGTGTTATTATGATATATCACGAAATTAATTCTTGCATGATATGTTTCTGGTCCTAAAATGAATTTTAGGATTTTTTGGTTAATTTACGGATTTTACTGTTCATATTATATAATATTGGCATTAAAATGTGATTTTTATGATAAAAATGCCATTTTTGGACGAAAATTAGCTAAACTTCGAATTTTTCAGTTATTTTTGGATATGTTTTCACATATATTATTATTAGATGATCTGGAATTTTTCATAATTTTATGAGTTTTTATGCTCGAAAAATGAATTTTTTATTATTAAATTCGTTTTTTGGTGAAAAATAGGTTAATATGAGATAAATTTCGATTCTGGTCATATAAATTTAGTATGTTGTCACATGCAATTTTACAAGATGTGTGTAAAATAATTGGCTATATAGAAGTCTTTATGCATGATTTATGAATTTTTGAAGAAAAATAGCATAAATAGTGACATTTTTAGTAAAAATTGCTAAAACATACTTCATGACTAAGGAAAAACGTCACATGTTGCTTTTTATTATGTTTTTCAGATCTAAAATTGAAAAGTTGATGAAAATAATTTTTCTCATATTTTTATGTTTGTTTTAGTTAAAATCGATAAAACCGCAACATTGTTTTTCCGGATAATTTTCGAAATTTTTAACCTAAGTTTCTGAACATTATGAGTGTCATGGTATTTTTCCAGAATGTTCATGAGTTTAAATTTCAAATTTTGAATTTATTTGAAATTTTTATGATTTATTTGAAGTTTATAGCATTTTATTATAATTTTAAGTCCATTATGAACAAATATGAGTTAATTATGGTCAAATTATTAGTGAAGACTAAATTTTGAGTCCTAAACAGTTAGGGTAATTAACTTATGCATAAATATGAATTTATGTATTTTTGGTGATTGTAAAATGTTGAATCACGCAAATCCGTAAAAACCGAGTAATATATGATATTGGCAAATTTAAAGGCGATTTAGCATAAAATTGGGCATGTTCATACATATTATAATGCTGCATATTTCAATTGTTGAATGTCTTTTATTTATGTAATTTTGAATTATGTAATTTTACTTAGTATGGCCTTAGATTTTTAATTGGTATTACCCGAAATGTATGGGAATATCGATTCGGTTGTAATTTTTATGTGATCTCGTATCACCGTCTTGTAATTTAATAGATTTATTTTATTATAGTTACAAATGTATAATAGGAATTATGTAATTCATTATGTAATTTTAATTCATCCCGGAGTTCCTAAAGATGGATTTCCTAAAGATGGCGATGCATAAAGACGGTGTTACCTCGAGATGCGTGCCACAACCGAAGTTCAAGGGACCAATGGAGTTGGTTTCCGAATATGTAACAGTTAATCAGTTTTCTATTTTCTAGGAAGGCCATACTAGGATTTTTTTATGTTTTGCATTTTATTTATGTCGCATGCATCGCTAAATCGCCATAACTAAAACATGCATCGTTCTAATCGAGTCCTTCGACCGTGTCAATTACAATTATCGTAGTTCACCGCTTTAGTTCACTTAAAACGTGATAGATAATAAATTGACATGACCTCTCGCTAAAACAATCAATTGAGATATAGCCTTACCAAATAGTAGAAACCATGAAAACCTATTTCGTGAGGGAGTGCACTCGGCCACACCGGGGTACAAACCTTGTTACGTAGGGGAAGTGGGTGATAAATGTCTAATCCACCGAATTCATGTTGATAAGGGATGTATCGGCCACACCGTGCCCAAGTTGATGTGGATTTGGATCATGGACACATTTATTCGAAATTTGGGTTGAACTCAACAAAAGTTTTTTGATAAGGGATGTATCGGCCCCACCGTGCCCTTGTCGATGTGTTTTGGGCTAAAGATAAATGTTAATGTAATTTTATCGACCAAGAGTTCTAAAAGTAGAATCGATTAAACGTTAATCCACCGAGTTATATTGATAAAGGATGTATCGGCCCCACCGTGTTCGAGTCGATATGAATTTGGGTCTTGGAATCATTTATAATAGTTGGGTAGAGGTCACTATATAAATGCTCATATCTTGTTAATTTATTCACAAGTATGATTTAAAAAGACAAATGTTAATAATTCCTTTTACTCCGTAAATTGTAGTGCATTACAATGAATCCATCAGACGCTACCGCACCAATAACTATTGAGTCTTACCACAATGTTTTTGACGACGTTTGCTCCAAAAATGATTTCGACACAACTAGAGAAATTCATTGTGGGATAGGTTCGGATGGAAACCTTAACTTCATCACTTCTTCTAAACCACCCACTACTACCAGATCTCGTATGAGCACGTCTCAGGAAGACTACCTCACACAATCTGTAGGATCTTTATCTCAGGAAGATAAAGATGCCAAAGCTAGTGGGAGCTCAAGCAATCAAGCTCTTGCTTCAAAAGGCAAAAGGTTCAAAAAGAAGGGAAGGAAAATCAAAAACTTCAGGCAAGTTAATGATGAATGCCATTATTGCTATGGCATGGGACATTGGCTTAGGAATTGTCCCGTATATTTGCGAAATATAAGGGAAGGAGTTATCACTCCAAAAGGTAAAATTCCTAAGGAAATTTATGTTATTGATATAAATTATACTTCCACTACGACATGGGTACTGGATACCGGTTGTGGTTCTCACCTTTGTAATCATTTACAGGGTTTAAGAGATGTGGAAAGGCTTAGCAAGGGAGATGTGGATCTTCGCCTTGGAAATGGAGCTCGAGTAGCGGCCGAATCCAAAGGAACTTATGTTCTAGCTTTGCCTAACGGATTTGAGTTGTATTTACATAATTGTTATTATGTGCCTACACTCTCTAAAAATATTATCTCAATCGCCATGCTGGACATGGATGGTTTTTGTTTTGTCATTAAGAACAATCGTTGTACTATATCGAGGAACGACTTGGTTATAGGCCAAGCTTCCTCTATCAATGGCATTTACATTTTAGAGACCTCAAATCCGACCAATGATATTTATAACATTCAGTCAAAGAGACTCAAAACAAGTGATCCAAGTGAAGCGTTCATTTGGCATTGTCGATTAGGTCACATAAACGAGAATCGCATCAAAAGATTAATTTCGAGTAATGTGATTACACCATTTGATTTTCAATCATATGGTACATGCGAATATTGCCTACTTGGCAAAATGACTCGTAATCCTTTTAGTGGTAAAGGGACACGAGCTAGTGAACTATTGGGACTCATACACACCGATGTATGTGGACCAATGAGCATCCTTGCTCGTGGTAATTATGACTACTTTATAACCTTCACCGATGACTTGAGTAGATATGGGTATATCTATTTAATGAAGCATAAGAGTGAAGCGTTTGAGAAATTTAAAGAATTTCAAAACGAAGTAGAGAACCAATTGAACAAAAGGATTAAGGCACTGCGATCCGACCGTGGTGGAGAATACCTTAGTCTTGAATTTGATTCACACTTGAAAAGTCGTGGTATTATATCACAACTCACTCCACCCGGAACACCACAACTCAATGGTGTTGCCGAAAGGAGAAATCGAACCTTACTTGATATGGTTCGATCAATGATGAGTCAAACCGAGTTACCGAACTCGTTTTGGGGATTTGCGATTCAAACCGCAATTAGATCTTTGAACAATAGTCCCACAAAGTCCACTGAAAAGACTCCATGTGAGATGTGGACGGGAAGGATTCCAAATATATCCTATATGAAGATTTGGGGATGTGATGCTTACGTCAAAACTAAACATGACAACAAGCTTGCCCCAAGATCCGAAAAATGCACCTTTGTAGGTTACCCCTCGAATTGTCGAGGATACTACTTCTACAAACCTCAAGAAAACAAAGTGTTTGTGTCTTGTGAGGCTGTCTTCTTAGAAAGAGAATTTATTTCTAAGAGACAGAGTGGGAGAAATTTTGAACTTGATGAAGTTCAAGAGCCACAAACCGAGATAGAGACGCAAGAAGATGTTCCTTCATCGTCTAACACGGTTGTCTCTCCTCCACTTAGAAGAACGAGTCGTGTTATACGCCATCCCGATCGATATGTGGGACTTATCGAAGAAGATGGAACGCTCGATGTGTTGCTTTTAGAAAGTGACGAACCAGCCACCTACAAGGCCGCAATCTCTAGTCCTAATTCTTCCTTATGGCTAGGAGCCATGAAATCCGAAATGGATTCTATGCTAGAAAACCAAGTTTGGGACTTGGTAGATTTGCCTAAAGGGGAAAAGACCCTTCAATGCAAATGGATATTCAAAGTCAAGAATGGCATAGAAGGACATGACGATGTCTACAAAGCTAGGCTAGTGGCAAAAGGATTTACCCAAGTCCAAGGTCTCCATTATGATGAGACCTTCGCCCCCGTAGCCATGCTAAGATCCATACGGATTTTGTTAGCGATTGCCGCATTTCATGATTATGAAATATGGCAAATGGATGTCAAAACGCTTTTCTAAATGGGCATTTAGAAGAGGAGGTGTACATGATACAACCCGAAGGTTTTGTCGATTCTAAAAATCCTAACAAGGTGTGCAAGCTTAAGAGATCCATTTATGGTCTTAAGCAAGCATCAAGAAGTTGGAATCATCGATTTAATCATGTGATAATAGGGAATGGTTTCACTCGAAGTGTTGAGGAACCATGTTTATACATGAAATTCAGTGGGAGCAATGTTGTGTTCCTAATCTTGTATGTAGATGACATACTACTCATTGGAAATGATATTCCAATGTTGTCTTCAGTTAAGAAGTGGTTAGGTAACCACTTCCAAATGAAGGATTTAGGAGAAGCACAACGCATATTAGGTATCCGGATCCATAGAGATAGATCCAAGAGGATATTGGCACTAAGTCAAGAGTCTTATGTTGATAAGATCCTTCGACGATTCAGCATGGAAAATTCCAAAAGAGGTTTGGTACCTATGGTAACCGGGACGATATTGAGCAAGACTCAATCTCCCTCCAAACCCCATGATGTTGAACGCATGAATGAGATCCCTTATGCTTCCGCTATTGGATCTATCATGTATGCCATGATATGCACACGTCCTGATGTCTCGTATGCTTTGAGTATGACGAGTAGATATCAAGGAAATCCAGGTGAGAGTCACTGGATTGCCGTCAAGAACATCCTTAAGTACTTGAGAAGAACTAAGGACTCTATCTTAGTGTTTGGAGGAGACACCGAGCTGCGTGTTAATGGATACACGGACTCAAGTTTTCAAACAGATAGAGATGACATGAAATCACAAGTTGGTTTCGTTTTCATGCTCAATGGTGGTGCGAGTTTGGAGAAGCTTCAAGGAAGTCAGAATCGCGGATTCTACAACGGAGGTGAGTACATTGCAAAGCATCGAGGTCGCTAAGGAAGCTGTGTGGATCGAGGCAATTCACGGAAGGTCTAAAAGTAGTACCTCTGACTAATGATCCGATCACTCTCTACTGTGATAATAGTGGGACGATCTTCCAAGCTAAAGAGCCAAAGTCTAGTAATAAATCTAGACACGTACTTAGAAAATTTCATGTAATAAGAGATTTCATAGAAAGAAAGGAAATTGCGATTTGTAAGGTTGGGACGGATGACAACATATCCGATCCGCTCACCAAGCCTTTATCGCAGGCTAAACATGATGGACATATGACGTCCATGGGACTTAAACGTGTACCAAGTCTATGTTAGATTTTGAAATGAAATAGAAGTGTTGTTCATGTTCATAATCACATTTGTCTTTTATCTTAATTATACTTTGTTACATCCAAACGGGTTGTAATGACAATTGAACCCCGTTAAAGTGGACACGGATTAACATAGTATTCGCCCATAGTCACTTGTATGAGGTGACGTCTCGAAGTGACTAGAGTGTGATGCGATTGATGGCATGTTCAAGTGCCATACAGTCATGTGAGATGACTAGTCGATCACATAGGCAGATGACATTAAGAACATTTTGTCGGGCCTAATGACCGCTTATAGAGTTCTGCAAATTTATATAGCACGGTCGTGGCGAGAGTCGCTATAGTATTCAAATGAGTCGATTCTTTTGACTAAAGACTATTCTCCTAAGATGGCACAGTTTCAGATTAACTTTGATTTGTGTTACTACGACCTTCGTAAATGGGGTCAAATGGGCATATTTTGGGTTATGATGGCTGTGGCTAGTCGAAGGGAATGAGTGCGATAGGAATTGTCCACCCCTTTGTCAGGGTTATAACAATATCTCAAGGCCACTCGAGGAGTAATGAACTGGAAATGCGTGGCCACGCTCGGAATGTATCCATGGTGGATAAATCCGGTCAATCAGTTATTCTCCAGATCGAGGAAACCACTCACGATATGATCACTTGCAAGTACGACCTGAAAGACACCTTGCATTGAGTGGGAGATAGTAATAGGACAAGAGAATTGGTGACGCACACTTGTCGAGGACAAGTGGGAGATTGTTGGGAAATGTGTCCTCAACAACAGTGCGATCATATGATTTAAATATCATTATTAAATCTCATTTTAAAGAATACATTTGGGAAGTATTTATCTGTCAATGGTCCACACATATCGGTAATGATTGGCGACTAGAGTTTGACATTACGTCGTGCGACGGTGGTGATCGTTGATCCCCTAGGTCATACCTATAGGGCAACACTCTTAATTGATTATTTAATTAATCGTATAATGTTGCGAGTTAATTAAATTACTTGAAAATTGACGGACGATTTTGGAAGTAAAATTTACGTGTCTCATTTAGATGAGATACGGTCTGAGTAATCGAATTGTATCTTTACTCAGATGAAATTATTGTTTAAGTAAACAATTGAAATTGAATGAATAATTATAAATACAAGTTGTTGTGATTTATGATTGGCAAAATATTTTGGTACAAGTAATTATGAATTACTAAGTCGATTTTTGTATATGACGTATTTTAATTAATACGTTGATTTTTAATATGTTAAAAATACATAACAAATTTATGTGACATATGACATGTAACATATTGACAAATTGACAAATGTAATATGGAATCCATATTATTAATAGTGCCTAACATAGAAGAGAATAAACTCTTCCAATTCCTCATCATTTGGGCGGTCCATAGAGGAAGTCCAAGAGTTGTTTTTCTTCTTACTTTTGTCTTATATTTGCTTATATAATACAAGCCATAATTCATTCATAAGTATGCTGAAACTTTAAGAAGTTTAAGTGAGAATAACTCTTCATTTTCTCCTCTCCAAAACCGTGTGCCTATGTACTATAGGAGACCATATTTTTGGTTCAATTTTCTCACAAAAATTAGTATTATCTAGTCTTCATAATATTGGTTTTAATTAAGAGAAAGCTTTGGGTATAAAGCCTTGGGAGAGATCCTACACTTGGGTCTTGGGTGTTTGTTCTTCCATTTAAGGGATAGCTCAAGAACAAAAGAGAAGGAGAACTCTTTTGTGCCCATATATACCGATATTGCAATGTAAGAATAATGTTTCTTCCTTACTTTGTTTTAATGTTTGCATGCATAAGATCATTAGTTAATTTTATGACAAATTAATTTATGCATATATGAATATGTTAGTAAGGATATAGAACCACCTTTCCTTCACTTTTTCCACGGTTTTTTTTATTATTTTTCTTTTTTTTTTTTTTTTTTTCATTTCATCCTCCTTCTTTCCTTTCTACCAACTCCAAATCGATACAATACAAACCAAATTCGGATCAATATAAAAAATACATACCGCAAAAACATACACTAACTAGCTTGACAAGGCAGGCTAAATTTGGATGTAGTTAAGGGTCAACAGGCAAATTTGGCTAATGTGGAGTTAATTGGGTAAAAATGAAAGAAAGGGAAAATGTAAGCACCTCCCTGCATGTGACACCAACCACTAACCCGAATGTATGCAAGCAAAAAGCAATTGAATTTCATATTTGTGCAAATTGATGATACATGTTATGCAAGGAGTAACTACTCACAATCCTACATGGAACTGGTCATAAATGACACCAGTTTATAAGGCTCTAAATCTTAGAAATTATAAGTAGTTTGCCAAAATAATCAGGTCAAGTCTATTTGTTCAGCTGTATTTCAACATTAACTCGTAGATATGCAGAAGACAAAACTAAAAGATATTAATTAATCGCAAGGCTTAAGCAAAAAGACAAATTATAGAGCAATATCATCATTGAAATCCACCGTTCCGACTCAACCTATATGCAAAAGTAAACGTGAATTTTTTTGAATTTTTCGAATTTTCATAAATTTTTTGAGATTTTGATTTTTATGAAAATAAACAAGCAATGCATACAGAAATAAAATGTGATAACAAAAATGCAATAAAAACAACACGCAGACACAGATATGGATGCATAACCTCCCCAAACCAAACCGTAAAATGCCCTCATTGTACTCAAAATTAAGGAAAGAAAATGCAAACTAAAAAGGAGAAAGATTGGAGATGCGGAAAACTCACAAGACAACGTAAAGGAGGGACCTCCCCAAACCGACCATGAATATGGGAGGTCGCTAACAGCTCCGTAGCAGCGTCACAGGAAGTAAATCAGCCAAATTCACGCGATGGTACTCGATCGAGTATATCAGACTGCTTAGGTGTTCGATCGAGGAAACAGGGCTCTCGATCGAAAGATCCTCTTTGGCAGGCACTCGATCGAGAAGAAGTTGTGTTCGATCGAGTGAAATCAGCAGCAAAGGGTTCGATCGAGTATATAAAGTATTTGATCGAGCCATCCATAATAGATTCCTACAAAGACGCAATAAAACAGCCCGCGAAACTAACAAAACAAGCTTAACTGATCCATCCTATGGTTTAAAAACCAATTATTACACACACAACTAAAAATGTTTGAAAAGCAACTAAAAATTAAAACTCCGGGTTGCCTCCCGGTAGCGCTAGTTTCAGACAGGTCCCAGCTCGACCTTCTTTTCTTTGAGCCTCTCTAATTTAGCTTGGTCAAAACAGCTCAAAGCACGCAGCAACCGATCAAATAGCTGCGCATGTGTGACACAAAACTGTAAGTAGCACCATAGTATAACAGCAACATAGGAAAATAGCATGTTCAATCGTTTAAGTCTAACAAATTTCCTAAGACAGCTCCCAAATTTGTCCATAAAATAAAGGAGCTCAGGAGCACTTAAAAATAAACTATGGTACCATTTCAGCCTAATGAATTTCGGATGACAAGAATGGTGAAAAATCGTTAAATTGTTTGTCCAACCGAGAGGGGGTAGAGCATCGAAAGAAAAAGCAGGAATCATATGAGATAGCGTAATATTAATATCAACAATAATAAAATTGTCGTTAACTACCTCGGTTTGGTTTCTCTCACTGTCGGAATCGGTGATAAAAGAATGTATTACCTCTTCCGTGCTAGGAGCAATTACTGACTCAGCTGTCTTCTCATTCCCCTCCTTCGTGGGTTCCATCCCATAAATCGCAGCCTCTAGCGCGTCCAGCTCGGCTTTGAAAAGGGGAGATTCACCATAACCATTGTCTTCATCAAAATCATCATCCAAAATGAACCAAGATGACAAATCAATGCTCTCCATGGCCAGAGTGGTTGATCGAGTAAAGATAACACTCGATCGAGAGCTTTCCTCTTGAATTTCACTCGATCGAACATCCTGAACTGCTCGATCGAGGACTTCCTCATAACAGCTGTTCGATCGGGTGGAATATTCTATTTGATCGAACACTTCTTCTGATAATCTACTCGATCGAACACTATTACTAGCTCGATCGAGTGATTTCTCTAGTGCGTCGTAGAAATATTCGTAACTTCTTCATTTTTGGATAGATAATCACATTCCGAGTCATATAAATCACCATCATCGATAGGCAACTCAGGTCCTTCATGGGGAAGACCACTCTTTGTGTGCCAAAAGGTCGTCTCAACGGCGAACTGAGCTATTTGAGACTCAATCTCATCGATTTGAGCGTACGTGCATCTATCATACTCTTGCATTTTAAATGCAAGTGTCTTGATCAAATATTTCAGTTCCGCAACCTCTTCTTTCTGTCTATCAGGAGGAGGAGCTTGTTGTTGCGGTGGCCAAAATGAATGGAGGCTTTTGATAGCCCCGTTGATAAAGCGGATGTGGTGGCACAATTGCAAAAGGTTGACTAGCTTGTCTATGCTGCTTAGACGCGCAAACTTCATCGTTCCCTGTCAAACAAACAGTGGCATTATGCCCAGCAGCATCACATCTCTTATAGTAAACCACCTGCTACGCCATAGGATGGAACATAGGTGGAGGTCAAAGGTACTCAAGCCTTCCCTTTGACGATATTTTACCTAGAACTATCTAGGTAGGACCTGTAGGACCTATCAAAACAACACTAAGAAAAAAGATCAGAACTGCCTCAAGGAATAAATCCCTTGAGGCTAAAAACAGACAAAATTAGACAAGTAAATAAAATAGTTGCCTTCCCGGCAACGGCGCCAAAATTTGATACCGTCGTCAGGTACCAAAAATAAATACCTAGGTACTACTAACAGAAGTCAGCGGTAAGTAGGGTCGATCTCCACAGGGAGGCGGTCACTATCTACTCATCAATTCGGTCTGTCTATGGTCACATGATGGTGGTTTTAATGTATTTAACTAAACTAATGAGATTAAGGCAAGAGAAAAGGTTCAGAGGAATTAATAAGAGAGAAAGAAAAACTAGGATTGTAAGTTCATCAATGAATGTCAGTTAATTGCAGCTAAGGTCACAGATCAGTCGATGTGTCGGTCTAAGGGGCAACGAATATCTCCTTCCGGTCTCAATTCGCCCTAAGATACTATTAGCTTAGCTTCCGCCCTCACTAAAGCATCCTATTGTTCACTGCGAGTCTCACCCCTTCTAACCTTCTGGTCTAGGTTAAGGTTTACCAAAATTAAATAAGCTAAGTGCATCGATTTAAATAGCTAGATACAGTTTAAGGCAGTGATTAACAACATAGACTTAACAACAACGAACGATCTATAAACCTAATTAGTTATTAACATCAGTTCACTGACTCCCTTAAATCCTAGCAGGGAAATTAGATAGGCATAATAAATAAAAGCAGAAGATGAAGAAGTAAATAACATTATAAAATAAAGAGAGAATAAAGAAAGAATTACTAAATAAGATCCGGAAGAAAGGCAGTGTTCAACAGAGAGAAAGGGAAAAGATTAATGTATCAGGTGGTGTGTCAAAGTGATCTGCCGTCTTCCTATTTATAGGAAATACAATTTATTTGACCTAGAAATGAAATAAAACTTAAAAGGCCCGAGCCCAATAGAGAATTACTCGATCGAGCCATTTTAAACAACTCGATCGAATAGACTCTTAGCAAAACCTCTCGATCGAGAAGATAAACCACTTGATCGAGGATACCCTAAATAGCACAATTCGATCGAACAGAAAATTCCATTCGATTGAGGACTTCTTCTCTGAAAACCACTCGATCGACCACAAAAGCTTTCGATCGAATGACTTGGACTCAACTAGCAACTGTTTCGTTGATTTTAGCTTTGACTTGGTTATTTAGCTCCCGAAATGACTTCACGCATCACATAACAGCGGTGTTTCCGCTCCAAATCTACTCATCCTCCAAATGCATGTAAACCGGACGATTAAAAGACTTGATTCCACCACTTCCGGGTCCATTCCTGCAAATAAAGAAAAACAAACCAACGTAGAATATTCGGGGCATTTCGAAGCATAAAAATACGAGAATAGCATAGAAATACGTGCTTAAAGAGGCTTAAAAAGACTATATAAAATGCACGTATCATGCCTCATGCATGGTGCGTTCTGGTTTTGCTCTGCATCCTCGCTGAGGATCATGCTCTGGGGATTGGTCTGGGTGACCTTGCCTTGCTCTATACTTTCAGCCCCTTTGTTGCCAGGCTTGTCACCTTGAGGTCATGCGACGCCAGCAATGCTGGTGTGATCCTTCCTCCCAAAGTGAGGGATGAAGGCTAGAATACGAACTTCATCTTTGTTAAGATTGACTCTCTTACCCCCACCCCCGAGTACTTATTTGACAAGTGAGGGGCCTCTAAAGGTAACTTTAGTTTCTGGGTGTCTGTTGTTTTTCTTTTACCTTAATGTTCTTACTAGTGTACTGCTGCAGGTTTGAAGCAGCCAGTTCCCTCGAGAGATCACAGCGTGATTAGCCGTATATTTGCTCTTCCTGTTGCAACTCGTTCTTACCCTAGTGTACTTTCTTCCCCTATTGGTGCATCCGCCTTCAAACTTATTGACATTGGTGAAGGAGAGCAAGAGGAGGAAGAAGAGAGAGAAGAAGAGAAGGAAGAGGAGGAAGTGGAAGAAGAATAAGAGGAAGTTGGTACCTCCTCCAGTAAGCATGAACACCCAGCTGCCGAATTCCAGATGTCGTCTGGTAAATCTTCGTTCTTGCTATATGGTCATTTGTGTTTATGTTCTAACTGTGTTTCTGTACTAGGGAATACTCCTGTTTCCTGTCTTTCCCTGCTGGATAGAAAGAGGAAGCAAGTTGCTTCTGCCTCCTCCGGTCCTTCTCCCAGGAAGAGGCCATCGCTCCTCGCCGAAAAGGAGCCGGTTAGCACGCCTGTCCCTGTTGAGGTTGCTCCTCTGGCTGCAGTGGCTCCTTGGCCACCTCTGCCCAATACTTCCACTGTAACCCGCCTTCCCAAGGGGTATGGCTCCAGTGAGGTGCTTCTCTGGCCTCACAAGGAACAGTTCCTGCTCCCTGCTGCTGTCCATTCTCTGGGAAATACCCCTCTTCCTGCTGTACTAGATGAAGCTCCTGGACGCGCCATGCAGGTAACTTTTTTAATTACCTTTATGTTTCACTAGTCTATTTTGTTCGTGCTGCTAACTGTTCCTGTTGTAGGTTTTGCAGGACGGCCTGTTCCTGCGCAGGGGGGTTGCCAGATTGATGGGGAGTTGAACTACCTCAACGTCAACCTGGGAAAGGTGGAGGTAGATCTGGCGCTGGCTAGGAGGGAGAAGGTGGTTGCCTAGAAGAAGTTGGCTAAGGAGAAGGAAGCTGCCCAGAAGCAGCTGGATGCTGAGAGGAGGGTGACAGAAGGGCGTATGAAAGAGGCTCACAAGGAGGTGGAGCTGCTGAAGCACCTCCTCTTGGACTCTACATTTGTTTCCGCCTGGGAAACAAAGATCAAATGCATCAAGGAGTTTGAGGCGGTTGAACACTCCAACTAGGACTTTGCTGAGGAGGAACGGCTATTTAAGTCTGCATATCCAATCAAGCCAGACTTCAGCCTCATCAATGACTTGCTGGGTGGTGATGAAGGAGAGACCAGTGCTAGGACTGAACAACCAACTGTCGTGTTGGTCGAGGAGGTTAGGGAGGATGCCCTTGTTGCATAGGGAGGGGAAGGTCTATGTGGGGTAGAGGCTATTGTGGAGCCCAATGCCCCTGTAGATGTTCCTGCTGATGCCGCCCCAGATTCTGCTGCTACTGCTGCTGCCTAGTTTAGGCATTTAGATTTTAAGTTTATCTTGATGTTTCGTTGGGCACCCTATGTGGTGGCCTATTATAATCCAACTTTTGGTGCCTCGTAGTTTTGGGCACCTTTTAGTGCTCTTTGGTTTTTGCCTCGTAGAAGGGGCAAAAATATTTATTTTTCAAATTCCCCCTGCTGAGGGGT
This sequence comes from Silene latifolia, assembly GCF_048544455.1. Taxonomy (NCBI): domain Eukaryota; kingdom Viridiplantae; phylum Streptophyta; class Magnoliopsida; order Caryophyllales; family Caryophyllaceae; genus Silene; species Silene latifolia. The sequence goes on from NC_133538.1 coordinate 129,947,542, forward strand.
GTTTATGAAAATTCCTGTTTTGTTCCTTCTGTTGTTTTGCTAGCAATTTTTCGTTTTTTCTGTTTGTGTGTCGGGTTCGTACTTGTTGAGGTGTCTATGATGGTTCAGGGAGCTTTCTGTCCATTAGGATGCTCGGATCCCTCTGTTTCGACCACACGCACATTTGGTACTTCCTGCAGGAGGAATAATTTGCTAGTTCCTGTTCATCAGTTAGCCTACTAGGACATTGCCTTAATATTCAACTTACCATATCCACATTCAATCCAAAAACAATTATAAACCTAAAAGTGGAAGCAATTTCGTAAATCCAAAATAATTTGGGGAGCACAAAGTGTGTTCCTCCAGAGTTTTACAACAACTTAAAAGAAAATAGAGTTTCATTTTGGCCTTTTGAAATACTAAGTACGCTGCTTCCACATTTTGCTCCTTGTGACACCTGTGAAGTTGACACCAAGGGAAAATAAGAAAAAGGGTTTTGACTCAAAGGATTTGAAAGATACGTTGTAAGTTGTCATTTCCTTAGTAGTACCTGCTGAATTCAGGAGACTTAGCACGTGCGTACTGAACGAAAGACCTTGCCTGGTGACTCAGTTGTTCCTGTTGTCAAAAGAGATGTTGTTGTTAGACTAGTGCAGGTGGCACAGTCAGGCGGTACAAAACAAAATGATTAGTTCTTTGCGTATGTACCTCATGAGAGAGTGAGTTGTGGCTCCAGCAAGTGGATTATGGGGTTGTTCCCCTTCAAGCGATAACTGCTTAATCAAAGACACTTTTAGCAAGTTAGTTCATGTTCTAAGGTTTCTGGAGTACTGAATGCTAGGATTCAAGGGTCCTGGAATGTACCTGTTGGAGGTGGAACTTTTGGGTCCTGCACCTGGAACCTCAGACATAATACTTTTTAAGGTGAATGATGTTTCAGGATCTAGGGACAGCTTCCCCATCCATGTTCTCCAACTTGTATGCCCCATTACCCACGATGCCTTCTATGCAGTAGGGACCTTCCTAGTTGTAGGCGAATTTGCCTGCACTCTGGTTCTTGGTGTTTGGGAATACCTTCCTGAGTACCAGGTCCTCTACCTGTAGCGTTCTCAGCCTTACGTTTTTGTTGTAACTCCTGGCAGCCATCTGCTTGTAGGCTGCCATCCTGATTTGGGCGCTGGTCCTTAGCTCATCAATGGTATCCAGGCTGCTGGCCATTTCTACCTGGTTCCTCTATTCGGTGGCATTGGCATATTTGATGTGTCGGTACTTGCACCTCAGAGGAAATAACTGCCTTGGCCCCATATACTAGACTGAATGGTGTTTGACCTATTGCCACTTTGGGGGGTAGTTCTATCAGACCACAACACGAAGGGGAGCTCATCTGCCCAGTTGGCTCCTATCTCCTCCAGCCTTATTTTCAGGTTGTTCATGACTATCTTGTTGCTGGATTCTGCCTGACCGTTGGACTGCGGATTCCTAGGAGTGGACTTAAACAGCTTGATGTTCCACCTGGCGCAGTAGTCTTTCGTCCTGTTGGATACGAATTGTGACCCGTTGTCACATATGATTTCTGAAGGGATGCCATATCTGCTGACTATGTTCCTCTTGATGAAAGATAATACATGCTTCTCCAGGATCTGAGGGAAAGCTTCTGCCTCTATCCATTTAGAGAAGTAGTCCGTCATTGCCAGCATGTACGTCCTGTTTCCAGAAGCACGGGGTAATGGTCCCACAATGTCCATTCCCCATTTCATAAAAGGCGAAGGCGAGATGATTGGATGCATATGTTCTGCTGGCTGGTGGCTGACAGGAGCGTGCCTTTGGCATTCTTCGCATTTCTTGACGTAATCTATGGCGTCCTTCCTCATGGTAGGCCAGAAGTAACTCTGCCTTAGTATCTTATTGGACAGGCTCCTACCCTCTGTGTGATTTCCACCATCACCACTGTGAATATCACACATTACTGCCTGTGCCTCTTGTTTGCTCAAGCACCTCAGATAGGGTCCTGCCAAGGACTATCTAAATAGGATACCATCAATAAGTACGAATCTGAAGGATTTCATTTTGAAGCTCCTGGTGTCTTTCTGGTCAGGTGGTAATACCTCATCACGTAGCCAACTGTTTAGGTCTTTTTTACCTAAGTCGATTTAGGGTCAATGTAGTCTATATTTGTTGGTCGATTATATGATGATTTGTACGTTAATAAGTAAACGGGAAATAAAGTGCGTAATGTAAATTGACACGTAAGATTTTGGTGATGCGGAAAACCCAATGTGGGAACAACCGCAGGAGGGACGGTACCCTGCCAAGTATTGCATTATATGAATTGGAGGATGATTACAATTATGGTACGAAGCTAATCCTGCTGGCCCTAGGTGCCAGGCCTGCAAGATCGAGAATGAACGTGTATTATTTGCCGAGATGTGATCTTGAGTGTTGATGTACGAATGCGGGTGTTTTTTATGAATGTCCTTCTTGATTTCCTTCCTCTGCTATTTATAGGGTAAGAACCCTAGATATACTCTATCTCGAATATGGAAAGAGAATATTATTTCCATAAAGACTTCTTTCCTAATCCGGATTCTCTTGCCAATTCTCCCCGATCTCCCTAACTTCTCCCTAACTTCTCCCTGACACTCCTTTCCTCAACACGGCGCCACCGTGATGGGCTCTTGATCCTTCTTAAGCCCGTTCCCCCTTCTCTCGATCGCGGGCTCCCATCCTGCTCACCTCTTCTCTATAATCTTTATTTCACCAAGTGGGCTTTCTTTATTACGCTATTTTTAGCCCAAACAGTTTGCCCCAAATTTCTTGCGAAGTACGCCTTCAAGTATCGAGCAAGGAATTTACGTAACCAAATATTTAAAACCCTATGCCGCCCTTTTACTCCTTCCCATGCAAGCCGCCTTTCTCCTCTTTCTCCGCACCCAACTCCCTCTCTCCTCTTTATAACCCCAACGTCTCTCTTCCACTCTCATTAATCATTCTAAATCATTTAAAAAAACTCTCTTCTCTTAAACCCTCAATCTTCTTCCCTTTAATCTTCATCAGCTTCACTGTTCCCTCCCCCGTCTTCATCATCAGGTAATCCATCTTCTTTCTTTCTTTCTTTTAATCTTCATTTTCTCTTTCCACCATGGGCAAAACCCGACTATCCTCGGCAATCCCAACATCCTCCGACCGTAATCCTGACCCCATTTCCCTTCTCGGGGACTTTTTAGACATCCACATAATTGTGATTCCGCCCTAACTCCGACCGACATTCCTAGGATCAAGAGTCTGCTTGGTCTTGGTGACGGGGTGGATATCGCCATCCCTGAGCCGGGACAGAAAGCTGACGCCCTCCGTCCGGGGTGGGTTTGTTTCTATTTGTACCCATTTAAATACGGCCTCCGTTTCCCTTTCCCTAAACTCGTCCAAGATTTTATCTTCACCAATAATTTCGCCATGGCACAAATTTTCGCTGCCATATGGAGAGTTCTTCTCTATTCTCTGGCCGCTGGTCAGAGTACTGGCAAATCTATCACTCTGGGTGATCTGGTCCATATGTATAGCATCAGATCCCTGGGCAGGGGTCAGTTCTCATTCCGGGGCCATGGAGAGGCTCCCTTCAAACATGCGTCAAAGTCCCGTGATGAGAAATGGTTTGAGGACTTCTTCTACATGAGGAAGGACTCCATCCACCCTCCCCGCCGATTATATTTTCGAGAAGTGGGCTCGACTTGAGTAAGTAGCCTCCCTGTCGCCTCGAATTATTTTATCTCGCCGCTTACTAGCTTACTTCATCGTCTTCGTGCAGGCCCCAGTGACCTTACCCGTATTGGTGCCAAGATCCCCTTTGCGCAAAGTCGTTTTGTATTTCGAACCGAGAGAAAGTTTCCGGACCGCTCCTGGTTTTTTCGCCGCTTCCTCCTCCAATCCTCCTCAATCAGCCGACAACATGTCTTCGGTAAGGTTTCAGTAACCACTTCGTTTTTGTGCCCGTTCGCCGATGTTTTAAGCATTCTCCCGCCGTCCGAGATCGTGTATGCTTGCGGGTTCAAAAGTCGATCAACGGAACTCATCCCCCAAAGTTCTAAAAGAAAGAGACCTTCGCCGCCCGATGTGGCCTCCGCCTCCAAGAGGAGTGCTCCCGCCGCCTCTTTTCGACTCCTCCCAGCAGTTTCTAGTTCTCGTTCGCTCGCGTGCCCCCGGAGGTCGATCCGTTATCTCGCCATCCGCCTACTCCTCCCGCCACCCCCGTGCTTCTACTAGTGGAGGCATCATTGCTCATTTTCCGTAAGGCTTTGGGAATGTGGACAAGGTGCCCCATCGGCCGGAGATTGATCACCGCTCTTCCCTCCCGTTGAGGAAACGTTTTGAGTTCTCCTAGAGGAGATGGCTGAAAATGACGTGCACAACGCTTTCATGGTAAATATTCTTCCTTTTCTACCTGTCCGTCTGTCTGTTTCTTGCTTAAATTCTGCCTCCCAACTCCTTTGCTGACTTCTGATTATTTATGCCCCAGACTCTTCAGTGTGCACTCTACAACAGGAAGATGATCAACATAGTGCAGACCACCAGTCGTGCTACAGCGCCAAGAACCAGGAGTCGAAGGAAAATCACATGATCCGCACAAGAAAGCCGGGTTGATTCAAGGAGCGTGTGGTGGAGTCAAGACCGAGCTTTGTCACCAAGAAGAAGTTGAAGGAGGGAGCCGATCGGTGGCTCGAACCCAAAGCGGTGTGCAAAGACTTTTTCGACTCTCCAAGCGTCCGAGGAGAAGATCACTGAGCTGATCTCCCTGGCCACCAATGTCGTTGCTTATGCCACCTGGCGGGGAAAGATCAGTGGGATGCGTGCTGCCCTCAAGGAGGCTCCCACCAAAGCAGCCATAGAGGAAGAGGAGAAGAAGTGGAGATGCTCTACCCCGCTCAACCGATCCGAGCATGCCGATGCCCGAGGTTGGTGAGGTGAATTCTCTGCGTTGGCCGAGCAAAGGTTCTTGGGGTGATACTGGAATGTCCCGGGATGCTGCTGACGGAGCTCAGGGAGCTATGGCGGCTGAGGATATGCAAGCTGGTGCAGTACCTAAAATGAGTGGTCAGCAGGCAGAGGAGGTCTCAGAGGTGGAGGTCATTAATGTGACCGATAATTAAGTTTTTATATTTTGATAAACGTTTTTGGCAGTCTGGACCAGAGGTGGCAGACTTTGTAAGTTTTTAAACTTGTTTTGTGTTTGCTTCGCCAGAGTGGCGGTTTGAACTTGGGGCCGTATTTTGGCCATATTTTGAATGCCCCTTGTCATAGTTTGGCAAGGTTTTTACATATCGTGTACTTGTTTGTTTATTCTCCCTGTTTTAGGAAGTTTATGCCGTGTCACCGCTTGATCGATTTAGGGCGAAGTCTAGTCACACCGAAAAGGCTAACGTTCGACTCGCCTAGTCGCCGTGTCACCGATGGCTGATTTAGGCGTATGCCGCAATGTAAGGAGGAGGGCGTGTCAACCTGGGGGTTGATTTAGACCACCTGGTCACTGAAAAGAGACCGATCCGGACAAGCTAGTCGCCGTGTCACCTGGGTAAACCGGCCGATTTAGGCATATGCCGCATGATTTGTGGACTACTTAACTTTGTTCATGACACAAGGTGTGTTCGTCTCGTTTTATGCCCAGGGTGGCGTCATTGAGGCAAGTTTATCGTCATTCTAGGACCAGATGGAGACGCTGCAGATTCTCGTAGCTGAGATATCCCTACGTTCCATGTTCGTTTTGCATGTATGTCGGGGCCTTGATTAAGTGCGATTAGTGCGAGCTACGTCCAGGGGGTGGTATCGGGGGTAGCCTGGATAAGCGTATTCACCACAACTGCTCCCTTTCGTATGTTCCATACCCGCCTGGTGAGGGTGCTCCTTGTGGATAAAATAGGTTAGGCATGTTGGAGTGCCATGTGCCTTGTCACCCCGCGTTGGCGGTTGATGATCTGCTAGACATCCTTTCAAAGTACCATAGATACGAGAATTCAAAATGATGTACTTAGAGAAGCCTCGAAAATAAGAAAATCTATCGAATGATGTGAAGTACTGCCGCCATCTCATGGGGTACTGAGCAATTGTGGTCCCGTGACGCCGCTGACCACACCATCCAATAGTAGTTTAAAGTTTTAAAATAACTAAAGATACCGAAATAAGAGTGGCGGCAAAGATGCCTACTACCGGATTTTTATTTTCTTTAAAAATGATTTGGCTTCTCATAGTACATTATTCGAAAGCTGAGTCTACTTATTATCAAAAGTAATATCTCTTCGGTGAAGTATGTTCCATGGGCGTTGTATGATTTGACCGTCCATAGTCATCATCCAGATGCGCCATGGCCAACAACTCTTTCTACCCGGTATGGTCCTTCCCATTTGTAGGCGAATTTGCCTGCTTTTCGATTCTTGGTGTTCTGGGAACACCTCTCTCGAGAACCAGGTCTCCTACCTCCAGGAGCCCGACCTTTACATTCTTGTTGTAACTCCCGGCCACAGATCGTTTGTAGCGCCAGACGGATTTTTGCGCTTGCTCGCAGCTCGTCAATCGTGTCCGTGCTTCGGTCATCTCTACATTGTTCGTTCCTCGTCATATTTTCATACCGTGAGTGGGAACTAGAACTTCGATGGAATGATCGCTCGCGCCAAACACCAGTCAAGGGTGTTTGACCTGTTGCTATCTTTGGCGTCGTCTGTCGACCATAACACTAGTGGCAATTCATCCGCCCACTTTCCTCCTAACTCCTGTAGACTCCTTCTTAGATTTTCCATAATGATTTTATCATTGGATTGGCTTGTCCATTGGACTTTGGAGTCCTAGGTGCCGACTTTTTTAAGGTGATATTCCACCCGGCACAAGATGCTTCGGTATCGTTTGAGATGAATTGTGAGCCATTGTCACATATGATTTCGATGGGATACCAACTCTGCAGACGATGTTTCGTTTTATGAATGAGATGACTTGTTTATTCTTTACTTCCGTGAATGCTTCTGCCTCTATCCACTTAGAGAAGTAATCTGTCATTGCTAACATCCAGGTCCTCTTCCCTGTGGCCCGTGGTAGGGGGCCTACTATGTCCATGCCCCATGCCATGAATGGCCAGGGAGAAATAATAGGGTGCAGAGGTTCTACTGGCTGGTGAATCATTGGTGCCGAGCGCGGGCAGCGTCACACTTTCGTGCGTACTCGCCGCATCCGCCTTCATTGTAGGCCAATAGTATCCCCGTCTCGTGGGCTTTATTTGCAGGACTCCGCCCTCGCATGGTTTCCACATTCGCCATTGTGGAGAGCATGCAACACGATCGTGCTTCTTTCTTGTCCAGTGCACCGTAGGTAGGGACCGCTAGCGATTTTTTGTATAGTGTATCATCAATGAGTATGAACCTGGAAGCCTTTATTTTAAAAGCTCTCACTTCCTTCTTATCGTCTGGTAGCTTGTTATGGCGCAGCCAGTCTAGGTAAAGTGTGCGCGGATCATCTCATTGGGTCGGCTACTTGGTCGCACACCGCCTGTTTGGCCGAGAGCTCTCACCTTCCTCTCAGAATCGCTGGATTTCCTTTTGCTTTGTGGATCCTCCAGTTCACCTCTGTTTATTTCGTCTCGCCTTCTTCGGATAGAAGGTTCCAAAGATATGTGCTATTGGAATGCCGGATAGCTCGTTGGTTTTAATGTTGCCCTGTGGTTGCTAGGCGTCTCGCTTCCACGTTCGGTCTCCGGGAACCCGTTTAAGCTTGCAAGTTTCGAATTTTTATTTTAGATCCTTTGCTACTTTCAGGTATGCAATCATCTTCGAATCTCTGGCTATAAACTCATCATTCACGTGGTTGACTATTAGCAAAGAGTCACTGGATATGAGCAGTGTGTCCACCCTAGCTCCCAGAGCTAGCTTCATTCCCAATATCAAGGCTTCGTATTCCGTTTCATTGTTGGTTGCCTTGAATTCACATCTTACTGACTTGTGCTATCGATCTCCCGTGGTGATCGCAGATTAATCCTACGCCCGCCCCCTTTGGTTGGAGGCTCCGTTGATATGCATCCGCGACTTCTGTCCGCTTGCTTCTTTCTAGAGTGAGGATTTATGTATCCGCAGATTCTGGATGGCCGGATCAAGTCCGACTGTAAAATCGGCCAAAGTGCTTGTGATTTGATTGCAGTCCTAGGGTCGCATCGGATGTCGTATCCACCGAGGTGTACCGACCATTTAGACATTCTTCCCGACAATTCAGCTTCCTCATGATAGCTTTTAGCGGGTAGTTTGTCACAACATGTATGATGTGTGACTCAAAATAGGGACGCAGCTTGCGAGATGCTACTACCAATGCTAGTACTAACTTTTCAAGGGATGTGTACTGGTCTCACGGCAGCAGAGACTTGCTCACGTAGTATACTTGGTTTTCGTTCCTTTTCTTGCTCTCTCGACCGTAACAACACTCACCGCTACTTCGTGACGGCTAGGTATAGGAATAATGGTTCTCCTGGCTTTGGTTTTGACAAATAGAAGTGGCGGGTCGCCGAGATAGTGCTTCAGTCTCTCGAAGGCTTGCTCGTGTTCGGGGTCCATTCAAACTTCGACTCTTCCTTAGTACGTCGTAAAATAGCCCGCACTTTTCTCAAGACCTTGAAATGAACTCCGTTTCAGGTCGCTACCTTCCCACCTAGCCTTTGAACATCTTTAGGCTTCTCCGGTGATTCCAGTGTAAGATGACTTTGATCGCTTCGATCTGGCTTCTATCCCTCTTTGAGTCGCGATATAGCCCAAGAACTTGCCATAAGATACCCCGAAGGTGCATTTAGATGGGTTTAGTTTCATCTTGTATTCCCGAGGGTGTCAATGTTTCGCTAGATGCCGCATATGATCTTTAGCTTTTTCTGACTTCACCACCATGTTATCAATGTACACCTCCATGGTTCTTCCTATTTGTTCTTTGAACATGCGGTTAACCAGGCTTTGATATGTGGAGCCTGCGTTCTTTAGGCCGAATGGCATGACGTTGTAGCAATATATTCCTCTCTCGGACATAAATGTGTCTTCTCTTGATCGCAGGATCCATCTTGATTTGATTGTATCCACTCCATGCGTCCATAAATGTTAGCATCACGTGTCCATTGTTGCATCTACCATTGCATCAATATGAGGCAGTGGGAATGGATCTTTGGGACACGCTTTGTTGAGATCAGTGAAGTCCACACATACTCTCCACTTCCCATTATTTTTAGGCACCACCACTACATTAGACAACCATTCTGGGTATTTCACTTCTCTTATCTTCTTTGCTACCGCCAGTCTGTCTACTTCCTGGTTGATTACCTTATTTCTCTCTCGCCGCAAACTTTCTCCTTCTCTCTGGATGGGTTTACACTTTGGGTCCACGCTAAGCTTGTGTGTTATGATGGATGGATCTATGCCTACCATATCATCGTGTGACTATGCAAAGCAATCCATGTTATCTTGTAAGAATTTGACTAGTCATTGTCGTAAGTTCCCGTACATCCCGCTCCAATGAGCACGATTCTCTCTCGGGTGCAACTTATCCAGTTAACTGGTCCAGCTCTTCGCCGGGGGCTCGATGTATTCGCCCCGGACATGCCGCTTCGTAATTGCTATGCGGGAGGGCCGGCAAAGTGCCCTTGAGTGCCTTCATGTAGCACCTCTAGCTTCCTCCCGATCTCCTCTTATCGTTTCTACTCCCCATGGGGTGGGGAACTTTATGCACCGGTGATATGTCAAGGGACCGCTTTCATCCGGGTGTAGCCATGGTCTTCCTAGGATGACGTTGTAAGTAGAGGGGCCATCTATAACCAGTGTACCGACTTGCTTGTTGACTCCTCCCACATAGGTTGGGATGACTATCTCACCTAGCGAGCCGGGTCGTTTGCCCGCCGAAGCCTACTAGCGGAATAGTCTTATTCTCAGAATCCTTCTCGCCGAATCCCATGTTTTCTATGGTTTTCAAAGATGATTAAGTTGACCGAGCTTCCGTATCTACCAAGACCTTTCTTTATCGTGCGTTGGCCATTGACAAGGTGATAATAAGTGCATCATGGTGTTCTCTTTCATCGTATGTATCTCCCTCATCAAGCCGATCGCCGCGAGATCACCGTGAGATATTCTCGCGAGAATTGGTTGGTCTGTCTCCTTTGGTCTCGGTGGCATGCCTTTTAGTCGCTGAGTATGTGTCGCCGCTTAAGTTTGAGCCGCTGTTATCACGTTTATAATTTTAGTGCATGTGGGTGGGTCCGCCGCTTGACGGAACCTATCTTATCCCGCCGCTTGCCCCCACGTGGTAATAGGTGGCTCGGCCTTTCCTTGTTCGTACAGCGCTTGATCTCTCTTCTTAATGTGTAGCAATCCTCGTGTTGTGCCCAATATCACGGTGAAATTCACACTTCTTCTTGCTATCCTTTCTCCGGCTTGCTCTCCCATCGGTGGATTGGGCCACCCGACTCCATCTCCCATCTCTCTTAGTGCCTTCAAGATTCCTCCGACACCTGTAGTGAACCCATATTCTCGCCAAGGTGGGAGTAGTTGGTTTTCCTCGATTCTCGTTGACTCCCCTCCCATATGGCCTGTATCTCTTGTCCTTCTTGTTGGTGGTTTGCTTTCTTCCTGATTTCTCCACGGCTAAAGTACTAGAAATACTTGGCATGCTTTGTAAGTCGGCTCGGCTAGGATATCTTCCTCCACCGATCGCGGCAAATGCTTTCTCCGCAGATCGCTTCGAAACTATGGCAAGGATGCATAGTCACCGCAGATAGATCGTAGTCATGGTGGAGGCCTCTTCAAGGCTTCTACCGTCTGTTGAGATATCACACTCGCATCGCTACCTTCTCATTGTTAAACCGTATTGTATTCTCCAATGCTCTCTCTTGCCCCTTGGACGATTCTGTATAAGTCTCCTGCGTGCTTCCGTGGCTTTCTGCTGCTTGCGAACTGTTGAGTAAATGCGTTCACCAACTCAGCAAATGTAGATATCGACCTGTTAGGCAGGCTGACAAACCATCGAAGTGCTGGTCCCGTTAATGTGGACCCGAATCCTTTGCACATGCAGGCTTCCTTAACTTATCCTATGGCTGTTACCGTCATCATTTTCTGCTTGTATTGGCTGACATGATCAAAGGGGTCTGCTGTGCCGTCAAAGAGAGGCATGTTTGGATTTGTGAATCCTTTTGGCATGGCTGTGATGGATATGGTGTCCACGAATGGTGAGTCGGCATAGCTATCTAGAGCTGCTTTCTTGAGTGGGGGTGGTAGCCCTGGAACCCTACTTAGCATCTCCTTTAGTTCCAAGTACTGCTGATTAGTTATTTGGCTGAATCTGGGGTGCGCCTATCAGCTGTCTGCATATCTCCTCCTGATCCTCGTTCTGGAAGGTTCTGGTAAGTTCCAGCAGCCTGGGGGGTTGCGGTAACGATTGTCCCCTGCTGCCAGTTCACTTGCTAGCTTGACCCGGATCCTACTGCAGGTGTCTGATCGATTACTGCAGGACTGCTGACGGAGAGGCCACCTGTTTGTACCCCCACGCAGCCGGCTGGCTGCCAGCTATCTGGCATGAGGTATCCTAATCCTCGTGGGGTTATCGTTCCATCTGATGGTGTCGTAGCCAAATCCAATCTTGTGATTATTTCAGCTGGTATCGCCGTCGCTCGATGCTCCTTGCGTCGATCTACCAAAGGAAATCTTCCTTCACTGTCTTGTTCTTCGGAGTGTTGGATCGCCGCTTTAGGAGATCAATTTGTGCCCAGAGCTCTCTATCTCTCCTTCTTACCTCAAAGATCGCTCTCCTTTGATCTTCTCTCATGTTTTCCATAGCTTTTTGAAGATTTTCCACGCCGGCGAGCAGTAACTGCGTGGGATCGGGCGGCGGAGTGACGCCCGAGCTTGATGTTACTTTGTCCGATCCGGTCCGGGCCGAGACAACAGGGTCCCGGGAGGTAGAGAGGCTTTTGTTGTCGGTATGATTCTTGGGGTATGTCCGGAGCTCGCGTGGCCACCGTCGATGTTGGGCTTTGGGTAGACGATGGTGGTGGCGATGGTCGCCGCTCCCGACATGGCTTCGATACATGCTTTTCCATTGCATATTCGAATATCAACGATTGACGACCACAATGCCCTACCGGTAGGCGCCAAATGTTTAGGTCTTTTTACCTAAGTCGATTTAGGGTCAATGTAGTCTATATTCGTTGGTCGATTGTATGATGATTTGTACGTTAATAAGTAAACGGGAAATAAAGTGCGTAATGTAAATTGACACGTAAGATTTTGGTGACGCGGAAAACCCAATGTGGGAACAACCGCGGGAGGGATGGTACCCTGCCAAGTATTGCAATATATGAATTGGAGGATGATTACAATTATGGTACGAAGCTAATCCTGCTGGCCCTAGGTGCCAGGCCTGCAAGATCGGGAATGAACGTGTATTATTTGCCGAGATGTGATCTTGAGTGTTGATGTACGAATGCAGGTGTTTTTTTATGAATTTCCTTCTTGATTTCCTTCCTCTGCTATTTATAGGGTAAGAACCCTAGATATACTCTATCTCGAATATGGAAAGAGAATATTATTTCCATGAAGACTTCTTTCCTAATCCGGATTCTCTTGCCAATTCTCCCCGATCTCCCTAACTTCTCCCTAACTTCTCCCTGACACTCCTTTTCTCAACACGGGCGCCTACTGTGATGGGCTCTTGATCCTTCTTAAGCCCGTTCCCCCTTCTCCTGACTGCGGGCTCCCATCCTCCTCACCTCTTCTCTATAATCTTTATTTCACCAAGTGGGCTTTCTTTATTACGCTATTTTTAGCCCAAACACCAACTAATGTAAGGCTTGCGCCAATCATCATTCTCTTCCTGGGGTGTGGCAGTATACAATATCCGTGCTTCGTATGTCCACTGGGTGGTTGTAGCCTTACTGGCGTTCTGCTGTTCATTCTGACGTATGCCAGGTTTTATGACATGTATGAATGGTATAGTACCCACTGCCCCTGGAGTGAAGGCTGCTCCCAGGGTGGCAAGAGCATCCGCTTCAACATTCTGATCCCTTGGTATCTGCTGGATGTTAAAGGAGGCAAAGCGGAGTTTGAGATCCTTCGCTACTTCCAAGTAGGCTATCATTTTAGGATCCCTGGTCGTGTATACGTTATTCACATGGTTTACGATCAGTTTGGAGTCGCTATACACCTCGATGCGGCTGATTTGCAATTCTAAGACTAATTGGAGTCCTAAGATTAGGGCCTCATATTCAGCCTCGTTATTCATTGATTTGAACTCGCACCGTACTGCCTGTATTATTTGTTCCTCCTGAGGTGATTTCAGGACCAGTCCTACCCCTGCTCCCTTCTTATTGGATGCCCCATCAACATGTAACTCCCATACCTGCTCCCCTTTAGCCTCACTTAGGGTCAATATTTCACTGTCGGCTTGTTCTTGAAGGGTGGGACTAAAGTCTGACGCAAAGTCAGCTAGGGCTTGGGACTTTATGGCTGTTCGGTGTTCAAATTTCAGGTCGTACCCACTCAGATGGACATACCACTTAACCATTCTCCCTGACAGTTCGGGTTTCCTCATTATGGTTCTCAGGGGGTAGTTGGTCACGACTGAAATTGTATGTGACTCAAAATAGGGACACAATTTGTACGAAGCAGTAACAAGTGCTAAAACGAGTTTTTCTAGAGATGTGTACCTGGTCTCTGCAGGTAACAGAGACTTGCTTATATAGTATACTGGTTTCTGCATACCTTCGTGCTCTCAAACTAGTACAGCACTTACAGCCGCCTATGTCACTAATAGATACAAGTACAATGGTTCTCCCTGTTCTGGCTTGGAGAGAAGAGTAGCGGTGCTCAGGTACTGCTTGAGCTCCCTAA